>NW_026526654.1:69654179-70356679 GCF_024362965.1 Panthera pardus
AATATGATCATATCTAATGAAGAGGCTACTCCAGGACCATTAAGGAAAGTATATCATAAACAGGATTATGATTTATCCTAATTCATTGCTGGGTACCTGAGGCTACTCAATCCTCCAAATAGTTGGGCTTGTTCAGATTGGTTCATGATTCTCTGAATCTCACTTAGCTTATTCTAATAGCTTAGTTAGATTTTCACAAGGGTCTGGAGTTAGGACCATTTTGTCCAAGCTACTTCTTTGATCAGTGCTGTGTTTTTACCAATCTAGATCAAACATACAGGTCACGATTTAGTGTGCCAATTCAGTTAGAAAGCTCAACTGATTAAGGTAGAGGAATCCAGAGACTGAAACTTCACTGAGTTAAGTGGAATCAGTTCAGTGGATAGGAAAAAGAAAGAGAAAAACAATTAGTTCCTATAAAACAGAAGAATATGAGTTGCTGAGACTCTCTTAAACATGTAGAGATAGCAAGTGCCTTGGCAGGAAGTGGTAACCAAGACCATTAAACCACACCTTGAGCAAATGAGCATTAATTTGGGATTACAGCAGGGATAAAAAACAAAACACTGGTGGAAGAGAATAAGAAAATCTAATCTTCAGTGCCCACGGATCAGAATGCAACGTTTTGACTTTGTTCTTCTGGTTTTGAAATGATGGAGCTGCTTTTCCATTTTAGAAACAATGTATTTTAAGTACCTCAAATACCCCATATTCTGTAGCAAAAGTAAAGACAGTTAACAGAGCATAAATCTGTTTCATTTGACTACATGAGGGAGCTTCAAATTCTCCTTTAAAGCCCTGGCTAGTGCATTGTTCAGAAGCAGTGGGACACAGGGATCTGGGAGGCTTCGGAGGTACCCAAACTCAGAGAGTGGTTTGCCAAACAAGGAGCACTGAGTTGTCATGGTGTGAATTTGCAAAACTTGATACCTTTAGTGATACGGTATTCGCCTTGAATTGTAGTGCACAGTACATTTTGTCTTCATTGTAAGGAAAAGGATATGAGCAAAGATAAGGTAGTATGTTTTTCATATTTCTTCCCTTTTCTACCCTGTAAATAAAAGCGCAAAAGATATTACCGAGCAAATGTTTAGAAAAATTTGGCTTATTTTCATGCTTAGAAGTTTTGCTATAGGGATAGTCACTGCTACTGTTTACATGAGACATTCCTACTGGGGAAACTAAACTCTGAAGTATTTACTATGCTTAGATAAAACACATATTTTTCCTTGTGAGTACAGCATGTTCAGGTTTATACATACCATGTGTAATTCCCCAAGCACTTTTTGCAGCTCAAAAGCATGCCATCAGATGCATTTGTGGAAGTTGATGTGAAAATTCTTTGCTCTTTAAAATACTTGCTAACTGAGCCTATTAAAAGTATGCCTTGTTACTGAATTGGCTTTTATTGGTATTGACTCCAAAAATACGGATAAAATAGGAGGGAAAAATTATCTTTTCCCCATAGAATTTGAATGGAGAAATCCAAGACTAAGGGTGAGAAGTTTG
This sequence comes from Panthera pardus, assembly GCF_024362965.1. Classification (NCBI taxonomy): domain Eukaryota; kingdom Metazoa; phylum Chordata; class Mammalia; order Carnivora; family Felidae; genus Panthera; species Panthera pardus. The sequence continues at coordinate 69,655,689 of NW_026526654.1, forward strand.
TCATAATAATAGCAGAATCCTAGAAAGAAGAGTCAAAAATGAATGCAGCTGAAGAACCCAGAGACTTCTCTGGTTTGTGCCATCCTGAGGCTCTGATTCATGTAGTACCCGAACGCCATTCTGTACGTTTCCATCATTCAGAAAATATCTAAACGGTCCATAGTATTAGGGAAAAAATTAGCCAATTGTGAACAGAGCCCAGAAGATGGCACAAAACATTTCTTTACTGTACTCATCACATCATTATTCAGTCTTGCCACCCGACTATGCTGCATGACAAGACCAAAACACATCTTTCTCACTAAAGCAACTGAGGAATGCGTTAACGGGTGGAGCCCCTGTAAACTCTCTCAAAGGACAGCTCTGTGGTTGCTCTGCTTGGGAGGCCAGGTGTGAGATATCACCATTGACACAGCCTCCCCAATCCCAATGATGATGATGGGATCTTACAGTGGTAGAGATAGTGGCAGCCCTTAATCACCAGAGGCAGAGTGGGTGCATCTATGGAGGAGGGTAATCAGGATGCCTTTGCCTGAACTTTGATGGTAGTGAATTTGCCATGCTCCCGGAGTGAAATAGATGAGCCACCTTCTGGAGTATGGCTTGGTCTATATAAGAGGAAAACACTCTAAGTCTAGTAGCCAAACACCTGCCTTGAGCCACCACTGTGGACAGTCATGGCCTCTTACCAGTTTCCAGACTTAGGTCAATTTATAGACCCAAAGCTCCTTGATTCAAGAAGAGGCAGGTTGCCCTGGAGGAAGGATCCTGCTTGCTCCCACATAAGCAGAACACATGGGGCCAGAATCAAGGGTTAGAAATGGGAGTGGCTCTTTTTATTATTTTACCTAATGAACTCACTTCCAGTTAATTTTTGCTTTTCATCCTGATAACCTTGAGTTCTGCTGGTTTGGAGGTCTTAGTCCTGAAAGAGGAAATCTTTCCACTGGAGCAAATAACTACAGTTCCATTAAATTGGAAAGTGGGATGTCCACCTGGTCTTTTTGGGCTGTTTTATGCCATTGAACCAACAGGCAGAAAAGAAGTTCCTCTAATGGCCACAGTGATTGATCTGAACCACCACGGAGAAACTAAATTGCTGCTACACAGTAGGGACAAGGAGAACTTTGTCTGAAACCCAGGGGATTTTCTGGGGTGTCTTTAGTATTTCTATGCCCAGTGTTATGATGGAAACCATAGAAACAAACAAACAACAAATGCAAGATAGTTGACTACTCAGTCCTTTTTCGAATTTGGGCTATTCTACCACTTAAAGAATCCCCACCAGCTGAGGTTCTGACCGAGGGTGAGAGAAATACAAAATGAGTAATAAAGGAAAGAAGTCATAGATATCAATTATGGCCTCATGGCCAATTAAAGAAATGAGGAGTATATTGCTTTGCACATTTTCTCTTTTCTTGGTATATGTAGGTTTTTATTTGCATATATCAACCATTTTCTTCATCTTTCTTCTTCTCATTTTTATTTTTAAATATAAGTTGTTGGAGAATAACTTTATAGCTTAGTCTTTAGGGTAAACAGAATAGCAAATTGAATTGTGACAAGATTTGGGGGTTAATTAACATAATCAGTGATGGACATAGTGACTGTTTGGACCTTGCCTTTCTTCGTTTTGAAGAAAGGGTGAGAACTTCTTCACTTGGAAGGACACCTGTATCTTATTAGTTAGAAATATAAAGTTGCAATGTTTAGAGAAAGGTGTATATGGAAGCTGTATAGCCAAAGGGGTAGGCTGTGTCAATTATTAACTTATTGCTTCTCAGCTCCAAATCCATACTTCATTGCCTGCTCTGTGATAATGGAGGTGGACCCTATAAATACTTCTCCCTTGCCTACTGAGATGATGCTAAGTGTTGTTGGTAAAAGGTACTGGAGGAACCCTGGAGGAAACGGGGTTTTGCTTCCTGGTTCTAATGTGCTTCTCATAAAACTAGGCTTCTGCCGTGAGGGTAGCTTGTCAGGCTGGGTTCCTACAGTAAGCAGGGGCCGGCAGCCCCTGGTGGTCAGTTGGCACATGGCACATCCCTGTGGGCAGCTTCCCCTGGCCCACCTTGGGCAGCTTCACGGCAGAATGGTGCCAGCATGGCACTTCCCTGTGAACAGCTTTCCTTAGCACCCCAGACAGCAAATTTAGGCAAGTTGAAAGCCATGACACCTTTCTGTGCATGGCTTCCTCTGGCACCCCAAATAGCCCATATCCAGCAAGTCCCCCTAGCACAGCACCCTAGCACCCATAAGCCAAGGAATGCCAAGGATTGTCAGGAACCACCACCAGCTGGAAGAGACAAGGAAGGAATCTTCCATAGAGCCTTTGGAAAGAGAATGGCCTTGCTGACACCTTGATCTTGAACTTCCAGCCTCTAGAACCGAGAGACTTCCCGAATCCCAGTCTCTTCCCAGGTGTTCTCTTCCCTAGTCGGCACATTACCTGGAATCAGGGGTAGTGACAGAATGCATTACAGTGCATCACCTCTAGAAGGGGATAATGAGACATAGTGCATTATAGTACATAACCTCTAGTAAGGGGTAGCATGACAAAGATTTTTAAATGTTTGCTTAATGTGCTCAAAGAGAAAAATTAAAGCATAGTAGCTATTAATAATGAATGATAAAAAATTATTAAATCCTTAGTTTTTATTTTTTTTAATTTATTTTTATTTTTTATTTATTTTTTTTTCCAACGTTTTTTATTTATTTTTGGGACAGAGAGAGACAGAGCATGAACGGGGGAGGGGCAGAGAGAGAGGGAGACACAGAATCGGAAACAGGCTCCAGGCTCCGAGCCATCAGCCCAGAGCCTGACGCGGGGCTCGAACTCACGGACCGCGAGATCGTGACCTGGCTGAAGTCGGACGCTTAACCGACTGCGCCACCCAGGCGCCCCTAAATCCTTAGTTTTTATTATGTGACATTACCGCATCTGTTAGTTGGCAGGAAAGCACCCTCAGGTTCCAATGTGTCCATTCCCTGACTGCCAACAGACTGCTGATATGGTGCGAAGGGCTCCAAGTATCCATTGGGTTACCCATATAAGGCATTTATAAAGTATTCTTGTCACATTAGAACTTGACTGGATCCAACCTACTTTTCCTCTGTTGTCACTAATACTGCTCTTATCTCATTTGTCCTGTGCCTGTGTTAAAAAAAGGACATACATTGCTACTAATAACCAAGATGCTAAATGGTGATTACAACTAATAATGCAAAGATTTTTTGAAAATATGTAAGATTGTCTTTTTATGTACAGGAATGTGTGGAATTGATATGAGAACTGGAATCTCATATCAATTTGGAATTGGAATGAGGATTGATGAGAAATTCATCTGTACCCACTTAAATGATATTGCACAACAAATACAGGTACCAACAGATCCCATTTTCATTTCCCCATGATTTTTATCTAAGATAATATCCTATGTAGATTGGTTATTTCCATACTTTGTTTTGTTGTAATCTACTTAGTAGGTCCTGTGAAATGTTATTTTGCCTAAGTGACTTGAGACTGGAGTTGATCTTTTCGCCAGAAGCCCTTGGCACTAAGGGGTTAGTGCTAATTTTCCTTGGGGGTGTTCTACTGGGCATTACTTGACGTTGCCACATAACTTTTAAGGTATGTTCTGGAAATTTTGTTGATTAGTCTGTATTCTATAGCATAGTGGGGAACACGTATAAAGCTTAGTTAACCTCTATATACTATGATAGCTTATTGCTGACTAGTTATAGTGTATGTAGGATTGCCTATAATAATTTAAGCTGCTTATTGATGTGTGTAATGGTAGTAACATGTAATCTTGTACATTACATTTACTGAGATGTTGCCTTTTTTATTTTAAAAGACTTATACAAATAGAATTCAAGTGTGCCTTTTACTTCAGTGAGGGTTAATTTGCAAAAATTTTTAATGACATCCCACTGATTTCAGATTTCACTTGAAACTGACTTTAGGAAATTGTCCTGTATATTCCAAAAGAGAGAAAGAAAATTATGAGAGAAAAGCAGGCAGAAATTGAACAAGAATAAATGAGTATCAAAAATAGTGAATGAGAGATGCTTAACTGACTGAGCCACCCAGGCGCCCCTCTCAATTCTTATACAGCTTCTTTGAGTCAGGCATTATCACCCTACATTTTACGGATGAGAAAACCAAGGCTCCTCCAAACATTCCCTTTCTTTTTAATGGAACCTGGCAACTTCTGAGGACCTTAAAGCCCTGTTGGGTGGAGGCTGAATTCCTTCTCACACTGAAATTCCTCAGGGTCAGGAAGTGAGGACGGTGCCCCGCTCTCTCTCTCCATTTTAGCTTCCAGAATATTACCCTTCATCCCTATGCCCAAGATCCTAAAAACAGTTTATCTGGAGTCAGTTTTTGAATGAAAGTCCATCAGATGCTAAAGCACACGCTCTTTCCACACACTCCACCTGGGAAGATGAGCCAGCAGTGGGGCCATCTGTGCTCTTACCTCCCAGGCAAACCAGTGGGGCAAGTCCTAGAGTTAGCTCTCCAGGTTTCAGTTTCCCCACCTGTAAAATCAAAGTACACCAGCTGTGTGTGTGTAAACGGGGAAATGAATGTGAGTGGATCAGTTGTTAAGGAGGGTCAGTGTATGTACCGGTTAAGGACCTGGGCTCAACAACTGGAAAGGTCAGAGTTCAAAGCCTGGCTGTGACAATTCTTAGCTGTGTGAACTTGGAAAAGTTGCTCAACCTCCCCATACTTGACTTTCCTGAACTTCCTCTTTCTTTTGACCCAACATTTTACTATGAAAATCTTCAAACATGTAGGCAAGTTGAAATAATTATACAGTGAGTACCCATATAGCTACCATCTAGATTCTATAACCAACATTTTACTGTTATCTGCTTTACCCTAATCTATCCATTCCTTTATCAATGTGTTACAAACGGAATGCTTGTGTCTCCCCCAAGATTCATACATTGACCTAACTCCCCGTGTAGCTGTATTTGGAGATGGGGCCTCTAAGGAAGTAATTAAGATAAACTGAGGCCATAAGGGTGGGGCCGTAATCCTGATAGGATTCCGGTGTCTTTCCGTAAGAGGTCATGTGAGTACATGGTGAGATCGCAGCTGCCTACAGGCCAAGAAAAGAGGCCTCAGAAAGATGCCTACCTTGTCAGCACCTTGAACTGTGAGAAATAAATTTTCTGTTGTTTAAGCCTCCCAGTCTGTGGTCTCTTGTTATGGTAGCCCTAGCAGACTAATATACTGAATATTGATCCAACTTATCATTTTGTGCATTTCAAGATAGGTTTGCAGATAGCAGTACATTTCACCCGTAAACATGTCAGCATGCATATCATTAACTGGAGTTCAATATTTATTTACATATTTCTTTAATCTTATTAAAGATAAATATGACTATTAAAAACATATATGTTGTATGGACATATATGTGCTGTGTACCCCTTTCTGACAATCTTAAGAATTTACAGAGTGAAGAGCTTGTATACAATAGTTTTTTGGTTTTCTTTAAACTTCAGTTTGGGGCTCCTGGGTGACTCAGTTGGTTGAAACTCTGACTCAGATCATGATCTCATTGTTCATGGAATTGAACCCCATGTCAGGCCTTTGCTGGCAGTGTAGAGCCTGGTTGGGATTCTTTCTCTCTCTGCTCCTGCCCTGCTCATGCTCTCTCTCTCTCTCTCTCTCAAAATAAATAAATACACATTAAAAAAACAAACAAGCAAAAAACTTCAATTTGAAGGAAAAGTTCTTGTTAGAACTACACTTGTTGGTTTCAACACTTTTTGGACATCATCAATTGCTGAAGTATGATTCTATGGAAAGGGAATTGAAATGGGGTTCAGAGACTGGATTATCATGCTGGCTTGGTCAGATCTTTGCAAGTCCATCAACTAGAAAATTCTAATACTGAGGATGTCCTCCACCTTTTCGGCTTATTCAACTCATTTATTCTTTCATTCAGTTATTTAATTCATTGAATAAGTGGTATTAAAGTCCGTGGGCCCCTCATTTGCTAGGCCCTTCTAAATCCTGGCAAAGACTCTGTAACATATTCACGTGGTCATGTGTTTTCATAAGATTTACAAAAATAAGAACTTTCACTTTAACTGGTTAATGGCTATGTTTTTTCCACTCCAGCTTCCCCTCTGTCACTCTGTGCTGGGTAGTGTTGGAGTGGCCATAAGCACTTGGGGGGCTAAGGAGAAGTTGAGTTGGGGGATCCATTTCGGGAGGGTTTCTTGGCAGGTATCAATGTGGTTCACAGTCATTTCACATACAGTGAAGTTACTGTGAACTGTCCAGATGTAGGCGTGGCTCCAGGCTTTCTCCAGCCATATACTGTGCCAACTTATCTGACACTGCGACATGAAGAGGCAAGAGGTCATATTGCTTCATGAGCGTGTTCACAGTGCCCACCATCAGCAGTCTAGGGGTACTAAAGGAGAAGCAAGGCTTGAAATACAGCACCAGAAGCTGATCTGTGGAACATTTTGATCATCAAGATGAAAACTGGGGGTGGAAAATTTGGTTCTGTTGGCTGAAAGATCTCTTCTGGGAGGAACATCCTCGATCATGTCCTGAAATCTTACAGTGCGCATATGAAAAAACTTGATAGAGTTTCTCCCAAATTACATAGCAATCCTAAATATTTGTGAGGCATTAGAAATCATGAGCTGGGGAGCTGAAGGAAACTTTTCTAATTTATTGATAATAAAAAACCAATTTCAATCAGTTATGCTAGAGAAAAGACTGAAATCTTTCTCTTTCCTCTATAAAAATGACAATTCAAACATTGTCATCCTATACACAGGTGATTATGTAGCCAAAAAAATGTAAAGAAAAAATATTATACAGGTTATTTAATCATTAATAAAAATTTGTTATTTTTCCAAAATGTATAATGTAGAGGTGATTTATTTAGCCATTAACTAATAAAAATATCATGTTATTTTTCTGAATTTTGAAATATTTGCAGTATTTGGAAGCTTTCTAAAAATTTTGGTAATTTTTTCTCATTCCTAATATTCACTTTCACAGCTCAAGTTGTAGTTATTTGTAGTTCTGTATTATTTTTCTTAATGAGGGTGCCTCAGATCGAATAAGCTTTAGGCTTCAGAAAGCTGAATCTTTCCGTGTGTCACCCTAAGAGTGACAGTGACCTGATTGGGCCACAGTTGTCAAAGAACATGCAGAAAGAATTGTGAAATTTGATAGTCCCACTGGCATCAGTATTACTCGTGGGTATTTCATTTTTGTTCCAAGATGCCTCCTTAAACCCAGGCGGAGAAAGTATTCGAGTGCTAGCTTCTGTTTGCTGAGCGGCCGGCCTGGCCCCTTCTGACTCTAACATGTGTTTGTTACTGTTGCTGCTGTTCTGATGCAACCATCACTGTGTTCCAGACTCTGTTAAGCACATTACACACAAAACCTCAATCATTCTTCACAGCAACCCAGGTAAGCATTGATTAAATTTCACAAATTAATTCATTCAAAAGCATTTACTGAGCGCCCATAAAAGCAAGGCGTGGCGCTAGCCACTGGGAATAGAGTGTTGGACAGACAGACAGGGTCCCAGCTTTCCCGGAGCTGAAATGTCAGCCAGGGAGACAGACATTAAGAACTAGGTGATGATATGTGGAGGGGACAAAGACATTCATCTCGGTCTGAGGAGTTAGAGAAGGCACCCCTGAGAGGGTGAAAAGCAGAGACCCTGTCCACGTAGAAGTCAGCTAGGCAAAGAGGGACAACCTTCGAGGCAGGGTGACCAGCATGTGCAGAGGCCCAGATTTTACAGGTAAGGATGCACAGGGTCATTTACTCATTCATTTGTTCAACCAATATTTATTGAGCACCTGTGACGTGCCAGGCATGGATCTCAGTCCTGGGAAACTGGTGAATCAAGGTAAATATAAGGCCTTCATGGCACTTATATTTATTTCAAAGGAAAAATAAAAACAATACACAAATTAAGTCTATGAATAACTATCTTATATTTGTAAGTGCTACGGAGGAATAAAATAAGATAGATAATGTGTTTTGGGGTCTGCTTTTGATTAGTGTTCAGAGAGGGCAGCTTAAAGGAATGGCATTTACTAGTGAGCTGTAACCTGAATGACAAAAAGGAGCTTTCATACCAATACCTGAGGGAAAAGCAACCCAGGCAGAGGAAATAGCAAGGGCAAAGGCCCTGAGGTGGGACAAACTGCGCAAGTTGGAAGATTAGGAAGAAGGCTGGTATGACTGGAACAGAGTCGGAGAGGGAAGCAGGGGCCAGCTCCTGAAGAACAGAGTTTCCTACCCGGGGCTTCTGTGTGGTGGACTTACTGTTCCACCCAATCCTGGGGGCAACCAGATATAAGCACAGCCTTATCTATTCCCTCAGGGTTAGGAGTTAGGAAGCGGTTCTGGGTACTGCAGGAGGCCTTTGGAATGCTATATGCTGGGAGTAACGGGTTCTGACTTTCGAAGGCCAGTCCGGCTGCTCTGTAGAGAATAGATGGTACGGCAAATGGTGGTGGCCCAGAGACCATTCAGGAACCTGATGCTGAAGAAGAAGCTGGAGAGGCTGATAGAAGTGGAGATACAGAGACATGAACAATTTGGGACATTTTGGAGGTAAAGTGCACAAGTAATCTGTCCAAGCCCGCACTGCCAGCAAGGAGCAGAGCCAGGGTTTGTGACAGTTGAGTTGCATGCAGATAGAGTCTCTGAGATGATTACTTAGGTGGAGCAGAGACAGTGGTCATCACAGTTAAGGGCCAAGGCATGAGCCTGACTCTGATGCTGGCCAGGTATGACCTGAAAGAGATGCTTCACTGTACCGTGCCTGTGTTTCTTCATCTGTAAATTGGCACGATAATCATAGCTACCTCAGAGGGTTATAGTGAGAACACACAGCACCCAGAACAGTTCCTGGCATACAGTCAATAAATGTTACTTATTTTTTAGGTAAATAATGTACAGGGGCGCCTGGATGGCTCAGTCAGTTAAGCGTCCGATTCTCGGTTTCGGCTCAGGTCGTGATCTCACGGTTTGTGAGTTCGAGCCCCACATTGGGCTCTGCACTTGCAGTGTTGAGGCAGCTTGGGATTCTCTCTCTCTCCCTCTCTCTCTGCCCCTCTCCTGCTTGTGCATGTTCTCTCTCTCAAAAAAGATAAACTTAAATAATTAAAATAAATAATGTAAATAACATAAAATTTACCATTTTAGGGGCGCCTGGGTGGCTCAGTCGGTTGAGCGGCCGACTTCGGCTCAGGTCACGATCTAGCGGTCCGTGAGTTCGAGCCCCGCGTCAGGCTCTGTGCTGACAGCTCAGAGCCTGGAGCCCGTTTCAGATTCTGTGTCTCCCTCTCTCCGGCCCTCCCCCGTTCATGCTCTGTCTCTCTCTGTCTCAAAAATAAATAAACGTTAAAAAAAAAATTATAAAAAAAATTTACCATTTTAAGTACATAGTTCAGTGGCATTAATATCTTCACACTATGTACAAACATCACCTATCCACTTGCAGGACTATTTCATCTTTCCAAACCAACATTCTGTACCCATTAAACGACGATTCCTCATTGCTTCCTCCTTGTCCCCAGTGTTCTGTTTCCTGCTCTCTGTCCCTATGAATTTGCCTATTCTGGGCACCTCAGAGAAGCAGAATCATACACTATTTATCCTTTTGAGTCTAATTTATTTCACTTACCACAATGCCTTCAAGGTTCATTCATGTGTCAGAATTTCATTACATTTGAAGGCTGACTGATACTCCACAGTATGTACATTTTGTTTAGCCATTCATCTGGTGATGGGCACTTAGATTATGTCTACCTTTTGGTTCTTGTGAGTAATGCTGCTATGAACAGTGAATATGTAAGTATACGACTTCCTGCTTTTAACTCTTTTGAGGATATACCTAGAAGTAAAATTTCTGGATCGTATTGTATTTCCATGCAATTTAACTTTTGGAGGAACTGCCGAACTGTTTTCCAAGTGGCTGTACCATTTTACGTTCCCACAAACAGTGCACAGGGGTTCCTATTTCTCCACATCCTGGCCAACACGGACTATTTTCCAATTTTTTGGTGATAGCCATACTAATGAATGTGAACTAGAAAAATCATTTTTTTAAGGAAAAAACTGAAATTTTCCCAACAGATGCTTGCAACCCGGCTGTTGGCAGATGCCTTTTGTCCTCCATTGGCTACTTCTACAGGTAAGAGGCAACATTTTAAAGTTAGGAGATTTCTCTCTCTCCCTCTCTGTGTCTCTCTCTCTGTCTCTGTCTCTGTCTCTGTCTCTCTCTCTCTCTCTCACACACACACACACACACACACATGGCTTCTCCCCAGACATCCCACAGATCCAGGCCAGGACATACGTGGGCATAGTTGTTACATTTCTGCATACATGTTCTATGAACCTTTTTACTGGAATAACCCACTTTGCCTTGCTTGAGGCATACATTTTATTTCCCTGCTGGCTTTTTTTCTTCCATGGTGGCCATCCCTTCTTCTGCCTGGTCACATCCTCCTGTTCATCAAGGCCCCTGTTCTCTCCTCTCTCGACATCTCTCCTTTCTCTTCAGCTCAGTCTGGTTCAAGAAAAGAGGAAGTTGGCAGTGCTGTTTGTTAGGGGGAGCACCAATGTCCTGAGGGGTCCCTGAGGGTAGCTGCAATGTGGTAGAGCTGAGCAATTAGAGATTCTGAGTCAGTCTCTGATGATTACCCCAAAAGGCTAGGCAGTAGCATTGTGAAAAGTCTCTAAGCCCCCACTCTAGGACCACGCTGATTGAGATCATTCACGAATCTCTCCAGGTATTCCTCCCCTTTTATTTTCTATTCATTCATCCTTTCATCTAGTACACATTTACTGAGCACCTGCCATGTGCCAGGCATAGGCTATGGGGATACAAAGGTGGTTCCTTCTCTTCCCCAGGACTGATGGGGGAACTTCTGAGACACTGAGACTAGTTGGGTCACTATTTTCCATTACAGAAACCACCAAGAAAAGAGGGAAACCGACAGCTAGTATTGCTTGGGTTTATTGTAGGGCAGTGACAGTGGACACTCAAACTTGAGTGTGCTCAGAATCACCTGGAGGGCTTTTTGGGACACAGGTTGCTGGAACCCATCCTAGAGTTTCTAATTCAGTAGGTTTGGTGTGCGATCTAAGAATGTGAATTTCCAACAAGTCCTTAGGGGATGCTGATGCTGCTGGTTCAGGACAGACCTTGAGAAACTGTTCTTTTTTTTTTTTTTTTTTAATGTTTATTATTTAGAGAGAGACAGAGAGAGATAGCACCAATGGGGGAAGGGCGGGGAGAGAGGGAGACACAGAATCCAAAGTAGGTTCCAGGCTCTGAGCTGTCAGCACAGAACCCAACACAGGGCTCAAACTCAGGGACCATGAGATCATGACCTGAGACGAAGTCAGATGCTTAACCGACTGAGCCACCCAGGCGCCCCGAGAAACACTGTTCTATGAAAACTATGCCAGAGTTGTTGTAAGAAAACTCCCTCCCCTTCGGCTGTATCTCCTTAGCTAAACATCCCAATTCATACAACAGCCATTGCTGTTAAATGTTACTGGAAGGTTGCTGAAATGCCTGGCTGTCTTGATAGCAATCCCAAATTATTACTGGGGCTAGAAATGAGCTATCCCTTTGGCTGGGCCCACATGTGGGGAAAGGAATTTTACCTCAGAATAACGAACCAGTAACTTTCTGAGTTGTTAGTTCTGCATGCCAGGGATCCTTGGAAAAGCCCTTTTAAGTCTAGTTGGAATCAGCTTTGAGTCTTTCCCTGAAGGTGAAGCTACTGATCCTGCTGTTGCCAAGACCACTCACTGGAAATGGCGGCTCCCCCAAGACAACCACTCATCTCTGCAGAGACACATCTGGAGCTCTAACCACTGGCGTTATCAGGAGGTCACTGTCTTGTCTTCTCTTTTTCCGGGCAACTAGGCAGCTCTTAGTTTGTCGGTTCAAGAACTGAATTCTACCATCTCCACTTATTTAAAATTTGTCCTAATCAAGAAACAAGTATTATTTTATGTATCCTCACCATCTACAGTAAAAAAGGGAGTGGAGTAGGAGAAACTCCTAACTGCCCTTTGACGGTGTAGATTAGTATTTACAGGTGCATATGACTCCATCTGTGGTTCTTTTTCCTTTCACTTTGGATCTGTCCTGATTTGAGGGAAATCAATGCTTTCTTTCCTGGTGGTAAAATTCTAAACAATGTTTTACCTAAAGCAGTGGTTCTCAGCCTTGGTTACACATTGAAATCATCTATGGAACTTTATAAAGTACTGATCCCAATGGCCAAAGCTGGAACAATTTGGGCAACAAAATCAAATAGTATTGGATTATAACTCAAAATATAAATAAATATCCGTGGGCCTGTACTGACATACATAAAGACTTGAATAAAGAAATAGGGGCGCCTGGGTAGCTCAGTCGGTTGAGCGTCTGACTCTTGATTTCGGCTCAGGTCATGATCTCACAGTTTGTGAGAATGAGCTCCCATCAGGCTCTGTGCTGACAGTGCAGAGCCTGCTTGGGATTCTCTCTCTCTCCTTCTCTCTCTCTCTCTCTGTCCCTCCCCCACTCACACACACCTTCTCTCTCTCAAAATAAAAAATAAACATTAAAAAAAAGAAATTGGGAAAATAGACAAATCTCCTGTGCAGAAGAACTCTAAATAAATTATGTAGAGACTCTGTCCTCTAGGAGGCAGAGCATAACTCCTTAAATTGCATCTGTCCCCTCCTACAACCAAAAAAGAAGCACAACACCTGGGGGGCCTTTTTGGAGTTTGGAAACAACATATTTTTCATTTGAGTGTGCTATTCCAGCCCATTCACCAAGTGACCTAAAAAGCTGCTAGTTTGGAGTGGGGCCCAGAACAACAGAAGGCTCTGCAACAAGTCTAGACTGAGCCCCACTAGCAGTTCGGCTGCTCGGCCCGTATGATCCAGGAGATCCCATGGCGCTTAAGTTGTCAATGGTAGATAAGGATGCTTTTGGAGCCTTTGGCAGGTCCCAACAGGTGAACCGCAGCCCAAGTCCTTAGGATTTTGGAGCAAAACTCTGCCATCTTCTGCAAATAACTACTGTCCTTTTGGGAAACAGCTCTCAGCCTGCAACTGGGCTTTAGTAGAGACTTCATGCTTAACTATGGGCCACCAAGTTTACATGAGACCTGAGCTTCCCATTATGAACTGGGTGTTATATGACCCACCAAGCCATAAAATTGGGCATGCACAGCAGCACTCCATCATCAAATGGAAGTGGTATATTTGTAATTGTGCACAAGTAAGTTACATGAAAAAGAGGACCAAATGTACTTGGTCTTCACCCCTGCTGGACTATCTTCTCTCTCCCAGCCTGCACCTCCCCAGCCTTGCCCACAATCAGTAACAGAGTAAAAGAAGATTTGGGCCTGGTTTACAAGTGGTTCTGCAGAAATACAAAGGCACCACACCCCCTGAAAGTGGACAGCTGTAGAACTAAGGCCCCTTCCTGGGACATCCCTGGAGGCAGTGGTGAAGGGAACCCCTCCCAGTGGGCAGAACTTCAGGCAGTGCACCTGGTTGTCAGTTTGTTTGGAAGAAGAATGGCCAGATGTGTGATTATATACTGCTTCATGGACTATGGCCAATGGTTTGGCTAGATGGTCCGGGACTTGGAAGAAACATGATGGGAAACTCGGTGACAAGGAAACTTGGGGAAGTGTATGTAGAAAGCCCTCACTGAATAGGAAAAAAATGTGAATATATTTGTGTCCCATATGAATATTAACCAAAGGGTGAGCATAGCAGAGGCGAATTTTGATAATCAAGTGGATAAGATGATTCATTCTGTCTTTCCCCAAAGAGAGGCTCTGTCATATCACCTAGAGGGCTCATGAACAAAGTGGCTATGGTGGTAGGGATGGAAGTTATGCATGGGCTCAGCAACATGGGCTTCCACTCACCAAGGCTGACCTGGCTTTGGTCACCACTGACGGCCCAATCTGTCAGCAGCAGAAACCAATACTGAGCCTCCAACAGGAAATGATTTTCCAGGGTGATTAGCCAGTTACCTGGTGGTAGCCTGATTATATTGGACTGCTTCCATCATGGAAGGAGCAGTGTTTTGTTTTTACTGGACTAGGTTCTTACTCTGGATATGAGTTTGCTTTCTTTGCCTGCAATGTTTCTGCTGAAATTAATATCCATGGGCTTACAGAAAGCCTCATCCACCATCATGGTATTCCACACAGCATTGCTTCTCATCATGGAACTCAACAGCAAATTAAGTAAAGCAGTGGGTCCCTGCTCAGGGATTCACTGGTCTTACCATGTTCCCCTCCTCACCGCACCCCACCCCCACCCCCCATGAAGTAGCCGGCTTGATAGAATGGTGGAATGGCCTTTTGAAGACTCAGTTACAGCACCAGCTAGTTGGAAATACCTTGCAGGGCTGGGGAAAGGCTCCCCAGAAAGCTGTACATGCTGCGAATCAGCATCCAATATGTGATGCTGTTTGTCCCCTAGCCGGCATTCATGAATCCAGGAATCAAGGGGTGGAAATGCAAGTGGCACCACTTACTATTACCCCTAGTGACCCACTAACAAAGCTTTTTGCTTCCTATTCCCACAAACTATGCTTTGCTGGTCTAAAGGCTTTAGTTCTAAAGGGAAGAATGCTTCCACCAAAAGACACAACAATGAGTCCACTGAACTGAAAGTTAAGACGGCTGCTCAGCCACTTGGGCTCCTCATGCCTTTGAATCAACAAGCAAAGAAGGGAGCTATGGTGCTGGCTGGGGTGACAGATCTTCACTACCAAGGGGAACCTTGACTGTTACTCCATATGGAGTGTAAGAAAGAGTACGTCTGGAGTATAGGAGATCCCTTTCGGTGTCTCTTAGTACTACCATGCCCAGTGGTTAAGGTAAAGGGAAATCTACAACCCAATCCAGGCTGGACAATTAATGGCCCAGATCCTTCAAGAATGAAGGTTTGGGTTGCTCCATCAGGTAAAGAACCATGGCCAACTGAGGGGCTTGCTGAGGGTAAAGGGAATACAGAATGGGTAGTGGAAGAAAGTAGTTATAAATACCAGCTACAACCATATGACCAGCTAGAGAAACAAGGAGTATAGTTTTCATGAATATTTAAGCTATAGGATACCAAGGAGAAGAGTAAACATTACTCAAGGACTTTATCTCCTCTTCTGGATAAGGGGTTGGTGTGTTTTCAGCTGTATGCAAGATAGTTGTATTGTGTTTGGTGGAATTATGACTTTGCTATTGTCTTTATTTGGAGATTAAGTATGGTTTAAGGAGATGCATATGGGTACCATGCCTACAAAGTATGGACTTGTGATGATTAATTTTATGTGTCAATTTGCTAGGCCATGGGGTACCCAGATATTTGGTTAAAATTTATTCTGGATGTTTCTATGAAGGTATTTTTGGGTAAGATTAACATTTAAATTGGTAGACGGAGTAAAGCAGATTATCCTCCTTAAGGTAGGAGGGATTCATCCAATCAGTAGAATGTCGACCTTCCTCCAAGTAAGAGAACTCTTCATACATGATAACCTTTGAACTAGGAAAAAGGCTTTTTTCTTGCCTTCAGACTGAAACTGAAACATTGTTTTAGGCCTTCAGACTCAGATCGGAACTATTTACTATCAGGCCTCCTCTGTCTCCCAGTGGCCAAACGCACCTTGTAGATCCTGGGACTTGCCAAACTCCATAATTGCCAATTTCTCATAATCTCTCCCTCTCTCTCTGTATGTGTATATCTTTATATTCTATTTATCATCTATCTATCTATCTATCTATCTAATCATCTCCTATTGGTTCTCTTTCTCTGAAGAACCCTCACTAGTACAGGGAGAATGGACATATCTCCCAAATCTATTCTCTGCAAATCTATTCTGCCCACAAGTAGGTGGAACATAACTCCCCACTCTAAGTGTGGGCTGTACAGAATGACTTCCTTCCAAAGAGTACAGTATGGAAAGGGGGAAAAAGAGTAACTTTACAGTAGAGAAACCTGACAAAACACTACCTCAGTCAGGTGACCAAAGTCAACATCAACAGTGACAAGTGATGTTGATAGTATGTAACCTTGATATGGTGTGATGAAAATGGCACTTTACCTCTGTGGTCTTACTCCCCAAGACCTGTAACTCCATAGATCCAGCCTCAAGAGCAGGAGCATGGAGAAGTGGTGACTTGGGCTCTAATGCTCTCTTTTGGCACTGGGAAGGACTGTCCCTTTGCATGTATCAGCCCCAGGTTTTTTGGTGAGAAGTATGGTCTCCAAAGGGATGGAGTGATCATCTGGAGAAGGAAAGATAGACTTTTCATACCATGAATTGGTGGAAAAGGTTATACTAGTTTTACTTATATTTTCTCTTTCCATAATTAGTATGTAACATTTTTGCCCTTTTTTTGGGTAACAACTTTATTGAGATCTAATTCATATGCCATATATGTTATTCATTTAAAGTATATGATTCAATCGTTTTTAGTTTATTTACAGAGTTGTGCAACCATCACCACAATTAATTTTAGAATATTTGCATCCCAACAGAAAGAAACATTCCCTTTATCATTCCCTGCCTCATTTCCTCCCTAGGCCCAGGCAACCACTAATCTACCTGTTTCTGCAGATTTGCCTACTCTGGACATTTCACATAAATGGAGTCATACAACACGTAGTCTTTGGTGACTGATCGGCCTCTTTCAGTTAGTGTTAATATTTTCAAGGTTCACCCATGTTATAGCACATGTCAGTACTTCCTTTCCTTTGTTGCCAAGTAATATTCCCTCATATGGATATACCACATTTATTTATTCATTCATCAGCTTATGGACAACCAAGGACTGAATGCTTGTGTTCCCGCCAAATTCATATGTGGAAGACTAATCTACAATGTGATGGTGTTTGGAGGTGGGGTCTTTGGGAGATAATTAGGTCATGAGGGTGGAGCTCTTGATAGGATTAGTGCCCTTATAAAAAGAGGCATACAAGAGCTTACTCCCTCTCTCTCAACCCCCAGGAGGATATAATGAGAAGATGACCATTTGCAAACCAAGTAGAGGATTCTCATCAGAATCCAACCACGATCTTAGATTTGCAAGCCTCCAGAACTGTGAGAAATAAGTTTCTGTTGTTTAAACCACTCAATCTATGATAATTTGTTGTAGCAGCCCAAACTAAGATATAGACCTTTGGGTTGTTTCCACTTTTTGGACAATTATGAATAATGTGGCGATGGACATTCATGTATAAGTTTTTGTGTGCACATATTTTTCAATTTCTCTTGGGCATATACCTAGGAGTGGATTTGGTGGGTCATTGTTAATTCTATGTTAACCTTTTAAGGAAGAGCCATACTTTTCCAAAGCAGTGCACCATTTTACATTCCCACCAGCAGTATATGAGGGTTCTGCTTTCTCCATACCTTTGCCAACACTTATTATCTTTGCGTTTGATTATAACCATCCTTGTGGGTGTGAAGTAGTATCTCATTGTTGTTTTGATTTGCATCTTTCCGGTGGCTGATCATATGAATTAATTGAGAGTGTTCTTGAAAATGATGGAGAATAAATCTTTCTTTCAGTGAATTAATGAAGCACGTTGCAGGCCCTGTTACCATTCCCATCATTTCCCGGAATTAAGGCACTGACTTAGACCATCAATATCTCCAGATGGACCTTGGCCACAGCCTCCCATTGGCCTCCCTGCCCTCTACTCTTACCCTACTCCAAATCATCATTCACACTGCTGCTAGAATTACTCAATTTCCCTTGTGTAAAATCCTCCTTTGGCTCCTCAGCCATGGGATAAAGGATAATCTCCCTAGCTTCGAATATAAGACCCTTCATTGCTGGATTCAGCTGCCCTTCTGGCATTCCCCTGTTGCTGCTTGCGTTCCCAGACCAGGCTTGGTGCCTGTGCACATTGTCTCCTCTGCTTAGAATGTTTATCTCTCAAAGCCTAGTTCTATTCCTTCTCCCACTGCAAGAAAGAAAAAGGTAACTGCCTCCTACCGTGTCCCCATTACACTTTTCTTGCACCATCACACCATGATGACCTCTTTTCAAATCTCTAGTCCCAATGACTCTGTAAGCAACTCAGAGGCAGAGAGCATTACTTCTTATTAAGCTACATACCAGGGCCAGCCTAGCACCTGACACATCCCTTGGAGAGACTCGGCAAAAGCTTGTGGGCAGACTAGCTGAAACAAACTTGTGGAGATGTTTCTTTCTGGCAATAACCAGAATATATTCACTTTTTTTAAAAAAGTTTATTTATTTTGAGAGAGAGAGAGCACACACACACACACAAGCAGGCTTTGTGCTGACAGTGCAGAGTCCGATCAGAGTGGGGGGTAGGCTCAAACTCACAAACTGTGAGATCATGATCTGAGCTGAAATCAAGAGTTGGACACTTGACCAACTGAGCCACCCAGGTGCCCCTCATGTTCGTTTTTCTTAATCAGATTGAGCCAAGTACCTATTATAGTTGATTGAAGGTTTAAGAGACCCATCAGATATTCATTTGTTTGCTCACTGGGCAGGAATGGGTATGATGTCCAGTCAGGAGGCAGCTGAGGTGGTCTGGGGGGAAAGATGATGGTGGTTTATTTTCAGAACTTTGAAATAGCAGATGTGTAAAAATGCTGAAGCGTCCATACCTCTTCCTTGTAGATGAGACGAAGTAAATGACTCACCCCCTCATTTCCACACTCAGTTCCTGCAATCTCTACACTGATGGTAAAATGATTACCTGGTTTCCATCCATTAAGTCTATGACTCAATGAGGAAAATGGACAATTGTATCAATCGAGGGAACACTTTCTTGGGATTTTCTGTTTCCCTATGCAAAGGCTGGTTGAAAACCTTCCTTTCATGCATTCTGGGGCTGGGTCTTTAAGCAGAGGCTTAAAAAATTATTTAGGAGCTCTCTGTTGGCATCCACCCCACCCCTCCACACCACAAATGTCAGCTTTTAAAGGACAAGAATCACACGTCTCTTTTTATATCTCCTTGCAATGCTTAGCTCACTCATAAACACTGGGCACTCAGTAAATGTCAACTAATGATTACATTCTTACAGATAGATGGACAAGGAAGAAGCCAGAAATACTGCTGTTACTATCCTTTATTTAGTTTATTGGATTTAATTGTCAAATGAGAGAAGTGTTCTATTAGAGAAAAACAAGAGATTCTATCAGATGTGAATTAACAGAAATCTCTAGAACTATCCTAAAGCAAAATGAAACCTTACTTAGGAGTATATATAAAGTTTAAAACCTCACCTATTTAAATATAATGATAATGTTCTGGTAACACAGTAGTGATGAGCCACTTTCTGAACTATGAACAACAATCAACTTCCGGCTATGTGTACAAATGAACTGCTATCTTGTTCTGCTGCTTTGCCAACACCACTTTCCCTCCTGCCTTCCTAAAAGCATCCCTTGTGCTTTATGTGTATTTGGATGAAAATTAGGTGGCAGTCATGATCCTTTCAAGGGTGGAGAAAGATGAACACAAGTATTATTTTATTTTAAAAAGCCAGTTGCGCCATCTCTGTCGATGGGACTTCAGGGGAAGAGACGAAACATCTGTTGAAATTCTACCATGTGGGTCAGGTAGAAGATGGGGAGGTAGAGTTGTTTAGGTCACAGCTCTTGTCCGGTTTGGTGAGGGAAGGAAGTGGAAGAGGAAACCTCCAAGGGGAGGTGCAGAGCCAAGAAATAAGTGGGGGCAGCATTCCAACAATGGAAGAGCCTGCAGGGTAGGGGGCAGGTCAGTAATGCTGTGAAATCGGGGTGGAACAGGAAGGAGACGCAGGAAAATGAGATCTGCTCTAGACGATTGGTAGAGGTAAAAGGAAGGTACTGAGGGGTCCTGCCTTGCTGGAGAATTTCTGGGGATAGAAGCAGCAGCATAAATATCAGCATCAAATAGTAGAATAAGACTGCAAATGTCTGTCAAGGATTAGAGAAGGGGACATACAGTTAGGGGTAAAGCATGGGATGAAGAGAGGGCCAAGGTGAGGTAAACATTATAGGACTGAGATGAGTTTTGGAAGATGGGTTTTGTTCATCTCTAAATAAGTCTGCGTTACTTAAAATGCACTTGAAGAAAACTATAAAACTGCCTCAGAAGACCCGAGATTGAAAGATTGAAAGGAAATCATATTAATGGACAAAAAGACTGAATATCATAAAACGTCAATTTTCCTTCTATTAATTTAGAGTTTTAACACCATGAAAGCCACAACAAAATTTTTGTTTTATTTTTGGAACATGATAAATTATTCTGCAGGTTATCTAGAAAAATAAACAAGTGATAATACCTATGAGAAGCTAGGAAAGGAAGAGTACCCATTGGGTATAAGCCCTACAAGGACAAGAGAACATTCAAAAAAGCACTCTGTTAACACTGAACACTGAACTCTGTTAACACTGGTGCAAGGCTAGACAGCTTTGGGAAGGTTAGACCTATAACCAGTCCTAGAAATGCCATATAGGGGAGTAGTTAAGTATAGTGGGTTCGAACCCTCATTCTGCCACTTCTTGGCCATATGAATGTGGACAGTTTTAAAATGACGGTGACTGTAGCTACTTCATAAGGTTGTTCTGAATGTTAAACAAGGGAATGTATGTAAAGTTGTCAGAACAGTGCCTTGCCCACCATGCTCAATCAATTTCACCTTCTTCTGTGGTCCCTCTGAAATGCAGAAATAAGTTACAATATCTTTACCTACACAATCAACTTTCAACTATCTTCCCAAACAACCTGAATTCACTAGATGAGTATTTGCCAAAGTATTGCACAACACCCTGTTCCTAAGAAAAGGAGTTCTTTGATTAAATGTTTAGGTAATGTTATACATCCTATCTCCTTCTCTTGGTCACAAGCTGGTTTTCTCAAGTTCCATAGGAAATAGATATATTTCCTAAAGTAGTTAGACCTTGAACCATTTTTGCACAATGTCTATTAACATCCTCTAGAACTGGCGTTCTCTGAAACACACTTTGAGAAACACTGTGTTGATTAGTAGATCAGTAGAAAAAGCTTAACCACACATTATCTCCAAATACCAAGTGGCCAATTTTTATTGGCCAATAAAACAGAATAAAATATATCTTTAGTAACATATTAGATCCATATTTTATTCCAAGGCATATCTATCACACATGAATCAGTAGTCATCTTTAAATAATCAATATATAATGAAGATTGAAGCAGTTACTCAGATAATTAAAGCAAAGGTAGAGTTTTTACAATAACTACTCAAGAAATTGTGCTTGTATAGAGCTGCCTTCTGTGGGCTTTAAATCTTCATTTTTCCCATTTTTTATGGCAAAAAGACTTCTGAATCACTGCTTCTCAAAAACTTTATTTTGTGCAAGGAACAAGAGAGTTCTTCAAATTAAATATGTTGGTTAATGACACCACAGAAATACAAAGGATTGTAACAGAGTATTATGAAAAATTATATGCCAACAATTGAACAACCTAGATGAAATGGATACATTCCTAGAAACATAACCTACCAAAACTGAAGCAGGAAGAAATAGAAAATCTGAACAGACTGATTACCAGCAATGAAATTAAATCAGTAATCAAAAAACTTCCAACAAACAAGTATCAGGTGGCTTCACAGGTGAATTCTACTAAACATCTAAAGAAGAGTTAACACCTATTCTTCTCAAACTTTACCAAAAAATAGAAAAGGAAGGAAAACTTCCAAATTCATTCTAAGAAGCCAGCATTACACTGATTCCAAAAGCAATAAATACATCACAAAAAAAGAGAAATACACGCCAGTATCTTTGATGAACAGAGATGCAAAAAAATCCTCAACAAAATACTAGCAAACAGAATCCAACAATACACTAAAAAAAACATTTACCACAGTCAAGTGGGATTTATTCCTGGGTTGCAAGGGTGGTTCACTATTTGCAAATCAATCAATGTGGTACCTCACATCAGAAAGGATAAGAACCATATGATCATTTTATAGACACAGAAAAAGCGTATGACAAAGTACAACATCCATTCATGATAAAACCCTGAACAAAGTAGGGTTAGGGAGAACACACCTCAACATAACAAAGGTCACATATGAAAAACCCACAGCTAATATCATAGTCAATGAGGAAAAACTGAGAGCTTTCCCTCTAGGATCAGGAACAAGATAAGGATGTCCACTCTGACCACTTTTATTCAACATAGTACTGGACGTCCTAGACTCAGAAATAAGCAACAAAAAGAAATAAAAGGCATACAAACTGGTAAGGAAAAAGTAAAATTTTCACTCTTTGCAGATGACATGAAACTATATATAGAAAATCCTAAAGACTCCGCCAAAAAACTACTAGAGCTGATAAATGAATTCAGTAAGGTCAAAGGATACAAAATCAATGTCCAGAAATCCATTGCATTTCTATACACCACTAATGAAGTAGCAGAAAGAGAAATTAAGAAAACAATCCCATTTATAATTGCAGTAAAAAATAATAAAATACCTGAGGTAAACATAACCAAAGAGGTGAAAGACCTATACTCTGAAAACTATAATACATTGATGGCAGGGGCACCTGGCTGGCTCAATTGGAAGAGCATGAAACTCTTGATTTTAGGGTCATGAGTTGCAGCCCCACGCTGGTGTAGAGATTACTAAGAATAAATAAACTTAAAAAAAAGCACTGGTGAAAGAAATGGAAAGTGACACAAACAAATGGAAAGATATTTCATGCTCCTGGATTGAAAGAATATTGCTAAAATGTCCATACTACTCAAAGCAATCTGCACACTTAATGCAATCCCTATCAAAATACCAACAGCATTTTTTTTATAGAACTAGAACAAACAATTCTAAAACTTGTATGGAACCACAAAAGACCCCAAATAGCCAATAGCAATCTTGCTAAAGAAAAAAACCCAAAAAACCAAAGGTGTCACAATTCCAGACTTCAAGTTATATCGCAAGGCTGTAGTAATCAAAATAGTATGGTACTGGCACAAAAATAGACACAGAACAATACAGCAAAATAGAAAGGCCAGAAATGAACCCACAATTATACAGTCAATTAATCTTTGACAAAGCAGAGAAGAATACCTATTGAGAAAAGACAGACTCTTCAACAAAGAGTGTTGGGAAAATTGGACAGCTACAAACAAAAGAATGAAATTGGACTGCTTTCTTACAACATACACAAAAATAAACTCAAAATGTATTAAGGACCTTAATGTGAGACCTGAACCATAAAAATCCTAGAAGAGAACACAGGTAGTAATTTCTCTGGCATCATCCATAACAATATCTTTCTAGATATGTCTCCTGAGGCAAGAAAAACAAAAGCAAAAATAAACATCGGGATTACAACGAAATAAAATGCTTCTATGCAGTGAAGGAAACAATCAACAAAATTAAAAGACAACCTACTAAATGGGAGAAGATATTTATAAATAACACATCTGGTAAAGGGTTAGTATCCAAAATCTACAAAGAACTTCCATAGCTCAATATCCCCAAACCAAATACTCCAATTAAAAAATGAGCAGACGACATGAACAGACATTTCTCCAAGGAAAACATACCAGATGGCCAACAGACACATGAAAAGATGTGCAACATCACTCATTATCAGGAAAAAGCAAATCAAAACCACACTGAGAAAACATCTCACACCTGTCAGAATAACATAAAAAATTCAAGAAACAAGTGTTGGCGAGGATGTGGAACAAAAGGAACCCTTGTGCACTGTTGGTGGGAATGCAGACTTGTGCAGTGGAAGACAGTATGGAGGTTCCTCAAAAAATTAAAAATAGAACTACCCTATGATGCAATAATTGCACTACTAAGTATTTACCCAAAGAATACAAAAACAATATATTCAAAGGGATATACCCCCTGTGATTATTGCAGCATTATGTATAATAGTTAAATTATGGAAACAGCCTAAGTGTCCAGCAATAGATGAACGGATAAAGAAGAGGTGGTATATATGTGTGTACACACACACACACAAACACACCACACACACAGAGGAATATTATTCAGCCATGAAAAAGAATGAAATCTTGCAATTTGCAACAATGCGGATGAATCCAGAGACTATAACGCTAAGCGAAATAAGAAAGTCAGAGAAAGACAAATACCATGTGACTTCACTCATATGTGCAATTTAAGAAAAAAACCAACTGTACAAAGAAAAAAAAAGAGAGACAAATAAAAAAGTAAACTCTTAACTATAGAGAGCAAACAGAGGGTTACAAGAGGGGAGGTGAGTGCGGGGGATGGGCGAAATAGGTAAAGGGGGCCAAGAGCACACTTACCTTAATGGGCATATATATGTTGGTTAACAACCCAAATTTCCCAAATAAAGGTGCGTAAAATAAATCCCAAGGATTCTAGTCTATTGTTACCATGAAATTAGTTTCACTGTATTGCTGGAAAAGACACACTTATGTCAATTTCCTTCTGTTATTATTCCTGGTCGAGTAAAACTGCTGCAGAGCCATGAGCATAGTCATGCATGTCTTTGAAGGTGAAGACGGTCTTACTCGTCTTCACATCTCCTGGCCCTGCGCTTGGCACACTGTAGATGCTGAAAAATACTTGTCAAATGAATAAGGTCAGTCCTACAAAAATAATCAAAAAGAAA
Source organism: Panthera pardus (assembly GCF_024362965.1). Classification (NCBI taxonomy): domain Eukaryota; kingdom Metazoa; phylum Chordata; class Mammalia; order Carnivora; family Felidae; genus Panthera; species Panthera pardus. Next base: position 69,680,375 of record NW_026526654.1, read on the forward strand.
ACTTACTGTATAATGAGATTTCAAGAGCTTACTCAGTTTCCACCATCATTTCTGAGAAGAGCTGTGGAATACTTAAGTTATACTATCTTGTTTTTCAAGATCCCTATCCAATAGGTAGGAACAGTTTTATGATAGCATGACAATTGCTTATACGAAGATATATACTTCCAAAATGTTGGAAAACTGTTTTTGTGATGAGTTTAAACCTTTCCCCTATAATTTAATTTATATTATTATATTTGCTTTAAAGTGTTCTTCAAAAGTGAAAATAAAAAAGGAGCTTTGGGGTTGAATCTTCATAAAATCTGAATCTGTAAAATCCAGCAAAAAATGAGGCTTTTCTAAAGATACTTCTGATGGGAGAAACAGGGTCTAGGAAAAAATTCCGAAATGACAACTAAAGAACATATATCATAGCAAACTTCATTAAAGTACTATGGATTTTCCAAGCTTCAGTGTACAGAGTCCCATCTAATTACAAGGATATAACACAGGAGAAAAAATTAAAATGTCTTATCAGTCTTTGAGGCCACACCTCCATGTCTGCACATAACCCAGGGATGACAGTGGGTGAATCATTAACTGCTGTTTATTTGTGCTGATAGAGAGCTGTCACATAGATATCAAAAAGGTAGATATTTATTTCTTCATTTCTGGCAGCTTTACAAGTACCAAGCATTAAATAAGGGTGATCAAATATGAATACTACCTAATGGTCTATCCTGTCTTTGTCTCAGACAGTTGTATGAGGATATGTTTTATAAGGCTGCTAAACTGTCTTTCATGCTGTCAGTGTTAAAAATGATATATTACTAAATTTCTAGCTTCTATCAAAAACTCTTTAGAAACCTCTAGAGATTGCTAATGGATTTATCTCATCACATGGCAGGGTAGAGTGAACTTTGTACAATGCCTGACAGAGTGCTTATGTTTATTAATGAAAGTTGGATTACCTGGATTTTGCTAACTGTGTCACCTAGGCCAAGACACCTAATCTCTCTTGGGCCACTTTGCCCATGTGTGAAGTGAGAATTTACACAAATAGCTTCCAGTATTTCTTGTTGCTTAACAACTCCATTTCAAGGGGCGCCTGGGTGGCTCAATCGGTTAAGCCTCTGACTCTTGATTTCTGCTCAGGTCACGATCTCATGATTCATGAGTTAAAACCCCTGCATCCAGCTCTGTGCGGCTTGGGATTCTCTCTCTCTCCCTCTCCCCTGTTTGTGCTCTTTCTCTCTTTCAAAATAAATAAATAAACTTAAAAACACCTAAAACTCAGTTTCGAAACTATGTCTCCCTATAGCACCTCTGGGTAGAATAATCCCTGTTTCTTACACAGCATAAACATAAACCTTTTTGCCTCTAAGTATTTCTTTCTTAAGTTTTAAGGGTTGCTGCCTTAATTATTAGCACTCAGGAATTTGGTCAGTAAATCCAAGTTTAACCTACCCTAACCATCCATACTCACCCTGATTTTATGGATTTGGATAATATTCATTCTCAGCCTTGACTTCCAGACTGACAGGCCTACACGTCTAGTGGCTGGCCTTCTCTTGGTCACTTGTGCTATTTTTCTTTGGGTTTTCTTCAACTCACCCTTTCACCTAAAATGCGATAAGTAAACCATACATAGGTTAAGGAGAGACAAATTTTGTGTTTTGTTTCTTATAATGGTTGGTAAAATCCTCTGCTTAATTTTCAACCCCCTTCCTAATGGTTGCATTTTAGAGATACTTTTGTGGCCACACCCTGGAATGGTAGCTATAGAGATCTCTTTCTGAGCTTAAATAATACATAGGAGACCATGGTACTCATAGTTTTGTCTATTTATCCCTAAACCTCACAGTTTTTTTGTTCATCACTTGTAAGTCACTGTTGTCTACTCACAAAACTGTGTGAGAACTCTGGCTTACCCTGTCGAGCTGGCACTATGTTCCTAAATGAACTTTAACATCATCTCCCCTTTCCAGAATTAACACAAAGTTAATATGACAAGTCCCAGTATAGATCCCTGGAACTCTGACATCTCCCATTTCTTTGTTTTCAGTTTAACTTAGAGACTTGGCAACAGTCTGAATGAATTCAAATCACAGTTTTAGAAAACACCTATTTCAGCCTCTAACCAAGCAGGAACCATATTTATGATTTATGTAAACCAGCGTGTGTATTCATTACATGCTCTTATTTCCTGTATTCTTGATGCTTTGGCATCTGGGGGCCTTACTGACAGGGGAGGCACAGCCCCACCCCCAGTTAGCTGATTCCTAGAGACAGCCAGGATCCTGCCTTTCATTTACAAACCAACCAATCCAGAGCCCCACCTCCTCTATCTGGCTCATACACTGCCCTGTCAATACTCCCCTGTCCTAATCACCACAGGGCAAGGTACCAGACAATTTGAGGCAGCCTCTATACCCCAGAGCCTGCTGAACCTATTTAAAGTAGCAAATCCTAAGTGTGTTTACCCTGTCTTGACCACGGAAACAAACAAACGTGAGCAAAGGCTCACGCTTTGCTTTCCCCTGCCTCCTGACCTAACCTGACGCTTACCTGTGTGTGCCTGTGTGGCATGGTGTGTCCTTTCCTCTTGGGAACTGTAACAAATTAGCTTTTTCAAGGGCAGTCATCCCCTGATCTGTTGGCCCACCATACCTCAGTAAAAAACCCTACATTTTAAAACAACTGTTAGAACAATTCCAGGGACCAGAAGTCCATTTCTTTGCAAGGCAGCAATTTCAGTGGTGAATAGAGTTCTTTCCCATCTTAAACTGCAATCTGCTTCCTTGTACCTTCCAAATAATTCAGCCTCCAGGGCAACAGAGAATAAATCTACCCATTTTTTTCAGGTGATGAACGATGAGGTATCAGAAACACATCTATGATTGCCTTTCCTGAAATACATTGGTGAGAATCACACAGATGAATCTACAGAATTTTTTGGCTTTATTTCTAGCCTCCTTCTTATGATGATCAGCATCTGACAAGTCACTGTGGCTTCAACAGCCCAGTGAATTGAATATTTTCTTCTAACATTCCCATAATCATCCATTCATTCATGGATTAAGCAGAACCTCAGTAGCCTGGTAGCCTTCACTAGTTTACCACTGTCCTTTTAAAAACGTTGTATCTACTAGAATTGGTCTACTGCACATGCAGTTTCATTACCACTATTCACTTTCCTGGGTCTGGGCATCAGGCTTCTGCTGGTGCCTGTCACAGTATCAACTAACAATTTACCAGATAAATTTTATCAGTAAAAGAGACAGTTTCCTGTAATCCTATTTCCAAGATATAATATTTTGGCGTATACTACTTCATGCTTTTTCCTAGACCCCAGGTTTTTATTGGCTCGTATTATACACAGAAATATTTAACAACTTTTTTTTTTCCATTTACCAATATATCTTTGGTATTCTAGAGTGCCAAACTTACAAATTGCAATTAGTAGAGCTCCCTGAGGGCAGGACTACCTTGTCTAAGTATTTATGAAACACACATAAATGATACAATTGTTGAATGACTATGTTGTAATGATTCCTATATAACCACAGATTACACATTTCAGCCAATACTGGGACAACTTTTCCTTTAAATTTCTAGAGAACTCTTGGATAGATAGTGTGTGATTTCATTTATTTTACTAATTATATTTTAACATTATTTTGTGTTTATACCATTTCAATAATTTTGTCACAGTTATTTTAAAAGAGGAAAAGTTGAAAGGGGATCTCATATCTTATTCAGTAAATGGAAGAACAATAGTTAATTGATTCTACTATTATGTTTCTACTCATTCACATGAACAGCCCAATTAGCTCCCAACAGTATTTCCCTGCCAGGTTGCATAATTAGTGCAAATTAATATAAGTGGTAACTGATTATATTCCATTTATGAGTTCTATGTTTGGTTATATCTGTGTACAGGGAAATTCTAGAGTTTTGACTGCAGATTTCTCCTCACAATCGTATCTAGTGTTTTTACATTTTCTAAAAGAAGTTATTGATTTAATGTATTTTATCAAAACTCATCCAAGATCTCACTTGCATTTCTAGCTATGCTTCTGCTGGTCCATATCTAGACTTACGTTAGAAAATAAATAGTTAACAATATCTGAGCAACAATATCATGCATATGTCTGTTTTTGTTAATGATTTAGAAAAGCCCTAAGTCAAATTGTTTTCTACCATTCTCAAATTAATTTGTAATAGTCTGTAATCCAAGTTAAAATATGTTCAAATTATCTTAACTAATGAGCCAAAGGCAATTAAAAACCAAACTTTTTCTGGTTTATAGTATGTAAACTGATGAAAAGATTTTGTTTCAGCTAAGCGAAATTAGACAAAGACAAGTATCATATGACTTCACTCATATGAGGACTTAAGATACAAAACAGATGAACACAAGGGAAAGGAAACAAAAAATAATATAAAAACAGGGAGGGGGACAAAACATAAGAGACTCTTAGAGAACAAACAGAGGGTTGCTAGAGGGGTTGTGGGAAGGGAATGGGCTAAATGGGTAAGGAGCATTGAGGAATCTACTCCTGAAATCGTTGTTGCACCATGTGCTAATTTGGATTAAATTATTAAATTATTAAAAAAATACATTATGGAAAATAAAAAAAATAAAATTGAAGGGAAAAAGATAATTGATATCTAAAAAAAACTATTTTGTTTCACATATCTAACATTACAAATCCTTGTTAATACTGAAATTACTGAAGTAACATGGATAATAAATCATTGATTTTCAACCTATAGAAAACTACACTAGTACAAATGGATTTCTGCAGTATACAGAAAGACACTGGGCATGGTCTCTTTAGCCAGGAACAAATGCAGGTATTTGTGTTTTATGTTCCATCTATGTCTATATTTAGCTATCATTAAATATTTAAGCTATGGGTTTATACTGTACTAATATTCTTCATGATGGCTTCATGAAAGGCTTTATTTTTGAGTTTCTCTTAGCTCAATGTCATTTTTTAAGACTTTATTTTTTATTTTAGTTTAGATTTACAGGAAAATTGATAAGGTAGTAGTTTCTATATATCCCCTCTCTGTCTCTCCCATTATAAACATCTTACAGGATAAATGTATTTATTCATTTACAGTTAATAAATGAATATTGATACTTTATTAAAATCCATGGATTATTCATATTTCCTTAGAGTTTTTACCTAATGTCTTTTTTCTGTCCCTGGATCCCACATTACATTTACTTGTTATATCCCCTTGGACTCGGCTCCTCTTGGGTATGACAGTTTCTCCAACTTTGTTTTTGATGACCTTGACAGTTTGGAGAAGTACTGCTCAAGTATTTTATAGGATGTCCCTCTAGTGGAATTTGAAGTTTTTCTCAAGGTTAGACTGAGGTTATAGGTTTAGGGAGGTAATTTTCCTAAGAGGACTTAGATACCTGCAGATTAAAAACACACATCTTGGGGTGCCTGGGTGGCTTGGTCGGTTAAGCGTCCGACTTTGGCTCAGGTCATGATCTCACGGTCTGTGAGTTCGAGCCCCGCGTCGGGCTCTGTGCTGACAGCTCAGAGCCTGGAGCCTGTTTCAGATTCTGTGTCTCCCCCTCTCTCTGCCCCTCCCCTGTTCATGCTCTGTCTCTCTCTGTCTCAAAAATAAATAAACGTTAAAAAAATTAAAAAAAAAAAAAAAAAAGTAAAAACACACATCTATACTTCATCAAACTGTTGCCGAGGACGTAACCCATGCATCATTTTTAGTATTGTGCCTATTTTGTATGACTAGAGGCAGAAAAGATAGCCTTGAGAAAAAAATATGATTAAAAAAAGGTTGGCTTTTTAAAAAAAATAACTAAGAGGTAGATAACATTAATAAAGACAGCAAACAGTAGTCATTTTAATTTGCTTTTCAAAGTAACCATGTTCTTTACAAATTAAGACAGAACATCAGACAAAAATGCATAAATAATATAGTTAGTTCAATTCTGTATCTTCAGAGGTAAATTTAGGTTGTATATAAATTTACTTAAGTATATTTATGTTTTCAAAGCATATTGTCACATTTTTATCTACCAAACAAACAATAAACACTGTGTAGGATTCTCTTGCCTATGGGTCAAAAATAGCCTTAAATCTTTAGAAATTTTATAGTAGGAAATCATTCTCTCCTGAGCAGTGGTTCTCAAACTTTAGCATGTATTAGAATCGCCTGAAAGGCTTATTCAAACATAGATTCCTGGGTGCTGTTCCTGGCAGTTTCTGATTCAGTAGGTCTGGGGCAGGGCCTGAGAATGTGCATTTCTATAAAGTTCCCAGGCGGTGCTGATGTCTGAGAACACTATGAAAACCACTTCTTAAGAGTCAACAAGGAAGCTACATTTACTAAGTGCCTATGATGATTCAGATGTTTTTCAGATATTAGCTTAATTAGTTACAGAATCTTATCAAGCAAGTATGAGTATCCCTTTTATAAATGGGGAACCTGAGCTCAGGGAAGCTAAGGAACTCAGCTGAGGAGGTAATGGGATTAGATCAGTTCAGATCTCTGATTCTAATGCCCATGTTTTTCGAGCACAACACACTTTGTACTTGTTGCCAAAGGAGGGAAATGTACACATCCTCGGCATGCTCTCTAGAAAAGGAAACTGTACCCATCACTGAGTACAGTGATTAATTCAGGTTAGTAGAGCATTAAAGGAATCTTAACTGAAGACTTGGCAAAGGCTCAAGGTCACAGAGAGGATTCACTGATCTCTGAACTTCTGAAATAATCAAGGATGAAGTGAATTTAATGTATACTTAACAAAACAGGAAGAACATGTATTTAGTATAGTACTAAATATTCCTTAATTACTATTATTTTATTATTCCTTACAGAAAAACACATATTTAAATAAAAGTCCTTAAAAGAATAATCTCATTATATTTAAGTTTAAAGCAGCATACTATTCTAACTGTCTGCCAGTGTATACTACATCACCAATCAACCACTACTTACTCTGGTACTGAAGTAACACAGCATGATGGTCTTCAACAAAATGCTCTGACAGTTACCGAAACATTTATCTCCTTTCACAAAGCAAATCAAAAGCAATGACATACAAACAAAATAAACAATTTAAAGTTTAAGAAAAGTGGTACGTTTTACAGTAAATAAATCACCAAAAAAGAAGTTCCCAATGATATATTTTCTGTCACTTTGTTATCCTCTGTATAAAAAAGAACACTGAGACACAAAATTATTAGACTGCAGACTTAAAATAATGAGGTCTAAATTTCAGAATGAGAAAAACCCACCCAATTCTACATCTCTATTATAAAAACAAATACTTTACGTAAGAAAGATTCCCTTTTAAATATCTATATACATATTTCTACTTAATACTGTTAATCAAACCCACAGTTATATTTATTTAAATAACAATTAAATAAACTGTCCAAAATGCAGATTTCATCTCACAAAACAGAAGTATTTTAAATCACAACTTCCAGATGGTATCTTGAATACACTGGTTCCTTAAGCAACATTAACAAGCATATTTTTAAGAATATATTTTCATCTACAGGTCAGGTAAAGCTTTATTAAATGGTAAACACTTTTAAAAGTGCAGAAACACAAGTTTCAAAAACAAATACACTCAGAAGATCTGCTGTTCAAATAATATTTTTTCAAAACCAGGTGGAGGAGTGTGATAAAATTCACTGAACTGGCAATCCAAAATTGCACTGTCATCAACTAGAGACAGAAAAAGAAAGAAAGAAATTAGAAACCTTAATTAGAAAGAATACACAATTATAAAATAAACTGTCTTTATAATATCATAGTGTTAACAGGCAAAAAGAATAAATACATCTGCTGTCCAGGTTACAAAACATAATCCTACTTGATAAAAATAACCACAATGTAAAACCAAATCTATCAAAAACAATGAAAGGATATATATCAAAATATTACTAATAATTAGGTAGTGTGAATAAGAGTACTTAACTTTTTCCTTATTTGCCTACCTGTATTTTCTTAATTTTATACATTAAAATGTATTATTACTTTTTAAAAATTGTTTTATTTTGAAGTAATTATAGATTCAAAAAAGTTGCAAAAATAGTAAGAGTTCTATGTACCCTTCATCCAGCTTCCTCTAATGGTAATAGGCTCATAACTACAGTATGATCTCAAGACCAGAAAACTGACATCAATACAGTACTGTTAACTAGACTGCAGTCCTTATTCAGCTTCTACATTTTTTTTTAATGTTTATTTATTTTGAGAGAGAAAAAGAGTGTAAGTCAGGGAGGAGCAGGGAGAGAGGGAGAGAGAGAATCCCAAGTAGGCTCCATGCTGTCCGTGCATAGCCCAACATGAGGCTTGATCTCATGAACCATGAGATCATGACCTGAGAAGAAATCAAGAGTTGGACACTTAACTGCCTAAGCCACCCAGGCGCCCTTCTACATGTTTTTGCCAGCATTTACCAAAGAGAAATAAATGTATATATCCACACAAAGACTTGTACATGAATGTTGATCCTAGCAGCTTTATTTGTAATGGCCCCAAACTGGAAAAAACCTAAATATCCATTAACAGGGGAAGAGAAAAACAAATTGTGATATAAGCACACAATGAACCATATATACTACTTGGCAACTAAAATGAATGAATTATTGATACGTGCTACCATGTAGATCAATCTCAAAATAATTATGCTGAGATAAGCCAGAGAAAAAAAGAATAATACAAACTTACGATTCAGATAATCGGTGGTGACAGAAAGTAGATCAGGGCATTGCTTGGTTGGGGCTGGGGTGGGAGAGGCGAGCAGGAGGGATTATAAAGGAACAGAAGGAAACTTTTAGGAGGGATGAATATACTCATGATGTTGACTGTGGTAATAATATGAATGTTCACTTCATGGCTACTTGTTAAACTACAGAAATATGATTAACGCACATTACTAAACTATTTGTATTTCATAATAAATGCAGGAAAAAGTTAAGTACTGAATTTGACATTCATGAAGCCACTAGAGATTTTAACAAGGGTGGTTTCAGTGAAGTGGTGCTGAAGGCAGTCAGACAGGGCTGAAGAACTACTGAATGATACAGCATATGGCGTAGAAATGAAGCCATATAAAGCAGGGTAAATAGAGGGCTAATGAGGGATACGAATTTAGGAAGGGTTTTGGGGGATAAGGATGACTCAGAATTTTCATAGGCATTGAAGAGAGAGGTTCCTGACAGGAGATATAAGTGAAACAACTGACAAAGTGAAGTCCCAGAGTTGGGGAGTTTGAAATCCAGACTATACACTGTTTATTTAACATGAAGCATACCACTTCGCCTAAGATGGGACAGAAAGAAGGCAAGATTGGATCTGATCCAGAAAAGCTTTAGGAGGGTAAGGCTGGGAAGGTGGAGTGCACCATTAATAGCCTCATTCTTTATAAAGTTAAAGATAAGGTCATCTGTGGAGAATGAGGAGGGAATTCAAGAAGCATAGTCAATGTACAGAATGTAAAAGAATTGTCAAAAAACGTTGACAGCTTAGGCTGGAAGTCATAACTTTGTAATGACACTCTTTTTGAGTGTGACATGTTTTTTTCCTCTCCGTAAGCTCTGTGTTAAGAGCTGACAAAATGAATGACTGGATGGATCTAGGTTTAGAGATGGGAAGGAGGGATAAAGGATAAAGGAATTTAAGTTAGTTAGTTAGTTATTTTTGAGAGCCAGAGAGAGACAGAGCGTGAGCAGGGGAGGGGCAGAGAGAAAGGGAGACACAGTATCAGAAACAGGCTCCAGGCTCTGAGCCCGATGCGGGGCTCGAACCCACGAACTGTAAGATCATGACCTGAGCTGAAGCTGGACGCTTAACCGACTGAGCCACCCAGACGCCCCATATTTATTTATTTTTAAGTAATCTCTATACCCAACATGGGACTCAAACTCACGACCGTGAGATTAAGAGTTCGATCCTCTACCAACTGAGCCAGCCAGGTGCCCCTTAAGTTTTATTTTTATCTGTGATAGTAACAAACTATTAAAATATTTGGCTTAATTTGACTAATTTACTAATGTCAATTTATAAAATATACATTATTTACTATCTATAACTTTACTACATTAAAAATTATGCTGAATCAAAGAAATAATTTGGAATAAAAATTTTATTTGCTAAACTCATTTGTGTAATTCATTCTACTGATATTTATTTCAGACTCAGTTTTTTAGAATATTAAGCTACATTTCCAATTATTTAAGTAAATAAAGGAAATGCTTTTAGGCTTGCGCAATATGGCAAGGAAACTAACTGAAATCAGACTTAAAAATACACTTTTACATGCAAAGACAGAGAAGGTAAAATCACTGGAAAGTAATTTTTAGGAGAAAAGAAGACTAATGAAAACCTTAACTAAAAAGTAAAGCATATGGGGTGCCTGGGTGGCTCAGTCGGTTGAGCGTCCGACTTCGGCTCAGGTCATGGTCTCACGGTCGGTCCGTGGGTTCGAGCCCCGTGTCAGGCTCTGTGCTGACAGCTCAGAGCCTGGAGCCTGCTTCAGATTCTGTGTCTCCCTCTCTCCCTGCCCCTCCCCTGTTCACACTCTGTCTGTCTCTCTCTCTCTCTCTCTCAAAAATAAATAAACATTAAAGAAAAAAAAAGTTAAAAAAAAGTAAAGCATAGGCTTTGGTTATTATTATCCTATTATTAAATATTTACATTTGCTATTTGAATACTTTTCTGATGTCCCAGTCTGTCATCACTAACACTGCTACCTTTCTAATAAATTACTATAAAAATTAGTAATTAGTTTTTATTATAGCTCAAATCTAAAAATTTAAAGTAATTAAATGAGAAAATACTTTTAGATCTACTAAAACCACAGGCAGAAAAATCAGATACTTGTTGCTTTAAAGTTGGGAACATAAAAAATAAAGCAGAATAGTGACAAAGGCACTGTGCTTATGTTTGTTATTTTCTATAAAGAGAGACACCTTCCTTTTTAGAGATACATACTAAATATTTATGAATAAAATGATATATAACATCTGACATTTACTTCAAAATAATCCAAGGAGGGAAGGTGAAAAACAGGAGGAGTATCAGTATTAGGGGGTAGATGAAGCGTTACTGGCTCCAAGTTGATAATTGTTTGAAGCTGGGTGATGGGTACATGAGCTTTCATTATACTATTTTACTTCTACACGTTTGAAATTTTCTGTAATAAAAATTAAAGTAATTAAATGGTATAGAGTCATCTCTTAAGTAACCCAATTCTTGAAGGGATATACTTGTACAGAAATTATAATACATACATATCAACACTATTCAAAGTCACAACTTTCTCTCTCTCTCAAAAGAGTTTTAACATTTAGGTAATTTTACAAAGGTGACTAATGGTCAATCTACATAAAATTCCTATCTATAGTTCCACAATATTCTTTACAATTACATTTCTTGGTAACCTAAATCTCCCTAATAACTGGCAGAAAGAGCTTTGTAAATTCAGTAAAGCTTTTTGGAATGTTCTAGAATATATGAATACATGATTCAAAAAGGGAATATGGTTATTATATATTTAATTATATAAATGTTGTGGGCAGTTTTATAATACATGGGGAATAAAAAGCTTCCTTAGTACTGCAAAGTGGGATTATAGTATCCTACTCAGTACATTTCATAAAAAAAAGGTCCTTATTAACTTGTCCAGATTTTTTTTTAAGTTTATTTATTTATTTTGAGAGAGAGAGAGCCAGAGAGGGGCAGAGAAAGGGGCAGAGAAAGGGGCAGAGAGAGAGAGAATCACAAGTAGGCTCTGCACTGTCAGCACGGAGCCCAAAGTGAGATTCGAACTCATGAACAGTGAGATCATGACCTGAGCTTAAATCAAGAGTTGGACACTCAACCAAATGAGCCACGCAGGCACCCCAACTTGTCCAGATTTTTGAATGACAGTTATTAAGTTAAGGAAAATGTCGAGTAAAAGTTAACATATATAATAATATTTAGAAATATTTTAGCTTACCATAAACAACCGGATACACTGTCCCTCGTATACCTGATGCTGGACAATGCATATTTTTTCCATTCAAATATACATTTAATTCTACATGGTCATATGTAATACCCTAGGAAGGAAAAAAAATGTTAAAAAGTAAAAATATAAATGTTCCAATAAAAAAGCCTAAATAGTCAAAAAGCACTACTGGGAAGCATGGAAAAAATTAAAGTAAGGTGTCACAATAGCTTTCATTAAGGGTTTACAATTTGGTAGAGTTCTACTTGAACTGAGCTAAAAAAAATTAGTGGTGATTATGTGGGGGCAAAGTCATGTAAAGTCCCAAGAGTTCACATCAGAGGTAAAACAAATGAGGAAAAATTTGGAGTCTGAGTTATTATATTCAGATAATCTGCATTTTATATTCTGAATATTAAGATGATATAAGTACTGCCTACCATGCACAGAGAGGCCTTGAAAACTCATAGAGAAAACACTGCTCTCTCTCTATAGAATTTGATCTTAAGGGGGGAAAACAATGAGGTTTTTAGCATTAGGGCTTACTACCTGTCACTGTTCTCAAGTTGTGAAGAAGTGTCTTCAACTTATTTCTGAAAAGAAATACATTTCCATATCTGTTTACCTTGCTCTCGTATATGTCAAAATGTATTACCAAAGTGAAGCTAGTGCTTACAATGGACTATAACTGGTAGTTAGTACCCAGCTAAAAACAGAAAAACAACAGCTCAAAAGACTAAGAAAAAAAAGTAGAATAAAAATAGATCACTCTGTGTATCTATACATTATTGATGGTACAAAAGTCACGATGAATACTAACAATTATTATTAATACATACATTAAAATGCTGGAAAACACTTAAAAAGCCTGTATTATCTACCAAGCACTGTTCTAAGTACTTCATGTTTAATCATTTGATCCTCACAACAAGATGGGTATTATTATTATCATCCCCATTTTATAGATGAAATAGGTAAGGCACAAAAAGGTTAAATAACTTACATAAGGTTAGAGAGTTAGGAGGTGGCAGAGCTGGGATTAAAACCCACGCAGTATGGCCTCAGAATACCCTACTTGCCATGCCATACTACCTCTCTTTAAAACTTAATGTCATAGTTACTACCTGATGACAGAAAGACAGCTTTTCTTTGAAGAATTAAGTAGACAGTTCTTTCAGTAGAAAAATCATCATCAGACCAACAAGCAACTGCTCCAAGGAATTCTGACTGTGGATATATTTTATTTTATTATTTTTTTTTATTTTTTAAATTTTTTTGTCGTTTATTCATTATTGAAAGATAGAGACAGAGCATGAGCAGGGGAGGGGCAGAGAGAGAGACACACACAGAATCCAAAGCAGGCTCCAGGCTCTGAGCTGTCAGCACAGAGTCCGATGCGGGGTTTGAACTCACAAACCGTGAGATCACGACCTGAGCTGAAGTCGGACGCCCAACCGACTGAGCCACCCAGGCACCCCCTGACTATGGATATATTTTAGAGGTAGAAAAAGATCTGACACATGATCTAGTCTTAACTTCCCTCACTTTCCAGTTAAAACAACAAAGGTCCAGATGAGTCAGTGTGTTAAGTGCTATAAAAGATTCTCCTCAAACCTTAGCAAAGCCACGGTTAAATAATAATTTATTAAGTTACAAAATATTGAGAGAGACAGTTTTTGCAGTCTTTGTTTCATTTCAGTTTATGTATTTAAATATAATTATAAAGTTAAATGATAGCTGGGATTAGTTTCTGTAATGAAGAGGCCTTTCTTCATTCAAAAAACAAAAACAAAATTACATAAAAACAATGTGTCCTCTCTTTAGAGGACTACCTTACGGGACATCAGGCCTGTAATCTAGGCACCCTTCACCACCTGGTGGCAGCATATACTGCCAGCAACCAAATTTTAAAGCCCAAACCTGCAGCATAATGGTAAGGTCCCAATACCAAAGAAAGAAGTGAGAAAGGATATGAGAACCCCCAACTCCTACTGGCAGGGTTTAGTTCCAACTATTTCTAATTTAATCTGTCCTTTTTATGATCTAGAAACTAGGTCTGATTCCACCATAATGATACCAAAAAATCTGACATGTTTTATGCATTTATCAATAATTGTTTGCATGTTCAGTGAACGGACTCTGAAATTAAGCTGCCTGTATAATAATCCTGGGATCCCTCCATACAAGAAGTTACTTAACTTCCCCCTAATCTGTAAAATGGTGATAATAATACCATCTATGTTATAGAGTCATTATGAGGATTAAAAAATTTAAACCCTGCCAGGCATTTAGAACAGTGCCAGGCCTATAATAAATTCTAGAGAAAAGCATTTGCTATTATTAGTAATATTATTATTATTACATAGAATGGTTATAAAACTTCTCTGAAACTGGGACCTCATCAAAATAAAAAGCTTCTGCACACCGAAGGAAACAATCAGCAAAACTAAAAGGCAACCGACAGAATGGGAGAAGATATTTGCAAACAACCTATCAGATAAAGGGTCAGTATCCAAAATCTATAAAGAACTTCTCAAACTCAACACCCAAAAAACAAATAGTCCAGTGAAGAAATGGGCAAAAGACATGAACAAACACTTCTGCAAAGAAGACATCCAGATGGCTGACACATGAAAAAATGCTCAACATCACTTATCATCAGGGAAATACAAATCGAAACCACAATGAGATACCACCTCACACCTGTCAGAATGGCTAACATTAACAATTCAGGCAACAAAAGATGTTGGCAAAGATGCAGAGAGAGAGGATGTCTTTGCACTGTTGGTGGGAATGCAAGCTGGTGCAGCTACTCTGGAAAACACTATGGAGGTTCCTCAAAAAACTAAAAATAGAACTACCCTACGACCCAGAAATTGCACTACTAGGCATGTATCCAAGGGATACAGATGTGCTGTTTCGAAGGGGCACATGCACCCCCATGTTTATAGCAGCACTATCAACAATAGCCAAAGTATGGAAACAGCCCAAATGTCCATCGGTGGATGAATGGATAAAGAAGATGTGGTATATATATACAATGGAGTATCACTCGGCAATCAAAAAGAATGAAATCTTGCCATTTGCAACTATGTGGATGGAACTAGAGGGTATTATGCTAAGCGAAATTAGTCAGAGAAAGACAAATATCATATGACTTCACTCATATGAGGACTTTAAGACACAGAACAGATGAACATAAAGGAAGGGAAAATATAAAAACAGGGAGGGGACAAAATATAAGAGACTTAAATATGGAGAACAAACAGAGGGTTACTGGAGGGGCTGTGGGAGGGGGGATGGGCTAAATGGGTAAGGGCATTAAGGAATCTACTCCTGAAATCACTGTTGCACCATATGCTAATTTGGATGTAAATTAAAAAAATAAACACACATACACACACAATAAATAAACAAAAGGCTCAAATTCCGCCCCCCAAAAAAAACTTCTCTGAAATTAAACTGAAATAATGCAATTTTAGAATATAATTTGCACTTTTCAAAACTACATATAGAAGGAAAAAAGTAAGCTTAAGCCAGGTATGTTTCCTAGTGCTGTGGGAGGCCCTATGGGTATTATATGATTATTGTATGAATATAATCATTTGGTCAGATGTTGAAAGCTTATCTTTCTTGATTTCTCCTCAGAGAATGGTATACGACTTAAATTCTACACATATGAAAATGTTTTTCCTGTCTTATACTAAACTGATAAGAACAAACTACACTTGATCTTGGCCAAAAGGCTAAGAAGCAATTGTTTTTTCTGTCTTATAATCATTTCTACTTTTCCTATGCCACTGTCAGCAATTTGGTGAAATTTTTTCTCAAATGTTTGAACTAGGAAGATAAAGGTAATATGGTAGGGTGATGTTTTACTTTTCTTGATTCTTCATATATTTCACCTTTTTAAGGTTCTCCTTTTATCAGGATGGGTACAAAAACTCAAAGTCTAATTTAATAATGCTGACAGACTAAAAATGACATTCTTAAATCTGTCAGTTTGTGGTATCAGTCATTTCAATGAATGAGATAGGAAGGCAAGAATAGCACACAGTAGTTCAATACATCAACAAAGAAAAACATTTGTTACTGATTATCCTTGCTTATGTTTGAATTTCATCTTAGCGTAAACAGCTTGATAGCCTCAACCTGACTTCAAGATTCTCTTTCAAGAAATATCCATTTGAGTAAGAGTGTTTTGTATTATGGACATCTGGCAATGATCTACAAATACAAAACCAGCTATTCAAAAAGATGAACAGGGAAAAGCAGATTTCAAAAATGGTTTATGCCTTTTGACTCCTACAACACTTTCAATAATTTACCCATTTAAAAACTAAGTGTTCTTTATACTTTTTAAATTGCAGAAGAGATGGAAGATCAGACCCCGGTAAAAAATCTTATTTTCCACATTTGTCTTCATTCTCACCAGAATACTGTATAGTTCTTTAATTCAATAACCTGGATTTACCCTGTGTCATCTTATTATTAGAAACTTTCCTTCATTATGTATAGATTCCTTTCAATTTGGTACCAGAGCCACGAACCCAAGGTTCTATGTAGAAAAGCACCTTTGCTGAAGGAGATCCTAGGACTCTGTCCCTCATCAATAGCTAAAAGCCTGAAATCTGTGTAGAAAGTTCTTCAATAATAGCATATAAAAAGAAATAACTGGGAAAGACAGAAAGGGATCTTTGGATTACATTTTCAAGAGGGTGGCTTTGGTAATGACTTAAATATATCTAGTTGGGAATAAAAAGAGAAGTCTTAACAATATGTAACTCTTTCCATCCCCTGCTTTCCAAAAAAACTTTTCTACAATCAAACCTTAGGATTTTGAGTCCAGTTCTTTGAAGAGTTCTGAAAGTGAAGAAGTTTAATAAGATTAAGTTTAATGAGGATCAACACTCCTAATAAAATGCTCTTAATTAAGAGAAGTTCATAACAAATTAAATATAGGCATACTTTATTTTATTGCACTTTGCAGATATTGCATTTTTTACAGATTAAAGGTTTCTATCAACCAAGCGTCGGGCAACTCTATCAGTGCCATTTTTCCAATAGTATTTTCTCACTTCAAGTCTGGGTCGCGTTTTGGTAATTCTTGTAATATTTCAATCTTTTTCATTATTATATGTAACAGTGATCTTCATTCAGTGATCTTTGATGTTATCATTACAATGATTTTGGGGTGCCACAAACCACGCCCATATAAGACCAAAAGCTTGAACAATAAACGTGTGGGTTTTAACTGCTCCACTGACCGGCTGTTGCCAGTCTCTCTCCTTCTCCTCTGGGATCCTTATTTCCTGAGACACGATATTGAAATTGGGTCAATTAATAACCCCACAGTGGCCCCTAAGTGTTCAAGGGAAAGGAAGTCACATGTCTCTCACTTTAAATCAAAAGTCAGAAATGATTAAGCTCATGTAGAGAGCCAAGATAGGCCAAAAGCTAGGTCTTCCGCACCAATTTTGCCATGTGGTGATGCGAAGGAAAGTTCCTGAAGAAAATTAAAAGTGCTACTCCAGTGACTATCTAAGTGATAAGAAAGTGAAACACCTTCTTGCTGATATGGAGAAATTTGTGGTGCCTGCTTAGAAGATCAAATCAGCCATAATAATACTCCCTTAACCCAAACCCTAATACAGAGCAAGACCCTAACTCTCTTCAATTCTATGAAGGCTGAGAGAGGTGGGGAAATGACAGAAGAAAAGTGTGAAACTAGCAGAAGTTGGTTCATGAGGTTTAAGGAAACAGGCCATTTCTATTACATAAAAGTGCAAGGTGAAGCAGCAAGTGCTCATGCAAAAGCTGCAGCAAGTTGTCCAGAAGACCTAGCTAAAATTAGTGAAGGCGGCTACACCAAACAACAGATTTCAGTGTAGATGAAACAGCCTTCTACTGCAAGAAGATGCCATTTAGGACTTTCATAGCTAGAAAGGAGAAGTCAGTATCTGACTTCAAGCTTCAAAGGACAGGCTGACTCTCCCGTTGGGGGCTAATGCAGCTGGTGACTTTAAGTTGAAGCCAATGCTCATTGACCATTCCAAAAATCCTAGGGCCTTTAAGAGTTATGCTAAATCTACTCTGTGTGCTCTATAGCTGGGACAACAAAGCCTGGATAACAGCACTTCTATTTACAACATGGTTTACTGAATATTTTAAGCCCACAGTTGAGACCCACTGCTCAGAACAAAAGGCTCCTTTCAAAATATCACTGCTCATTGACAAGGTACGTGAGATTAATGCTGTTTTCATGCCTGCTAACACAGCATCCATTCTGTAGCCCATGGATGAAGGAGTAATTTCAAGTCTTATTACTTAAGAAATACATTTTGTAAGGCTACAGCTGCCATAGATAGTGATTCCTCTGAAGGACTTGGGCAAAGTAAATTGAAAACCTTCTGAAAAAGATTCACCATTCTATTAAAAAAAATTTTTTTTAAACATTTATTCTTTTTTGAGAGAGTGTGAGCGGGGGAGGGGCAGTGAGAGACACAGAATCGGAATTGGGCTCCAGGCTCTGAGCTGTCAGCACAGAGCCCAATGTAGGGCTCAGACTCACAGACTGCGAGATCATGACCTGAGCTGAAGTCAGACGCTTAGCTGACTGAGTCACCCAGGTGCCCCGAGGATTCACCACTCAAAATGGCCTAAACACATTCATGATTCATGGGAAGAAGCCAAAAGATCAACATTAACAAGAGTCTGGAAGAAACTGATGGCAACAAAGAGTTGGATGCGAAACCTACTGAGCGACCCAGGTGTCCCCCCCTGATATTTTCTAATATGAAGGTTAGCAAACTTTTAAAATTGTGGGTGAAGATTTCTCTGATGTGAGAGAAGCAGGAAATGTTGATCAAGAGCCAAGCTGTCATTAATTCCCCTGAATGGGAATAAGGGCTCACACTAATTTTCCTGGCCAGTGGCAGCTCTAGAAAGGAGAGCAGTTAGGTTAGCCAGCAGCATCTTTATCGAGTGCTTTCTCCGGAACATGTACCTCATTAGATCTAATCCCAGTGCTTCGGAATTCAAACTACAAACTCCCAAGCAAAACTATATACGCTAAAAGCCGTTCAAGTTGAATAATTTACAGTGGAAAGCAACTCCACAAGAAAACTCACCACCACGTCTCCCTCCTGTGGGAGGCTGTTTGCTGGCAGCCTATTTTTCTCCTCGTTGTTGTGGTATAGGGCTCCATCATTCCTCATCACCAGACTGTGGGCATCTCGGCCAAGAGGAATCTGATTCAAGTTAACTTTCTGAGTTGCGACGCCAATACCCCATATTCCTAAAAAATAATAGTTTAAATGCCCCCAAAATCTGAAGAATGTGAAACAAGGGGTTGTTTTTAAGAGAGTGTAAATTGTTTTTAAAAGAAATGGCACGCTATCACTAAACTATTTTTTATTAATTTTTTTAAAAAACAAATCTTTTGGGGCGCCTGGGTGGCTTAGTCGGTTAAGCGGCCAACTTCGGCTCAGGTCATGATCTCGCGGTCCATGAGTTCGAGCCCCGCGTCGGGCTCTGTGCTGACAGCTCAGAGCCTGGAGCCTGTTTCAGATTCTGTGTCTCCCTCTCTCTGACCCTCCCCCATTCATGCTCTGTCTCTCTCTGTCTCAAAAATAAATAAACATTAAAAAAATTAAAAAAACAAAAAAAAAAACAAAAAAAAAACAAATCTTTTAACAGTAGTTTGCAAACTACCCTATATTCTCGACAGATGGAGTACAGCCTAGGAGATAAGAGAGGGCCCTGAAGCTGTAAGGACGAGGTTAAACCTTGGCTTAGCTATGTCCTCTGGGGCAAGTTATTTAACCTCTCTTTGCTTCCTCACCTGTGAACTTGGGATTCTAACAGTACGGACTTCAAAAAGTTATTAAAAGATATAGCAAGGTAATCAAGTAAAGCACTTATAACAATGTAAGTATTCCCCCCACAATTGGTTAAGTGAAGCAGAGTATTTTTAGATGTTAGCTATTATCATCATCACTACTCTCTGAAAGATGTTTTTAAAAAGCTACACGTTGAATTTAAAACGCCTAGGGTTCCAGTCAAGCACTACTTTGGAGAAGTGGGAAATTAGTCTTCAGTTTTTACATCTATATAATATGTGACAAATAATATAGGACCTGGTCAAAATTATGGAGAGGAGAAAATTAAGGATGAAGTGTAAAATCATTTTCTTACCCGTGCCTTAAGTCAGTGGGCTTAAAATCTTTTGGTCTAAGCTGATTTTAAAGCAAGCAGCTCTCCCCTTAAGCAGCCAAACAGAATACCTAGAGCTCTGGATTTTGTCTCAAACTGTTTCCTTCTCAGTTTTTATCAAAATCAGTTAGGAGAAAATCTATAAATGGAAGAAGGTTTCAAGGTCATGTTGCCAATCGATTAATTTTTCTGAATTGAGCAAGACTATCAAAAAGTTGCATGTCTGGATATCACTGTCTGGGCTTCCTAACTAATCTGACTATGCAATTTATTCTCCAGAGTGGGACAATTTTAAGAGTAACAGAAGGTAATAATATTGATTTCATGGGACAACAGTTCTAGGCAGGGTTACTCTCCTTACCCCTAAAGAACTGTGCATGCTGTGATACATTTTGGCATAACTGCCTCAGGCTTTCATTGCGAGATCAATTTACAGACTCCAACAATGTATTCTCGGGATGTCACTGAAGATGTCATCCTTTACAGAAAATCCACATAAAAATTTGTACTGGATTCAAGGATCTAGAAAACATTTGCTTTTCTTGAGAAAAGGTATTGTTTTACTTAAGATTTTAGTAGCCAGAGATATTTTATAAAAGAATGGAGGACAGATTCATATTTATTTCATATACTTAGCAAAATCAGTATTTTGAACTAATTTAGAAAACAAGCTCCAGAAGGATGCTTTATACCATTCAAGCTTGTCGAGTAAAAGTATGATTTACTTCCCTCTACTTTTCCTATTCTACACTTATACTTACATTATTCATACTATATTTCACTAGCAATTTTTTGTAATAAAGTTTTGAAAATATATTTCCCCATATTCAATATGGCTACAAGTTATCTAATCATTATTATAATACTCAAGCAGAAGTGTTGTATGATTCAAGAAACTCCGCAAGTTTTTAATGAGAAGTATAAACATTAGCCTTCTATCAGAATTCTAAATTTGCTGATTGCTTCAGAAGACAATGAACTTGGGCATCTTAACAAGAATTAAGAGGAAAAAAAACCGGATCATAAGATTGATTTTATGCTAAGATAAAACATCAAGAGTCTACACCTTATATGCTTGACCAAAGAAAACATTTAGTACCCATTAATAACGCTAGTGCCTAACACTGACCCTGTGTGCCCTGTCTTTAAAACACTTTCATTGGTATAACTCATGTGAAGCAGGATTACAGTTCCTGTAATCCCATTTTACAAATAAGAAAACTGAACCTAAAGTGTAATTTAACTGGAACCACCCGAGGGGTGGGAAAAAGGATCTTCCAAGTAAGTTTCGTGTTTTATTGCCTCATTAATCTTTTCCATATATCGAGAACTGCTCTTAATAGTTACAACAATTAGGACTTTTAATAGTAAAGGACCATTATACCGACCTGTGGACTGGATTTTGAATTCAAAGTAGCTTTTGTTTTGATGTAAAGGGGCACTGGCTAAACAACCTCCTGTTCCACATATTCTTCTTCCATTTTTTACAATGACAACATCTGTTCCTAAATAAAAAATACACAGTGTGAAGTTTTTTATTTTCTTATCCAGCAATCAAGGTTACTTTCTTTCACTTTTAATTCCAAATCAAAAAAACAGTGATGCTATATTTACTTTGAAATTTAGAAATGCTGATAAATTCAGAACAATTTTTACTTCTCCCCCCGCCCCTTTTTCCCCCTGAGACTGTTTATATTAATATTCATTTGCGGCTACAAATCCTGTTTGGGCAATTTAGTAGTAACTCAGTAGGCGGAGCACCAGAGGCGCTCCCCTCACCCGGGAACAGCTGACGAGTCTCGGGAGGCGGCAGCTCCGAGATTCCCGTGAAAATGGGTAGGTGCGCACAAGCACCTCCCGATGACAGGGGCAGACAGGGCTGCGTAGCCTTGAACACAGAACAGGGCCGAGGTGGAGTCCGCCGCGAGACGAAATGGGGTCGAGGGCAGCAACTGAGAGCAGGGAGCGGAGGGCGGCGCCCGGAGAGGCAGGGCCGCGCGTGGGCGTGTGGTCCCTCCGACCCCTCACTGCCCCCGACCCGCCGCGCCCCACCCGGCGTGGGCCGTTGGGTCTGGAGAAGGGAGGGCCCTTACCCATGTGCTGCGTGTCCAGCTGCACCGCCGGCATCTCCTTCAGAGGGATGTGTCCCGTCCCGCCGTCCCTGCAGCACCGCAAGCAGCAGAACACCGAGGCAGCCATCACGCCAGGACCACCGACTCGGCCGCCTCCGCTAGCCGCCGGCCGCCCCAAGCCCGCGGTGACACCGCCCCTACGCCTTCGCTCCGCCTCCCGCCCCTGCCCGAGCGCCGGAGGTATCTGTGTCGAGCGCGCAGACCGATACAGCGACGCCCCACGCCGGGAGGGCGCAGTGCAGGCAGAGGTGAAGCCGGCCTGTGCGGAAGATGCGGAGGATCTGCGCGTGGGGAGGGGCGGGGTCGAGAAGGGGGCGGGGCTGGAGGCGGAGCAGGGGCAGAGGGCGGGACGGGCGAGCAGGCGGAGGACGGTGTGCGCCTGCGCGCGGGGTCGTTTTTTTCCTCGGCGGGGCTTCAAGTTTGAGTTCTAATGTTGAGCAATGCTCGAGGCGTCGGCTTCTCCGCCTGGTCTGCAACCGTCCGATGCTGCGTTTTAAAAACTGTTCCCCCCAACTTTGACATTACCTTTAGGGATGAATTGACAGAATCAAGTCAGGCTGGGGGAGTGGAAGCCCCGAGGTTTTCCACACACTCCAATCCCCCCACGGCAAGCTCAGGCTGAGGTTTTCCACACACTCCCATCCCCCCACGGCAAGCTTAGGTGCAGAGAAGCGCGTCCCGTGGCTCCTGATGCCATGCGGTTGGGGCTCCCAGGAGGCCGTCCAGGGAGGATACCTCTGGGAGGTACCGCTTGATGGGCCTCTGCCAAGCTCACCCTCTTCGTGGATTGGGGGTTTCTAGGAGTGTGAAGAGAACTCCCGAGGGAGCGAGGATGTCTGGTCCCCCAAAGGAAGACCTCGGTTCCTACCATCTGCCCCTTTCTGCTTCCAAGTAGGAGGCCCACAGGGTGGTCATCTGTCATCTCCTTGCCTGCTTACATCATCTGTGCCTGGTCGATTTCATATCTTTAAATACAGGGGTGCCTGGGTGGCTCAGTGGGTTTAACATCCTACTCTTGATTTTGGCTCAGGTCATGATCTCATGGTTTGTGGGTTCAAACCTGGTATGGGGCTCCTCGGTGACAGTGCAAAGCTTGCTTTGGATTCTTTCTCCCCCTGTCTTGTTGCCCCTCTCCTTTTCGTGCACGTGCACACGCTCTCTCTCTCTCTCTCTCTCTCTCAAAACAAATAATAAAATAAACTGTATTTTAAAAAATTGTTAAATAAGCTTGGTGCCTGGAGATGGTCTTCAATGACCTCTAGCATTAACCGGGCTCAAACCTTTATTCCCAAAATGGTTTCCAACGTGGAGGCTTCACCCAAGTTCAGGCTCTGGGAAACAGATGCAAGATGCCCATTTCATATGTAATGGTTTCCTATACATAACTTTTTAGTGACCTGAGTGCAAATATCCTTAATGAAGTTTTTTTTGTTTTGTTTTTGTTTGTTTCCTCCCAAGGAATAAGAGAATTTTTTCTGGGTCCTGGGTCTCTTTGCAGTCTATACAAATGATCTTTTCATTACAATAGGGAAAACCTCCAAATTCTATACTTTGAGATTTAGTTAACCATAGAATTAATATCTAAAGGTGATTATTAAAGTGATTGAGGATAGACTCTCACTGCCTATAGAGTACTTTCTTGGTAATCATTTTACACATGAAATTTTTCTTTTACTGAAAACCTTGCTCATTATTCTGAGGGTTTAATTAGGGTTCGGTTCTCTTTCCGTTGGGGGGAGGGGGGAGTCGAATGTCATTCCCTGAGGTAGGCACTCTTTCATGTATGTATCTAGTTGAATTCTTGAAAGTTTTCTGGGTAGATATTGTCCCCACTCTATATGAAGAAATAGAATTAGAGGGATTAAAAAACTGGTGTAGCCTCAGATAATTAGGAAATAAACAAAGTAGGATTCAAAGCCCATCAGTCTGACTCCTAAGCCTGTATTTGCTCCACCAGGTCATGCTGCCTCTCAAATTATGAAGATCTAACTCTTGTAATAAATGCTGAAATTCTTAAAAAAAATAATAAACGCTGAAATTCTTTTAAATGTGCTTTCAATTCAAAATGCAGATTTGCACTTTATTTTTGTATGTTTCATTAAACTCCATATTGGCTACAAGCTGCCATAATTCACGTATAGACAATAACAAAATAGCTGTTGTTATTAGGTAAAATATTTATTCATAAATCTTATTAATATTTATCAATTATGTTTTAATAATATCATTAATATTATTAATTTTTTATATTTATTTTTTGAGACACACACGCACAGACACACACACACACACGCACACACAGCATGAGCGGGGGAGGGGCACAGAGCGATGAAGACACAGAATCTGAAGCAGGCTCCAGGTTCTGTGCTGACAGCTCAGAGGGGCTCGAGCTCCAGGAGATCATGACCTGAGCCCAAGTGGGACGCTTAACCAACTGAGCTACACAGGTGCCCCTCATTAATATTATTAAAAGTAGTACTTGTATTAAATATTTAACGAATATTTAGACCATTCAAGTTACTCACATCTTCAGTGACAAGCCAGACTATTAGATGGCATGAATTGGCCATGACTGTAGAAGCAGAATTGCCATAGTCTTTCCTGGCTGGAAGAGTAAAATGCTGGGCCACTGCCCAGTGCACTTTGCCCCCAATGTAGCAACTCAAGTAGACTCAGCAGTATGAAGCAAGCAAAACCAGTTAGCTCCTAAAACAGACTTCCCTGTCTTGGCAGATGAATGCCATCCATGAGCTCACAGACCTTATCCTTCTTATATCTGGGATTTGATTATCCTTTCATTATTATTTTCAAAGGAATTATCCTTTCTTTTTGAAAAGCACAATGCTAAAGATATTTTGACAGTCTTTCACAGCTATCACTTTAAATAACAATCACAAATAAAGCCTACAAAAAGTTTCCCAATAGTTAGTTAGAAGGTCGTTTATCTAAGTCAAAAGCAATAAGAGAGAATGACTACTTGAAAAAAAAAAAAAAAAGTCTGCTTCAGCGACATATGCCAGGAACTTGAGAACTGATAGGACAATAATGTAAAGCATGTGTTTCCGAGTTGAGTTTAACATCATGCTCAGGATTTTCTTTAATGGTTTTTATGCCAACCAGACATCTCCTGTTAGTGAACTTTACACTCTGTACTGGGTCACACAAAATGGTTTCTTTTTTAAA
Organism: Panthera pardus; assembly: GCF_024362965.1. Taxonomy (NCBI): domain Eukaryota; kingdom Metazoa; phylum Chordata; class Mammalia; order Carnivora; family Felidae; genus Panthera; species Panthera pardus. The sequence continues at coordinate 69,705,890 of NW_026526654.1, forward strand.
AACTCATTAATCAGTTAGTAAGCCAAACTTTTTTCTTGGGGTACTCCAGACCACATTTGTGATCTTTCAAAAATCAGAAACCTTACAAAAACTCATACTTCTAAAAACTAAAAATATTTCTGGGGACTTGATCTATTCATTACTGTAATTTTGAGTCATCGTAACTAATATTTATGTTTTGCTTACTATTACCGGGCAATAATAAATGCTTTTTATAAACTAATTTAATCCTTGTAACAACCCCATGAGGTAAAAGCATCCTCCACTTTACACATGAGGAAGCCGAGGCACAGAAAAGATAAGAAAGGTGCCCAAAGTCACACAGTCAGTAAGGGATAAAGCTGCACTCAAACCCAGGCAGTCTGGCTCTAGGGTCTTAGTTCTTAACCACTCTGCAAACTGCCTCCCTAGGGTGCTACATTTAAGAATAAATTCCTAATTTTTGTTTACATCTCTTCCCTTACCTCAAGCTGACATTTAAATTCAGCTGACATTAATTGCACTCATTTAATCTGGATTTGCCAAAGTATAAAGTATCTTACCTATATTCAACAACCAAAAATTAACAAGAAACATTGAGAACCTTCTCCTGCAACACTTCCACTTTGTTAGCAACACATTGGAACATTTAGGAAGAGTGTCTTTCATAGGGTATCTCTAAATGATCCAAAGAAAAGGATAGTTAGTACTTTGAATCGCTAAAACAGTTAAAACATGTTGGATACTTGGAAAATACAGAGTTCTGGCATTAGAAGGAAAGAGAGGATGGGGTAAAATAAAGGAATTGGATAGAGGTATAGAAAAAGGAGAATAATAGAAGATAAATCAGAATAGTTTTTAGTACTGAAAAGGAAGAAAAGAAGCCAAGTGCTCTGTAAATAAGACCTCAGGAAATAAAAAATGTGATTTGCCAGGGCACCTAGGTGGCTTAGTCGATTAAGCATCCAACTCTTGATTTCGGCTCAGGTCATGATTGTATGGTTCATGGGATCCAGCTCTGTGTTGGGCTCTGTGCTGACAGTGCAGAGCCTGCTTGGAATTCTTTCTCTCCTTCTCTCTCTGCCCCTCCCCCATTCTCTCTCTCTCTCTCAAAATAAATAAATAAACATTTATTTTAAAAACCCATGATTTGCCAGGAACTTTCAACCTGGAAGAACTGTGCCTTTATCTGCTTCCCTTCTGGAGAAGAGAGAGAAGGCTGTCATGAACTGAGGGGGGTTTTGTGATTTCTCCCCAACCTTAGCTTCTCTTACTAAAAGTGCAGGTGTCCTTGTGTACTTACACAAAACTTTCCCTACCAATTTAGATTCTAGGTACAATGTCTGCAATAATTAGGAGAGATATTAGGATAAAGAAAAGAAAAAAAAAAAAAGGAAGCAAAGCAAAGGTACTACTGGGGTAGGTTTTGCATTCCCAGAAGAAATTAAGGAAGGATAAGACACTCCTTGTTTAGCAGTACAGAAGGTACCTAAACCTTCACTTGTCGTCAGGGAGCTGATGATAAGTGTTTTGTGCAAAGTTTCTATGGCCAAAGATAAGGCTACATAGCCTGATATTATGGAAAGTAGGTTGTAAAAACACTTAGTTGGCTGGATCAAATAGTTCAAATAAAGGTTTCTCAAAGCATCTCAAACATTGAAGTGATTCTGTGTCTTGGGACTGAAGTAGGGCTGGGGAACAAGAAGTCACCATCTCGAAATTATGAAACCAAAAGGCACTGGACATTTGCAGGAGGATCAGACAGAGGAAAAAAATACTTCTTATATGTAATATCTGCAAAAGAACAAAATCATAAGTATCTCATTGAAATTGTGAGAAAGATCCCAAAATGTTTCTTATAACAAGGAAGGGAAATGAATTATTGGTTAAAATGTACCTAACATTAGTTTAAGATATGCACAATGTCACACAGTGTCTATGGCTTTATTTTTGTGAGTGTAGAAAAATTTGTAGTGTTTTTTATAAGGTTTTACCTATAGTTGCAATCCCTCCAAACCTATTTTCTCAATAGTGGTCCTGCACATGAATATTCCAAATGCAGGTGTTGTCAGAACCCTGATTTTTATATTGAGAAGGACGTGTTTTACTTCCATCCATTAAGACATGTGTGTCTATGAATGTAGATGTGGTCCTGGGTCGGCCTAGTTTCAGTTTGGGGCATAACTCCTAGGCCTCTAACCTTTGCAGATCCTGTAAGCTGAGTCACAGGGAATGTGAGACTACTTAAAATTGTTGGTAAAGTTTACAGAACTCTGGAATATTTGAAAACTACTTTTAAAAAACTCACTGTGAAAGAAAAGACTTTGAAAGCAGTGTGAGCTAGCTCCAAGGTTATGTTTGCCAACAGGACTTCAGTGTAGGAAAATGGAACTGCTAAGAATTGAGCATGATTAAATACTTTTTTTCCCCCTCTCACTTTGGCTATTCCAAACATTTAACCAAATGCTTTAAAAATTATTATATATGGCTTCTTTCAAACTTCCTGTTTGTATCATGTCTAATGTAGATCTCAATTTATGCCAAATACTTAAAATACTCTCTAAAAAGAGATGCAAAGCTTTGGAAAGGAGGCAATAGAAAAAGTTAAGAAGATACTTGAATTTTCCTAAAATTTCACAAAAAAAGGTAAAATCCCATTTTATATGTTCTTAATTCATCGGCACCCTGTAAATGTTCCTAAGAACAGCAAATGAATAAAGCCCCTAAAATAAATACAGATATTATAATCACACTTCATCTAAAACCCAGAAAGCAGTATGTAAACTGAATTCTTAGAAATAGATTTCTACATTAAATGCACTAAGGTTGCTGTAGAAAAGAAATCTATATACAGAATTTATTTATCTAAAAAAATTTTTTTTAACGTTTATTTATTTTTGAGACAGAGCATGAACGGGGGAGGGTCAGAGAGAGGGAGACACAGAATCTGAAACAGCCTCCAGGCTCTGAGCTGTCAGCACAGCACCCGACGTGGGGCTCGAACTCACGGACCGCGAGATCATGACCTGAGCCGAAGTCGGCCGCTTAACCGACTGAGCCACCCAGGCGCCCCTATACAGAATTTAAAAATAATAAAAGCTTTATTGAGATTTATCACATATGATAAATTTCAACCTTTTAAAGTGTGTAAGTCAAAGTTTTTTAGTTTATCTACAGAATTGTGTGACCATCGCCTTCACCTCAAAAAGAAACCACATACCCCTTAGCAGTCACTCCCCATTCTGCTGCCACCTGGCCCTTGGCCATCATTAATCTACTTTCTGACTCCAGGAATTTGCCTATTTGGGACATTTCATATAAGTGGAATCATACAGTTGTGGCCTTTTTGTGTGGATTTTTTCACTTAGCATGATGTTTTCAAAGTTCACCCACGTTGTAGCCTGTGTCAGTCCTTCATTCCTTTTTTGTGGTCAAATAGTACGTATTCCACTGTAGTAAATGTGCCATGTTTTGTTTATTCGTGCATCAGTCAATGAACATTTGGGTTGTTTCCATCTCTTGACTATTATGAATAATACTGTTAGGAACATTTGTGTACAGGTTTTTTAGTGAACGTGTGCTTAAATGTTCTTGGTCATATACCTAGGAAAGGAATTACTGGATCATATGGTGACTCTACATTTGAAGGTTGAATAACTGCCGAACTGTTTTTGCAAAGTGGCTACATCAATTTACAATCCCAGCAATGTACAACTTCTCCACATCCTCACCAGGACTCGTTATTGTCTGTCCTTTTTATTTTAGCTGTCCTGTTAGGTCTGAAATAGCATCTCACTATAGTGTTGTTGTTGTTGTTGTTGTTTTCAATGTTTAATTATTTTTGAGAGACAGAGACAGAACATGAGCGGAAGGGGGCAGAGAGAGAGGGAGACACAGAATCTGAAGCAGGCTGTCAGCACAGAGCCTGACGTGGTGCTCAAACTTATGAACCATGAGATCATGAGCTGAGCTCAAGGCAGCCACTTAACCGACTGAGCCACCCAGGCGCCCCTCACTGTAGTTTTGATTTGCATTTCCTTAATGATCAGTGATGTTGAGCTTCTTTTCACATGTTTATTGGTGATTTGCATATCTTCCTCGGAGTAATTCTATTCAGATCCTTTGCCCATTTTTAAATTGGGTTTATTTATCTTTTTGTTCTTGAGTTGTATAAGTTCTTATATAACCTGGGTACAAGTCTCTTACCAGATTATATAACTTGCAAAAAACTTCTCCCACTCTGTAGGTTGTCTTTTCACATTCTTCATGGTGTCCTTTAAAGCACAGAAATTAATTTTATGAATCCCAATTTATCCAGTTTTTCTTTTGTCACTGTGCTTTGGTGTTATATCTAAGAAACCATTACCTAATCCAAGGTCAGAAAGATTTACTCCTATGTTTTTTCTAAGAGTTGTATTATTTCAGCTCCTACTTTAGGTCTTTGAGACATTCTAAGTTAATTTTTCCGTATGATGTAAAGTAGGTATTCATTTTTTTTTTTTTTTTTCACAGACATGCAGATGTCCCTGCACTACATGTTAAAAAGGCCATTCTTGGGGCACCTGGGTGGCTTGGTCCTTTGAGTATCCAACTTCAGCTCAGGTCATGATCTCCCAGTTTGTGGGTTCAAACCCCACATCAGGCTCTCTGCTGTCAGCACTGAGCCTGCTTTGGATCCTTCGTCTCCCTCTCTCTCCCTGCCTCTCCCCTGCTTGCGCTCTCTCTCCCTCTCTCAAAAATAAATAAACATTTCAAAAAAAATTTTTTTAAAGGGCCATTCTTTCCCCCATGGAATTGTCTTGGCATCCTTACTGAAAATTACATAACACTTTGTAACTCAGATAACAAAGGTTTTGTTTGACTAAGAATAGTCATGGTTGGTTTAATCTGAATATGAGCAGTCAGAAAGCAGATACCAAGATCTCTTAAATACCTGTGTACATATTTTAAACATGGTCATAACGATTACTGGGAGTTTTTGTGTCAACTAGACTAGTAGCAAAACCACATTCCCTCTTGGATCCTTCAGGGGGCCCTCCATTTTGTTGGTCTTTATCTTTCCTACCCTAACTCTCCTCATCAGTTCCCAGGATGTGGCATCCTGGCTTTGATCTTTACCTCACCAGGAACTCTTCCTTTAACCATTGGTTCTCATCCTCATCAGACTCCATGCTTCCTTTTTACACAGCTAATACTTTGTCCTCTTTACTCTCCTGAAGTGTAACTCATTGATAACGTATCTATATAATTTCAGAAAATCGATATAATGCCCTTACTATTAAATAAGGAGGCATACATTCAGTTGTTTGTGATTAACAATATCTTGGAGATCAGAACCTTTGATAGTATCAGAGAATAGCGTCTGGATGGAGAACAGAAACTAGTATAAAAGGCTAAAAAGAAGTTGTATGGTACTTTCCTCAGGACAGTGTTAGATTAGGAGTGAAAAACAGTCCAGGAATAACCCCCAAATAAATAAATAATTTCAATAAGTAATGTTCTTATCATGACACTAAAAATTAAATATATATTAAATTAAATAAATATAAATATGATGGTAGTAGTAGAAGATATTTTTCAGACAATCTTGTTAATGAAATTTAATAAAATCCGTGCACTTAGTATTTCAACTAATTGTATAGTATTAGCTTTGAGTCTATTAATATGATTCTATAATCTTGTCTGTTATGTTTGCAGTTGGTTTTGTTGCTTTTGCAGTAACTACACTACTGCACTGAGTCCCATTTCAACTAACTAATTAAGTAATTAAGTAATGCAACGAGTAAGAAGCTCTTTCCAGGAAACTAGGTATGAACATTTTAGGTGGATTTCAAAGCTTGTGTGATTAGACTGATTAAATTGCCCTTTGGCCTCAAAATCTTCATGTTTTCTCTCTCTCTTTTTTCAAAGTGGGTTTCACGCTAGGTGTTCAGGACTTGAACTCATAACCCTGAACTGAGGTGAAGAGTTGGATGCTTAACCAACTGAGCCACCAGGGAGCCCTTTCTGTTTTCTTTTGTTAGTTTTTTTAAATTATGTTTTAATAATTTCTGCTAAGTTGGCTAACATGGTCCTCATTCATTTCAAATGTATAAAGTATCCAATTTGTTATTTTAAATTAAAAAAAATCTTTAAATCTATTTATGATGACTTTTAAAATCATAGTCAAATGAGCACAATAAATTTCCAATTCAGCATCATTAAGCATATTTCTATCTATTAATTGCAAGGATGGAAATTGAAAAATCTTGAACAAAACGTTTTTGTAAATAGTGTAAGTTTGTTAATAAATTCCATGATACTATCTTTGACTTTAGTGAAGTTGTTCTTATTTTCTTCCAGCTTGAAAAAGAATTCTCATTTGGGGCACCTGGGTGGCTCAGTCGGTTAAGGATCTGACTCCTGATTTCAGCTCAAGTCATGATCTCGAAGTTTCTGAGATTGAGCCCTGAGTCGGGCTCTGCTCTGACAGCACAGAGACTGCTTAGGATTCTCTCTCTCCCTCCCTCTCTGCCCCTCCCCTGCTTGTATGTGCTATCTCTCTCAAAATAAATAAACTTAACAATTATTTCAAAAAAAGGGACTTTGCAAATGTGATGAAGGATTTTGAGATGGGGAGGTTATTCTGTATTATCCAGGTAGGCCAACTAGTCAGAAGGCTTCTTATTAAGTGGGAAGCAGGAGGGTCTGACAGGGAAGGAGGTGGAAACAGAGGTTGGAGTGATGTGGGCCTCCAGAAGCTGGAAAAAGCCTTGGGATGGATTCTCCCCTAGAACATCCTGAAGGAATGCAACCCTGCAGACCCAGTTTGGACTAATCTCTACAATTGTAACAGTAAATTTGTGTTGTTTTCAGCCACTAAATTTGTGGTTTCTTGTATGGCAACAATAGGAAACTAATTCATGCAGTAAAATACATGAAGTACATAGCTTGATGAGTTTTTATAAACATATAGACCTGTATAACCATCCCCCACATTAACATCCAGCACATTTCCTGCATCTCAAAGTTTCCTTTGCCCCTTCCCCTGAAACTCCTCACACACCAAAGATACCTACTATTCTGACTTCTTTTACCATTAGTCAGTTTTCCATGTTGTGGAAGTTTTTATAAACAGAATCTTACCATATGTGTTCTTTTGTATTTGGACTTCTTACTCAACTTAATGTCTGTGAGAATTATCCACTCTATTGTTGTATCAGAAATTTGGCTTTTTTTTAATGCTATGTATTTTTTAGTATTACATATATCTATTTATCCATTTCCCATAGACTTTTATTCTTTAGAAGATAAAAAAAAACACATTCCAATCATAGTATGATGATTTTCTAACATTTCCCTTAAATATCAGAAATACATATTTTTGCCAACTTTATCAGAATTTCTCTGTAAAATGTACACTTAATCTTGATGGTTTCATTGCCTTACTAGAAAAGCAAATTGGCAGAATGGATACTTTATTTGTGAACAAAGTTATGAAACACAACTTCAAATAAACACTTGAATATTACCACTGCCTTTTTATGTTGGACATTTTGAAATAAGAGCTAAATAAAAACATTCATACATGTACACTATATATTTATTTATTTATTTATTTATTTACATATATATGTATATGTACATATATACGTAAATATATGTGTATATATATATTTACACTATATATATATTTACACTATATATATACACATATGTATATATATATTTACCATGAAAGTGAGAGTACAAATGTAGGCCGATAGTGGTATAGTAGTCCCCTCTTATCCATGGTTTCAGTTTGAAGAAGACCTCAAAGTGTAGGACACCCTGAAACAAGGGGCCTGGGGAAGAGGCCGCCTAGGTTAAAGGGCTGAACTGATTTTAGGGCAACCCATTGTTTGATGATAGAAAGTTCCCCTTCGCCAAAGGCATACAGTGGATAAATGTAGGATGAATGATACCATTTAAATGTCACCCTTTAAAATCCACTAATGAAATAAGAGATCCAGGCAATGATCATCAATGCATGCTCAAACTATTAGCTGAAATGTTGATGGGGAATTTTCTAATGTGCTGAAGCCACCTAAATCCGCTGAATAAATTTAGCTTCACTAAAAGTAGAAAACCTGACACTATGTCTCCTAATGTGGGGCAATAGGAAGAACACAGCACAAATGCAGAGTATTTCTGCTTTGAAAGCTGGAGCTGAATCTGATGAAATTTTCAGATTTGGCTTCTAGTTTATAAGAAATATGGACATGGAGAACAAGTTAAATGACTCTGTCATAACACCATCAGCCAAATCCAAGCATAGAATTGTCAAGAACTGTGCAAAGCTTGGGATTTTACCCTGCTTATAAGCTAACACGTTAGCCTGTTCTTATTTTGTGGATGCTGGCAGAAGACACAAAATTCCTGAGTCAGAGACAAAGGACTTTATTGCTCACCGCAAAAGTAGTGTATTCAGAGCTTCGTGTTCCTTTGTGTTGTTCCCCGTGCCTCATGAGTCCCACAGAAGTGACACAAAGGGCCCGTGATGGATGCCTGGGCATGCAGTGAGTTGCATTAGAGGAAACACTGAGTGTAGGAGATTCATTGTTTGTCTAGTAAGTGAACGTCAGAGGAGACATTACCCCAGCTCAAGACACAACCTGCAGAAATGGGCCCTGTAAAGAATGGTCAAGGCTTTGCATTCATGGTATGCCCAGCAAGAACATGCAGGGACACTCAGGGCCCATGGCAGACTGCCTCTTTCAACAATCCACCCCTCAGCCCACAATAACACATTCTTGGCCAAGTTGAATTTTTACATGAGTATGCCACCCCATCAGCTACTCTGATTAATCTGACCACAAAGGCTGAGAGCAAATTCATTTAATTTGTCTCATTCAGCATTTAATCAAAGCTTCTATCAACAGGACTCCAAGCAGCAGGCTGAGGCCACCTTGCAGTCTTCACCTTAATCATACCCCTCTCTGCCAAGGGCACAAATTCAGCCAACTATGAATATGTCCCAAAGGGGATCAGCAAGTCTTATTTCAGACAGCCAGGATGAGGTCCAAGGCAAAGCTATAATCCATTATGATCCACACAAGGGAGTTTAAACTGACCTGCTGATCTACAGTGTCTTTGCCAATAATTACAGAGTGCAATAGCTAGGCCAAAAAGCAACTCCATTTCCAACAGTGGGTTATTCTGTAGCCTACACTTTCCCACATACAAAAATATAACCTGACGAGCACAGGTCGCTCCACTTTGGGATTTGTTGTTCAACTTGGTTTGGGTCACCATTACTTTGGTTAAGCCACATGGGCATTGTCACCCAGTAGTTATAGTCTAGATCACCATATATGGCATAACTAAGGCCACTTAGGCATCAGGAGAAGCATATGAATTTTTTTGTTTGTTTGTTAGCCAGCAGTTTTTTTTTGTAAATATAACTTATTGTCAAATTGGCTAACATACAGTGTGTACAGTGTGCTCTTGGTTTGGGGGTAGATTCCCATGGCTTTAGCTAGCAGTTTAATCAACGCATTTCTCAACTACAATTGAGTGAAAATAGTTACCCAAGGACCATTTGATCTACACTTTTACTGATTTGGTGTCATTTGTCTTCTGGTTATTTTTTTTAAATTTATTTATTTGTTTTGAGAGAGAGACAGAGAGAGAGCATGAGATGGGAAGGGGCAGAGAGGGAGGGAGAGAGAGAACCCCAAGCAGGATCCATGCTGTCAGTGCAGAGCCCAGTGGGGGGCTCAAACTCAAGAGCCTTGAGATCATGACCTGAGCTGAAATCAACAGTTGGATGCTCAACTGACTGAGCCACCTAGCACCCCTGTCTTCTGGTTATTTTAATGATCCCTTCTTATGAGAAAATGGAGAAACTCCCTGAAGAAAAAAAAAAAAAGTGGAGTCATCTTGCTCCATTTTATTCATCACTTTGTTTTAGTGCATAAAATAATGTATTCCAATTGTATTTGAAAATGGAGGTTCCTGATGCCTAATTAATGTAGTTCTGGAATTCAGAAAGAAAAACTCTCTTATTCCAGACAGGTTATTTTGTGGATATCAATAAACTGATGGAGAGGTAAAAGGCCCAGAACAGCCAACTCAGTACTGAAGAGGAACAAAGTCAGACGACTGACACTACCCAACTTCAAGACTTGTTACCTTTTTTTAAGTTCATTTATTTATTTATTTTGAGAGAGAGAGAGAGAGAGAGAGAGCAACCACATGAACTGGGGAGGTGCGGAGAGAGAGAATTCCAAGCAGGCTTGGAGCTGTCAGTGCAGCTAAGACAGGGCTCAATGCGGGGCTGGATCTCATGAACTGTGAGATCATGACTTCAGCTGAAACCAGGAGTCAGACTCCCAACTGACTGAACCACCTAGGCGCCCCACTTCAAGACTTAGTATAAAGGTACAGTGAGAGAGAGAGAGTATCTTACCGGTGAAAGTATAGGCAAATAGATCAATGGAACAGAATAAAATTACCAGGAATAGACCCTTATAAATGCAATCAACTGACCTTTGACGAAGGAATAAAAGCAATACAATGGGGCAAACACAAGTGTTTTCAATAAATGATGCTGGAACAGCTAGACATCCACATACAAAATAATATCTCCAGACACAGACCTTACACCTTTCACAACAATTAACTGAAAATGTATCATAGACATAAATGTAAAAGGCAAAAGTATAAAACTCCTAAAAGATAACATAAAAGAAAACCTAGATGACTTTAAATATGGTGATGACTTTTTAGACACAACACCAAAATCACAATGCGTGAAAGAATGAATTGATAAGCTGGACTTCATTAAGATGAAAAACTTCTGCTCTGTGAAAGACAGTGCCAAGAGAATGAAAAGATAAGCCACAGGCAGAGAAAAAATATTTGCAAAAGACACAGCTGATAAAGAACTGTTATCTAAAATGTGTAAATTCGTGGGGCGCCTGGGTGGCTCAGTTGGTTAAGTCTCTGACCCTTGGTTTCGGCTCAGGTCATGATCTCATGGTTTCATGAATTTGAGCCCCACATTGGGTTCTGTGCTGAAAGTGCAGAGCCTGCTTGGGATCTCTCTCTCTCTCTCTCTCTCTCTCTCTCTCTCTCTCTCTCTCTCTCCATTCCCTACTCGTGCTGCCTCACTCTCTCTCAAAATAAATAAACTTTAAAAAAAATTTTTTTTAATGCACAAAGAACTCTTAAAACTCAACAGTTAGAGGGATGTCCCGGTGGCTCAGTTGGTTAAGCATCTGATTTCAGCTCAGGTCATGATCTCTCTCTCTCAAAAATAAATAAACATTTTTTAAAAACCTAAAAAACAAAACAAAACAAAACTCAACCATTAGAAAACAAACAACTTGATTTAAAAATGAGCCAATGACCTTAACAGACATCTCTCCAAAGAAGATATACAGATGGCAAATGGCAAATAAACATATGGAAGGGTGCTTCCCATCCTATGTTATCAGGGAAATGCAAATTAAAGCAATAATGAGATACCACTACATGCCTATCAGAATGGCCAAAATCTGAGAATGACAACATCAAATTCTAGTGAGGATGTGGAACAACAGGAGCTCTCAATCATTTGCTGGTGGGAAAGCAAATGGTAAAATCACTTTGGAGCAGAGTTTGGAAGTTTCTTACAAAACTAAACAGATTGTGAGGGGCGCTTGGGTGGCTCAGTCGGCTGAGGCTCTGGCTCTTGGTTTTGTCTCAGGTCATGATCTCATAGTTCAAGACTTCAAGCTCCACATCAGGCTCTGGGCTGGCAGCGTGGAATCTGCTCTGGGCAGAGAGGAAGATGCTGTACTTATGGGCTGGAAGACTCAGATTGTTAAGATGCCAATTCTCTCCGGTTTGATCTCCACATTGAGCACAATCCCAAGGAAAATCTCGGCAGACATATTTTAGATATTGACAAGGGAATTCGGCTTTTATATGGAAAAGGTTATGAAATGAGAAGAGCCAATTTTTTAAAGAATAACAACACAAAATAAAAAAGTTGGAGGATTTACACTACCCAATTTTAAGGCTTATTACAAGGCTATAGTAATCAAGACAGTGTGGTAGTGTTAAAAAGATAGATGTATACATGTCAATTGATCAATTGATCAAAATAGAGAGGCCAAAAATAAACCTACAAAAACGTAGGTGCAAAAAACTTTTGACAAAGTTACAAAGGCAATTCAATAAAGAAAAGATAGCGTCTTCAATAAATGATGCTGGCATAATTATTCACCCAAGTGCAAGTGAAAATCTAGACATGTAACTCACAAAAATTAGCTCAACAGACCTAAATATTAATGTAAAACTATAAGACTTCTAGAAAAAACCAAGCCATTGGAGATCTTGGATTTGGCGATCTGTTTTTAGAAATGACACCATAAGCACAACCCATAAAACAAAAAGTTGAAAAACTGACTTTTATCAAAATTACAAACTTTTGCTCTGCAAAATAATCTGTTAAGAGAATGAAATGACAAGCAATAAGTGGGGAGAAAATATTTGCAGATCACATCCCTAATGAGGAATTTGTATTCAGAATATATAAACAACTTTTTTTTTGCTATAATTTAAGTAGGCTCTACACCCAAAGTGGGGCTTGAACTTATAACCCTGAGATCAAGAGTTGTATGCTTTTATGTTTTCACTCATATATGGATCTTGAGAAACTTAACAGAAGACCATGGGGGACAGGAAGGGGAAAAAATAGTTACAAAGAGGGAGCAAGGCAAACCATAAGAGCCTCTTAAATACAGAGAATAAGGTGAGGGTGGATGGGGGGTGCGGGAGAGGGGAAAGTGGGTGATGGGCATTGAGGAGGGCACTTGTTGGGATGAACACTGGGTGTTGTATAGAAGCCAATTTGACAATAAATTATATTTTAAAAATTAAAAAAAATAAAAAAGAGTTGCATGCTTTATTCACTGAGCCATGCACCCCTGATGCAATTTATTTTTTTTCATATCAATTCCAGTATAGTTAACATATGGCGTTATATCTGCTTCAGGTGTACAATATGGTGATTCAACAATTCTCTACATTGCTCAGCGCTCATCACGTTACGTGTCCTCTTAATTCCCTTCACCTATTTCACCTATCCTTCCACCCACCTCCCCTCTGGCAATCAGTTTGCTCTCTCTAGTTAAGAGTCAGTTTTTTGGTTTGTCTCTTTATTGCTTGTTTGTTTTGTTTTTTAAATTTCACATAAGAGTGAAATCGTGGTATTTGTCTCACTGATTTATTTCACTTAGCATTATACTCTCTAGCTCCATCCATGTCATTGCCAATGGCAAGATTTCATTATTTTCTATGGCTGAATAATTGTATACATATGCCACATCTTCTTTATCCAGTCATCTATTGATGGACAGTTGGGCTCCTTCCATAGTTTGGCAATTGTAAATAATGCTGCTATAAACATAGGGGTGCATGTATCTTTTCAAATTAGTGTTTTTGTATTCTTTGGGTACCCAGTAGTGGAATGACTGGGTCATATGGTAGTTCTATTTAGAATCTATAAAGAACTCTTTAACCTCAACAGTAATAAAACAACCCAATTAAAAAATGGGCAAAATATCTGAAAAGAAACTTCTCTAAGAAGATATATGGATGGCAGATGAATATATGGAAGGGCGTTCAACATCGTTAGTCCATTAGGGTTACATAACTTAAAACTACAATGCATCACTACTACACTTCTATTAGAATGGCTAAAATAAGGAGATGAATACAAAATGTTGGCCGTGACGAGGAGCAACAGGAACTCTCATTCATTGCTGCCGGAAATGCAAAATAGTACAGCCACTTAAGAAAAAAATTTTGCCATTGCTTACAAAGTTAAATATACTTTTATCACGTGGTCCAGCAGCAATCCTATTCCTAAGTATTTACCCAATTAAAACGAAAACTTTTGTTCACACAAAAATGGGTAGTAAGTATTTATTCACAGCTGCCTCCGAACAAGTAATCAAGGTGTAAAGGAATAAACAAACTGTGGTAAAGCCATACAGGGGAACAACATGCCCTGTATTGATTCATGCCACAACATGGGCAAATCTTGAATGCATGTTAGTAAGAACATAGTTGTTGGGGCTGGGTGATAAGTCCATGGAGATTCATTATTATATTCTCTACTTTTGTGTACAATTGAGTATTTCCATACTAAAAGTTTTTAAAGGGTGTTTTATTTTGATGACGTCATAATGCCCATGTATGACACAAATGTGACTCAGGTTCCATATTCTGATGCCAGAAGCCACATCCGAAATGTTGCACAGCAAAATACCAGTTAAATGAAGATCAAATCTGGTAATATGAATGATTGTGTTTTATTACCTTAAGATTTATACTAAGAAAGCTTTTTGAGTGGTTTTCAGCACCCAATTCTGAGAGGAAATAAGACTTATTGGCTTATTGGCTTTAGGAATTTAATTTGTCTGGGTACTAGAAACAGTGCAGAAAGCCATGCAGAAGAGTCTGGACTCTGGCAGTGAGTCAGGCCAACTGAGTTCCAGACCTGTCAGAGGTACAAGTGGGATTCAAGCGAGCGCCTTTCCTTCTGTGTGTTTGTCAGTGTAGAGTACGTTATAGAAGAAAGAAGTTTGCTACAACCTGGCTGTACTTGTATTTTCTTTAACTTGAGACTGAAGTTCAACAACAGCTAGTAATCAATCATTCTTATGAATCCCTTGAGATCATTTTTAAAAGCTTATTTATTTTGAGAAAGAGAGAAAGAAAGAAAGAGAGAGAGGGAGAGAGAGAGAGCTCTCTGTGTGTGCACAAGCAGGGGAGGGGCAGAGAGAGAGGAAGAGAGAATCCTAAGCAGGCTCCTCGCTGCCAATGCAGAGCATCCCACCAGCTGTGAGATCATGACCTGAGCCAAAATCAAGAATCAGTTGTCTAACCAAGTGAGCCACCCACGTGCCCTGAGATCATTTCTTAAGATGATGCTCATGGGGTTCTACTTACTCCCCAACATAGGACTACCTGAAAGTTCTTCCCTGCTGTTTTAAGCTGCAATCAGACCACACTGAAGTTTCAACACTTCTACCCTCATTCTCCCAAGAAAATCATCACTCGTAAAAAATTATGACTAATTTCTGAGGTGATAGTAGTGTTCTATATCTTAGTAGGGATTTGGGATACACAGGTGTAGGCATTTGTTAAAACTTGGGGACTTACAAGTAAGATTTTGCATTTAATTGCATATAAATTTCACTTCAAATTAAAAAAAAACCATCAACAAATCTTTAACTCTAGTTAATGATATGTGTGTTGAATTATTTAGGGGCACATACAGTGATGTCGGCAATTTACCTGGGAATGCATAAAAAATAAGATGAATAGACAACTGGATAGAGAAATAAATAGATGTGTGATTAAGTAAAATAAAATATTAGGGGTAGAATCCAGATGGTAAATGTACAGTATTCATTATAAAATTGTCTCAATTTTGCTATATGTTTACACATTTGCATAATAAAATGTTGGAAAAAATATCAAGAAACTTAATGCCACCCGAATTCAGCAGGAAATGCAGAGGCCATGACTATGATTAGATCTGTATTCTGATTACCAGGTGCTGTAGTCTTTTAGACTTCATCTAATTTCCTGGATTCTGATCTCTTGCGGTTTTTACTACTTAAAACTACTTACCTTATCATTCCTCTACTTTGGCTTTCTGGTTTACCTGTTCATTTGTTCATTCATTTTCAAATACTTATTTTTGCCTACTATGAACCAGGTATTGGGGAATACAGTTTTGGCTCTGTTCTTATGGGGCATTCCATTCATGGCTTAGTCCCAGTAACTAGTACCTGTACTCCCTCAATTCTGTCAGGAATGCTGGTTCCTGCATATCTGGCTGAGGCTACAACTGTCGGGACCATTATCATGGGATACTACAGACTCCATGCCAAGGTCCTAGGAGGCTTTAGGGGGCCTATGAAAAATGTTTTATATTTAAAAAAAATTCTCCAATTTACAAAAAATAAACTGCAAAATCCTCTATATTCCCTAGCCTGTAGAAACTGAACTTCTCCCTTTCTCACAGTTTTGGATCCCGTAGGACTGCCAACTAGCATTTCTATTCCCAGTAGACATTCTGGTCCTAATGTAGATGCTTTGGGGAGTAAGGTGCCCCAAGAGTCAGATGGGTGCCTAAGCTATCAAAGCCTTATGTCACTGTGACTTTATTCTTTGGACTCCCTTTGGCTGACTCCTCGTTCACCGGGCTATCTTCTGATTCCCCTGTTGATCTGCAGAGAGAATGCGCTGTTTGAGTATTTCTGATCCCTGTGACAGTGGTTACTCAAGCAAACCAGTAAAGTAGCTTATAATTAAGAGTTGTTACATCGTATGTCTAGAATTCAAGGAGAAAAAAACACCACTCATGCCAACATCATCATCATCATCATCTCATATGACTATTAATTTCTTAGTGTAAATTAAGTTGGTAATATAATGACTGAGAAAGGGGGATGGGGAATATTTTGGCCTTAGTTTTGAATGGTTCTAGTTGACTCATGGCTCCTAAAGACTTTTTCTTAGCTTCTGAGTCTTAACCACCACTGTTCTCCCATTGTTGACTTTACTTGCCCTCTGATGTCATGCAAGGCCCATTTTACAGGCTGAGACTTTAGCTTCTGTTTTTCCACTTTTAGCTGTGTTATTTCAGGATCCCTCCGGTAAGACCCAGTCAACCCAGGGTCCCTGGGCCTAGTGATGCTCCTGTGGCCTGTGCTCACTGCATACTCAGAGTTGGGACCTAGACAACTTTTATGCACAAAAACTTCCATGATTATAAAGACTTCCACCCTGTACATATATTGACAGATAAGGGGTATTGGTTGTAAAGACTTTGTTTGAACAAAAGCGAACAGCAGAACAATGCCCTAGAAACCAGAATTTAATAAAGACTGAGAGCATTATGGAATATCTTATTTTTGTTGGTTGGCAATTATGCCTGGATGATTCACAAAATTACTGTAACATTCCTGCTTTTGTTCCCCCAGGAAATCCTTCTCTATTTTAAATAAAGTGCATTTTATTTATTGAATGCATTTGGTACCTCTACCCTGCTATATAATTCTACACTGCAAATAAACATAAAGGGCTGCGTGGTTTGCCTATTTTAACAGAGGATTAGCTCCCTAGAGAGAACAGGGATTTGTATCTTTTTTCCTTTAGAACCAAAAGGAGACAGAAGACAGCAGTTTGCAAGGACTATATGCTGAGATGATAGAATCTTGAGTTATCTTCACATCTCTATTCTGTTGTGTTTGTTTGGATAACTAAACAGATAGAAATCCACTCATCTGATAGGGACTCCAAAGAACTCACTGCCTTGAACCTACCCCAGCTTGACTTTATCTTTTATGCATTTCTCTTCTGTTAGTGCTCAAAAAAGCTACAGAGAAAAAAAAAAGTGTGCGCGCGCGCGTGTGTGTGTAACTTGTTTTTGTTAACATCAGTTTTGGTATTCAGTATTATTCAATTATATTCATCTAATATTATGGCTGCTGTAATTGGCACACATTCTTTATAAACATATATACACAGCCTAGCAGCATACAGTTCAATACAATCTGGCACCTCTGATGGAAAGGCATTGAGCAATCTTAAATCTCTCGTGGAACAAAGTAGGGTATAAACCAGCCAACCAACCAACTCTACAAAGGCACAACATGGGAGATACAAAGAGCACTGTACCAGTCCTAACCTTCCTAGAACCTAGGGGATATTCTGGTTAAAGGCCAAATTGATACTTTAATTAAAGAATTATGATATAAAGGATTATTAATAAAATGATTAGAACTTTTTTTATAATTATATGAAGGAGAGTCTGTATTTACTCATAAATATTATTCATCATGTGTTACATAAATAGTATTTATTATTATTTGCATAACAGGTAAAGTACTATATGCTAACCATTCTTTGGGAGTTTTTATTTTGTGTTAAAGCTACATGAGAAAATACTATCTGAACCTTTCTACAAGATGTATGAAATTCTAACATAACTGTGGAAGTTCAACGCGTTTGCATTTATCACCAGGCACAACACATTAGTGGACCGTCCCCTCTACCCCATCCTTATCCTCACTGCCTCCTACGATCCTACCTCCCCTGAATTAGGGCAGATAAAAGAAGAATAAATATGATATAACCAGGTGAACCTTCTGGTCAGCTTTTACCACTACCTACCAGCTACCTTGGTCATTACAGTGACATTTGTGTATTTGTTTTACACCCTTTCACTCAGTTTACTTCACAAAGCTTAATGTGCTATGTTTAAAATTTCTACAGGTACATTCTTTTTTAAAATATTTTATTATTTTTTAAAGTTTACTTATTTTGAGGAAGAGAGAGAGAGAGCAGGGCAGGGGCAGAGAGAGAGGGATGGAGAGAGAATCCCAAGCAGGCTCCGTGCTGTCAAAGCAGAGCCTGAAGCCGACTTCACGAGATCATTGACCTGAGCTGAAATCAAGAGCCGGACGCGTAGCTAACTGAGCCACCCAGGTGCCCCCTTACAGGTACATTCTTAACATTTCAGACATGCATAAAAATTTAGGTTTTGATTTTGTTGATTGCATAAAATTGGGGTGGGGGTTGTTGTTGTTTGGTAATAGGGCTCACATTTGCTGAGAATTAGGTGAGGATTTTCAGGGGCAGGAAGCCTGTCTAAGCATTTTCTGTTAAGCCATTGGCTGAAAACACTTGGGTTAACCACAAGTATCCTGGGCTGGGCTTCAGCAGGTCAGAGTGTGGCCACTTGCCTTAGGTGCTCACTGCCTCCCACCTGCACCTCCCCCTGCACCCCTCCCACTTCCATTAGAGGTACCTGTTTGAGAGGGTGGGAGTGGGGGGAAGGGGCTTTCACTTTCCACTCCATGGACTTCTGTGTTGCCTGCATTTGTCACGTATTTGCCTGCGTGTGTGTGTGTGTGTGTGTGTGTGAGAGAGAGAGAGAGAGAGAGAGAGAGAGAACATTTAAGTTCTACTCTCACTAGAGTAGAAAAAAAGCCTGCTTTTTTCAATGACATGCATTTCTTACATTTTAATTGTAAATGTAAGATGTTCATCATGGTGCAGCCCCTGCCCTGTGGCTACTCATACTTCATATTCCTCTCTGTTTCCCCAACCTTCTCCTGTCTCCCTTCTCCCTTTTGCTTTTTTCTCGACTCTCATGAGGTTCCAATTTTGTCTTTTCTTTCTCCCTTCTGCATAGATTTTTGTGAACTACATCTTTGTAAGAACTGTTTTAGAGATTTCATCCAAGGTCTTCATTTGTAATTACGTCCACTATTTGTTGCTATGATGGCTGTTCCTTTAGATCTTGGTTTCAAGAAATTTGTCCAGAGTGACTACTGCATTGAGTGACATATTTATCCTCTTTATTTCTCTTTTATTTTGTCCCCTCATGTATTTTGAGAAGAAATTAAGGAAAATGTGTTCTTCCTCTTCCTCCAAGTTCTTCCCCTCACTTGGCTTGTATAGCATATTTGTTAACAGCAGGACTTTCTTTTAAAGTGAAAGGAAAGGAAATCATTGCTAGAGGAGACAAAGTTAACTAAAAGGCACACAGGGTTGCTGGGTATGTCCAGAGTCTGATATACATTTGAGAAGAGGAGCAGAGGTAATTTTTGTATTTTAGAAAGTCAGGAAGTCTCCTGGCCTAGTTTCAAAAACATGACCAGAGAAATTCTATCAAAAAACAAAATCCAGCAAAATCTAGTTGGGAAGATAAGCTAGAATCTCCTTATTAAAAGTCAAAGATCTTGGTTGTATATTTTAAAGGCACTGACTCATTTAATGTGGAAATGCATAGGTATCCTCCTGGCCCCTATTTTTTTTTTTTTTAATGTTTATTTTTGAGAGAGAGTACCAGCAGGGAAGGAGCAGAGAGAGAGGAAGATACAGAAGCTGAAGCAGGCTCCATGCTCTGAGCTGTCAGCACAGAGCTCCATGCAGGGGCTCGAACTCACCAACTGTGAGATCATGACCTGAGTCAAAGTCGTGTCCTTAACCGACTGAGCCACTTAGGTATCTCCTGGCCCCTATTCTTAACTTACTTTCTCTCTCTCTCTCTCTCTCTCTCTCTCTCTCTCTCCCCTTCTCTCAAATCCTGACCTTTCTCTGCATCCCCTCTCACACTCATCTTGGAGGGGGGATGGTCAGGACAACTCCCAGGTAGCCTGGGTCTCTAAGGGAACATAGGTTAGCCAGATTGTTCCTATGCAGGTCGTCTGTTTCTGTGCACAGAGAAAATGCTAGAATGAGTCATAGTCCTCCCTCCCTAACAAAAAGGCATTGTACTGTGGTGTTTGATTTGGGCTCTTGTATGCCACTTGTGGTTGCAAACTTATGGTACAGGAGGCACAGTTCTAGTGACACAACTCTCAAGTTGAATTATAATGATCTGATTTGGGTGTGCCCCAATAGGCTGTGAGATCCTTTAAGGCTGCGACAGTTTTATTTATCTTTGATCTCCAGTCCTAAGCACACTTGTGCCTAGCTCAGGATATGTGCTAAACAAATGTTGCTTCGTAGGAATGCTACAGGAGGAGGGGAAAGGCTAAAGCTGGGCTGTACCCAGGAGGGGAAGAGGTCCCTTCATGAGGCCGCATCACCTCCATAAGGCCAGCAGAGGGCGGACTTGCATCAGTAGCCAGAACGCCGTTCCTTTGCCCGGGCTTGTTTACTGGAGCGTTACCTTTTGGGTGAACCCGAGGCCTGAGCTGAGATTACAGAAATTTAAACTTAAACCTGGCACATACGCATTAAGACGTTACCAATTGTACAGAACAAGCCTGGGTTATGTTCAGTCCAAGGGCACAAGAACAGGCCGGAATTAGCTTAAGGAATACTAAGCCATGACCTCTCTGGTAGAATCAAACTTAAAGAAGAAAAATTACCTGGATATTTTTTCAGGAAATTTTAATAATTTTAAAGTTGAAGGGCTCATTACACTCATTCGACAAACTAGTTCCTTTAATCCAGCTAGCACATTTCTCAGATGAGGAAGCTGAAGTTTGTGAAACAGTCCTCTAGACTCCTCAAGAGGATATGTCTATAGAAAAAGTATACTTCTTTCAAAACTGGGTTTTAGGCAGGTTTTGAAAACACGTGGAAAGGTGGCCATTTGGAAAAACTACAACTAGAATCCTTCTATCTCTCTTTCACACTCTCTCTCATATAGATTTATGTATGTATATAATATACATATAAAAATACATAATATGTAAATGTAAAAAATATGTCATATATGTATTGTATAGTAAATAAACTATATTTTATATTTACATATAAATAAAATTGAAATTAAATTTAAAATATAAATATAAATAAACACACACACACATACCCAGGCCTTTAAAGAGGCAGCAGAGTCTAGTGATTCAGCATATGACTGTGACCCACCCAGACTTTCTGGATATGAATTCTGGTTCTGTCCTTATTAACTGTGTGACCATAAGCAAGTTACTTAACCTCTTTGTGACTTAATTTCCTCATCTATAAACATAGTTAATAACCGTACATATTTTATTAGATTATTTTAAGGATCCAATGAGCTAATTTTTGTAAACCTCCTAGGACAGTGCTTGGTACATAAAAAGTCCTGTAATAATTGTCTGCTGAATAAAAATTTGGAAAGACACTATTTTAATAATGAGGATAACATTCCAAAGGCACTTTTTTAAAAGATTGGAAGTTGGCTTTTAATATACTTTTTGGGATGGGAATCGGTTGCATAATAAATGATAAAGGTGTGGGAAAGAATGTGTGGTTAAATAACCTGACCACTAGATTGAGAGCCAAGAAGCCTTACGTTAGTATTTTAGGAGAGCCTCTAGTTTCCAACATCCAGAAAAGGTTTCTGATAATTTTTTTTTCTCATTTGGAAAGCTTAAAAACAACCCTAAACTCAAATCCTCAAATCTTCAAAGAATCAAGTGCTTGGAGCATTTTAAATGTACCTGCCCCTCCTGCTGGCTAGTTTCCAAGGAGTCCTGACTCTTTTCCGAAGCTGGTTGAAGCTGGTTGTCGGTCCACATCCCCCTCCTTCCCTGGGTGTCTCCACTTGAAGGTAGCCTTTACTTGTGTTCTGCTTCTCTGTTGAGGCTGTAAGGACTAGCTGGCAGGGAAAAGGAACAGTATGTCTATGCAGTGGGGGAAGGCTGGGAGGTCTCAACTTCAGAGTAAGCCTTGGCAAGTCCCCTGCTCTTCGTGAGACCTCTCACATCCATCCAAAGACCAGGGCAGGGGGCAGTGTGGCCCAGCTTTAAGGGACTGTCACTGGACAGGTTAAGGCAGCTCTAAGAGGTGCAGAAGAGGGGACCCTCGGATTGGTATCACAGGCTCTACTTTGGGAGAAGCACAGCAGAAAAATCTGCCTTCCAGGGAATGCCCCAGGAGCGGAGCCTTGAGTGGGGGAACAGGGCTGTAGAAGGGAAAGGGGTCCATAAAAACAAACAAACAAACAAACAAACAAACAAACAAACAAAGACTGTGAGGGAGAAGGGCAGAGTAGGTATGGGAAGTCCTGGGCTCCGGATTCAGTGAAAAGTGAAAACAAGGTGCCTGGCTGGTTCAGTTGATAGAGCATGCAACCCTGAATCCCACATTGGGTATAGAGATCAAAAAAGAAAGAAAGGAAGAAAGGAATGAAGGGAGGGAGAAAAGGAAGGAAGGCAGGAAGGAAGGGAGGGAGGAAAGTGAGCACAATGTAATAGGCTGGGGCTTAAAGTCCCTTAAACGGAACACTAGGCTGGGGCTTAAAGTCCCTTAAAGGGAACACAAGAATTCTCCGTAGCAAGCAGGAATGGAGGGGCCAGAGCACTTCTCTGGCTTCTCAAACTTGAAGATGTGTGGGAATTACCTGGGCGTCGTGTTAAAACTCAGATTCTGATTCAACAGGCCCAGAATGCCACCTCTGATTCTGTATTTCTAACAAGTTTCCTGGTGAGCCTGCTGGTCCATCTAAGACCCTACTTTCAGAAGCAAGAGTCTTTTCCAGTTGAGTCTGGAGGTCATGGAGCAGAGACCCAACCACTGGGCAAATTCTTTTAGCTCCAGTTCAAAATTAAGGTTGTTTTTTCAGGTTCCCAGGTAGTATAAGCATTTAAGGAGAAGTTCAGTTATGGGGCAGGGAGGGAAAGGTGCCTCAGATTTTGGGACTCCTCACCAATCTCCCAGGGTGCCTGGCGGCTAAGAAGAAGAATGGCTGGTCTACCAATGAGTGGGGGAAATAATAATCACGGAGATAATAATCAGGGAGATCTGGTGGGACAGAGATGCTAGCAGGAAAGTCCCTGAAGGTCCCAGAGCAGCCCCTAAATTCCCCACAGGCAGCTTTTCACAGGCAACCTGGAGGCTGCCTTTGAGAGGTTTTGAAAGAAGATACAGGGCTAGCCCACAGAAGCACTTGTGAAACCAGCTGACCCATTGAGAGAAGCTGCTAATTGTAAGACAGGCAGAATGTTATCTGTACTAGGTTTAAAACAGTTTTCCAGGGGGAAATGAGGACAGGCCAAGGCAGCCAAAAAGGGCTGGGTGTTGCCTTTGCAGAAAGCTGAGTTACACTGACAAAGAGTGTTGCCAGGTATTGAACCAGACAGTGTGGTATTTTAGCATCTAGTGTATTAAAATGCAGCAAATACCTGAAAAATCATTATTATTTCAGATGTACTTTTCTTACATTTGGATTGATTTTTAATCGGCAGAGGTTTGTAATTTCAGCGTTTAGTTACTCTTTCTGCTAAGTATCGAATGGACAAACACTACTTAAAGGCGATTTAGGATTCTTTTGAAATGTGAGGAATCCTTTTATGTATCTGTGTGCAAGTAAACTGTTCCAACACTAATGTTAAGTATTCTGTTAAATAAAGTAAAAGCCTATCCCTCGGGAGGGGAGGGTGCACTCGACAAAAAGTGTTTTGTTTCCTCAGTCTCTGTGGGGTGGCTATTTCTGTAATCCTATTTACCCAGGAAGCAGGGAAACGCGGTCATCTTTGGGGCAGTAATAAGCGCCAACGTTTCCTGAGCGTTTACTACGTGCCCAACGCTGTGTGACACTGGATGTCTTCTATCCCTTTCTGCCACAGTTCCACAAGGGGGACATTCTAATTGTCCCCATTTTACAGTTAGGGAAACCATCTCAGAAAGCTCCGAGGCCCCAAACCAAATTCCTCTTTTCTCTCAGACCCCTCATCCAATTTATAACAAGTTCTGTCTGTCTGTGATAATTCCAAAATATATCCAAAACTCTGACCTTTTTTTTCATATATATTTTTTAAAGTGTATTTATTTTTGAGAGAGAGAAAGACAGAGGGAGAGAGAGAGAGAGAGCAGGAGCAGGGAAGGGGCAGAGAAAGAGAGAGGGGCAGAGGATCTGAAGCAGGCTCTGCACTGACCGCAGAGAGCACGATGTGGGGCTCAAACTCATGAACTGTGAGATTATGACCTGAGCCAAAGTCAGACGCTTAGCCAGCCGAGCCACCCAGGAGCCCCTAACCTTTTTCCACCTTAGCTCAGGGCCTCATTATCTATCTGGCTTGGATTTTGCCTTACCCTTCAACGGCCACCCCGCCCCCAGCCAGTACAGTCTTCCCTACACACAGCAGCCAGAGTGGCCTTTTTCTTTTTCTTTTTTAAAAATGTGTTTATTTGAGTATAGTTGACACAGTGTTACATTGGTTTTAGGTGTACAAGACAGTTGATTTGACTTCTCAAAACTTGATGTTGTGCTCACTGCGGTGTAACCATCATCTGTCACCATGCAGCACTATTAAAATGTCGCTGACTATATTCCCTCTGCCGTAACTTTCATCCCCATGCTGAATTCATTCTGTAACTGGACGCCTGTATCTCCCCAGAGTGGTCTTTTAATTTTTTTTATTTTTTTAAGGTTTTCGAAGTTTATTTTGAGAGAGAGATAGAGAGCAAGTGGGGGAGAGGTAGACAGAGGGAGAGGCAGGATCCCGAGCAGGCTCCACAATGTCAGGGCACAGAGCCTGATGTGGGGCTTGAACTCATGAACTGTGAGATACGACCTGAGCCAAAATCAAGAGTTGGACGCTCACCCAACTGAGCCACCAAGGCACAACCCCCACCCCCCCCCCACCCCCCGCAAGAGTGGTCTTTTTAAATTTTAACTCATAGAGCTTACATTCTAGTGGGAGGAAACAGTAATTAAAAAAAAATGTAGGCTATCAGATAGTAGTAAGTTCTATGGAGAAAAATGAAGTAGAAAAGGAGAATAGGAGGGAGCCTGGGTGACCCATTCGGTAGAGCATGTGACTCTTGACCTCGGGGTCATGAGTTTGTGCCCCACAATGTAGAGATTAATAAAAAAAAAAAAAAAACTTAAAAAAAAAAGAAAGAAAAGGAGACTAGGGAGTGCTGAGTGGCAGTGAGGGGCCACCAGGATGGCTGAGGGGATGGCCAGGAAGGTCTTCTCAAGAAAGTGACACTAGAGCAGAAACATGAAGGTGACAAAGGAGTGAGCCAAGTGGATTCTGGAGGAAGAACATTCTAGACAGAGGGAACAGCAAGTGCAAAGGCCCTGTGGAAGAGTGTGCTTGGCGTGTTTGTGGAACAGCAATGAGGCAGACGTGTCTAGAGCACAGAGAGTAAGGTATGGCAGTAAGCAGAGGTCAGAGAGGTCCTGGGGGTGGTTTGGGGAGAGGGCAGGCCATGTAGGAACTTGGAGTTCCCTGCCCCACCCAGGACTTGGACACTGAGTGGGTGCGCAGCAGGGGAGGAATATGAGCAGGTCAGAGATGTGCCTGTGAAGATGGGCAGGAGTGGTTGCAGGGAGCCTTGCTTGGAGTCAGAAACAGGAACAATAATGGAGGTCAGGACAGCGCAGGAAGAGGGCTCCCATGCTGCCACAGGTCTGGGAAATGAGGATCAAGCATTGGGTCTGCCAACGTGGAAGGCTTAGCAAACGAGGAGTTTCAGTGGGACAGTGGGACACAGCAGGCTGGCAAGGGTTCAGAGGGGATGCAGAAAAAGAAGGTGACGGTGGTGAGCAAAAGTGGTTGTGCTGTAGAGACGGTCAGAAACATGAGGTGGTGGCTGCAGGGGCAGGTGGGTCATCAGGAGGTGGCCTTGTGACAGTGCAGGAAAGTCCTGCTGATGGCACCACGAAGGAGAAAGAAGGACACTCACCAGAGAAGGCTGGAGGGATGGAGTGTGTGCACCTGCAGGAGGGCCTTCCTCCCTGGCACCCACAGGACGGAAGGCGGGGATGGGGGACAAGTGCAGGTGGGAGCTTGTGGAGCCCTCTCTGGCTTGCTTCTATTTTCTCGGCGAAACAGGAAGTCTGTCAGCGAAGACGAGGATTGGGGGAGGAAGTGTTACAAGTCTGAGGAAAGAAAGATGATGGGCAGCTGAGGAGTTGAGTGTTTATGCAAGGGAGAAGTTACTATACTGGACTTTGGAACCAAGCTGGTTAAGGAGGGAAGTGAGGATATGAGAGAGGGGAGGAGCAATAAAAAGGTAGGAAAACAGTAGGCTGTCGGACCCACAGAGCTGGAGTTGGGGTACTACAGGGATACGCAGAAGTTTGGGGGTTTGGGTACAACAGGGGTAAGAAGACAGGGATGGTGGTGGAAAGCAGAATGCTTCATGCACCACCATTCTCTCTCCTACACTGTTTCAGCTCACTTGCCTTCCTGCTGTTCCTCCAACGCCTGAAGTTGGTTTCTGCCTCAGGGCCTTTGTACTTGCCATTCCCTTCACAACTTTTCATGGCTTGTTCTCTGACTTTACTTAGCTCTCTGCTCTAACGTCATGTCCTCAGGGAAGTTTTCTCTGATCACCTACATTGAAAAAGGTGGTATCTGTCCCCTGACTCTGTTTCATTTTCCTTCATGGCATTTATTGCATCCTAGAATTATGCTCTATTCATTCATAAGTTTATATTCTGTGTTTCCCACTAGAATACAAGCTCTGTAAGGGTCAGAATATTGTCTTGTGCACCATTATATCCCTAACGCTTAATGGGCGCTCAATAAATATTTACTGAACAAACAATGAATGAATGAACCTGCCCAAGGTCACTCAGGTAGTAAGTGATGGAGCCACGATTCACGCCCAGAATTCTGACTCTGGAGCTTTTGCTCTTAAGCACTCAACAGGGTGAAGGACAGACTAGATAGAGAGAAGGGGGCCACCACAACTCCCCAGGAGATTTCAACCTCTGAGATTTTAAAATGTTGCTTCCTCATGACGGAGTTTGAGGGGAGGAAGGGAAAAGCAGTTATATTGGAAGCTTTATTGCAAAAGGCAGAAAGTAGAAGAAAATAATTTCCTGAGTAGAAAAATATCTAGAAGGACAAAAAACCAAATCAGTAACAGTGTACAGGTCTGAGACTGGAGTAATTGATCAAAGGTCACTTAAGCCTATGTGTGATGTGTGTGTGTGTGTGTGTGTGTGTGTGTGTGTGTGTGTGTCAAAGAGAATGCATTAAGGGAGTGCTTTTGGAATAAAAAATTAAAATGCAAAAAAATACCCATTTGTCTTATAAAGGGGGGGGGGAATGGAAACTGCAGACAATCTGGTGATGAAAGTAAAGTTTAAAATTTTAAAAATATTTTTTTTAATGTTTATTTATCTTTAAGAGAAACAGATCACAAGCCAGGGAGGGACAGAGAGAGAAGGAGACACAGAATCCTAAGTAGGCTCCAGGCTCTGAGCTGTCAGCACAGAGCCCAACGTGGGGCTTGAACTCACAAAGCACAAGATCACGACCTGAGTCGAAGCCGGAAGCCTAACCAACTGAACCACCCAGGTGCCCCTGTGAAAGCTAAAATTTAAAGTCACCTCTACCGGGAGAGCAATAGGTTTAGAAGATTAAATCATGCAAATACAAAGCAAGGATTTTAATCCATTCTCTGGGTTACATTTAAGTCCTCGGTGCCATTAGGAACAACTCAAAGCGGCAATGCATGTGATGCAAAACTGATTCCTCAGTGTTATTTTCCATTTGCGAACGGGTTGGATCCATTTGAGTCAAACTGTGCTTCTGCAGACTTCGTTGCTTCTCTTGGGAGTGTTCTTTCAAATCAGGTTACAGAAACAAGCAAGCGACAACAGCTGCAGAAGCAGATTTCTACTCTCAAATGTGAGATGAAAATGTGAATATTGAGAGTTTTCCTTTAGTGTGGAAAGTGACCGGCTTTCTTCGTAAAGTTGTTTCTTCACAGGGTCAGAGACTGGGGCAGGGGGCGGGGCGGGGGGGGGGGGGGGTGCGGGCGGTGTCCACATGCCCTGAAGAGTCAGCCAGGCCCCTTTCAGGGCAGAAGTTGGGGTCACGCAGATGGATGTTTGAATCCAGTTCTGCTCCTCATAGTTGGATGGCTCTGGTCAAGGCGCTTGACCCTGGTACTTCCCTCATTTGCAAAATCCTTGTCCCTCCCGGGGTTGCTGTGAGGGTTAATTGAAGTGATGTGTGTGGTGTCACAGAGTCATTTGCTTGATAAATGGAAGTCATTATGTAAATTGCTGGCAGACTACTACTTGCTTTTGTGCACTCCTGTTTTTGTTCTAGCTCGTCGTTCATAGACAGCGTGACTATATAATTTATCATCCGAACTGGGACCCTTCTGAGAATGAAAGAGTACAGCGAACCAGACAGGACTCTGGGCTCTTGGGAGTGGTAGGTCAGGACTAACCCCAGGCAAGCCTGGATGTCTGGTCACCCTCCCCAAGACTCACTCGTGGTGAGACTGAGGATCGGGTGGCAGAGAGCGGGCTGCCAACAGGCTGCCACCATTCCTCCTGCTGGAGCGATGACAGGAAAGAAGGGGACAGGGCGGGTGAAGTCAGGCCTTGCCTGTTTTGGTAAGCTGGTTAGGAACTAATGACCCAGTCTTTGGGAAGTGTTAAGAATGGAAGAAGCCCTCTTTCCCTCCTTCCTTGCCACCTTGGGATTTGGCCAAGGGCTTCCCTCTGTTGGGCCCAGATCGGAGTTTAAAGAAGCCAGCATGTGCCAATGTAGCATCAAACCCATGAGATGAGGGTGAGGACCTCAACACGGTTGTAAGCACGCTTTGTCTTGGGAGCCAGACCACACGGATGTATGTTACTATGTTTATTGCTCTGTTACTTGCCAGTGCAGTGATACCCAAACTTGCAGGAATTTAAGGATAAACTGGAATTACTTTAAGACACCGTTGCCAGGCCGCCACTATAGACCTTCTGAATCCAAATCTCCTGACATTCGGGGCAGTTTCTATGACCAGCCAAGGTTAGGAAACATTACCCTTTCATTTAAACTTTCTAGCTTTGATTTGGTTTTGCCATGGGATGTTAGGAAATGCCTTTTATGTGTAACATTGTGTCAACCATACTTCAATTTTAAAAAATGCCTTTTGTTACCTTGTGCTGGCGTCTCAGATAGGAAAGGAAGAAAGATCTGAGCAGGCTTTGTTGGAGCAAAGATAATGAGGCCAAGATTCCCAGAAGAGAGATGAATCTCCGGGACAGGGTTTAGGGTTTGGCGGTCTCTGCTTCTGGCCTTGCAGTCACGTGAGGGCTCTTTTTCAGTGTCAACCTTGGAGGAACTGAGCTTTGTTTTTATTATAAAAGCAGTGATTCCATGTCCTTACACCTGGCTTTCTCTTCTTTCCCCGTCATGATTCCAGAAAGAATTATTCATACTTCCTGTCTCTACTGTCTTCATTCTCATTCACTCCTGACTGCAATAAAATGAAGACTGATCTGGGCAACCCTGGGCCGGTTAGCGAACGACTCCAAGCCTTGGTTTCTTCGCTGTAACTTCCACATGAGGTCATGCAAGAAAAGCATCTACCATAGTCCCTGGTACTCGGCAAATATGTGATCTTAATTCCTTCACTGTCTTTGCCTACTTCTGCCCCCAGGACAGAGATTAACTTTCTCTTCCTAAAATCATTAGTGACCTAATTGGAAGATTCAATGGTTCACTTTACTTCTCTAATATTCAAGACTATACTCAGTTCTTGAAATTCTTATTCTTTCCCCAGTGTTTGCCCCCTGGTTCTTTTTCCTTTACAGACACCTTATTTTAAGTGTATTAATGGAATTATGTAGTTATCAAAAAGTATCATTTTGAAGACTGTGGAAAGACACAAAAATGATTACTTTAACTTCCTAAGCAAAAATAGTGCCATATATAAATGCTACATGTTAAAAATAGGTAAGGAGCTTTTGGTCTTAAGAAGGCATTATGTTGATGTGATCCAAAGATAACAGTCTTACCCAAGTCACAGCCACAGCCACAGCCAAGATCCCCCGAGGGCAGTAGACATGTAGGGAACACTAGCAAATGAGAATTAAAGTACCATTTGCTATGGACAGTCTGGTGAGCTGGGTCTGAGCACCGCTTTGAGGCTCAGGCCTGAAGACTTCCTCTAACTTCCAGGCACAGCCTCTTACCTCTGCAGGAGGACAGCAGGTAGACATACAGGTCCTCCTCCTGAGAGGGAAGAGATCTGGTTTCATCAGGGAACAAAGGGACTGCAAAAGAGAAGAGAGATTACCTCTTGGGTGTGCCGGGGCAGGCTCCTTGAGCTTGAGAGAGAAGATTGTGATCATCTCTTTCTGCCTCTGCATTCAGTGAACTTCAGGTTGAAATCTACCACGGTGGGAGTATTTTTACACCATAGAAATTGGTAAACACTATAAAGCACGGCTTCCCATCCCCGACCTTTGCCAAAGCTGAATGTTAACTAGCAGCACCTCACAGGAAGAAGGCAGAAAGCACGAAATACTCTCTTACTCTGAGTTGGCTCTGGGAATCAAACGCAACATTCCGTTTCATTGTGGGAAGAATGTTAGATCCATGTCTGAGTTCGTATCTGCAATAATAAAGATGACAATGATAGTAACACCTATTGACACTTCTAGGTACTGTGTTTCACCGTACCAAGCATTTCCCATGCATAACCTTAATTTCTACTCATCACTTTATGAAATAGGAACTGTCATTACCTCTGTTTTACAGATGAGAACACTGTGAATCAGAGAGTAAGTAATTTGTCTCATGTTACACTGTTGGTGAATAGAAGATTCTGGATTCCAGGGGTGCCTGGGTGGCTCAGTTGTTTAAGTGTCCCACACTAGATTTTGGCTCAGGTCAGGATCTGACCTTTCTTTCTGCCCCTCCCCGACTTCCATGTGTTCTCTTTCTCTCTCAGAATAATTAATAAAAAGAATGAAAAAAATTCTATAAAAAGAAGAAGAAGAAGAAGAAGAGGAAGAAGAAGAAGAGGAAGAAGAAGAAGAAGAAGAAGAAGAAGAAGAAGAAGAAGAAGAAGAAGAAGAAGAAGAAGAAGAAGAAGAAGAAGAAGAAAACAACCCTGGATTCCAATCCAGGCAAGTCCTCACTAGAGCCTCAGCTCTGACCTCCATGATAACCCCTTGGTGGGCAGAGAGGGTGGCAAACTTCCCTCCTCAACCAGCAACTGACAGTGTGTGTTATTATGATAGAAACATCTATTCTTAAAAATACACATCCTTGTGTATTGTGACACGATTATTATATAAGGTTTTTAGTGTGTAAAATAATACTATTTATTTTCACGGATATTTACATATGTAGTAAAGGTGTAAAAACATACATGGAGATAATGTGGGTACATAGCTATTTTTTATATAACTTTTTTGTGTATTTAAACTATCTTATGATAAAATTTTAATATATTTCTGAATAAGGTAATCAGGCTGGTTTTATAGTAACATTATGGGTAGTTGTAACCATTTATTTAAAAATTAAAAAAAAAAATTTTTTTTTTTAACGTTTATTTATTTTTGAGACAGAGAGAGACAGAGCATGAACGGGGGAGGGTCAGAGAGAGGGAGACACAGAATCTGAAACGGGCTCCAGGCTCTGAGCTGTCAGTACAGAGCCCGACGTGGGGCTTGAACTCACGGACCGTGAGATCATGACCCCAGCCGAAGTCGGCCGCTAAACCGACTGAGCCACCCAGGCGCCCCTAGGCCAGCAACTTTTAAAAGAACTTTTTTTTAGGACTATAAAGATATACATTATATAACCATTAGAGAAACTTTGAAAAATCCAGTGAAGAATCAGGACAAAATAAAGGTTATTTCCACTTTATACTACTATGGATAACAATTGTTGACATCGTGATCAGTCTTTTTAATATGTGCATATGTATGCGTGCACACACAATCTGTGTTATGTTATATATACACCTTTTGAAATTTGCTTTTCTTCACTTATAAGAGACATTAATTTTTAAAGTTGTTAAATAGTCTTCTAAATCATTTTGTAAATGGCTACATATTGGGGCGCTTGGTTGGCTCAGTCAGTTAGGCGTCCAACTCTTGATTTCAGCTCAGGTCATGATCTAATGACGCACGGGATAGAGCCCTGTATCAGGCTCTGTACTGGAGCCTGCTTGGGATTCTTTCTCTCTGCCTCTCCCCTGCTCACTCTCTCTCTCTCTCTCTCTCTCTCTCTCTCTCAAAATAAATAAACTTTAAAAAATGGCTACATATTATTATTTTGTATGAAGGTACCAGGATTAATTTAACTCATATCGTTTTGATAGATAATAACAATATTTCTAATTTTCCTCTGATAGCTCTGTACAAATATTCTTGGCATATAAATTGTGGTGTTTATGACTACTTTTGTAGGATAAATTCCTAGAAATTGAATTAAGTATATGTATTTTCAGGTTTTTTAATACAGATTACCAGACTGTCCTCTGAAAGGTTGTATCCATCTATGTTAGTTTCCATCAGCTAACAAGATGGCCTGTGTCACTCATTGCTGACCTATTGGTCATTATAATGGTTTAAATCTCTGCCAATTTAATGAACTAAAACAGGCTGCAATAACATTTTGCTTGGTATTTCTTCGATTCTCATTAAGAATGAACATTTTTTCTCCTGCTTATTGATCATTTGTATTTCCTTTTCTAATGTCCTGTTTTTCATGTATTTGGCCTGTTTTTCTGTCTAGGTGTTGCCTTATTATTCATTTGGAAGAGTTCCAATTGAGTGTCTTTTTCTTTTACAAATTTTTCTCTTTCCTTTTTTTAAAAAAAAAATTTTTTTTTCAACTTTTTTTTTTTTTTATTTATTTTTGGGACAGAGAGAGACAGAGCATGAACGGGGGAGGGGCAGAGAGAGAGGGAGACACAGAATCGGAAACAGGCTCCAGGCTCCGAGCCATCAGCCCAGAGCCTGACGCGGGGCTCGAACTCACGGACCGCGAGATCGTGACCTGGCTGAAGTCGGACGCTTAACCGACTGCGCCACCCAGGCGCCCCTCTTTCCTTTTTTTTAATACATTACAAAAGTAATAGATGTTTAGTGTAAAAATATAAAAGAATTATAATAATATAAAACATAAATACTGAAAAATTCCAAATTTCACCCTCTCCAACTGACAGTTTGGTGTATATTCCTCCAAATGTTTTTTCCTATCCATATTCTACCAATTACATTTCTTTTCAAAATTGGAATCATGATACACATGTTGTTTTTAACTTGATTTTTCACTTACTGTCTTTTTTTTAAATAATTTTTTTATTATTTGTTTTTGAGAGAGACAGAGCACGAGTGGGGGAGGGGCAGAGAGTGAGGGAGACACAGAGTCTGAAGCAGGTTCCAGGCTCTAAGCTGTCAGCACAGAGCCTGACACGGGGCTCGAACCCACAAGTCATGAGATCATGACCTGAGCCGAAGTCAGATGCTTAACGGACTGAGCCATCCAGGCACCCCCAATTTACTTACTATATCTTATATATATGCCATTGTCAATACATATAGCTTTATCTTTTCTTTTTTTAATGTTTTTAATTTTATTTTTGAGAGAGCATGAGCAGGGAGGGGCAGAGAGAGGGGGACAGAGGATCCGAATCTAATCCCTGAGTTTGAACTCAGGGACTTCAAGATCATGAGCTGAGCCACCCAGACACCTGTCTTCCTTTTAATAGTTGTGTGCTATCACGACTATATTGTGCTTTAAACATGAACAGTTTTACATTTTTATTGAGTTATATCATTAAGTCTTTTTTGTGGCATATTGCTTAACTTTTGTGCAGTGGAAGAAGGTTTTCAAATTTTTATGAGAATACTTTCAAATTTTTATGAGAAAGGTTTTCAAATTTTTATGAGAATATAATTCAAGAAATTATCTTCATTTTCCAAGACAAGCTATGCCGTGAAAGAGTGCAGACTGTTGACACATCTTGTAAATTCTATAAGGAGTCTGAAAAACTGCTTTGCAAATACGGGGGTGGTGGGGGTGGAGATAATGTTTTGATCAAATAAAGTATAGTAAAGTCCTTATTTTAAGTGAATAAAGTTCGGAGTACATTACCATTTCATCTGGTCTCAAGAGCTAATTTCTAGAAGGTTGAAATGCATCAATAGTCTTTCAAAGAGAGAGTTCTTACTTCCCTGAAACATTCATAAAAAAATTTATAGTCATTGGGTTAGGTGCTGGCAATGGATTGATGAGGAAACACAAGACACACACATGCACACAACACACACAATCCCTGCTCTTACAGGGTGTACAGTCAAGTGGAGACAAGCATTGTTCAAGTAATTATACAAGCAAATATGTAAGAACAAACTGCAGTGTGTGCAAAGGAAGAAGAGTACAGGGCAGAGTGAGATGACTCAGAGGGATCCATCCCTGGCCTGGAACATTTTGGAAAGCCAACCTGGGATGTGTCAGCTGTGCTGCGATTGGGGGACCAGAGTGGGGAGGGGAGGTTTGGTGGCAAGAAAAGGGTGCATTAGGGAGAGAAGGAGCTACAAGGGTAGGAGCCCAGAAGCTGGAAGGGGTTCAAGCCTTGGGCAACACAAGAGCTAGCTCAAATGCCCACAAGGAGGAAAGGCTATGGGACAGGAAGGAGCATGCCTCTGCTAAAGTTTTAAATTCAAAAGGTTTTTATCATCTAAAAGTGGTATGACTGGGGTGCCTGGCTGGCTCAGTCGGGAGGGTGTGCAACTCGATCTTGGGGTTGTCAGCTTGAGCCCCATGTTGGGTGTAGAGATTGAAAATAAAATCTTTAGGGGGAGTGCCTGGGTGGCTCAGCCGGTTAAGCGTCCGACTTCAGTTCAGGTCATGATCTCACGGTTTGTGAGTTCGAGCCCCACATCAGGCTCTGTGCTGACAGCTCTGAGCCTGGAGCCTGGTTCAGATTCTGTGTCTCCTCCTCTCTCTGCCCCTCCCCTGCTACAGCTCTGTCTCTGTCTCTCAATAATAAATAAACGTTAAAAAATTAAAAAATAAAATAAAATCTTTGGGGTGCCTGGGTGGCTTAGTCAGTTTAGTGTTGGACTCTTGAATTTGGCTCAGGTCATGATCTCACAATTTGTGGGACTGAGCCTCATGTCAGGCTCTGCACTGACAGCACAGAGCCTGCTTGGGATTCTCTCTCTCTGCCCCTCCCCTGCTCCCTCTCTTTCTCTCTCAAAATAAACAAATAAACTTAAAAAAAATAAAACCAAAATCTTTAAAAAATAAAAAAATAGGGGCACCTGGGTGGCTCAGTAGGTTGAGCATCTGACTCTTGATTTCGGCTCAGGTCATGATCCCAGGATTGTGAGATTGAGCCTCACCCTGTGTCCAGCTCTGGTTGAGTGTGGCACCTGCTTGAGATTTTCTCTCTCTCTCCCTCTGCCCTTCTCCCCCAGTTGCACGTTCTCTCTGTCACTCTAAAATAAAAATAAAAATAAAAATAAAAATAAAAATAAATTAAAAAAAAATAAATGGTAGGACTACAAGCTATCAGTTTGTGATCCCTGCTTTATGGGGAATATGAGACTCATTAAACAATGACTGAAGTCCTGAAAATGTCCCGAAACTGAGTGTTCAAAGAATTCCAGAATTTGAATGCTGGATAGAATAGGGTGGAGTTCTGGAGTTGGGAAAAGAAAATCAGGGAGTGAGGATGATCTTATTAAAGGCCAGGGAAAGAAGGCCTTTCAAGGAGGAGGCAGTGAGTGCTGCTAAGAGATCAAGGAAAATGAGAACCGAAAAAATGTCCTTTGAATTTCATAACCCAGAGGTCAGTGACCTTCACAAAATGCCTAGACTGTGCTGACATTGTGTAATGAGTCTCATGTGTCTCCTGAATTGTCTGTGTCTTATGCCTGACTTGGAGGGGGTGTGGCTAGGTCAGACCCAGCACAAGCTTCTAGAGACCCCGCCTCATTCTAGCAACAACCAGCATGGTGTTATAAATAAGACCATTATAAGATAAACACACTTTTGACAAGGTATTTATTACCACATGTTTTAATATCAGACAGACTCAAGCAGGCTCACATAAAACACCATGAAGCATGTATTTCTTGTGCAATGCTGTACAGATAGGTATCTGGTTAATCGAGATCTTCAGAATAAAGCTCTATGAAATGTACTATTGCCTTTATTTAACAGAGTATATTGAAGGTATAAGAATCTACCAGCTACTGAAAACTGCAGAACCCCACCCCTATTGTGTCTTTATTTGTAGAAGAAATATTCTAAAAAATGTTCCATAGAACAGGATGAAAGTCATTTTCCGAATTGAAATTATAAGACTTTATTATCAAAACTGACATTTTTCAAGATAAAAGTAGAGCACATAATGATTAATGAACTTAACAGAAGGATTCCAAAATAGTTTCTACAAATTTAATTCTCTTAAACAACTGTAAATATACAGTATTTATTAGTCTTAACCTGAATGAATAATTCTCAAGGCCCTCCTAAAGTTATTGTTCATCAAGAATAAAATTCTACACATATGGGAATTCAGAAAAAAATCAGTTAACATAATTGAACGTAATTAATCATTAAAATATCAAAACAGAGCAGTAAATTTCAAAGTGTATATATGTAGTGATTTTTAAAGCTCTAATGAGGCATAATTTAAAATGTAGCTAAGCAATGTTTTAATGTATTAGTCACATGATGTAGTTAAAATCATTATAGTAAAATAAATTATATATATAACTAATATATAAGTATATATATTCATATAATTTCCTCTTGTTGGATTTTAGGAGAATATGTGTCATAGTTAATTCTATATTGTATTTTATTTATAAATTGAGAACTCTAATCAACAATTATTTGGTATTAAATGCTATACTTTTATATACCTTATTGCATTTAAAACAATCTATAATTTTCAACAACAAACCTCAAAAATATTAAAGCAAAGGAAATTTCTAGGGCACCTGGGTGGCTCAGTGGCTGTGTCCAACTTCAGCTCAGGTCATGATCTCACGGCTCATGAGTTCAAGCCCCACATCAGGCTCTCTGCTATCAGCGTAGAGTCTGCTTCAGTTCCCGTCTCCCTCTTTCTCTGCCCCTCCCCAGCTCGTGCTTTCTTTTTGTCTCAAAAATAAATAAAAACATCAGTCAATCAATCATTTAATAAAAATAAAGGACATTTCTTCTCCCTTAAATCTTGGATCTTGTAATCAGATTAATCTTTCTAAAATTCTGCTTTCATCTTGTTAGTGCCACGTGAATCATTATTCAGTGAATTCCCATTTCCTACAGAATGAAGTTCAACTCTTTATTCTGACCTTCACAACATTCCATGCTTTGGTCTCAAACTTTATTTTCAAACCAGGCCATGCTCTTCACTGACTCAGTACCAGCAAAGTTCATTCTGACCCTGAGCTTGTGCTCCTCACCTCCAATGCTCCTCTTTCTCATCTTCAAGTCCTACGATCTTTATCTATTGTTTTCATTTTTTCAAGTAGGCTCCACACCCAACGTTGGGCTTGAACTCACAAACCTGAGATGAAGAGTTACATGCTCTACTGCCTGAGCCAGCCAGGTGCCCCAAATCCTCTGATCTTTAATTATTCCATTTGACTCCCACCTCCCTTGGGAATTTTCCCTGATGCTTCTGATGCCTTCGTCCTTTCTTGTCTTTAACACTCATGTTGGCTTTTAACTGGGCCATGTACTGTCACTAAACTAGTTCCTGTTTTTAAGACTTGTCTCTTCAACCACATGGGAAATTCCTTGATTAGTGCCTTTGGTGCCTAGCACAATGCTGAGTATTTAATGCTAAGCACATGCTAGTACCACCTTAATTACCTCTGACAGTTTACTTCATTCTTACCATTTTTCCTTCCAACTACAGAAACAGCCCAGCTAAAGGCCGAGTTTATTGTTGCTGCAGTGTTTCTCATTCTCTTCAAAAGCCAGCTGATCTTACCATTGGCTCCATTTAATGCATGAACTTCTCTGTGCAAATGAAACATATGGAATCTGGAACTTTCTTCAAACCAGGGACTTTTAATTTCACCAAGTCTTAGGTAAGTTTCTGTCTTTTGTGATAAATGTATATTTACAGGTAGATTTTTTCCCTTTTAATGGAATGTTTTAGATGTTGAATTTTTCTGAAATTATAGAGCTTTAAAATAACTGTAGAGTTTTCCTTTCACTGAGTGTGATGTTTTTTCCTTTTTTCTCTACTTACCCTAAGCACAGAGAAGGAGGTATAGAAGGAGAAGGCTTTATGTTTTTTAAAAGGCCACCCTGGGCTGGGTGTAGAAAAGCAAAACTTACAGTCCTAGCTTCCTCTACTACATAGGCAGCTTAGCTCTGCTTAAGACTGTTGTGCTTGGGCGTCAAATCTACAAATCCAAGAAAACTGTAATCCAAAACCAGTATGGTTCTCTTTTGCCCAATAGCAGTAGGGACCATTTATTATGCACCTCCTATATGTCAGACAATGCTGATTGCTTTACATGTCACCTAATTTTCATAAATGAGTGAATCATGATTCCTGTTTTACAGAAGAGAAAACTGAGGTTACTTAGAGCTGCTAAGTAACTTGAACAGCTAGTAAGTGGTAGAGTGAGAATTTGGATACAGAATTGATTTCAAAGCCTCTGCTCTTTTCACTACACCTTGCAATGTCAGTGCCTTGTATTGCCAGGAATTCTCTTTCAGGACTATTGGGGCTTGCACTCATGAACTTGGCAGCTATTGAGAAGAACAGAATAATAATAAAATTATTATTATTATTATATTATTATTATTATTATTATTATTATTATTGTATTATCCGGCAGTCCTCTCCTGCACAGAGTTGCTTCAGTCTTAGATATTAGATGCTCCCCACACTGACAATTTATATTTCCCCCTTTTTATGTGTCCCCTTTGTTTTATTTATATGTCCCCTTTGTTATGGAACGTCTGATCACATGTCTTGGTAGATGGAAGGACACCTGGCAGTTTTGACCTTTGTCAAGGCTCAAAACAAAATCAATAGAATAAAATCAATACAACAATAAGAATACATACATATATTTCATATTAGAAATTCTCCCTGTAGGGGTGCCTGGCTGGTTCAGTTGGTAGAGCCTGAGACTCTTGACCTTGGGGTGTGAGTTTGAGCCCCACATTGGGCATAGAGATTACTTTAAAACAAAATCTTAAAAAAAATTCTACCTGTAATAATATATCACAAAAGACAAATTTAAATAAGACTCTATAGTCTTATTGTTGTGCTGACATATGAATTCCAGTCTTCAGCTGTTCGTTTACTTATGTGAAGAACAGTCAATAGAAGGAAATTCCAGTGTGACAAGAATTTTGACAATCCCTCAGTGTTATCTCTAACAGGATCTAGTTACATTGTGATCTTCTGGGAAGGATGTAGCTGTGTATGTTCATTTCAATCTGGCGGTTTCGCTCTTATTCTAGTCACACTATATGTGGGGATTCCCAGTGCTGTTTTATTAGTACCGTGGGAGGAGAGAGGCTATTTTTCCTTCCCTATTTTTCTACACTTCAGAGTTTAATACATAATGTTCTCTCAGCAATGTAACAGTCTTAAGACTTCTGTGCTGATGTAACCAATATTTTACATTTAGTTGGGCAGAGGTTTATTAATTAGTATTTACCACCAAACAGATCTAACTATATAAATATGTATATAATTGCATTAAGGATAATTTGTGACTTATGAGTCAATAACCTTTCACTCTTGTTTCATTTTAACATTAGGGTATTTAAGATGCTTTTATAAATTAGATTTTGTGTGTGTGTTTTAAAAAACAACACTAATTTAGTAGGAGACCGGGGTGTAGTTTTCAATGGCATTGGCAGTTATGATGCTATAGAAAGAACCTATACCTGGCTGGACTCTAACTTGAGAATCTTGGCTCTGCCTCTTGATTTTTATCTTGAGAAATCACTTCATCCATTTCTTCAACTACAGGATGAGAATCATAATGTCTATCTCACGGTGCTTTTTTTTTTTTTTTTTTTTTGATGTTTATTTTTGAGAGTAAGAGCACAAGTAGGAGAGGAGCAGAGAGAGAGAGAGAGAGAGAGAGAGAGAGAGAGAGAGAGAGAATCTGAAGCAGGCTCCAGGCTCTGAGCTGTCAGCACAGAGCCTGATGTGGGGCTTGAACTCATGAACTGTGAGATCATGACCTGAGATGAAGTTGGACACTTAACCTACTGAGCCACCCAGGCACCCGTTTTTCTTCAAAAAAATGAAATATAAATAAATAAATAAATAAATAAATAAATAAATAAATTTTTTCTTTTCATCCCATGGTGTTTTTATGACGAGTATATGGCATAAATATAGGAACTGTTGTTCTGCAAGGGCAAAATTGGGTTTCAGGGACAGGGCATTGGCAAGGAACTCAACGTCTCCGAAGGGAGCGGGGAGGAGCTTTTTATGGAGTTTGAGCTAAGCATTATTAGTCAAGGAGCCCAAGTACTATTTATAGTAGGTCTATAATACCTTTCCCTGAAATTCTACTTCCAAAGACCAGACTTCCCTGCTGGGGGCGAACTCAACTCCCGGACATATCCTGTGATTTTTTTGTTACACTTCCCCTAAGACTGTAAATTTTGGAGAAGCCATTCCTCCACCTTTGTTTGGAACCAAACAGATCATTGGTTGGTATAAGTGCTTAATGTGTTTGGTATTAGACAAAGTCCTTATACAGAATGGTGAGTCAGGTTAGCATCTGAATAGCCATTAGCAGCGTTTAAGTTAAAGCCAATTTTAAGTTTTTCCTTCTCTCCAAAGGAAAACAGTGTTTTTCCTAAAAGAAAATCTTACGTAGAATTGGGTCTCTAGTATTCATCCTAAAGCCTGCGAAGAAACAGGTGCAAGGTTGGGGAGGACGGTAATTAACCATATTTTGGTGGTGCTCTGGTTGGAGCCCATGGCTAGAGCCCTGGCGTTGGTCCCAACAAGAGTGACCATCCCACCCAACCCGAGTTGTGGGGTGCAATGCAGACAGTTGTCTCCGTCCCCCAAGCCACTGTGGCTGGGCTTCTGGTCTTGAGAGATGCAGATGAAGTGGTGTGAAGGGTTGGGCTTTTTTTTTTGTTCCCAAAAATGCAACGAACAAAAAAAAAAGTACAACAATCCAAACCCAACCATCTTGTTGCGCGCCAGCTTTCTTCCAGGGTGGCTCCACCTCCGGTCGCCAGAGCTCCACAGGCCCAGCCTACGCGTCTTAGCTGTCGCCGTCTGCTTCCCAGCGCGCGCGGGCTCGGCCCGCTCTGGCAGGGTGCTCCGTGGCGCGCGCAGCCACTCTGGAAGGGAGAGAAGCGAGCGGTCCCGGACCCTCCCCGCCCCTAGGTGCACCGCGGACGGTGGCAGTTATTGCTGCTGGTTGTCGACACCGGAAGGACTCCCGCCTCACCTCACCCACTCCCCACCCCCCGCTCCGGGGAAAGGCGAGACCCGGGAGACGGAACAAAGGCAACTCCGAGGCCCGGGAGGCGGATCGAGGTGCTGGAAGAGGAGGGCAGGGGGCGGGCCCGTTGGCGCTGCGAGTCCATTTTGCCGCCGTGCCCAGCCGGTAACGCGAGGTCCCCGCGGCTGGAGGACAGGCGCCTGCCCGCGGCCCCCGAGGTCCGAGATAAGTACCCACTCGGTCACTCTAGGAAGGGGGGTGGTCCTTGGGCCTGCTGCAAGGGTGAGGATTTGCCCTGGCAGGACAGCGACCTGCGTGGGTGGGGGGCTCCAGAGAGCTCAGTTTGAGCTCCAGCCCCAGCTGCACAGCGAAAACCAGCGCGGCACTGGAACAAACGGGAGTGGGGTGGAGCGGCGTGCGGTGGGCATCCGCGGGGCCCAGGCAGCGTGTCTGTGCTCCAGAAACCCTGCTCCGCTACAGATTATGCCCGGCTTCAGTGCCAGTGCCTCGGTATCGCCTAGGAAAGAAAAGGCGACCATGAACCAGAAGTCGGAGCCCGGCAACCACTCTCTGGCACTGAAACTGAGGAAGTGCCTGGCGCCTGGGGAGGGCGCCCTAACCGGGAAGCTCCTTAGTAAAGGCACAAAGATATCCAAAAAAAAAGCCATGCTCCTGGCTTTTTCACCAGGTCCTAGCGCGCAGGATTTGGGGGGGGGGGGGGGGGGGGGGGGGAAGGGAAGGAAAACACTGAGGATCACGGCTAAGGATCCTCTGCAAATAAATGCATAATACTCTCTTTGTTCTTTCTTTGCAGTAGCTTCGTTTGATTGTCCATCACAACGTGAGGGGAAAAAAACCCTGATAGCTTTGTCCTGAAAAATAGTAACCCTGACGAATACACCTGCACCTGCTCGCTCGCAGGGGACAGAGGTAAACTACAATACTTCTCCCTACATTAAGAAACAAAGCACTCAGTTTTCTTTTTTTTTTTTTTTTTTTAGGCCCAGAACCATGCAAAATTGAACTATGTGTAGAATGTGTTCCCATCCTCATCAGTGTTCTGTTTTCATATTTTGTCAAAACTCAGAAAAATAGATTCTATATTTGGAAAATGTTTATGTAACAATTATTTGAAATGTATTACAAGCTAAAGAGTTATATTGTAAAGAAAAAGAGAGGTCTTAGTAGCATCTTTTTTTTATGGTCTCCCCCCACCCCCCCCCGGCCCTTCTCCCATGCCTTTTTGCTAGGGCTTGTACAGACAATGTTTGAGTTTTCTGACTCTAGAGACTTTTATACAATAGGTACTTTAAAAGCAGAATTTCCTTTTCATAGCCACTCCTTCTGGTAGAACTTGATTAACTGGAGCTGTTGATTAACTGGTTTACTTCCACCTTATACAATGAGAAGATACATTTTTTCAGGCTCTCCTTTCCTTACTAATACCATCTATTTTACACTAGCTGAGATACTAAATCTCCCTGGTAAGTCCTTCCATAACACTAGGCTATTCTTTTCATTCTGTATATTTATGACTGGTTGGTTACCTGGTCCTACTTGTACCACAGCTTTTGTTCAGATATACCCATTTCCATGAAAGTGCTTTATACCTGCTATCCTGTGTAATACTTGCTTTACCTTTTCATGAAATTAGAGTTCAAGAGAGTCCAGCTCTCTTTCAGGACCTTTCCTGGTTAATATACTCATACTTTAACATAATACTTTAAATGTGTATTTACATTTTTCACAGTATTTGTACACAGATTAATTAAACCACCTTACATTTATATAGTTTAGCAATATACAAAACTGGCACACACTACCTAATCTTTCCAAAACCATGACTTAGACACTCCTGCTTGAACCCAGGTATCCAGAGACAGGTTCAGTGCTCTGTTCTCTCTACCAGACAGCCTGTTACAGCCTAATGTGTAAAAATCATAAAACTTTAGAAGGGATTTAGAGAGCCATGATTAAACTTAATCCATTTTATGAATGAGAACACTGAATTCTTGACCCACTTTCTAGATAGAGCTGAAGTCTAAGAATTGGGAAATTCGGGTCCTATGCCTAGCTTGCTGTGTATGATTGAGAAAGCTCCATTTTGGCGGGGGGTGCTCAGTTTTTTCAATTATACAGTTAGGTGTTTTCTAGATGATGTCTAAGATGTTTGTACTTCTATTTTATTCCTACCCCATAACTTTTATTACCATATATTCCTTATACATACTGGTAATCCTAAATGCATACTAATGTTAACTGCCTTAAATTATTTTATATTTTAAATTTGGGTATGTATGATCAAAATGTATGCCTTATTGGTGTTTTTTTTTTTTTTTTTTTTTTTACTAAACTATAAAAGTACAGTTCTCTTGTAAGGCCAGGGACCGCATGGAGAAGTGGGGCACTCATACATCATTGGTTAGAGTTCATAAAGTGGTACACCCCTTCTAGCAGGAAACCTGTCAGTGTTTCAAAGGTCCTTAAAAGTGTTTCTACTCTTTGACCCACCTAACAGTACACTTATAGGAACTAAGGAAATAATTAGAACCGTGGACTAAGACTCTTCTACAAGATGTTCATTTAAATGTTCTATTACCAAAAAGACATATAGCCAGTATTAGCATATCTGTAAGATGCACTATAACATTTTAGAAGAATATATAAAAATAAGGGAAATAAATGTGATAAAAAAAAGTGAAAAAAAGTAGATATAAAATTGTATGATGTTACCAGTTTTGTTAAAATACGTATCTGTGCACACACACACGATTGGAAGAAATATAACAAAATAATAAGTGATTATTCCTTGCTAATATAATTATGGGTGATTTCTTCCTTGTATTTTCTGAATTTTCTATACCCACAAATTACTTTTATATTAACAAAAACATAAAAGCTAACTGCTTGGATAAGCTTTCCAACTTTAGTATGGTGTCAACTTTCTATGTTTTTTTTTTTTTTTTTTTTTTTTTTAATGCTTATTTATTTTGAGAGAGCGAGTGAGCCGGGGAGGGACAGAAAGGGAGAGAGAGAACCCAAGCAGGCTGTGTGCTATCAGTGCAGAGCCCAATATAGGGCTCAGTCTCATGAACTGTGAGATCATGACCTGAGCCCAAATCAAGAGTCAGACGCTCAAATGACTGAACCACCAGGTGCCCCTCTATGTTCTTTTTATAAGGCATTTATCATACCTTTTAGAGTAACAGTATCTTTGTAAATGTGCTGTATTTCTGAATTTAGGGCAAGAATTGACTTTGGCTTATATTTCACCTTTTTAAATATCATTAGGACACTGGATTATTCATTTTTGTTATTCATGGAAGACACTGCCATCTTC
This sequence comes from Panthera pardus, assembly GCF_024362965.1. Taxonomy (NCBI): domain Eukaryota; kingdom Metazoa; phylum Chordata; class Mammalia; order Carnivora; family Felidae; genus Panthera; species Panthera pardus. The sequence goes on from NW_026526654.1 coordinate 69,750,871, forward strand.
ATTACCTTGGCCTGGAACTCTGGATACTAGAATGGTACTAAAAGAATAGGGTGCTATGTCTCCTTTTTGTAACAGTTAACCAAATACAGGCATCCTTTGATATACAGAATAGTTATATTGCAGTTAAGCCTTCTATAAAGTAAATTCCTGTAACATGAACTGTAAAAAAAAATTCATTTGCATTATAGATTTAGGTGTATTACTAAAGAAAAGTTGAATTGAAAATTTTTGCTGATAGTTTGAATTCTTGTCTTTCCTGTGGCATAAGTGCCACAAGGATATCGTACTTGGCAACAGCCTGGCTCCTCATTATAACTCCCAGAGGAGCTCTTTCTTCTTTTTTTCCCCCTGCATATTTGTGGTATTGAATATGAGTGAGGAGTGCCAACATAGTGTATACCATAACATAGCCAAACTAAAAACTGCTTAAAGTTTAGCATAATTGGTGTTCTACTTGATATATTCTGTAGATCAGGTTTACTTTAGAATAAGATATCGTGTGTACCTAATTCTACACCTAGCAAAAGGAACCTTGTTTGTACTAATTACATTTCCAATGGCACTAATTACATTTCCAAATAAGTTGTTAGTTGATAGGTAGTGCTTATCAGTTATTTACAAAATGCCTGTTTTCACTTGGTACAGTATTATATACGACCTAAGTAACCTCACTTACCTAGCTAAATCCAGCTAGCCACTTATTGAATGCTAGACTTTGACACTACTTTCTGGAAGCTGGCATTAACCTCAAATACAGATTTAGATGATGGAAATTTATTAATAGATACCAACCAATAACAATTGCCAAATTTATGGTTGTAAAAGAAGACAAGTTGTTTTATGGGTAAAAGTTTTCCATCTTCGTTTAAACTCACTTATATTTATTTGGGAGAAAAGAAACCAGACATTTCTGGTTCATCAAACCTTTCTGGAAGTCATTAGTTCCAACTTAATTGGAACTCTTAACAGGTAAAGATAAATATCTGAATTTGGTTGGTACCACAATAGGTGAATAATTTAGTCTATATGTATGTTTCCCTCAAATTCAGACACTCATTCAAATTGATTTCATCTGGGTGAGAGAGATTAGGCTTCAATACCATTCGGAGTCCACACAGATTTCTGGGTGTTGTTGTTGTTACTGTTAAATTAAAAATAATTTTTTTAAAGTAATCTCTATACCTAGCGTGGGGCTCAAACGCATGACCCTGAGATCAAGAGTCTCATGGTATACTGATCGAGCCAGCCGGGTGTCCCCCCACCCCCAGAGATTTCTGGATAGTTATACAGAAGTAGAATAGGGATATTTGATCTAGCTGGTATCCTAAAACCCTATTGATATAATGCTGTGGATTTACAGGATTATGGAGTAATGGCTGGGGTGGTTATCAAGTGACACAGGGAAAAGATAAAAGGGAAAGAAAAATAAGGTAAAGAGGCAGGTGGGGGATAAGAATAGGAGGAAATCAAAAGAGTGTACACCTTGAAACATGGGGCGTATGAGCTAAAAGAATAAACAAAGGAAAGAGTCAAGAGGAAACAGTGGTATGGAGGAGAGAATGAAGGAAAGGAAAACACCCAGTTTTTCTGACTGGTCTGGACTAGTAAGGGTAATGATTTGGTTTTTAAGTTTCTGGGAATGTTACCATAGTCCAAAAACTGTGAAATTGCTGAGTAGGTGGTTCTTCCAAGCTGATGGACCTTTTGTTCTAGCTTCATTTTGCCCTACTTATCAGGAATCCTATTAGAAATGTCTTGGGGGAAATTTTAACTACTCATTCTAGAATAATGGCAGAAAAGGGAAGTTTCTTACTGTCTTATATGGAGACATAGGAAACTTGGAGCCACCTAACAATTAGACAAGCTATTTTAGACACTATATGTGACATATTTTTAATATTTTTAATATTCCTTTTTTTCAGATATCAGAAATCTTGTTTTTTCTTAAACTGTTTTGATCATATAAGTTATGGAGCAGTCTCTAAAAGCCAGAATAAAGTATAATAAGGCATTGACATAGAGTACTTAAATACTTTGAAAATATTTTTCATATGTTATTAGATACCTTTCAAAACAGTTGTACAGCAAGGAGAGAAACTGCAATATATGTTAAGTGGTTTGTCAAAGGCCATAGATTAAGACCCAGACTTACGTCAGCCTCCTCACAGGCCTGGATCACAGAGATTCTCAATAATACATTTTTTATTTTATAAAAGATAAAACAGTACTAAAGCAGATCAAGCTCTTGTAAAGCTTATCATACCTTAGCTAATGCTTCTGAAGTTTTGCTTTTTAAGTTCAATATGGTTTTCTTATAATTGGTCCCCTTTTTAGTTTTTTCCCTAACTTTTTATTGTGAAAAATTTCAAATACACAGAAGATTTAAAAAATACTACAATAAATATTCTTCCATCCTCTAACTAGATTCAGTAACTAGACCCTAAGTTTCAAGAAAGCATTATTAGATCTCATACTAACATTGAATATAGTATACTACTTGAAAATAAGATTAACTAATATGCTGAGAAGAAGTAATTAAAAAAAAAAAAGGTGATCCTTTTTATTCCAAGCACTGTTCCAGCTAAGATTGATGGCTCTCAGTTTAGTAGAGGTTTGCATAATTTAGCTTTGTCTGTGAAGTGAGTTTCAATATTTGCTGTTTAGTTACTTATTAGGTATTTACTTTGGAATTCCTGAATTCAAAGATGCCTCAAAACAGGATGGAAATTTGATTTAACCCTAAGATACAAAGTATTAATTTTTCTTTTTGTTTTCTAATAGGATTTGGAAAGAGATTATGAGTAGTATCTTGAACAACTTTATATTCCTATCGATTAAAAGGTTTAATAGGAAAGTCTCTTTGAATGGTTTATTAAAATTAACCAGTTTAAGAATGAATAAATGAGCACCTTTTGCATTATCATTTTGAGTTATCATTTATTGTTATTTTTTTGAGAACAAGCAAGAGAATGTGACAGCATGAGTGGGGAGATGCACAGAGAGAGGGAGAGAGAGAATCCCAAGCAGGCTCCATGCTGTCAGTTCAGAGCCTGACGAGGGGCTCGATCTCACCAACTGTGAAATCATAACCTGAGTCAAAATCAAGAGTTGGATGCTTAACTGACTGAGCCACCTAGGCACTACTCAGTTTGAGTTGATCATTTAAAAATAAAGTATTTCTAGGAGGGAGAAGTCTAACACACATATTTTAGGTTTTGTTTCTGTTTTATGACTACTTTCCTTTTAAGTATTGGCTTTTCCATTTTTAATATTCTGGTTGTCATTTTTCAGTTTTCATTTGTACAGACTTGTTGCTATATATCCACTCAAGGTAGGATAAAGCAGTTTTCATAGTCTACACTGAGTGCAGATATCATGAATATTTGCTTAAAAATATATCTATGGTGGTGGTACACAACTATGACTATTTGTCAAAACTCAGAATTGTATACCAGAAAGAGTGAATTTTATTGTATATAAATTAAAAGTATTAAAAAAAATACAGAGGCTCCTGAGTGGCTAAGTTAGTTAAGTGTCTGACTCTTGATACTGGTTTAGGTCATGGTCTCAGGGTCATGAGATTGAGCCCTATATAAGGCTCCATGCTGTGTGTGGAGCCTGCTTAAGATTTTCTCTCTCTCTCTCTCTCTCTCTCTCTCTCCCCCCGCCCCCGCCCCCCCCCCCCCAGCCTGCATGTGCTCTCTCTCCAAAGGAAAAAAACCTAAAACAAAACAAAAACAAATATGGCAGGAAAATGAGGTTTAAAATGAGAGGTGGTAGACAACTAGGTACAGATTTGGCTACTTGCTTTGTTGGTAAAAAACTTGGGAAATTTTTAATTGTTGGGGAAAAAAGATTTTTGTGCTTCAAAATTTAAGACTTTCTTGGTATTCAGAACACATTTGAAGGCAAAAATGAATCTTGGATATGTGTTTGCTGTTCTACGCTGAATCTGACAGTGGTTAAGTTGAAATTTTATGACTGGAGAGCAAAAATTTTGTTCACATACAGGTTTTTGACATCTATATTGGTAAAAAAAATTAGCCATAGAAACGAGGGGATATGTATTTTCCTGCAAAGGAGTTTTATTGATTTCTTCCGATTTTTCTGTGTTAGCCACACTTTAAGAAAAGGAACTAGAAGTTCCTTCACTTAAACTAAAAACCTTACTCATCTTCCTTTAAAACTTTTGAGGCAACAGACTTACCATGGTTTCTTGGATTAGGCTGTCTCAGTTTTCCCTAAAAGTCAGCTGTGGAAGTGGTCACATTAATTTGGTAGTAGGGGAAGTTCTGAGTATAAAGTTAAAAGAAGTGAAAATGTTGAGCTTTTATGAACAGAAATAAGAATCGTTAAATCATAAACCAAAATTTATAAGCTGCATCACTAAAAATGGAACAACAGGATCCACCATAATTTTGATGCATATTTTTAAAAAGAAACTTCTCAAATAGTTTTTTCCCCTGGTTCGTTTTCAGAGCTATAATGTGATTATGGCTTTGGGATGACTGTTTATTACAAAATTTTCCTGCGTGTGACATTTTCCTGTTTATTTTTGATGATACTAGATTGCCTTTCTCCATTTTCCTCAAAGTTTCTCTTTGCTTTGGGTGCCCTTTTTCCTCTGTATTCCAAATAGTTGATATTGTTTTTCTTCTTATTTATTTAATATACTTGGATAGGATTCTCTGGAAATATTAACCTTCAAGAATGAGTAAATTAGGTTTACTTTATTGAATGCTGCCACCCACCCCCCCCGCTTTCCTGTTTCTACTGCCTTCTCCAAAATCTAGTTTTAGCATAGAATTTTTAGCTGAAATATGACAAAGAGCGGTGCAGATGATAAAATAGCAGGACTAAGGTAGGAGGACCATCAAAAGTTTTCCTTCTCTGTTCTAGAGTCAGAATTTTTACGGTTACTTCACACCAACCCCAGTCTCTGTAGCTGTTCTCTTCCCCATACTTTTCAAAGGTTTTATGACTTCTCATGTCACAAAAGATTGTTCAGAAAAATCAGCTCATCACATATTTTTGCCATATGACATTAAATTTGACAGAAATAACCTTTGCTTTAATTCCACATAAAATTGTATTATAATCTATAATACATATATCTCTCACAACTTAAAACTATGAATTATTAGACTTGCAAACTCAGCTTATCTTTTAAATACTCTTTATCTTCAGGGCACCTGGGTGGCTCAGTTGGTTGAGGGTCCCAACTTCAGCTCAGGTCTTGATCTCACAGTTCATGAGTTCAAGCCCCATACCTGGCTCACTGCTCTCAGCCTGTCAGTGCAGAGCCTGCTTCAGATCCTCTGGCTCCCTCTGTCTGTGCTCTCCTTGCCCCCCAAATATTAAAAAAATATTATTTATCTTCTATATTATAGCACCAATTGTGACTTTTTTTTATATTAAACTTTTTTTAATGTTTATTTACTTTTGAGAGAGAGAGAGAACAAGTGGGGGAGGGGCAGAGACATAGGGAGACACAGAATCCCAAGCAGGCTCCAGGCCCGAGCTGTCCGCACAGAGCCCGACACAGGGCTCGAACCCACAAGCTGTGAGATCATGACCTGAGGTGAAGTCTGATGCTCAACCTACTGAGCCACCAAGGCTCCCTGCCCCACCCCCCTTTTTTTTTAAAGTTTATTTGTTTTGAGAGAGAGTGTGAGAGCTCACGAGAGGGGCAGAGAGAGACAGAGAGAGAGAATCCCAAGTAGGCTCTTTATGGTCAGCATGGAGCCTGATGCGGGGCTTGAACTACAGAACCACACCAAAACCATGAGTCAGATGCTTAACCGACTGAATCACCCGGGCGCCCCTCCGATTGTGACTCTTAAAATTACTGTTAAAAATTATTTAATTATTTATTATAAGGATTATTATTAGGCCCTATTCTGTTTATTAGTTTGGTGGTAATCTGACATATATGTGTTCCTCAGTAAGCTGAACGAGGACATATTTAGCACTGTATTTGGTTTTAAAACTTTAGGATAGAAGTTTTAAGATGTCCATTTTAAAATAATAAAACTTGAACTGAGAAATGGTATTCTCTAGACCAGGGATCTCAAAATTTTTTATTTTCAGGACCCCACTTTACAGTCTTAAAAACTGAGGATCCCAGGAGCTTTTGTTTACATATGTACTTTATATAGCCATTTATTGTATTGGAAATTAAAACAAAAATTTTAAGATACTCATTTAAAATAACAATCATAAACCTGTTATATGTTAACATAATTTGTGAAAAATAACATTTTCTAAATAAGTTGTAAGAAAATTGGCATTGCTTTACATATTTATAGATCTTTTTTTAATTAAAAAAATTGTTTTTAGTGTTTATTTATTTTTGAAAGAGAGAGAACATGAGCTGGGGAGGGGCAGAGAGAGAGGGAGACGCAGAATCTGAAACAGGCTCCAGGCTCTGAGCTCTCAGCACAGATCCCGACACGGGCTCAAACTGTGAGATCATGACCTGAGCCGAATCCGACACTCAACCGACTGAGCCATCCAGGTGCCCCTACATATTTATAGTTCCCTTGAATGAACTGCTGTTTAATAGATTACAAATAAAGTCTTGTATCTGTCCCTTCATTACACCTGTTAGAATAAGTTATGGGTTTTTTCTTTTTTTTTTTGAAATATACAAAGATCATAATCTGACCTTGCACAGATACGTAGTTGGTGAAGGGAAGAATATTTTAATAGCCTTTTCTGATAATTATGGATCTTCTTTGATACTTTGCTAAAGCTCAACAACTGGTAGTTTCTTAAATGTTGCAATATGGAATCTGAAATCATATTTTTCAACGTATTGGTCTTTTGATCTTTTATCCAAGCACGATTTATAACATGCATTAGTCATTTGAACAAATTAGTTTATTGTATTATGCAGATCTCCAAATAACATATTTCATTATACAATAATCTCTCCACTAAAAAAGATAAAAGCCAACATTCATTAAAATCACCATTTCATTACAAAGTCTTTAATTAATGGGAAGCTGTCAAGCTCTTAAGTGGCAAAAATGTTTTCCAAAATTCTAATTTTCACTCAAAAACTTAATTTTTATCATTGGCAAGAAATACTATCATTTATTTTTCTTGAAGGGCTTATTTTGTTCATTTTCAAGAAAATGTCTGCTTTTACCTAAGTCTAAATAGCCAGTTTGCCATTCATTCTTTCAAGTAAAAATGGTGTTCCACAAAAAAAGCAGCTGGTTCAGATTGTGACTCAATCATGTAACTAACTGCTTTTTCTCCAGACAGTATCTGTTGGATGCAGCAGAAATTCTTTACTTCCTATTTTGTCACCCAAAATATTAAAGAAGCACATACACAAGGATCAAGATTTAATAAAATGAATAATTGTTGCTGCTTCATAAAGAACATTCTTAAATGAAATTGGCTACCCCCACTTAGACTGTGGGTGTGTGGTAATGAAGGATTTAGTAACTTGTACCTTTTGCCTTGTTTGATTCCTGCTGAGGCTTTAGCAGTGTCTCCTCACCATTGCTTTTACAGTGCATTTGTCAACATGGTGCCCAAAGCAAATATGTTCTCAATATTATTGTGAATAAAGTATTGACCTTCTTGAATGACTTGAAGGAGTCTTAGGGACATCAGATTTCTGTCTACATTTTGAGAATTGATGCTCTAGATGGTTCTGGTGGTTCAAAAAAAAAAAAACTCATTTAATTTTCTGAAGAATTAATTGCAACTCTTGTCTTATGCTTTTACTTAGGATTTTAATAATTGTAATCTTGCGTTTGAAATAGAAAAATATGCTAGTTTTTAATAAAAGCCTGCACGAGAGTGCATGCTTGAATTTGTATTTCTGTGCTTCTTTCTTTTGAATAGCATACCATTTTATAATTGTGGGCCCAGACTAAAGAGCTCATTCTATTCAGACACTGAGTAGCTTTGTTTCTGACAGCTAGTAGTCAGCTCTCTGTTTTAAAACAATCAGTTGGGTCCTGCTGGCTCAACTTGCAGTTGTCCTAGACCTAACCCTATCTCAGCCAAAGACTGTTGTTGGAAAGTCCACACAAAGGCCTTGTGTACAGGGAGCCCTGCTAATAAGGAGTGTGTTCTAGTCCCAGCAGATTAAATCTGCTTTGGTGTGCATTCCCTTCCCAAATTTCTCACTTATTTCCTTTGTTTGCCTGGTTATTTCAGTGAGAGATCATTTTTAATGCCTGTAAAGATAATTTCTGATTAGTAGATAGTCTGAATGGAGGGGATTACTGGAGTAAAATGTTTCTTTCTTTATGGTAGGATGTGATGGAGCTGCTTGAAGAAGATCTCACGTGCCCAATTTGTTGCAGTCTGTTTGATGATCCTCGAGTTTTGCCTTGCTCTCATAACTTTTGCAAAAAATGCTTAGAAGGGATCTTAGAGGGGACCGTGCGGAATTCGTTGTGGAGATCATCTCCATTCAAGTGCCCTACATGCCGTAAGGAAACTTCAGCTACTGGAGTTAATAGCCTGCAGGTCAATTACTCCCTGAAGGGTATTGTGGAAAAGTATAACAAGATCAAGATCTCTCCCAAAATGCCTGTGTGCAAAGGACACTTGGGGCAACCCCTCAACATTTTCTGCCTGACTGATATGCAACTGATTTGCGGGATCTGTGCTACTCGTGGTGACCACACCAAGCATGTCTTCTGTTCTATTGAAGATGCCTATGCTCAGGAAAGAGATGCCTTTGAGTCCCTCTTCCAGAGCTTCGAGACCTGGCGTCGGGGAGATGCTCTTTCTCGCTTGGATACCTTGGAAACTAGCAAAAGGAAATCTCTACAGTTACTGACTAAAGATTCAGATAAAGTGAAGGAGTTTTTTGAGAAGTTACAACATACATTAGATCAAAAGAAGAATGAAATCCTGTCTGACTTTGAGACCATGAAACTGGCAGTTATGCAAGCCTATGACCCAGAGATCAACAAACTCAACACCATCTTGCAGGAACAACGAATGGCCTTTAACATTGCTGAGGCTTTCAAAGACGTGTCAGAACCCATCATATTTCTGCAACAGATGCAGGAGTTCAGGGAGAAAATAAAAGTAATCAAGGAAACTCCTTTACCTCCCTCGAATTTGCCCACAAGCCCTTTAATGAAGAACTTTGATACCAGTCAGTGGGAAGACATAAAACTAGTAGATGTGGATAAACTTTCTTTGCCTCAAGATGCTGGCACGTTCGTTAGTAAGATTCCCTGGAGCTTTTCTCAGTTATTTGTGGTAGTCATTCTGCTCAGCCTTCTCATTTTCTTTGGTCCCACCATATTCCTAGAAGGGTCTTTATTTGATGAATTCACAACTTGGAAAGACTACCTCTCCAACTTCAATTCCTATCTGGCTAAATCAGCTGATTTTGTAGAACAATCAGTGTTTTATTGGGAACAGGTGACAGATGGATTTTTCATTTTCAGTGAAAGATTTAAGAATTTTACTTTGGTGGTGCTGAACAATGTGGCAGAATTTGTGTGCAAATATAAACTATTATAAAATCTGTTGCAAGTATTTAGTTCTCTGTCTTTTGTTAGAAATTTGTTAAAGAGCTGAGTGATAGTTCAGACTTGGTCAAGATTTCAATGAAGTATTTCCCTGCCCGAAGTATTTCCCTGCCCAAAGTGTTCCTTTCAAAAATAATGTCCTATATATGTTGTTCAAATGAGTTAGCATAAAGGTAAATGTGAAATTTAATAGTACAGTCCTGAACCCTCCTTCCTTTTTAAAGAGTGCTTTTGAAATACACCTCCTACCTCCATTATCAGTTGTGTTTATGCTGTGGAAAAAGGGGAGGTGAAAGCGCATGATCTAATGTTGTATTAATGAGGTAGTATAACAGTGATTGTTAATTTAAGCATGTAATAAAGACTACTCGTGTAAAGCAACTCTTTTTGAGACTGAACATTCTTTTAAAAAAGGAAAAGATATGAGTGGATTGGACTTCCAAATTTTTCTAGATTTGGATTTCTAAATTTTAGTTTTTTGCTAAAATGTAAATCTCAGGTAAACAAAAGGTGGCATTTTCTTGGGATCAGTTTACGTTTTTAGGAGGGTGATGATTTCAGCTTGCCTTGTTCTCCTTAGGTTTTGTAAAATTCCTTTGGTGATAAACTACAGAAGTGTTAGGTGGCTGTGGTAGGTACAAAAAAAAGTCTAACACATGGCAAGAACAGGAAATGGGAAAGCCTTTTTACTGGCAGCCAAGTGTTGTGTTGTTGTTCCCAAGTATCATGGCAACAGGACAACTAAACCAATCCACTTGCTTAGTATCTTTTTGAAGAGTAGTAAGATTAATTTGCCAATAGATGGAGGAGTCTGTCAGCTATTATAAAGTGCAAAGTAATCAGCTAAACACTAATTTTGCCCTATCTGCTTACATGAGATAAAGATGCCCTATCTCCCACAGAATAAAAATACTTAATTTTCTCCTCTTGCTTACAATTCAGATGAAGACAAGAACTGCTCATCTTAGAACTCAACTTAGGACTGCTCTCGAGTCTACCTTATTTCTGTCATGAAACAACATTCTTTGGAAAGCAGAGTGTCTTTACCCTTTTATTTTTTTAAGTTTATTTTTTGAGAGAGAAAGAGTGTGCATGCAGGGGAGGGGTAGAGAGAGAGGGGGAGAGGGAATCCCAAGCAGGCTCTGTGTTGTCAGCCTAACATGAGGTTCCATCCTATGAACCATGAGATCATGACCTGAACTGAAATAAAGAGTTGGATGCTTAACTGACCGAGCCACCGAGGCACCCCTACCCTGTCTTTTAATTTGGTTGAGAGAAGGTAACGCAAGTGGGGACAAGAAAAAAAAAAAGGGCCAACTAACTTGAAAGTACAGAAGAATCCAGCTATGAGAAAAAGAGTCAAATTAAGCTGCTGGTTGAGGTAATGGCTGCCTCAACCATAACTGACAATTCATGATTTAGCCAAAATTGCTAAAGGGTTCATAAATTATAAAAATGTTTCACTGTAAATCTTACCTCTGCTATGAGGACTCATCATAGATAAGTGGTCTGGGGAACCCGGCAGGGGTTGCTTTTCTGCTCCCAGTGTATATATGTATATATGTGTGTATGTATGTATGTGTATATGTGTGTGTGTGTGTGTGTGTGTGTGTGTGTGTGTGTGTGTGTGTGTTTAAATAGAGATTTACAACAGGTTTTCATGGAGAATTTTTTATGCAATACAGGAACAGGATCCATTTGACATCTAACCTTGGAAATATTGGCAGTTTAAAAAAATTTTTTTTAATGTTTATTTTTGAGAGAGAGAGACAGAGTGCAAGTGGGGGGAGGGGCAGAGAGAGAAGGAGACACAGAATCCAAAGCAGGCTCCAGGCTCCAAGCTGTCAGCACAGAGCCCGATGTGGGGTTTGAACTCATGAACTGTGAGATTGTGACCTGAGCCAAAGTTGGACACTTAACTGACTGAGCCAACCACGCTCCCCAAGGCAGTTTTTCTTAAACAATTCAGTACCTCAACTGCTGCTTTTTCATTTTGTATACTGCAAGTTCCCAAGCAACTCAAATTTGCAAACACAGCTATGGATACAATATTTGCTTTACAGTAGTTACCTGGGAATCTAGGTCTCTGTTTTTTTGTTATTTTCCCCTCCCCTCCATTTCTTGATCATATATAACTAGCAACACTTATGGTTAGAAGTTGATTTACAAGTTTCTAAGTCTGTGGCTGATGGTTTGTAGCCTCTAGTTTGAAGCAAGAAAAGAATGAGTAGTCAGGAACTAGTCACTTTGAATGTGGGAGGGAAGATATTCACAACAAGATTTTCTACCATAAAGCAGTTTCCTGCCTCTCGGTTGACAAGAATGATAGATGGCAGAGACCAAGAATTCAAGATGGTTGGTGGCCAGATTTTTGTGGACAGAGATGGTGTTTTATTTAGTTTCATCTTAGATTTTTTGAGAACTCACCAGCTTTTATTACCCACTGACTTTTCAGACTACCATAGGCTTCAGAGAGAGGCTCTTTTCTATGAACTGGATCCTCTGATTGATCTCTTAAACCAAGAACACTTGCTACAGCCAAGACCTGCTTTTTTGGAGGTGCATTTCCTAAGCCGAAACACTCAAGCTTTTTTCAGGGTATTTGGCTCTTGCAGCAAAACAATTGAGATGCTAACTGGGAGGATTACAGTGTTTATAGAGCAACCTTCAGCAATGACCTGGAGTAGTAACTCTTTCCCTCCTCAGATGACTTTACTTCCACTGCCTCCACAAAGACCTTCTTACCACGACCTGGTTTTCCAGTGTGGCTCTGACAGCACTACTGATAACCAAACTGGAGTCAGGTATTTTGTATTTTGAAGCATCTCTCTTCTATACTAGTTCCTTTCCCCCTCAAACTGAAAGTTTCTCACGCCTGAAACTTTTCTTAGAAAAAAATGATTACTCAAATGTTTTGGGGTAACTGGTAGAGTTGGGTAGAGTGATCAGATAATTGTCCAAACTGGGCTACTTTTCAGAGTGAAAGGAGGCATTGTTACAATGTGGGACAAAGGAATAAAACAAGACTGTCCAGGGAAAACTGGGACTATGGTCATTTAAGTTCTAAGAGGAAATAATTTTATACATTATGTTCCATTGCTAATGATCATTAATTTGGCTTAGGACCGAGAAGGCTTTTTTTCCCCCCAAGAGATTCTTTTAGTGGCTGGCATATGGTAAAGTTTCAGTTTCTCCTGATTTCCTTACAGTCTATGTATATTTGTTCTTTCAGTCCTTATGATCTGACTACTGATTTTCCTCCACCCCACTTTATTTTTAAACACCATTAAGGCAGATATATCCCAGAGCAAATTTGGTATCCTATTACATCTTTGGCACTCTTAGACAACTCAAAATATTGGGATAGGCTGTCAGTATGTTAAGGATAGTTGCTTCTGAGTCAATTATTCACTTTCTCTCCTTGTTGTTCTTGGCTGGGCACTAAGGCTGATTTCCACTCTGCTGTCAGGGACACATTTTTTTTCTCCTTAAAAATGTCTTAATGCTGTCCCACCATTATTTTACTAACTGTGAAAGCTGGCTTTAATTTTCAGGAGGAAAAAAAGTAGTCTGTATATGTTCTTTACTGATAACTAAGTTTTTTTTTTTTTTTGTGGGGAGAAAAGGTAGACATAATTTGGGATATTTTCTTCAGCAGTAGCCATTGGGAACTATCAATGTTTGCCTCTCCCACAGTACACCCCGTGGTCCTACTTACTAACTGGAGATCACTGGACAATACGACAACTCTTAACTTTTTACACTTAATAATTTCCTGCCCTCCTAGAAAGACTGAAATGTCGTTTTGGGAAAAGAGGGCCAATTAGATTAATAGGCTGATTATGAGGAGAACATAAGACCCTATCTTTAGCTCGAAGCATTTTAAGGTGTCTCTGTGTCCAACTCTCTTTTCACTGGTGGAGCACCAACATGGATAGAAGGGAAAACTACCAGCTTTTTGTTTTCTAAATTTGATCTAATAATTAACAACTTAAAAAAAATCTTTTTTAATGTTTATTTGTTTTTGAGAGAGAGAGAGAGAGAGAGCAAGAGAGAGAGCGGGGGAAGGGCAGAGAGAGAAGGAAACACAGACTCCCGAGAAGTCTCCAGGCTCCAAGCTGTCAGCACAGAGCCTGATGTGGGGCTCGAACTCACGAACCGTGAGATCATGACTTGAGCCAAAGTCGGACGCTCAACCGAGCCACGCAGGCACCCCAATGATTAAGATCTTTGAGGATCCCTTTTTAAAAAAAACAGGGGCGCCTGGGTGGCTCAGCTGGTTGAGCGTCTGACTTCGGCTCAAGTCATGATCTTACGGTTTGTGAGTTCAAGCCCTACATCGGGCTCTGTGCTGACAGCTTGGTGCCTGGAGCCTTCTCAGGATTCTGTGTCTCCTCTCTCTGCCTCTCCCCTGCTTGCACTCTGTCTTTCTCTCAAGAATAAATAAACCTTAAAAATTTTTTTTAAAAAATAAAAAAATAAATTAAAAAAATGTTAGAAACCTAAGGTAAAATGGTGTAATTTTAAGAAGAAATATGCAAAGTAAACTGAACACTTTAAAACCTATGCATTTTAAAATTAAAACAAGATTAAAAACTAAAGTTGGAATATTCTTGTATGTACAGTACCAAGTGACTTTACCTTTGTTGTTTGTGTTCAGAAACGGTACAAAAATTTTTCATCTTAATATAAGAATGGCATTATATTTAAACTTCCCAAATAGAGAATTCCAAAACCAGAAGCTATTTTAATAATTAAAATTTTCATCACCAAACAGTATTTTTGTTCAGTTGCCTGAAGTTCAGAATTTTTTTCCACCCAGTAAGTGTTTGTGATTTTTTTTCTGTCATGCCAGTTTCAAAGTAGGGATGGGTAACCTAGTAAGGGGGCATTATTGGGATTTCAGGGGATTGGATGAAAACTCTGGCCCTGAAAGGCCCACCTTAGGTATATAACTGCCTGGCTAGCAATCATTTTTATTTCTTGTTCACTTCCTGTTCTGAGCTGTCCATTCAGATGTTTTTTGGAGGTGGAAAGTGGAGGAGTAAGCCTGGACGGCTCCTAAGAGTCTGCTGTACCATGCGGCTGTTTAGGATGTTCCACTACTATGATTTACTACTCTGCGATCTTATTAACCTAGCAGATTGCTCAGTTATTATCTCTCAAGTTCATAGTATGAGAAATACTTGGCTTGCATCTTGCAGAAGGCCATTCATATGATACCACATTATTAAGCTCAAGTTATGGTCACAGGATTCTAGAGTCTCTTTGGTAGCCTTTATTCTATCTGACCTTTCCTTTTTAAACTGGATCAAATGGGAAAATATAGCTGCCTTTTAAGTTTTTAAAATAAGTTTTGATTTTCTATTTCTCAGTGGGTTCTTCTATCCTTTTCTTCTGCTTTATAATCTTTCATTTCTTAATTTGACCTCACAGGGAATCAAGTACTGTGGCTCAGTGATTTCTTCCAAGTGTTTGTTATCACTTACTATATACTATTTGTGTCTTAATTTTTTGAGATGTGCTATAACTTTTCTTCTCTTTGACAAGTGTTTCTAGGCTACATAATCAAAATCTGGGTCTTTGGAGTAGATGGAATGATTTCCCGATGTTAAAAATCTGGTATATCAAACATAATAAACATTTTTTGGTCTGTATTTTGTGCTTTTATAAATCTTACATTTTATTATTTTCTTTGCCTAGAATTGATTTCTAAATGTGAGTTACAGTAACCACTCAATTTTAATCATAATTAAAGGAGGCTAAGGATGTCCTAAAGGCTCTTTTTATGCTATAAAATGACAGAGAAACTTCCACTAATGTGTGAAAGTAATTTAAGTTAGGCTTTTCTTCACATCTCATAAACAAATGGTGAGAGGACTCAAAGACATAAAAATATCCTTGATAGTAGATAAAGGAGTAATACAGCTGTATCTATGTGGACATGTTATGTTGACATTATTAAAGCCAATTTATAGCCAGTCTGAAAAATTGAGGTATATTTCTCTTGAACTATGTGTATTGGTTCTATCAAGTATCCCAGGAAATAGAGTTTTGTCATTTTGATTCCAGATTGTATATAGCCTTTTGATCCTGTGCTTTGCTCTTTAATAATGGATAGTTATTGAGTAAAAATTGATGATTAAATATTGACATTTTTTATATGCAAAATTGTACCTCAGAAAATACTTTTGACAGAAATAAGTCACAAAAGAAAACATTTGTAATGTCAGTGCTAATAATGGGTAGAATTAGATTTAGAAGAAAGCTGTAAATGCATAAAATGTTCATTAAAATGATTGAATTAGGGGCACCTGGGTGGCTTAGTCACTTGAGCATCTGACTCTTGTTTTTGGCTAGGGTCGTGATCCCAGGATTGCGGGATCAAGCCTCATGGCGGCCTCTGTGCTGAACATGGAGACTGCTTAAGACTCTCTCTCTCTCCCTCTCTCACTGCCCCCTCAATCTCTTAAATAAAAAAAAAAATTAAAAAAAATTTTTTTTAATGTTTGAGAGAGACAGAATGTGAGCGGGGAAGATGTAGAGAGAAAGAGAAGAGACACAGAATCTGAAGCAGGTTTCAGGCTCTGAGCTGTCAGCACGAAGCCCGACGCGGGGCCCAAACTCACAACTGAGATCATGACCAGAGCTGAAGTCACAGACGCTTAACCAACTGAGTCACCCGGGCTCCTCTAAAAAAATTTTTTTTTAATGATTGAATCAATTAATTTAGTTAAGCCAATTGAAACAATATTTAGTAATTTGAAAAAAAAAAGTGGAAATAGTTAAATTACATATATAAAAAATTAAGCTAATTTTTTTGATCAAATTGCTTGCTCCAGAAAATAATTTCTCAATGAAAATTCATCAATGTTGGTTATATTCCTAAATGTAGAATTAAAATGACTGTGGAGATCACAGGAAAGTCTCTATTTTCAGTACCCTGACAAAAAGCTATTGATTTGGATTTATAAATGAAATCTCAAAAAAAATTCTGATTGAAATGGTATGATGCCTTTGTCTGAGATTATAAGCCAAATTTATGTGTTTAGTTTTGCTAGTTATTAAAAGGATCCTTTATAACCAAACATTTGTTGTGTGTCCTAGGTATGTTTCTATAAAACCTGATGATCGAAAATTGGCCAATGGAACTAACGTCCTCGGCTTACTAATCGACACTTTATTAATGGAAGGCTTCCATCTAGTCAGTGCTAGAACATTATCTTCTGAAGACAAAACTGAATGCTATAGCTTTGAAAGGATAAAAAGGCCTGAAGCTTTCACCATGAACAAAACACTGAAACCAGAGACTACCATCATATCAGAGCAATCTCAGAAAAAAAAGTGAGATTCTCTATTCTCTTTTAGAGTGAAGAGAATTGTCATTTTCTTGTTTGGAAATTCTGTATTTATGGCATATATGTTAGCAAATATGTACTCCGCTTAACTTGTGGCCTTGTCTCCTAGCATGCCTTCTCTGGCAACCATACCTCAATCGTGTTTAGGCCATACTAACTGCTTGCTCTCTAAGTAACAACATGCACTTGGTCCTTTGGCACATGTTTCTTTTACCTTCAATGTCTCTTTCCCTTTCTTTTCTTCATGAACACTTACACAGCTTTCAAGAGTGCATTCTGGAATCAGAATGCTTGATTTCTAATCCCAACTCAATCAATTACTAGCTATACAACTTGGGCAAGTTATTTAAGTTGTCTGTGCCTCAACTTCTTTATCACATGGGGATAATATATCTCCCTTGTAGGATATGTGAAAATAAAAGGAAATAACGTATTCAACACATCTCCTGGTACCTGGTAGGCACCAAGTCACTGTTGGTGATGGTGATGGTGATGAACAAGAAGAAGAAGAAGAAGAAGAAGAAGAAGAAGAAGAAGAAGAAGAAAAAGGAGAAGGAGGAGGAAGAGGAGGAGGAGGAGGAGGAGGAAGAAGGGAGGGAGGAGGCAGGAGAAGATGATTGGTGGCCCACTTTCAATTGTACCTCTTCTCTGTGGCCTTGTTTCCCTCCTTTCCCAGGCATATTGATCAGTCTTTTCCTCTGTATAGACTTATATGCCATCATAAAACCCAATTTTTTTTCCACTTGAATGTGAGCTCAATCACTCAACAATTTTAACACTACTATGTGTAAAGCACTGACAAACATATGGTGAGAGGAATAATAACTTTGCTATTAATTAACACCTACATTTGGTGAAAAGCTTCTGAAAACCTCTACTGACATTTAAAATACACATATACTTTGGTTTGGTGATTCCTTTTGTAGGAATTCCTCATTTATATGTGTCATTTTGCACACTAGGATAAACATCTAGAAGAGGAAACATTACATCAAAGAGTATCAAGCACACAGTAGGGTTAAAACCTGCCTGGAAGCAGTTAAGTATCATTTTAAAAAGTACAATTAATTCATTCAAAAACATATATTAAACATTTGTTAGACACCATACTAAGTTATTAAGATTAAAAAATGAGTAAGACAAAAATCCTTATTCTCAGCTCACATTCAAGGGAGAAAGGACATCATGGTAACAGCAAAAGCTGAGAAATAAACTCAAAGCTGATCAACAGGGGATGGGTAAATTATGGTTCATACAGTGAAATACTATGTAGTCCTTAAGGATGGGGCAAGAGTTTATAAACTAGGGAAAGAATGTCAAATATTTCTAAGTGGAAAAAAAGCAAGGTGTAGAACAACATATAAAGTGTGAAAATACTTCCACTATATATATATATATATATATATATATATATATAACCAGTTGTGGAAACATACTCATTTTCTTATACATGCATGGAATTTTCAACAAAGATATGGGTGTTATGGGTGTTAGATGAGTGTTAGGGGGACTATTATGGCAAAGTATGGCTTATTATCTTATACTGATACAAATGTTACTTTACCACCTTTCCTGTGAAGGCCCTCCACTTAGTAAAGAGTTGGCATCCAGAAACTTCTAGTAATTACAAATTTGTGGACTAGGTTGTAGGGAAGAAATACATATTTTTAAAATTTTCTAACAGTACTTCAAAGGTTATGTATAATGTAGAAGTGCAAAACACTTCAAGATTAGTAATGTCAAGGTTAGTATTTGAAAGTAATGACCCCTTGGGGCGCCTGGGTGGCGCAGTCGGTTAAGCGTCCGACTTCAGCCAGGTCAGGATCTCGCGGTCTGTGAGTTCGAGCCCCGCGTCAGGCTCTGGGCTGATGGCTTGGAGCCTGGAGCCTGTTTCCGATTCTGTGTCTCCCTCTCTCTCTGACCCTCCCCCGTTCATGCTCTGTCTCTCTCTGTCCCAAAAATAAATAAAAAACGTTGAAAAAAAAAATTAAAAAAAAAAAAAAAAAAGAAAGTAATGACCCAAATAAGAGAAAAAGCCCTATGAATAAGTGTTTTGTTTTTGGTGGCAGTTATCCCCTCTTTTCTGCAGAAAAGCCAATTTAGTTGTTTTAGCATGTCAACTTAATTTTCGGGATGATGTGTTTGCTTCCCTTGCTAGTATCATATTCTAGGACACAATATTTCTATTCTGCTAAGTTTTTGACATTTATGTGATTTAACTTGTTGGATATAGTTGACATGGTTATATATGCAACACTGTTCAACACTGCTTTGTTGATAAGATTATTAAAAACTGATAACTGGTTAAAAACATTAAAACAAAAAATATTGTAACAGGTTGGCAAATAGTAAGACAGGAAATGTTAAAACTACTGTTTAATATGTTCTTAGTCATTCATATTTGCAGGAAACTACTTTGAGTTGAGAAATAAAATGTGCTAATAGAAACATATTACCTATGGAGATATATATGACATTCGTTCCTTCCTTCATTCATTCAATAAATCTTTAGTGACATCTACTGTGTGCCAAATACTATTTTAGACATTGGAGATACTGCAGAGAACAAATAATGCCTTCCCTCCTAAAACTTTTTACAAAAACAATTCATAATATTGACAAATGGTTTAATTAGAAAGACAAGCTTTTTATTAGTTTCTCAAAAGTTATTAGTTCACAATGCAGAGGTTTGTGGAAGGAGAAAGATTACCACAATTAAAAAAATATATATTATTAAGGAAAGTATAGTTTCAGAGTAGATGGAGTTTCTTATTTTAGTAAATACTTTAGAGATTATCTCATCTGGAGATGCATCTGTCAAGATCATCTCAGTAAGCCTCTCGTATTCACTCTAAAATAGAGTGGGACAACTCTATCAAGTTGTCAAGACATGCAAAACATTGAGTCTTGTTTCAGAAAGGGGGACAAGGCAACTGTAGTTTGAAGAAAACAGGGATATATTAGATGCAATGCAAATTAAAAACTCTTGCCTGCTTTAGAAAAAAAAAAGCTTTAACATTTTCATATGGGTACACCACTTAACTCTTCTGGACTGAATGGATTTGTCAGTTTTATTTTAAAAATTTTTGAATGTTTATTTATTTTGAGAGAGCACGAGTGGGGGAGGGGCAGAGAGAGAAGGGGACAGAGGATCTAAAGCATGCTCTGCGTTGACAGCAGAGAGCCTGATGCAGGGCTTGAGCTCACACACCGTTGAGATCATGACCTGAGCCAAAGTCAGCTGCTCAACCAACTGAGCCACCCAGGCCATTTTAAATTATAAGAAAATAATGGCAGAAGCTGGTCTTGGCCAACCATGCTGAAAACCTTGTTCTATTAAATCATATACACCTATCAATCCATCTCATATATACAAAGATGAATCATCACAATGACACATTAAGGTCTGTCATTCTTTTTTTTTTAATGTCTATTTTTTATTTTTGAGAAGGTGGGGAGGGGCAGAGAGAGAGGGACACACAGAAATCGAATAGGCTCTGGGGGCTCGAACGCAGGGCTTGAACTCACAAACGGGGAGATTGTGACTTGAGCTGAAGTTGAATGCTTAATCAACTGAGCCATCCAGGTGCCCCAAGGTCTGTCATTCTTAATGACTTGGGCCTTCCCTGTTCTCCCGATTCTGTTATGTGTGTTTTATCTTTCCACCCACAGTTTCATTTCTGACAAGGCACTAAAGACCTTATTCTTGAAACTCAGTAATTTGCCTTATAAGTGATTGGAAGTTGTCCCTAAAAAAATTTTCTGAAGAGTAAAATGTTGAATTTTACTCTTGAATTTAATATACAAGTCATAACTATAAAGAGTTCTTAGGCATGGTAAAATTGGAATTAATTTGGGCTGCTTTGAAAATATATCTGAAATCAGGAGCCCCAAATAACATAAAATGGTCATGGGAAAGGAGCTAGAGAAATAATATATGGTTTAGGGAATCATAAGCTATTTCTAATTTGTCTTATATATTGTTTACATCTGACAAACTTCAGTTTTGCTTTTTAAGTTTTTGTACTGGTTCTCTATCACAAATAATAGAAATAGTCACATCACCAGAAACCTTGTTGGGATGACAAAATATTTATTAGAGCACTCCAAATCTCCCATATTCTACTGTTATTTTTCCTCTGTGCAGGGGAAGTTGACTCTGTTAACAGTAAGTTTAGCAATGCAGAAGAGCCACTATGAGGAAATTTTTAAAAATAAATTTAGGACATTTTGTTACTTTGAGAGAGCCAAAGAACTCATGGAAGAGAACAATGTGACATCAAACTTAGTATTTCAAACAAAGTTCAAGAAATAAAGAGTTAATGTGAAAACATATTACTAAAATACTTAGATTTCTGGAATACCAATGACCTAGTAAAAGCCATCATTACTTACCAGCTTTGCCACAGAACTGCACTTCAAGAATTATTAGGCCTTCCAGGCACCTGGGTGGCTCAGTTGGTTTAAGCATCCAATTCTTGATTTCGGCCCAGGTCATGATCTCACGGTTTGTGAGTTTGAGCCCCACATCAGCCCAGAGCCTGCTTGGGATTCTCTCTCTCCCTTTCTCTCTGCCCCTCCCAGGCTCATGCTTGCGCTCTCTGTCTCAAAATAAATAAATAAACTTAAAAAAAAAAAAAGGATTATAAGGCCTATCAGACCTATTAGAGATGAAAATTTATGTAAAAATTTCACAAAAAATTCATTATATCATAATTATTAAGCTTAGAAAATAAAATGCCTTAATATTTATCTAAACTATGAGATTCAACTACAAAAATCTTTTAAAGGATAAAAAGTTAACACCTTACATGGCACAGAATAAAAGAGCAACAAACATTCAGCAAAATAAATAGGACTTTGCTTCCCAAACTAAAATGTGCTTAAGACATGTCTAATTATACAAACTTCTAGGTAGGCAGCATTCTGCACCTTCAAATTTCACACCAGCACCTCAAATCCAGAATCATTGTTTTAAAGTGGCTTTTTACTCTTATCAGTGGAGTAGAACATACCCCAAACCAAGTGTTTCTATTTCATGTTACTATCCATTATTTCTCACTCTGGTAAGCATCTGAATTTCTTTGGGTTCCCAACTTGGAAGCCAAATAGGAGAGATTTGTCTTGGTCTCCTTGTAATAAGAGACCCCAAGAAAGTCAGGCTGCAATGTCTGAGCTTCCATGAAATCTTTTAAGATGAGGAATGGGATTGTGTTTAATACTGATCTTTATATTCCCCCATAGTACTGGATGTCTAATGGTCTCAACTGAACTGAACTGAACTGAAAAATTTAGAACACTATAGTCTCGGTGAATAGGCACTTGGAAAAACAAGAATTATAGTAGATCAGAGATGGATGATACTTTATGTACAGAGTCTGAAAGAAGTGATTTAAGCTAAAGACTACAGAAAAAAAAATCCCATGGTATTTTTCCATTAGAAGTTTACTTGGGTAATCACATACCAAGTGTGACGAAAATATTAGATGCCTATAGGAATACTAACTAGTTGAAAGTTACAGAAAATTACACATTTAATCAGAGTAAAACAGCCCAGCCAAAGTTGGAATATAGTATATAATTTGCTAATAAAAATGCAATGCCATGACTATAACTGATATTAAATCTTGACTTACCTCCACAATTTAGGAGTCATAAAAAGATAGA
The DNA here is from genome assembly GCF_024362965.1 of Panthera pardus. NCBI lineage: Eukaryota > Metazoa > Chordata > Mammalia > Carnivora > Felidae > Panthera > Panthera pardus. The sequence goes on from NW_026526654.1 coordinate 69,773,414, forward strand.
AGTTATCAGACCAGGCATATAAGTCAGATGTAACTAGGACAGAAATACAGAAAAAAATGTTAGCAGTTCTGGATAACCTGATTTGAAGTCATAGGTTCACTGAACTTGGCTTAATCAAACAGTTTAAGGATTGAGTATGGTCCAAAATATGTGGTATATCCAGAAGATATATTACTGAGTGTTTTAAATGCTATTTTGGAAGCACAGATTGACATTTTAGGTTTCCTTACATATCATTAAAATGGAATAGTATATTAAAATATCAATTCAAGGTGTAGAATGATATGGGATTTCTGTCTGATGAAGGTGGCAGTTTTCCACAGCAAGTAGTGACTAGGTAAATAGAGCAAGATACTTTGACATTCTAAATAGGAATCCTACAAAACAAGGTTTAGCTCCTAGAAAACCAAAATATTTGCTTTCAATGAAATTCTGGCCCTGCCCCTTTGGTCACTGTTTAAATTCCTGGCTAAAATTTATTGAATCCCTGTTTGAATTTTTTGGGCTAACACTTTTTTTTCAGAAGCAAGCCTAATTTAGGGTGAGAAGGAGAAAGTCACAGCTTCTTAGAACCTTCATTTCTGCTTAACAGTGTTTCTCCATCAAACACAAGTATTCATATAAGGAATCTCAATTATCTAAACCTATTTTTTACCATCTTCTGGAATCTCTTGTTATATCTCCTTTGAAATGCCACAGTTGTACATTTGGAAGATTTGGCTTCCTGGTTTTCAAATTTTTGTTTATTATTACAGCTCTTCAGCCAGAATGCCAGGTCTTTGTGCTGTACTGTTTCTTGAAACTGGAGACCAGCACATTTCCCACAATTCAATTACCTGCCTTTCCATTTGAGAAATTAAAGCCATGTCAATTTTATAAAGTTTTAACTGGTTGAATCATGTGAACTTTAAGTTCTCAATTTCATTCCCTCAATCTAATATGGGGAAAGGTCTTTGTTTTATTAATAGACACAAAGATAAGTTCAAGAATATTAACACATATTAGTCATTGACTCTCACAACTAATATAAGTATAGGGATTTTCTTATAGGTGTAAGCTTGAGACATGACATTCTGAGGAAAATAGTTTTTTATTTTGGAAATGTTTATTTAAGATTATATACCTAATTAATTTATATAAATTTATGTTACATATTTGTTTTTAAAAGAAAGTCTATTGTCCTTAATAGTTTTTGTTAGCTTGTGTATTCTTATCAGCTTTATGAGGATAACTGACATTTTTACCTCTCTAGCCTTTTACAGAGAATTCTCCTTCTGTATATTCAGTGATCTTTAAAGGATTTCAAATGGAATGCCTAGATTTCTTAAATGCAATATTACAAAAATAGGATACAACATCTTTCTCACACTAGCTTCTCTTAACCATCCTCTTGCAATGATATCACTGTTTCCTTCCAGTACAGAAAATATATAATTTTGACAACTCCCTTTTTATCCAACTCATCATGATGTTCTACGATTTTTTTTAAAAAATATCTTCAATTTATTATTTCATCTCCATTCTCAATGCCATTATTTTGTTCAGGTTTTCTTTACTCCTAGATTACTACAATGGTCACATGCGCAGTTTCTTTTTCACCATACTTTGTATCTTAGAATCCTTCTCTATACAGCCTGCTACGCTGCCCCCCCCCCCCCCCCCCAGTCTGTCTGTCTGTCTGTCTATCTATCTATCTATGGTATTGCTAGATTTAATTTCCAAAAATTCTATTACTTTGTCAACCTCCATTATTTTGTTTCAAGAGGCCATATGGCCTCCCTATTCCATGCTATATCAAGACTAAAGTTCTCCAGGGCACCTGGGTGGCTCAGCCAAACATCCGACTTCAGTTCAGGTCATGATCTCATGGTTGGTGAGTTTGAGCCCCGTGCCGGGCTCTGTGCTGACAGCTCAGAGCCTGGAGCCTGCTGCGGATTCTGTGTCTCCCTCTCTCTGTGCCTCTCCCCAGCTTGTGCTCTGTCATCTCTCTTTCTCTCTCTCAAAAGATAAACATTGAAAAAAAAAAAAAAAAGACTGAAGTTCTCAAGCTTGTTTTCCAGGCAAGCCCCAATTACTTAGTTTTAACCCAGTTATCCAAATTCATGTAACCTTTGCCTCAGGTCTTAGAGCAAAGGTCCCAAGTTTACTTTGTGGGGAATACTGTATTTTATTTTGCCTTAAATTCTCACCCACAAGCCAGGAAAGTCCACTGTTTAACAGTTCAGTGCATCTTAATTTACAGCATACAGGCCACAAATTACAAAATGAAGACCTTTTTTTATTGAGTCAGCAGAGACAACTAATTCCCCTGTAATTCCCCAAAATTACTTACAGTTTTGTGATGAGAGGATCATCTCGTGTGGCATTTATTGCCCTTTATTAGAGTGAGCTGTTGTCAGGCAGTCTGCTCTACATGGACAATGTCTGTTTTCTGCTTCCATTCTCAGTCCTTTCTCCACATGATCCAGGTACAGATGGAAGAGTCAGTTCTCACCTTTTGGAGGGGACGTAGTAGTGCTATCAAAATACATGCCTAGAAAACAGGTCATAAAGAAAATCATTACAAAGGGGAAACTGCTTTGCCCTATAAACCATTATTTAATTGCTGGCTGAAATCCTGACTTTTGGTTAAATGTAAAATATAACAAGTCAACCACCCTCAAAGCCAACCAAACCCAACAGTAACAACAGATGTTTTAAAAAATGTAATTTATATACAGGTTCTGAAAAACAAACATAAATGTCACATAGATTTCATATAAAAGCTCTAAGGGTACATAAAATAAATCCTTATGACTTAAATGTCCTAGCAGAAAACAAATGCTACATATTTGTGTCACAATTTTGTCTTCTTAGATTTCTAAAAGCTTTCTCTGGGGTGTCTGGCTGGCTCAGTCGGTAGAGCATGCGACTCTTGATCTTGGGGTCTCAGTTCAAGCTGCACAATGGGTGTAGAGCTTACTTTTTAAAAAAACCTTTCTTTGGTGTTGACTTGCATAGTCTCTTATACGATAGTCCAAGAAAATTTGTTAGAAAACCAATTTCATTCAACAAGGTAGCTGCAGTAAGCAGAGGGATTCAGAAGCATACCATTAACTTTATTAAAAATCTTATTTATTCATTTTGAGACGGAGGGAGCAGGGAAGGTGGGGGGAGAGAGAGAGAGAGAGAGAGAGAGAGAGAGAGAGAGAGAAAATCCCAAGTAGGCTCCGAAGTGTCAGTGTGGAGCCTGATGTGGGTCTCAAACCCACGAAATGCGAGATTATGACCTGAGCGGAAACGAAGAGTCAGATACTTAACCGACTGAGCCACCTAGGTGCCCCAGTAGCATACCATTAACTTTAGAGATGTATAAAGAACTTCAACAGTGCTCAGTACATTTGTTTTTTATGATTACGGTAATGGTGTTTCTTAAAAAGTATTTTTTAACGTAAGTACTTTTCATTCTATCATCTTCCATCTCCTCAGATGGAAGGTTGACAAAAATAGTTAAATTATACTTCATTGAAAAGTTTAGGATTATCAGTTGGATTACTCATGGCCCTCCCAAAGGGATATTGAAATTTCACAGGCCTTCTAACTGTTCACAAACCTACCCACAGGTTTTGACTTAAAAAAATTTTTTTTAATGTTTATTTTATTTTTGAGAGAGAGAGAGAGAGACTGAGCATGAGTAGGGGAGAGGCAGAGAGAGAGACACACACACAGAATCTGAAGCAGGTTCCAGGTTCCAAGCCATCAGCAAAGAGCCAGACGCAGGGCTCGAACTCAAGTAACTGTGAGATCACGACCTAGGCTGAAGTCGGACGCCCAACCAACTGAGCCACCCAGGCACCCCTGAAATTTTTTTTTAAAGGACATTTTAAGATAAATAAGACTTGAGACATGAATGTTAATAGGTAGTAGAGAATCACAGAAGCCCTATAAAAGTAGTAAAAGGTGGAAAAATTCTTAAATTACCAGAAAAGACCCCGGGCATTTCTGTATTTATCTAGCTGGTATTCAGCCTTTCCAGAAAACATTTATCATAAAGGTATTATTGATTTTCAGCAATTAATTACCATTTAATTGCTAAGCACCCACTCTGTTAAGCTTGCAGAGTATATAATAAAGAGTAAGATAATCCCTGTCCATAAGGCAGGGTACATTAATTGTTCTAAGCCATGTATATGAGCTCAAAAGAGAGAATTTCTGGGTGAGAAGGAAAAATGAACTGGTAAAATTTAATGCAAGAGGTAGATAGCCTAGGAGGATTTAGACAGGTGAAGATGAGGGAAAGGATATTCTAAGAGTAAATAACTTGAGCTAAGACTTAGATGCAAATTAGAGAGGGGTTTGGAAAAGGAGTATTTCTATTTGGCATAACAACATTACTTTGGTATTAATTCACCATCATTCCCATAGTGTTAAGATCAATGTTATGGAGAACAAAAAATATGCCTGATAGAATTTTGGCTATGCAACCCTTTCCTCTCAAGATTTCTCACTTGAGGGGTGCCTGTGTGGCTCAATTAATTAAGCATCCAACTCTTGGTTTCAGCTCAGGTCATGATCTCACAGTTTGTGAGTAGGAGTGCCTGGTTGGGCTTGGCACTGACAGTGTGGAGCCTGCTTGGGATTTTCTGTCTCCCTCTCTCTGCCTCTCCCCTGCTCACACTCTCTCTCAAAATACATTTTTTTTTAAAAAAGTGTCAAGTCTGAGCAAGTACAGCAACTGTTATATGCTATTAAGTTAACAATGTTAGGTTCAGTGTTGAGAACTTCATATACAAAATTCAATTCCGATAAAAACATAAAAACACAAATTATTAAAAAAAGATTTCTCACTTGATTTGCTGAGCTAAAATCCATAGATTCCCTAATATTTAGGGTAATAAACTTGTCTGATATAATCCTAGATTTCCTTCCCTTTTTTTTTTTTTTCTTCAACTGTTTTTTGGCTCTCAAAAGGGTTGCAAGCAATCCAAATCCTCGTTTTCTTCTATTAGAAATTAGGGCCCCTTAAGCAAAGCAAAGCAATCTCAAATACGGTTACATTCATTTCCCTATTCCTCTATTTTCAATCTAGTGTATCTGTTTTACTCCTTCCAACTTGATACTTTGATTCATGTTTCCTGTACTTGAAAGCCTCCAATATCTGCATTTCCAAGAATTAATTCTACCTATTCTTCTTTAAGCCCAGCTCACCTTCCACCTCCCCTAAGAAGTCTTTTTTGGTGAGTCTAAGTCTACATTTTCTTTGATCTTCTACTAAACTTCAAGTCCACAAGGCAAAATTTACTCTCCACTATTTTCTAGTTGTTTCTTGTATGTTAGTATATTTCTATTATGGCTAAAAGTTCTTTGCTGACAGTGACCATCTTTTTGGACTATAGTAAGTACTAGACATAGAATAGGCCCTTAAAGCTCACTTGAAAAATGCAAAGAAAACTTAAAAAAAATTTTTTTAAGTAAACTGTATGCCACACATGGGGTTTGAACTCATGACTCTGAGGCCAACATTTGCATGCTGTATTGACTGAGCCAGCCAGGCATCCCAAATTGTGAAAGAATTTTAAAGTAGTTTTTCAATAACCATCTTTGATGACATAAAATGATATTCACTCTTGTTATAGAATTTGAGGCCTCAAATTACAACCAACTCAGATTTTCACACCGTTCAAAATAAATTTGCATTATGAATAAACTGTCCTACTCTATCACATGTACATAACATAACCATGATGAAAACCAGTGGCCATTTGTGATAATCCAATTCCTTCTGATCCAATTTCTACAAGTAACTGGCCTTGTTTACAACCAACAGATTATAACTGAGCGTTTTGTAACTCAAATTCTTTAGAGTGTACATCTTTAAGTGTATTATCAAATCATGAATACACTAATGCTCAGCTTGAAATAAAGCGAAACTTTGCTTAAAGGCAATTGGAATTCTTCAAATCAAATCCTTAATCTGAATGAGTCTCTTGTGCTCTACCTCAAGAAAAAAATTATAATCAAATACTCTTTGGGTTATATGAAACACATTGAACACAATTCTTAAAATTTCTATACCTATAATTACATATTACTTTATACTACTTGATAGTAAGATTCCTTACTCATAAAGTTTGGTGATATTCAGTATGCTTTGAGACACGACAATATACTGACATACTGTAATTTTTAGGTTTTAGAAAATACTCAAAAGTTTAGGATTACTATAAACTTCAGTTAACTAAATCATCTAGTACTCCATACTGTTCCATTAATTCAATTAAATGCTTTATGTGATAAACTTAAAAAAATTATTTTTTTTATGTGTGTGGGGGGCAGATAGGGGCAGAGAGAGACAATTCCAAGAAAGCTCTGTGCTGTCAGTGCAGAGCCTAACATGGGGCTCTACCTCATGACTGTGAGATCAGGACTTGAGCCGAAGTCAAGCTGGATGCTTAACCGACTGAGCTGCCAAGGGATCCCCCAAATTTGATTTTTTTCCGAAATTTTATTATTTTAAATTTACAAGTGTTTCTCCTTCTCTAGGTTCCAGTTTTTTTTTTTTTTTTCCTCTCTCTCTTGTTTTGACTGTGTCTCTTACAGACAAGGTGTTGGTCTGACAAAGGGTAGGAAAAATAAATCTTTTTTTCTATAATGGCAAAGTTAAACATGTAATTTCCAAAATTCTAAGGTGATATTAAAGTCTCCCATAAATCTACAAGATTATTTAACTTTTTCCTTTGCTTTTGTAATATGTCAGTATAAAGAATTATTTGCAGGGTGCCTGGGTGGCTCAGTCAGGTAAGCCTCTGACTTCAGCTCACGATCTTGTGGTTCGTGAGTTCAAGTGCCCCATTGGGCTCTCTGCTGTCAGTGCAGAGCCAGCTTCAGACCCTCTGTCTTTCTCTCTCTGCCCCTCCTCCGCTCACATGCACTCTCTCTCTCAAAAATAAATAAATAAGCATTTTAAAAAAAGAAGTATTTGCAAAATGGATATATTGGAGGCTGACTTTGTTTAGGCTTTTAAAAATTTGGGAGAAGACAGAGACAAATTCAATCTTTTAAATTTTAAACTGAGGTTTGGAGAGAGATAGCAACTTGCTTAAGGTCACACCACTAATCGCAGAGCCAATTTTAAGTATTTGAGTATCACCACACTTAACTTCTCTAAGTACAGTTTAAGCTTCTGTTTACATTGTCATTCCTCTGGCAAAGTAACAACCTACCTAAACACTTCTTTAGCCTAATGTTCACAAATATGAATTTATTATACTGCATTATAACCTTTTGTTCTCCTTCATTTCATGGTCATCTAAACCAGTGAGAAACCGTTAGCTTCTTTCACATGCTCAACTGGTATCTTAATAAAATGGCATCTTGGGGCGCCTGGGTGGCTCAGTTGGTTAAGCATCTGACTTCAGCTCAGGTCATGATCTCACAGTCCAAGAGTTCGAGTCCTGAGTAGGACTCTGCGCCAACAGCTTGGAGCCTTGAGCCTGCTTCAGATTGTGTCTCCCTCCCTCTGCCTCTCCCCTGCTCACACTCTGCTTTTCTATCTCAAAAAAAAAAAAAAAAGAGGCATCTTGATGACAGTGAAGAGAATGGTATCTGAGGCAAGTGCCTTGAACAAAGTGACTTGTTGGATAAATGAATAGCCGTACACACATTACTGAATGAGAATGAAGTGATGGAAGTTTCATTGTTTGAGACCTTAAAAGGACAAAACCACAGAAAATAATTTACAGATTTGTGCATCTAGAATCATCAAATTAATCTAATGAACATTTTTACTTCTAATTTGTATTACCTGATTTTCTGCGTTATTCCTAATTTTGTATGAATTCTTTTTTAAAAGTTTGAGAGACAGCGAGTGAGTGAGCAAGCATGTGTTCAAGCATGCAAAGCAGGGGAGGGACAGAAAGAGAGGGAGAGAGAGAATCCCAAGCAGGCTCCTTGCTGCCAGCCCTGGACCAACATAGAGCTCAATCCCATGAACTGTGAGAGTAAGACCCAAGCCGAAATCAAGAGTCAGATGCCCAGTCGAGTCACCCAGACACCCCTGAATTCTTGAGTGAATACTAAGTTATTTATTTAGGGATGCTTATATTATTTTCCATAGAAGCAAGTAACAGAACCAAAAGCATAGTCTAAAAAAATTAAGCTAAAATATTAATTTTACTATTTCTATGAGAAATTTCATCTTTTCAATTATGAGAAATTACACACAAAAATACTGACTACTAAAAGTAAACATGTTGGAAACAAAGAGAAAGTTCTAAATTTATAAGATTATTTGCTGGTAACAGAATTCTAAAAATCTGACTTACCTTTTAAAACCCCCATGTTAAATAAATCAGATTTATTCATTCAACTTTAATTTAAATGCTTACTATCTACCATGTGAAATACGTTTTAATTTTAATGTCCTTACATGTGTAAGGAAACTGTATTACTTGAAATAACATCAGATATCATAAATTGTAGAACTATACATTCCACACATTAATAAATTAAAACTATGAAAATGTAAACAGCACAATTTCACATAAAAAGATTATATTGACAGGAAACAGAATAAAAAGTAAACTTAGACAGAAAAAGTAATTTCCAACCACTTTAGACTTCTCCATGGCTAATAATTACAGTAGGTCCCCCTTACCATTGGTTTCACTTCCCATGGTTTCAGTTACTGCTGTCAACCACAGTCTGGAAACAGATGACTCCCTTCTGATGAATAGTCAGAAGGTCTACAGTAGCCTACTGCTACGTCACAATGCCTACGTCATTTACTCCATTTAATCTCATGACACAGCAACGTTATCATCTCATACCATCACAAGAAAGTTGAGTACAAGGTATTTTGAGAGAGCACGTTCACATAACTTTTATTATAGTATATTGTTATAGTAGTTCCATTTTATTACTAGCTATTGTAAATCTCTTACTGTGCTTCATTTACAAATTAAACTTTACCATGGGCATATATGTATAGGAAGAACACAGTACATACAGGGTTCAGTACCACCTGCAGTTTCAGGCATCCAGTGGGGATCTTGGAACATATCCCTCACAGATAAGGGGGGGGGGGGAGGACTATTGTATGGATACATTTTGAAGATGAGGTTCTTACGCTTCCTTTCACAGGTCTCTGGTAATTCTATTGAGCAATTATCTACCTCAAGCTGTTAACACTGTCATGTCTTGATATCAGAACCCTATTGTAATGCAATGGTATCTCAGGCTTTTTCTTGTCTAAAAATGAGGATATGGAGTATTCTATGGCAGTGAGCAGTTAATTTTAGAAAAGTTATTAAAAATAAAAGGCAATTTTCAGGTGCCAGGGTGGCTCAGTTGGTTAAGTAACTGACTCATTTTGACTCAGGTCAGGATCTCACGGTTCACGAGATTGAGCCTTGCATTGGGCTCTGTACTGACAGTGAGGAGCCTGCTTGGGATTCTGTCTCCCTCTGCCCCTACCCAACTTGTGCTCTCTCTCTCAAAAAATAAATCAATAATTAAAAGAAAATAAAATGAATTTTAGAGTAGCAAATGTGTCAGGTAAATTATCAATCTATAAAACACCCAAATTAACTTATTACTTAAATTACCAAAGTTAATTAACCAAAGTTAAGTAATTACCAAATTACTTAACTGTAATGTTAACTATAAAACACCCAAATATTTGACAAGGTAAGGTTATGTCTAGTTGGGAGGACTTAACTATAAAGAGCAACAGAAGCTACCATGTGAAATCTATCCAAGAGGCTACATACAGTAAGCAGGGTATTAAGAGCTTCAGTTAATTTGGGAATATACTTAGGTCCCCCTCCAAAAGTAGAGCCCAGAAGCCAGATTTCCCAATGCAGAGCAAAGCATCTGAATATCCTGGGTTTAGGCAGACAGGATTCAGAGGCTGGATACTGCGGATTTAGGCATGCAGGGTTTGGGAGGTCAGCAAGATCACAAATGGAATGCTAGGTAAAGGAGTCACAACCGGATCAGGGAAAGATGCAAGTGAAAAAAGCATCTATTTCTTGATGAGGTAGAAACAGAAAGTAGTTACAAAGAACTATTTTGGTTGGATTCTTACAAGCTTGTATGAATTCATTGGCCTAAGCAAGATTGACTTGGATTTTAAAGCTGTCTTAAGCAATCAACTATCGGGTCAATCACACGACTGACGAAGTGGGGGGAAAAAAGCTGTTAAATAATTTTAATACCTTTTAAAGTACTTAATACTTTTAAAACTCTGAATCTTAAGATAGTAGAAGTTAACTGAAATTCCTGACCTCCATAGTGCTTTCTTGTAAAATTTGAGAACATCTGGGAATGCATTTCAGCCTGCTAGAGACAATTTTTCTTAAGACTTATATCAGATACATTGTCAAAGTTTTTGTCTAGTTTACCTAGGGGATAAAATATGCTGTGTGAAATTCTTTATTCCTAACTAGTACATCATCTCAATGAGAAATGAACACTTACAAAGACTTTCACATACAAAACTGTATTAACTGGCAAACACTATTTCACTTTTCTAATTTCTCTTTCCTTCTGATCCTTTGGTGAAATTGAGATACTGGTGATCTATAAATAAATTTGACCTGAGCCTGGAGAATTCCACTGTAAAGTTAAGATATAATTTCTGGCTAAATGACGAGTTGTCTTGGGCAACCATATTAATACTGGTATCAATAGATCACGTAATAAGGAAAAAAACTTAACATACTACTTAGTGCTGTGGGGTCATCAGCTCTACTTACTGCATTAGTCACAAATGAGCTGTTAAGATACAGTCTCTGGGCTTATAGGCCAACAGAAAAGAAGGAAAAAAAAATCATCACAGTATGATGTAACATAAGCAATAATGAAACTATTGTTAAGGATGATAGTACAGAAAGGGAGTGATCTTCTGTGTATGTGGACAGGCTGAGAGGAGGTTGTCCTTCTGAGGTAATACCTGAGAACATTTCTAAGTGCTGAGTGAGGATTTTTTACACTGCCTGGAATTGGTTGATGAGACAGAATGTTTAATACTAATTAAGCCCTGCCAGAAGTTTAATTCCTTAAATTGATATGAACTACTAAGAAAAATGGTATGTCTGATAGCTTAGGGATAGTATCCAAAAAAAGTCACAATTTGTATTGTATAGTTTGTCAGCAGTCAGTTACAAAAGGTCTATTTTTCTTGGATTTTGATGAGCTTTCAAAGAGACACAGTATGCTTAAGTGGGAGGACAATGATGTTTGATGCTTTAAAAACAATACAACCAAGTATGACCTATTGATTGTGTAGACTTACTCTGGACAGTTGGGGGGGGGGTGCAGCTTTCTCAATGTCCTCTATCACATTGCTATCACAATGAAGATGATTCAATTCATATATCTGCATGTATATCCATGGACCATGCAAATAAATATACAGAAGGTCATGGACACATAAACACATCCCATGACAAATGTTACCAAAACACACTTCTAAGAGCAGGTCTCCTTGCGGTAGGACAATAGTACCATCATGGAATATTTGAGAATTTGGTTTGATAGAATACTTCCACATACACACCTATCTTTAAGGTATCAGTATTATTTTTAGCAGTTTCAGGCTTAGTATTTTGTCTCCTCTACCTCTGATTAGTTATAGGACAGAGGTTGTAAATATTAATTTCTAACAGCAGATCTGCAGTCAAACCACCCGGGCTTGAATAGTGATTTCACCCTCCCCCCCCCCCCCCCCCCCGCCCCACTTATTAGTTATGTGGCATTAGGCATACTATTTCAACTCCATTTCTTTACCTGTATCACAGGGGTAATGATATACTTCCCTCACAAGGAGGTTGAGACTTAAATGGTTTATTACATGTCAGTTTCTAGCAAAAGACAATGTGTTTGTTAGCAGTTATTTCTATCACTAAAAGCAGCACCTAAAGCTTGAGTGGTTTCTATATGCACTTAAATCAACCCTAGTAGATATTAAAATACTTTGATTTAAGTCATTTTCACTAAAATTACCAAACAATAAAAAAATTACTGGCTTATCTCCCAGAGGGGCAAATAAACCTAAAAAATGTGCCGCAGCTGATGTTCCATTATTATATTTACTATTATCTCCTATCCATAATCTCGTATCTAACTTGGAAGAGAACCAGAGTGTTTGAAAAAGTACTTAGCTGTAAAAACTAAGAAGCCTGCCTTAAAAGATGTCATAAAAATTATTTTCTTAGCCAAGCCATAATATTGTTTGTCTCAACAATGATTTGGCCTCAAAAGAACTGGCAAAGATACTACAAAATTATTATTTCCTGCACATCTGATGCCAGAATCAACTACACTCCACTGCCAATTTCAGAGTGATATTGATCCTCCCGGGCACACTCCATTTAATAAGTAACTGAGCACCTACTATGTGCCTGGCAAGATAGAAAACGTCCCAACTGAAGCTGGATTCCCCTATATGTAATTACAGAAAGAATTCCAAGAGTGGTGATTCTAAGCCCAAGCTATTGTCCTGCAGTCTTATGAACATCCAGCACCACAGAATATAAACATCAAAGAACGCCGTACTGACACTACAACTAAAATCTCAAATCAGAACTATAGATTAAAAATTTCTATAGAATGGATTCCTTCCTGTTTATCTAATATTTTCAACCTTACTCTCCTGTTAAGTCTTAGGAGGAAAATGAAAAGTTAATGATCCATTTCTATTCTGGATTTGTCTAATAGCCTTCAAAAAGTAATCCTTCTTGAAAACAAATGCCAATTTATAAAAGCTTTTAATATTTAAAAATTATGTTCTAACTCCAGTATTTAATGAAAGTAAGTTAACATTTTTATTTCATAGTTCTTGGACAAGTGATATGTTTCTGGAAACCTTGATCTTGAACTTCTTAGAGTACCTTCCTTAGATGCTGCCAGGTCTGTTAAAACAATGATCATTATCAGTAAAAACTGTCCAAAAGCAAAACAAAATCCATGTTTCCCTATGATTTCCTTTAGTCAAAAGTTGTCCTGTTGGCACAAATGGTCTTACATTTTAAAGGCAAGGACTTAAGATGTGTACTCATTTTCTTCATTCCAAACAGTATCTTTAAATCTTACTAACTACCCCAACCCCATTTCATCACTTTTGAGGGTCTTGGCAAAGCAGTCCACTTCCCTAATGCACACATTCAAAGTCAGCAGAAAGCCCTTGCACATCCCTGAAACTCGATCTCCCCGGTTCTGCCCTCCAGGTGAAAACAAAATGCACAAGCCTCAGATTGTTACTTGTCTTCTCTTTTTCAAGGAAGCTTGGAAGCTCCTCAGTACCTTCAACCATTCCTTGTGAGATCTGAGCACCTCATATTTTTCAATTTTCTGAATGCACTCCAGTTGGTTCACATCCATATTCTACATGTGTCCTGACATGAGTCATACATACCAAGACTTCCAATCAACAATGGTTTGGGGGAACAAGTGTTTATTAGCATGTAATAGGTTAACCTAAATAAATCAATTTTCATGCTAGTTTTGAAATGTGTCCAAAGTTTACCTAAATTCCAAATTAAATAATCCAACTTGGCTATCCAGAAACCAAGGCTACCTAGTATTGTTGGGGGGGGGGGGGGGGGGAAGTACACAGAAGAAATTCTTTTTTGGGTGAGGGGGTATTTAGTTCCTTAATCAATATGGGAAATACAGTAAAACCATCACAAACTTTTCCTGAAGAGTGTGACTATGTAAACTTTCTAAAATGAGTAAGTCATCAATTTTTAAAGGTCCAAATACCTTGAGTTTTAGAGGTAAACACATCTAAGAATTACTAATTTAAAAAACAGTACAATAGCTTATTATCAACCAGAGGCTTTACTTTTGGGTGGTGTTTTTTTTTTTTTTTTTTTTTTCCCCCAGAGGATGCAATAAACCACTAAAATGCAGGCCCTAGTGGCACAACAGGGTCTGACTTGAAATCTGCACCACAGGCCTGTCCTGGTGACAAATATTCCTCTCCACAGGTAAAGATTTTTAGATTCCCCCCAAATGTATTTTCTTTACCGTATTAGCCAACGTGTTTTCAGGTTCTAAACCTGCTTTTCTAAATTAAACTACCACTGTTCTTAAGAGTTTCAAATTATAAAATATTTGCATGTGAAAAAACCAAGTTGAGACATACCATATTTTGCTTACATTCTAAATGGGTCACAGTAACAGAAAGGTCATACACTAGAACTCATACATTTGTGTTAGGTTTACATATTGGTAAGTTTAGTCATGTTTTGCACGAAATGTCCATATTAATGTTTTTTGAATATCAAATATGAATTCCACAATTTTAGAACAGCTCAGGTTTTTGGTAAATTTGATGTGGTTATGGGGATACAAAAGAAACAAATTCATAACTTAGTACACCGGTCTTAGATTTCTCTCTGAGCAAATCTTGGGCCAGTATACATATTTCAGTAGTTCTTTTTCTTTCCTGCTAAAAAACCTTCAATGACTTCCCTTGCCTCAGAATGCTTCTCACACAATGGAAAGGTACTGTTGGGGTTGGCATGCAGGCGTGGTAGAAGAAGCCAATGGGTAAACAAGATGCATCTTCCCATAAACTCAGATTTACTAATCTTGAGGAAAAAAAGTTAATAAAATTTAAGCATTTTTACAGTAAAATATTATGCAACAAATTATAAAGACAATAGTTTAAGGTATACTTTAGATAAATGTAAAGAAAAAATTTTCTTAGCCAAAAGCATATCCCCTCTCTCTTCTCTAGAGGGAGATGTTCTAGATTTTGATCCCTGGAATAGTTATGAATTGGATTAAGAAATAAAATTTGTTAATTCAACTATGCAACTAGAAGGGAATAATATAAAGCTAATAATTGTTGCTACTGGATAGTAAAAATAGGATTTTTAAATAGAATTTTTTGCCTTTTCCAAAGGTTTCTATGCCTATGTATTCCTTTTATGCTAGGAGAGATTAAATCTTTTCAAGGAAAATTATTTTTTCTATTAAAAAGTTTATTTATGTATTTTTTAAAGTTTATTTTTGAGAGAGAGAGACAGAGCATGAGAAGGGGAGGGGCAGAGAGATAGGGAGACACAGAATCTGAAGCAGGCTCCAGGCTCTGAGCTGTCAGTACAGAGCCCGATGCGGGGCTCAAACTCACAAACTCTGAGATTATGACCTGAGCTGAAGTCGGAGGCTTAACTGACTGAGCCATCCAGGTGCCTCCCCCCTCCTCAAATTTTTTTAAAGCAAGCTCTACACCCAAAGTGGAACTTGAACTCATGACCCCAAGAACAAGAGTCACATAATCTACCGACTGAGCCAGCCAGGTGCCCCAAGCAGGAAAATTCTTAATTTTTAGATCTGAAAGTCAGTTTCATTGCTGTTAAGTATCTGTAACTATAAAATAAACTGGATTTGTTTTTCTTTACATAGTTTATTAATACAGTTTCAAAATTAAAATAGATTTATCACTTTTATACTTACCTTTTGAAGTTTTGAAGAGTGGGGAAATGACAGCAAAAGCACTCAACAATGAATTCAAGATGTGATTTTTGAATTCCTTTCAACCCTCCTTTGAGAACACAGAGATTGCTCCCCTACAGCTGATTTTTAAATTATCTGATTTTTGAAGTTACCTGTTCAGTTCTTCCCTGATAGTTAATTTTTATCACTTCTAAATTTCCTGAACCCAGCAAAATTTCCAAAAGGGTTATGATTATGTGGTGGTGCTTCAAATATTTGTTTTTATTTTTTAAGGATTTTTCTCTCTCCTTTTCAAAAACAAACTTTCCCCAAGTCACAAAAACCATAAAGCTTACTTATAATCATGAAAATAAGATCCACCTTCCTCATCTTAATAAGATTTGTCTCACGCCTGTAGTAAACCAGTGATTAACAGTTCAGCAAATGTATTCTTCTAAGGAGTCTGTTCATACTGTCTGACATTTATCATGAACAATTTTCTAGCTGATCAAATATTCATTACATTATTTTAAGTAGCTGCACAGTATTCCACTCAGCATGTTATTTAATTAGCCTTTTAATATTGGACACTTTAAAAACTCTTACAAATTTTTATTATTGTAAGCAACATAATAAACACATGCATTACTTAAGAGTGTATTTATTACTTTTACAATATTGAAAAATTAAAATGATGACTTATCATTCCTTTAAATGTGCTAAAATCCTAAAAATATATATGGATGGTTCATACTCAATTATATATGAGATATAGAAAGAGAGAGGGAAGGAGGAAATGGAAGTAGAGAAAGAGGGCCAGAAGGAAGGAGGGAGGGAGAAGAGATTCTCATGTAACTGAGGAAAAAAATCAACTATATCGTCAGCACAAAATTAGTATTTAAACTTTGGGACCTGATATTTAGGTTGATGTTTTCAAGTTCTGGGTGTTTTAGTCCACTTGCTTTTCTTCTTTTTGTTTATAAAATTTTAAATGTTTATTCATATGGCTAATGCATTTAAAAGGTTAATATGGGGGCGCCTGGGTGGCGCAGTCGGTTAAGCGTCCGACTTCAGCCAGGTCACGATCTCGCGGTCTGTGAGTTCGAGCCCCGCGTCAGGCTCTGGGCTGATGGCTCGGAGCCTGGAGCCTGTTTCCGATTCTGTGTCTCCCTCTCTCTCTGCCCCTCCCCCGTTCATGCTCTGTCTCTCTCTGTCCCAAAAATAAATTAAAAAAAAAAAAAAAAAAAAACACAAAAAAAAGTTGAAAAAAAATAAAAGGTTAATATGTATTAATAAATGAGGCACAATTAATGATGAAGTATTATGTCCCTCAGGTGTGTTAAGTTAGGGAAAAAAAAAAAGGCCAAGAACTAGAGATATAAATTGTTCATACCACAAGAAAGAGGGATAATACCACACGGTTAAAGTCAGGAAACATTTACCACACACAAGAGGTCTGGCTCATTTTTAACCACGTACAGGGAGGGATTAGCTGGGAGAGAACTGGCACCCCAGAGAGCTGGGGTGGTGAAATGGCATAAATAAAAGCAAACAGAAAAACGGATGGGTCAAGACTAGTTCACTTGAAGAAGAGTTGGGGCAATATCATGATGCAAAAGCTAACAAGTTTGAATTTTACCTTATAAACAAAAGCAGTGTTTTAGGAAGATTAAGTTAGTGGGATATATACCATAGCGAATGAAACAATTCCAGGCAAAGAACGTTTCAGCTAAGATGCTACAGAACAGGTGATAAATCATTAAATACTTAATTATGACATCAATTCCAGAATGGAGGCGTCAAATGGCGGTGATTTGTTTGGGTAAATGACAAACATGAGTAAGTTTAGTGTCTCCTGGAGCCGTTAGCTTTGACAAGCTAAACTGATCAAGTGGAAAACAAATTCAGAGCCATCAAAGCACAATTTGTAAAAATCTGATCATCACACATGTACCTATTAACCAACTATTTAAACATTTTGTTTAAAATGTTTAAACAATAGTGTCTGATGGAGGTTGTAACCTTGAGTCAGATTTACAAAAATACTGTTCTACCTACAAAGGTCAAATAGGCTGAGACGCATACTGCTGTCAAAGTTCTCTGAAGGAAGTATGAAAAATTAAATCTGTAGAACAAGCTAAAAGCTGAAAACAGCCATAAGATCTAGCCCTTACAGACTCTTCAATCCCATGAATTATGAGTCCCCTTCTTGTGTATTTAATCGCAGTCAACCAGATCTCCTTGCTGTTTCTTGTACACACCAAAAGTGGTTCAGCCTGAAGATCTTTGTAGTTGTTATTTCACCTGCCCGAAAGGCTCTTTTCCCAGATACCTAATAATTTGCTCATCATTTTAAAAATCTTTGTCTAAATAATCATTTGTCAAGCATTTTCTCTCTACAGTATTTAAAAACTTCTCTCTCCTGTCTTCCAAACACCTTTATTCCATCCTTTCCACCTCCTTTGCATTATTTTTCTACAAAGTACTACCATCTGACACACCACATATAGTACCTATCAATTTTTTTGTCTAGTCTATTACTCACATCTCACTTCCAAGATCATAAACTCTATGAGGGCAGAAATTTATCTGTTTTGTTCTACAGATCCTCAGCATTTGAGTAGAATAAATTTGTACTTCTCTTTATAAATGTTTCAAATCTATTTTTATTTTTTTATTATTATTTTTAATTTTTTAATGTTTTATTTATTTTTGAGACAGAGAGAGACAGAGCATGAGCAGGGGAGGGGCAGAGAGAGAGGGAGACACAGAATCTGAAGCAGGCTCCAGGCTCTGAGCAGTCAGCACAGAGCCTGATGTGGGGCTTGAACTCACAAACTGCAAGATCATGACTTGAGGTGAAGTCAGATGCTTAACCGACTGAACCACTCAGGCACCCCTCAAATCTATTTTTAATGCTCCCTGTCAAACATCTGCATTTTCACACTGCCACAAAAGACATTCATGAAAATATAAACAAATTAACATAAAAGTCTGCATTGACCATGTTAAAATTTATAAATTCTCTTAAGAAATCATGTACTCATTCAACTTTCTTGACTTACACGGTAGGACAATAAATACCCTTCTTCATTGCTTGCTTCAGGCTAAAACAGCATTTTTAATATTGAGGACATGGAAACTTAAAAAAAATTCTGTGATTTACTATCATATGCATTAAGTCCAAAAAGAAATAGTTTTAGTGGTATAATAAAAACTTATATTCCTGAAATGGTATAATACAAGCATTCCCCAAAATTATAAAATAATGAGATGCGGAAATTAGCAAACTTTAGGGTGATTCAGAATTTCTATCACTTCCTAAAGATATTCCTTAATAGAATAATCCATGGTATTAAGTGGTTAAATTATAAAACAAAGAGAATACCTTTGAATAACAAGTTAATCAAATTGAGTAGCATTTTGTGTAAATAGGTAGCTAAAAATTTCTCAAACAAAATCTAATCCTATGGCATATGATAAATACAAACAATAATAACATTTTCCAGGCAGTTTACATTTCTTCAAAACACAAAAGTTCAATTGCAAGAATGTAATACCAGATTATTCAAAGTTCCACAGAATTAAGGGAGAACTGTAATCATCAGTATGCTAATTTCAGTATATTACTCATAAAGTTTTTACATGAATTCAATGTATTAGTAATCAAGAAATAGACCCAAATAGAAATTATAAATGTTGAATTTAATTTCAGTAAAATAAAGACAAAAAAAAAAAAAAAAAAAGGCAAATAATTTGTCACCTCACACAGTAACTTGAACATTAGAGGTTTAAACTTAATATTTATTTTGTCAATTATTTTTTTCTTCATATATAGCTTCATATATAGCTTTAAAAAAAATTCAGAAATTTGTGAGATATATTTATAAATAAATAAGGCAAGAATATATACTCTCACATTTCTGGTGTGAGTTAATTCTGCATTAAAGGGGCTCAAGCTATTAATAAGACAGAAATTATAAGAAATCCTTTGATAACAGATGAAAATAAAAAATTTTAGCTGGAAATGATGATGGTCTCATTTCTTCTTCTAGCTATGCAAATAGTATGTCTAAATACTTACTAGAACCAAATCTATCTGAAAAGTTTGGAACATTAATTTTTCTTTTTGTTAATACTCAATGAGAAACAACACTGAGAATAAAACTTTTTCGATGAATAAGGGATAGTAATATCCACCTGTAAAAGGAAAAAAAATTGATTTAGAATGTCAATTTCTAAATAGATAAATCATTAACAGAGATCACAGTTTATGCAAGCATAATCTTGCTAATCCAATACAGCTAACCTGGGCATATACCCATAATGACACTTAGTGGCTTAAAAACAACATGTAATTCTCTAACAACCAAAAGGATATATAATTGATTGAAGAAAATCTTCATTGTTGAGTACAGAATTAAGTCTAAGGCCAAATTTTCATATTTACTATCACATATCAATATGTGTGACCTTAAGAGATCTGCCTTTAAATACAGGATGTGAACTGAGTTATTCAACTATTACAATATTCCTCTTGCTACCTCCTGAATACTTGCCTGAGTCCTCTGAGTTAGCTCCAAACAAACTCAATCCATATTCCAAGTAACAGATTTAAGATGCTCAATATTGAAATTTTTTGGCATCAACTTAAAAAGAAACCTGAATGAAAGAAGATGAGCATTTTTTCCCCAAAGATGATGGAAAAAATGAAAACACATACCTGTATATACTTATTTTTTCTTTGTAAAAATAGTCAAATTAAGGTTAACATTAAAAGGTACAACTTTTATTTTACTATTTGCTTTTAATGTGTGCAAAATTACACAAAGATGAAAGTGTATTAACTCGTACAAATACAACTTCCAGTTCTGCTGAATTACCTAAATGTGTGTGTTTCATTAGGTACGGACAGGCTACTTCCTCTTAAGAGACTGGAAAGAAGCTGAATGCTGTTATGATAAATTTCATTGTAACAGTTTTTCTATAGTTTCTCACTTTACCAATATTTTCATTTTCCTTTAATCTATTCTCAGGATTAAAACAAGAAAAGTTTTCATTTAGCAATAATAGCCCCAAGTGTTCCTTCTTCACATCTGGAGGACCTAGATATAAAAATTCACCTAGTAAATGTAAAATCCAGGTTTTCTCTCTTTCATTTAGAAGGCAGATTAGACTAAATACAATATACTTAGAAAAACAAAAACAGGAAAAAAGGTATCTAATTCCTGAGTTATTCTGGAAAATAGTGGACAAACTTTGTAATTCATTTAATAAATATTTCCAAGAATCTAGATGTTAAATCTTGGAGTACTTTCAGAGGAATCAAAAGTTATATTTGTTAGTCTTTCATAAAATAGTTGAAATGAAATAAAGGAAAAGAGGTGAACAGCTTGATGAATGATTTTTCAAAGCACCAAGTCAATAGTGCTTAATTGTACTTAATGTAAAAGCTGGCATTTAATTCTAGCTACCGTATATATGGTACACTGCTTCCTAATTTGGGGAAAAAAATTTTTGCTGGGGAAAAATTGTTTTTAAAAATGAGAGCTTTGCCTTACATATTTTCTTTACCTTCACATTAGACTTTAAAAAGAAGATCCTTGATTACAATTCCTTAAATTACATCTGAAATACTTTTAGGGTTTCTAAAAGACAATAATAATTGGAAATGATTTGTTAAGAAGTGCTTTTATTTTGTAGATTTCCTGCTTGGCTGCAATTGAAAAGGGTAAACTATTCCTTGTAGAAAAGAAGACCAAAAGTGTGATATGCTACACAAAAACACCTATCTTGTCCTGAACATTAATTTTTAGTTTAATGACTTAATTAAAACAATAAATAAGAAACAGAAGGTAAAGAAAACATTTTTCTTTAAATCTTAAATTAAAAATTTCAACTGTTATATCTATAAAATTAGTAACTATAATAATAATTTTTACTTTTACTCTGAAGTTAAATATTGACTATAAAAAAGCAAACAAAGTCACATTTTCAACTTGTCAAAAATCTTCAGCTAAGGATTTAATAGAAACAAGATAAAACAATGATAGTGTAAAGTCAGAAGGCATAGGATTCAGATTCTAATCTGTCACGTGGGGCAAATTACCTAATTTGAATTTGTTTCCTGAGCCACCCAAAAAATAGGCTGGTCATCTGTAAGGTCTTTCCTACCTTTGAGTTTATGATTAAGAGCATTTTGAGACCCAGGATTTCAGGGATTTAATTCACACGTTTTGAAATTTCCCCCTTCTAACGAAATATTTAGAAACATTACTAAAAATTGTCTTGTAAGTTCTGTTCAGAATGTATATTTTATAATGCACACTTATCTGTGAAATAAGCAAATATTTTTAAACTTCATTTTACTGGAGAAACAAAGGAAAAACGAGTATTTAAAAATTTCAGTATCTACAATGAATATAAATATGCATTAAAGTAAATTCGGTTCTGTATAAGCTCTTTCAATAAACTCTTGATGGCATTCAACACTATTATTAAATTGCACTTATATTATTTTTTTTTTTTACAGATTTTAAGTAATCTCTACACGCAATGTGGTACTTGAACTTACAATTCCGAGAGCAAGCGTTACACACTCTACCGACTGAGCCAGCCAGGCACCCCACAACCATGTTAATACAAATACATCTTAAAAGTTACTACTTATTTTTATAGAATCATACTAAAGATAACAAGGTTCTCAATAATATTGAAATACATTATCAATAAAACTGAAGATATATCAATGATGTTAATACATATTAAGACATATTAAAATATAAAACATATTAGACTGTAGAACATGGCCAGCCTTACTTCAGCAGCACAGTTAATACTGGAGATAATTTTAGAATCTTAACGCCAATATTTACGTGCTGCTAAGGCACTGCTGACATCACTATCATAAGAGCTATGAATAAAAAGAAATATCTTTTTTTCAGAAGATCAGATCCTTGTATTTTTGAGGCAGCACAATATGGCCTGCACCTTTTCAAAATCCACAAACCATTATGTGCTGCTACTTTACTCCAAGGTTTTGTTTTTTAAACACACATTAGCACCTGAAGATACAAAAAATTTTTTTCTTTTAGAAGAGAATACATTAAGAAACCAATATTTAAAGATTATAACGGACAAAGTATACATAAATAGCTATTTCTTAGAAGCTTTTAAGTAGAATAGTAAAATTTATTTCTACATCAAATGTTTAAGGAAAGCCTACTACGTGCTAAGCATATTGCTATAGGTTAGGAACACAAAGATGTGTAATATGAGGAAAAGCTAAGCATTTCCTCCCCCTTTGTCAACTTAATAAGCCAATAAAGTTAAATATTTAAGCAAATTTTTGAATGTATTAAATATATAAAAGTTTTTTTTTTCCTTTTATAAACACAAAGTGAATTCATAAAACTTGGTCTTTACCTTGGTAAAAGCAAAATTTACAGACAGCAGTTCATTCCTCGCGGTATGCCTTTCTAAAGACATCTTCCATCCAGTAGGTAAGACTTCATGTCAAAGGAAAAATAAGAAATGACATATAAGAGCTCAGTTTCAATAAACTTAAGCTAACAAAATGCAGATGTACTTTTAAAGGAAAAGATGATGTCACATGAAATATTTTAACGCTAAATAAAGTGAATTTTCTAATTAATTTATCTTAAAAAAATCCAAGTATTATCTTACTCTTAACATTTATCCCTTTTTTAGAATAGTTACTCTGTTAAAAGTTGGACATCACTTTACATAAGAATTAAAGATTATGAAGCCTTTGGAAGATGAATCAACTTTGCACCCAGAGATGAGAAATAAAATTGGAATCCTGTGGCTCTTGATCTTCCTTTATCCTATCGGCCTCCCCTCTTCACCAGGCATGGAAATACACTCCTGAACAGTTTCCACTTACTCAGATGTAGGAATGTAATAACCTCTTTCTCTAAAAGATACAAGGAAACTGCCACCACTCTAGTTTAAGCCTCGATAACCTTTTGCTCCAGTTTTCTCATCATTAAAATGGCTATGCTACAATGACTTGAGAAATACGTAATACATATTTGTATTTACCAACTACATTTGGAACAGTTCTTTAGGCTACCCTTTCCCACTTTCCAAACAAAAATGTAAACATGGTATTTTCAAATATACAAAATTTATGTACGTACTTTTTTCATTTAACAAATATCTTAATACCTACTATGTGCCAGGCACTGTCCCAATTGTTACACTAGTTAGTATACGGACACAATTCCTTCTCAGAATTTAAAATCATTTAAGGGGCACCTGGGTGGCTCAGTCAGTTAAGCGTCTGACTTTGGCTCAGGTCATGATCTCACAGTTCGTGGGTTCAAGCCCCGCATCGGGCTCTGTGCTGACAGATCAGAGCCTGGAGCCTGCTTCAGATTCTATGTCTCCCTCTCTCTGACCCTCCCCCGTTCATGCTCTGTCTCGCTCTGTCTCAAAAAGAATACTGAGCAGGCTCCACACTGTCAGTGCAGAGGCCTGATGTGGAGCTCAAACTCAGGAACTGTGAGATCATGACCTGAGCAGAGATCAGGAGTCAGATGCTTAACCAACTAACCCATCCAGGTGCCCCTAATAAATCTTTTTTTCTTTTAAAAACTTCACAGTAATAATGTCTTATTATTTTTAGAGTATTGCGGTTAAATACATGACACAAATTTTACCATTTTAAAGGGTACAGTTCTGTGGCATTAAGTCTACTTACACTGTTGTATAACTATCACCACCTTCCATCTCCATAACCTTTTCATTTACACCAACTGACACTGGAGCCACTAAACAGTGCCCATGCTTCCATTCCCTCAGCCCCCGGACACCCCTAGTCTACTTTGTCTTGATGAATTTGCCTATTTCAGGTACCTTATATAAATGGAATCATATAACATTTATTTTTTGTGTGTCTGGCTTTTACGTAGGGTTAACTTTTTCAAAGTTCATGCATGTTGCTGCATATTTTACACTATCTTTCCTTTTCACAGCTGAGTAGTATTCCATTGTATGTATATACATTTTGTCCATCTATGAACATTTAAGTTGTTTTGATCTTTCTGTTATTATGATTAATTGCTGCTATAAACATGGTATACAAATATCTGTTTGAGTCCTGCTTTCAATTCTTTTTGGTATAAACCCCAAAGCAGTATAACTGGATCATATGGTATTTAATTCTATTTTCATGTTTTTGAAAAACTGCCATACTTTCTTTCTTAGATAGTGGCTATACCATTTTACACTTCCATCAGCAAAGCAAAAGGATTCCAATTTCTCCCCATCCTTGCCAACACTATTTTTTTCTTGTTAAAAGATAATAGCCATCCTTGGGGATGTGAGGTGGTATCTTGGTGTAGTTTTGACTTTCATTTCCCTAATGATTAGTCATTTGAGCATGTCAGGCTTATTGATCATTTGTATATCTTCTTTAGTGAAATATGTATTCAAATCCTTTACTCATTTTTTAACTGGGTTTTTATTTTGTTGTTGTGGTTGAGTTGTAAGAGTTTTTTATAGATTCTGGAGATCAGTCCTGTATCGGATATATGATTTGCAAATATTTTCTCCCATTCTGTAGGTTGCCTTTTCACTCTGCTAATAGTGTCCTGTGATGCATAAAAAATCTTAAATTTTGATGGGAGTCCGATTTACCTTTTTGTTGTTGTTGCTGCCTGTGCTTTGGGTTTGCTATCCACGAAATCATAATCAAGACTGTCATGAAGTCGTCCCCCTATGTTTTCTTCTAAGAGTTTTATAGTTTTAGTTCTTACATTTAGGTCTTTGACCCATTTTAATTTTTATATATAGTATGAAGTATCGATTTCATTCCTTTATATGTTGATATTCAGTTTTCCCAAAATGATTTGTTGAAGACTGTCCTTTTTCCATTGAATATTTTTTTTTTTTTTTTTAACAGTAAGTTCTAAATGGGGATTAAACCTGGGTGGCTCAGTTAAGCATCTTTGCTTCAGCTCAGGTCATGATCTCCTGGTTGGTGGGTTTGGGCCCCGCCTCAGGCTCTGTGCTGACACCTAGGGCCTGGAGCCTGCTTCATATTTGGTGTCTCCCTCTCTCTAGGTCTCAAGAAAAAAAGGGGGGGGGGTATATTTTAAACTAAAAATTTCTTTGAATCTATAGACTGTTCCCACTGTCACATGATAGAAATATTCAGAGGTTAATACATGCCATGAAAATATTTCTATTTTGTTTAGACATAACCATTAAGTACCAGCACACTGCTTTCAATTTTTCAAGTACTTAATTTTACTTTTAATCTGGCATCAACACAATCTGTAATAATTACTGTCTTCAAGTATGCTTCAAATTCTGCATGTAAACCTCTAAGGAGCTGACTATATATAGCCCTTGGGTCACAGAATGACTATGCTTGGTCAGGACAATGGAATACTACACTTGTGGTATGAAATGTTGATACTACACCTGGAGAAATTTTGAAATTAGCCATGCTTTGGTATCTTTAAGAATAGGCCTAAATTATGGGGTCTAACTAAACTTCATGACAATTTCATTAAGCATAATAATTTCTTACTATCCTATAAAGAAAGTGAAAGTTTTATGAAATGTCTAAATATATAAAATCCACAAACATTAAAAATTTTTTTAACTTGTTTTTTGGCTACAGATGCTTAAAAACAAAAAAATTAACCAGATAAGATACCTTTAAAATTCAATGTTGAGAACAGGCAGGTAATGAAATAGTATTCAGATAAAATCCAAGAAGTCTGTTTTATAATCCATAAAAACCTAGCTTTTGAGTAAAGTATAAAACTGTAGTATGTCTATACTTGATTTTTTTTTTCTGATTAAGAAAGTAATGATTATTTAGAAATTGTGTGTGAGGTGGACTTCAATCTAGACAACTTATTCCAGAAAAGTCAGGCTACACACACACACCCACCCACCCCCACACACATATCAAGGTCTGTATAATCAGGACCTATCCAGTATTTCCTACTTCTCTCCAATTAAAAGCCTCTACCATTCCAGTTAAAAGGTCTCTTTTAAGAGACATAAACCAATGTAGTATGTAGACTTTTCTGAAATAATCAAGAATTTTAAGAGAAACTAGACATTATTACAATAAGATTATTATTCATTGTGTTATTCTACGTATGGGTGGTTACATATTTAGCAAAAAAGGGTCCCTATAAGTTAGAGAAGCATTTAAGTATTTATGAGTGGACAAAAACTGGTCAGGCATGTGCTGTGGCCATCAGGTAAGTAGCAAGTGGAAGAAAATTATTTATCATGCTTGTAGTCAATTGTTTTCCAGTTCTTTCCTCTCCTAAACTGTATATTCCTTTCTCCTCTCTAAATCTTCACTGAAGCTACTGCTGGAGGCTAAAATACTCACTAATCCCCTTTCAATTTATTCCTACTTTAGAGGACAATTCAAGTCTATATTTTCCAGTGTAATCTTCAGCCTTCCTAGCTGATATTGAATTGCACCAGTTTTAAGAACTTTTGAATACAGGAAATTATTCTTATTGAGTACTATGCTGAGCAAATAACCGGCTTAATTATTTCATACCTATCATCCATTCAAACTGGACTAGCTATGTAGCAATGCTTCCTGGTATGGCCCATGCCATTTCTCTACTTATATACAAACGTTATATAGCGCCTCCATCACTTAAACTGTGCTTTCAAGTTTGCTGGCTAAAAGCAAAATCACATTCCCTAACTACATATGGAAAGAGCCTTACTGGTTAGATGTAGATCTAATTAAAAAAAAAAAAAAAAAAGAGCTATTATAAAAATTAGAAAACAGAACCATTCAACTCTTGTCCTTTTTCTTTATAAAAGTTTTACTTCCAAGCCCCGTGGTTTATACTCTGGCCTATGAGCTCTTAATTATCTTTATGATTTACCACCTTTTAAGTATGTATCAACTTTTCATTTTTATGATCTTTTAAGAAAACAATAGTCATTTTGAAAGGTGAGACAATAAATCAATGTTTTAAGAAGTCACCTTGAACATTAATCTGAGTAAATAGGAATGTTTAAGTACATTAAATTAGCTTTTTTCATATTAGATACCAGATTTATTTTTTTAAATGTTCCTTTATTTTGAGGGAGAGAGAGTAAGCGGGGGGGGGGGGGGGGGGGCGGGGGGGCGGCGGGCAGAGGGGGAGGGGGGAGGGGGGGAGAGGGGGGGAGGGGGGGGAGAGGGGGGGGAGAGGGGGGGAGAGGGGGGGAGAGGGAGGGAGAGGGAGGGAGAGGGGGGGAGAGGGAGGGAGAGGGAGGGAGAGGGAGGGAGAGGGAGGGAGAGAGAAATCCCAAGCAGGCTCCTCTTTGTCAGCACAGAGCCCGATGTGGGGCATGAACTCACGAACCATGAGATCATGATCTGAGCTGAAATCAGGAGTTGGACATTCAACCAACTGAACCACCCAGGCACTCCAGGTTAACAGATTTAAAAATTTTTTAAATACAGTAAAAAGGATACAAATTTTATATAAATTAAATGTTTTCCCCCTCATTTTCTTGCAATTAATTGATTTGCAAGTCTAATTTTGATTCAATTAACATTTCTGTTTAGGCATATTTACTTTCTTATGCTGCTTTAATTTCAGTTCATCTCATTCATGTTAGACATTACCGCATTTAACAAAAACATTAACGATCTCGCGGTCCGTGAGTTCGAGCCCCGCGTCGGGCTCTGTGCTGACAGCTCAGAGCCTGGAGCCTGTTTCAGATTCTGTGTCTCCCTCTCTCTCTGCCCCTCCCCTGCTCATGCTCTGTCTCTCTCTGTCTCAAAAATAAATAAATGTTAAAAAAAAAAAATTTTTTTTAAAAACATTAAAAAATTCTAGGCATGTCTCCTAAGCTCTAAAATCATCCTGGATGAAACAGAATATACTAGCCACTTTCTGCATTTTTCTTAACTTAATCAATATAATATGCAGCAAAAATAATGTATTGAGGGAGAAATGATACAGAACACTGAATTTGAAGCTGGGTGACCCAAGATGGAATCCTGACTCTACCCCTTGTGTCTTTTTTTTTTTTTTTAAATGAGAGAGAGAGAGAGAGAGAGAGAGAGAGAGAGAGAGAGAATGAATGAATGAATATCTTAAGTAGGCTCCACACTCAGTGCAGAGCCTGACATGGGGTTCAATTTGATGACCCCTGGGGTCATGACCTAAGCCGAAATCAAAACCCAGATGCTCAACAGACTGAGCCACCCAGGCGCCTCTATTCCTTATGAATTCTTGTATCTTGGGTAAGTTATTTCAGTACATGGAGCTCTGAGACTCCTTTTTGTAAAATGGGTTATTAATGGCTAGTTCATAGCCCTTTTAAGACTGTACAAATTTAAACTTTTATGAACACAGCTAGTAGTGAATAGGTATTTAATAAATGACTGCTGAATTTCTTAACTTACGGTAGGATTTGAAATACACTTTGGACAAATGTAGGGTTTCAGTGGACTGTGATTCAACATGAACCAACAGTGCTGATGACAAAGAGAAAGTCAGTGGAACCAGGCAGGCTACATTGATAGAACTACCTTATTCATAAAAGACAGACTGTATTGTGTACCTCAAACCCACTGAGTACAGTCAGTTCTATATGCAATACTGACAAAATGTAGCAGATCCAAAGTGGAATATCCAGGATACTACTGATCTAGAATTCATGCTATGAGAACCAGTGGAAGGACTTAAGTATGCTTAGCCTAGAGAAAAGACAGAAAAACTATTTCTAGAAGACATATCTAGGGCCAAAGGATGAAATTATATACTAAACTGAAACCTGCTCTCTTATGAAAATTTTATTTTCTATCAATTATTTTAACTGACATAAATACAATTTATACCATTAAGGAAAAAGTTTCTCTATTATAGTTCTAACACTCTGAGCATTAGAATAGTTCTAACACTCTGAGCATTAGAATAAAATCAATAAAGATCAACTAAAAAAAAACTGACTTAGAAAATTTCAGTATAAGATGTTTTATTAAGGATTTGGAGGACAAACTATGTTTAAGTTTTGATGATAGGGCATTAAATACAAAGGGAATAAAGAAACAGAGGCAATTTAAAGAAAACAAAACTGAAAAGAATTTTAAGAAATTTATTTACTGGATATAACAGGAAGCATGAAACTGGCAAAAAGTCAGCTGTGATTGCTGACAATTTGACATGTATCTATCTCAATTCTGCATTCAATCTGTTTCTGTTTTTACATGGAGATCACTTTGAAAACTCAAATTTCAGGCAAAAAGGTAGTAGCAAAGGGCAAGACTGCATCAACAGTTTAGGGATGTTACCTATTCTATTTATGCTTAGAACCTGAAATCCCTATTATAACAGAATTTATATTTGTATGTTTATTTCCTATTTCAATAAAGGTCTGTACTATTAAATTTTGCGTTGTTTTCATTTTCATAAGAAAACATCAAAAGTAACTTCATAAATAAGACATTTCCTATTATACTTCTTTGAATCATCCATCTTGAACTGAGAACTTGTTCAAGGTGGGAAAACAACTAACCCAACTCCTTTCTATAATTTTGGCACTAAAATTCAAATTTTATGGCTACAATTTTGTTGAGAGCAGAAACACAGCCTTGCATAGACAGATCACATTTAATAATTTAAATTATTCTGTTCAACACATATATGTCAAACATGTAAGACTGTAAGGATAGAACTACTAGCATTTGATTTAAACACTCTCAAAAAGAGAAGTTATTTGAACAATGAAAAATGGTTGTGGCACATTGTAAATTTTCTCTATGTTCATACGTTATAGAACAATATACCCCTTTAAGAACCTAGATTTGATATATTTAACTAAATTAATATCAATTGATCAGTAAATTTGCAAACCTTCCTTACCACCAAATGCTGAGATTATCTAGCATCCTTATAATTTTTTTTTTTTTATTATAAACATTATTTACTACTAATCCAAGTGCCAAAAGAGCAATTTGTTCTTTTGTTTTTTCTTTTGGTAGTCTTTCCCCCAGAAACATTCACATTATAAAATTATTCAAAATAATTAAAAATTCCTCATAAGTGCCACAGGTAGACAGCCATTTAACACAAGAGTAAATTTCAATCATGAGATTCCAGCTATTTTTAGCGAGTCATACCAAAAGCATTACATTTTTATTGAAAACAACAGATTCTATATCATTTGCCTTATTAACTACTTACTGCCCTGGAGTACCTCAATCAGCTCCACATTTACACTATTTATAATTCAAGAACTGACAATATTTTCTAAAATGGTATGATTACATGCCATTGCTATTCTATTGCTAACTTCATAAAAATTCTAAAAACTTATCTAATCAGTCTAATGTAAGGAATTATTTTTGTTATTTCTTCTTACTAGACTTGCTTTTGATAATAGACAAATAATAAGTCTACTGATTATAAGGTTACTTGTTTCCATCACTTTGGTTTACAGGACTAACAATGACAGCACAGACTGGTTAATATTCTGCTTCATCTTCTGTTTCTTATTTAGAGAGTCGGGGTCTTAAAGTTTTTGCTGTTGTAAATTAAAAAGCAGCAATGATCGTAATTGCTGACAGTGCACCTAAAGATATTATTTCATTTAGCACCAAATGATGGATCTAGTTATTTTAAATTTATATAACAGAAATATGTAATTTAAGTGTATGTACCCAAATTTACAATGTGAAAAAACAAAACACAGCTCAAAAATCTTAAAGTGAGAAAAAAGAGAAAGAAGTATTATGTTAGTTTTATTTTAGAGAGGGGACACATGAGCGGGGGGGGGGGGGAGGAGAGAGGGACAGAGGGACAGAGGGACAGAGGGAGAGGAAGAGAGAGAAAAGAGAAAGAGAGAGAGGAAGAAAATCTCAAGCAGGCTCCATGCTTAGCACAGAGCCCAGCCTGTTTTTTCTTTTTAAATTTTTTAAAAAATGTTTATTTATTTTTGACAGAGAGAGAGCATAAGCAGGGGAGGGGCAGAGAGAGAGGGAGACACAGAATTGGAAGCAGGCCCCAGGCTCTGAGCTGTCAGCACAGAGCCCAACGCAGGGCTCAAACTCACAGACGGCAAAATCATGACCTGCGCCCAAGTCGGATGCTCAACTGACTGAACCACCCAGGCGCCCCAGAGCCCAACCCTTTAACCCTGGGATCATGACCTGAGCTGAAATCAACAGTCAGACACTCAACCGAGCCACCCAGGAACCCCGAAATATGATTATTTCTGAAAGGTTTATGTTAAGCAACAACCATTTAAGAGCTTTAAACTGAAAAAAAACCTTGAAAGAAATTTCCTCTCTTTACTCAATTTATAAAAATGAACCCAAAACACTGCCATTATTTAATTCAGACAGCAATGAATATATAAAACACAAACATTCTACAACTTCTAGAATATCCACATCCCACAAGTGGGGAACAGCTTAAAAAAATTCCTTGAAGAATGGCATTAAATGAGCATAAGAGAATGACAAAAGAGGGGATACCCACGCATAATCATATAGAATCACTGACTACTGTCATGATGTACCTATTTTTCTGGGTACTGACTGGAAACAGCACCATCTTAGTAACTAAGATTAAAGAGAACTCCAAACATACTACCTAGAACAGACAACAGAAAGCATTCCAATTATAAAATACAGCAAATGACCTATGTTTAAAAGATGCTGGAAAATATCCAGCTTATTTATTTGCTTAGAAATTTACAAAGGAGATGAAATAAGGTTAAGAATATGACATTATCTATGCTTTTAAATCTGTTAGAAGTTAAATGATACCTATTTCTTTCTGAAAAGTCAACTACCTTCCAATCTACAGTAGGAGCACAATACCAATCAAAAAGATTTCTTTTTCTAAGAGTAAGCTGAAGTAAAACTGAGCTGGCTTCCAAGGGACCAATTAAGTAACTTATGCCTGGGCTATATAGGATTCTCTGGGGATTTGCAAATGTTTCCATTCTAGTTTTCCAGAGACAAAAATATAAAAAGGAAAAAAAATTAGAGAAGGAAGTGACCTGTGGTATTTGGCCACTACTCTTCAAACTGGCTCATTAATAAAAGTCTTCAATATTTAATTGATTTCTACCCAAAAAACTATTTACTGAGTTCAGTGGCAGATCTTCTATGATAAGGTCACTCCTCGACACATAAACATTATTCACAGAGTCACTAATCCAATGGTATTAGATATGGTAGAGTAGAAATCTGATGCACTAGTTTTCACTAAAACAGGGCCATCCCTCAACACCACGAACAGAAAAAAGGTGCACTTAAGTTTCTTTTATTTAGGGATGAGCTCAAAGAATAGATGGAAATGAATCTTTATGGTAGCTTGACTTTAGAGTCTCAAATATTTTTTTAAAATATTTTTAAAATGTTTTATTTTTTATTTATTTTTGAGAGAGAGAGTGCGCATGTGTGCGAGAGCTCAAGCACAAGTTGGGGAGGGGCAGAAAACGGGAGACACAGAATGTGAAGCAGGCTCCAGGCTCTGAGCTGTCAGCACAGAGCCCAACGCAGGGCTGGAACTCACAAACCCGTAAAACCATGACCTGAACCCAAGTCAGATGCTTAACTGAGTCACTCAGGCACCCCAGGGTCTCAAATATTTTTAGGAAAATAGTTATCTTGTGTATTTACCATGACCTTGATTTTGAGTTTTTCTAGGGGTATGACGTCAATTTTAGCTAACCTGTTAAAATTTTTTCCTTAGAATTTGTAAGTTTCTCAAAAGTTAAATGAATCAGGGTACAAATGTTTATTCTAAGAAAGAGGTGTGCATGTATGTATGTATAAAAGGAAGGAAAAGGGATTGCCTTCCTGTCTTTCCCACTTTCTGAAGTTTAACAGCTAAATTTTAAGTATCTCACAGAAAAGTGTGCAGGGTAATTTAGTGAAATATAAAAACAAATAAATGAAAAAACTCTCAAGTGGAGAGAATCCTTCCAATTTATAAAACCATAAAATAACTATCAATAAACCTGACTAATGGGGGGCACCTGGGTGGCTCAGTCAGTGAAGCATTCAACTCTTCATTTCAGCTCAGGTCATGATCTCACAGTTGGTGAAATTGAGCCCTAGACTGTACTCTGCACTGACAGCGTGGAGCCTGCTTGTCTCTTTCTCTCTCTCTCTCAAAATAAATATATAAACATTTAAAAAAATAAAAAAAAAATAAGCTTGACTAATAATAATAAAGATAATTACTTATTTATCAATTCCTTTGGAGGACAAGTGTTTAAAATTATGATTCTCAGATTTAGAAAATAGGGCCTTGCTGTAAAATACTTTCCAAAATAGAAAACTTATTCAAAGCAATGGCATTATTCTTGTCCTAAACTGGATTAAATTAATACCAACCTTCAATGTGTAGGGGGTACGGGGAGATAAGAAACTTGTCATTCAGAAATAAAGCAACACCTGTAGCGAAACACTAACTTTTTATAGCAATGGCAGAGGTTAATACTAAATATTAACTGAGAGTTGATACTTACAAGGTAAGAATTGCTGGGCTAAGTAGGGGACTATTTTATTATGGTCTTCATTTCATCTTTATTAAACCTAGGAAAAAAAATAAGAGTGAAGACTTTAAAAAATTGATCACATTATAGAAGTTAATAAAATTTTCAGCTAAAGTTGATAATCAAAGCTTTCTGATCCTTATACAGCACAATCACAGATTATGAACACCAAGCAGCATTTACCTGTTTCAGTCCAAAGTGTTATCATTAGTTTTTAGAATTCACTTTTCTATTACTATTACCTTCTCAAAGTTTAAAAGTCAAATATCTAAGTGCAACTAAAACTCACACTTCATGTCTAACTTGGAGTACACTCAGCTTCTAGAGGACATCATCTAAGTGCAGATATTTTAAGATAAATTCAAGATCATACCTCAAGATTGACCAATCTTTCTCTCACACACATACACACATGTAACATGTATACAAATGCAAAATGTAAAAATCCATATATTGCTTAATTCCAAGAATTCTACTGTAAAACAGTATAATACAAAGCTTAAGTTGGAGTTTCAAATGCATAAACAAATTCTGAAAATAATGTTATGATCGATAGCCGTAACAAAAGAAAATACTATTGTGAAACTGTCTGAATTCAAGGGTAAATGGAAGAGCAGTGATAAGAAAAATTGCCTCCAAGGCTGTCCTTTATTTACAAGAGTAGGAAGTACTATTTCTATTAGTTACTGTAAGATATAGAACAAATAGAATAAAGTCATCCATGCTTTTAGGAGCATCCTAAGTATACATCTTATTGTAGAAGATCTTCACCAAAATAAAGACAGCACATTTTTTGATATATTTGAAAAAATATTTCAAATCCACAGGAAAATTTCAAATCCCTGGCCTTCTCATGGAATTCTAATATTCTGCCAGGCTTATTTTGCTTTACGTTTTTTTTTTTTTTTAAAGAAAAAGCCTATGCATATAGTTGAATCCTTTTCGTACCATACCCTGATCCCATTCCTTTCTCTCCTAATATAAAATTACAATCTTGAATTTGGCATTTATTTCCTATACATGCTTTTACACTACTACTACTATAAAATCAAGTACTTAAAACCATATATATCATTGCTTTCTAGCTTTACATAAATGCTATATATCTTATATAAATATTATATAATATACAACCTTTTGCAACTTGTTTTTGTTCGCCGAAGACATTCATCCATGATCACAGAGCTCTCACTTAAACAGCAGTATAATAAACAGTTCATCATATGACTATGACACAATTTGCCATTCTCCTGTTGCTTAACATTTATAGTACTTTTGATTTTTTCCTATTAAAAATAAAAGTAACTATAAGACTTTTTCATACATGTCTCAGTTTACCTAGAACATCTAGGAACGGAATTGTTGGGTTCAAGCCTATGTATATCTTCAACTTTACTCCGACATTGTCAAATGCTCCCATAAGCAGCATATAAGAAGTTCTTCTTTATTTTCTCCAATGTTTGGAAGTATATTTAAGAAAAATAGCCACTATCCAGAGGAAAAATTTTAAAATTCTTAAATGACCAAATCCTTCTGTTTTTATCAAGTGTAGGTCTAACATAGGTATACTAAATGTACCAGAGACTAAAATTTGCCCCAAGATACTTGAACAAAAATAAAGCTCTCATAATACTGATTTTCTTCACATGACTGAGGAAATAACAAGACTTAATCTAGAACTACTGTGGTAGAGATGATAAGATTCAGAAGTAGTTACTGAGCTTGGATCCATGATGACCAAAGGGGCTGGGGGGCAGGGAGAAGCAGAAAATATAAATGGTTTATTGATGTGAAGAATCCTCCCCCATTTCATTTTGGGCAGTGCTCCTCACATGTAGTGCTTCTAAAAGAACTCATGTGGAGCTTGTAAAAAGTACAAATTTCTGAGTCCCAGCTCCAGAGATTCTGATTCTGCAGGTCTGGAAATATGCTTTATTCTAAGTTATTCCGGTACAGGTGGTCCATAGACAGTTTATGTAGTAATTCATAGCAAAAACAAGATATTTTCAATATAAAGGATTATGTAACTCACTTTTTGATTAAGAGCAGGTAACTAAAATGTTATCTGTTAAATTACATGAAACACATTAAAGACAACATTCTAGTATTAGTTAAAAAAAAAAAGTAATTTCAATTTATGGCTGAATACATTTAATTTCACATTAGATCAGGTTTTGAGCTCATTTATTATTTCAGACAAAACTAAGCACATACTACAACAAAGCTTGTTTCAACAGTATTAGCAGGAAATTCATATTCTGAGTTTACTGTGATTGGTAAGGGAAAACATTAAGAGTAGGAGTGATTAGCTGTAATTTTAATGAAGATGACCAGGGAAAAACTATGATTACCTTTTAAAAAGAATGCTACCGCAAATGTCAAGACTTTAAATTGGGATATTAGGCTTATACAAAATAAAATGTCATTTGTAGTTTTCTACCTACACTTCATTAACTACAGATGAAATCTGAACATTAATAGAAATCTAACATTCACTTCCTTGTAACTATAACCTACTGGAATTATTTAGATACAAAAGGTGAGAAAAATGCAGATATTTAGGTTATGCAAAGCTGTGCTAATTTAAATTGTAAAAATAAAAAACACCGTTCTGTATCATTTGATATTACAAAGACCTAATTCCAAAAGATTTAGAATAATCTGAACTTTCAGATATAAAACATTATTTTAACAGTATGAAAAAGTAAAGACTTAATGAGTTTCCACCTGCAGCCTGCTCTGTCTTTAGTTAAATACAACACTAAGTAGTATGGGGTATTCTTTTTAGTTATAGTGAAATCAGCAAGAATTTGGCCTTGTTTGTTTGGGCTATAAACAAAGATAACATGGGCTCAGAATATGGCCCCAAAGTGAAAGAAACACTCCAATGTGGCCATAATCAACTTCTCTTTCCTTAATACAATACATAACTTGTGTTATCAGCAACTTATTAATAGTTTTTTTCCAATCTACCAGCTTAAAAGTGAAAAACATGAAACATACCATGCATACTTCCAGAAACAAGACAGTTTTCCATTCATACGTGAAATTAACTGAACAAAAATTAAATAACTAAAGCCACAGAGTAAATAATAGAAAAATGTAAGTCTAAGAACTGTAAGCAACTACTGTTCTCTTTCTGCAGCTTTGGGAAAAAAAGTACCTTTTGTCAAAAAAAAGTATTTATTATGCTATATATGGGTTATGATAGTTGGGCCCTTCCTACCTGGTCTGTAAAAGCTGGTGGGTGTAGGCTCCTTTGGCCACCATTATTGCATATTGATGCTATTCTGTACAACAGCTGACAAGCAGCAGCAATCTCCCAGCCCCTGCTCCCAGCTGTAAGGGACAAGAACAAGGGCTGTGGTGATACTTGTTTATTCATTGTTGCTGCTGCTGCTGCTGAAGCAGCAAGCTAAGAAAAGCATATGCAACTGACACAGAAGACAAAAATGGTTCAGGCCCAACCTACCTAGCAGGTCTGCTTACATCACTATATGATACAATTATTTAAGAATTTTTTTTTTTCTTAAAAAGTAGGATGGGAAGAGTAGAAGACAAAATTAGTGTTTTTATTAGAAAGTGAACCTATAATGTATCTAAGGAAAAAAATTAATGACACATGTAATGATCTTCAGCTCCTAGTTTAGATTTAACTGCTCAATTATCAAAATTCTCAGAAAAGTTTTAGCCAGATTTGCCATGAATTCATAAATTCATATTATCTTTCCTATCCATTCTCCTGGAAAATAAGAAAGTATCTAAAATTTAATCAAGAAATGAAATTATATTTTGCTTATAAAAAGCTCCAGACTCCCAAGTTCCACATATCTAATCATCACCATATGTTTGCAATCAGACCCTATTAACAAAGAAGATTTTAGCCCATAAACTTTTTTTTCTTTTACAAAAAAACTCCAACTATTAAAAAAATTTCCACATGTAATTTATCTACTTTAAATGTGTAATATGAAGCTAAAAACTTAGTACATAATATCAAATGATGAGTAACAAATAGAAGTATTCTGTCAAATTATCTTTAAATTTAAATGTGATCCTATTTATATTCAATAGCATTAAATTCATACTTCAATTTTAAATGTAATCCTTATCTTTTAATGCCTTAAGCAATTTTTGATTCTGAAAAATATTTAAAAACTCAGGAAAATTAGGACATCTATAAATTATTTTTTTAAATGTTAGAACTGGCTGAATTTAAATAATATCTAGTCAAGAAGGCTAGATTTGGGATTTATTAAAAATAAAAGTATAAAACAGAAGTACCTAAAATTCAGATAAAAACATTTTGTGGGAAAAAAAAGGGAAAAACCCAATCTTTTATTTTTATCAAAATTGAAAAACAACTGTTCTGTTTAGCAGCAGTTCAGTAACAAATAATGCTAATAAAAATAAAAGAAGTAATTCTGAGGATCACAGGGTAACAAAAATACTATAATACATTTATTATGAAAGCCAAACAATGGAAAAAACTAACAGCAAATATCAAAAAAGGATATTTAGAAATTAAGACACAAAAAACAAATTAATGAACTATTAACCAATGGATTAATCAGTCTCGGGAACTACATCTGAAATACACTACATGTTTCTCTTCCAAGTGACTCTAATCATGAAACAGGAAAGTAAAACTAAGCCAAATCATACATGTTAATAAAATACCAAAACTGTGTTTTGTCGTGCTAAGAACTGAAATTTTACTTCAAAATGATATTTAATGAAAAATTTAAATCTTCTCATTACTTAAATATTGTTTTGAAAATGGTTATCAGAAATTATAATTCTGAAAAGAAAAAATAGACTAAGAATATATTTTATTGGTTGGTCAAGAAACACCACAAAATACACACATACAAAACTGCCTCAAATAAACATTAAAAAATTTTTTTAATTGACTATTCTTTAATGAATCCACAGCAACATTACAAAACCACAATAAAGAAAGTTGTTACAGCTGAGAAACTGCTTAAAATACGTTGTCCTTATAAACTAGAATTATTTACCAATGACAATGAAGAATTTCAAGTACCTGAGTGGACATGTTAAATTTTCTCTATTCTAGTTTATCCTAATACTCTTTCCCTGCTAAGGATAACTATTTCAAAAAAATTTGAACACTGACAGTATAACTGTATTTTAGAAACAATTAAGAATTTTTCCTGAAAATGAATATTTTTTCACCCGGAAAATGCATTTAACCCAGAATATAAACACTGCCCAAATAAGAAGTGTATCAGAGAAAAAAAACCACAGTAAGTCTTTTTCCCCAAATCCTGGTATGATAAAGTACTTACCAAGGCTTAGATATAGATAATCAGGTTTGCAAATTTAAAACACCTAAAATCCGTAGAAAATGTCCTTTAAGGGGTAGTTAAAGGATAGCCAATCACACATAGCAGTAAAAGCCTTTATTAACCTGTCTTCTAAAATAACACACACTACTAATTAGGTTAAAGTTTCTTATCCTGTAAGAGCTGACCAAATACAAGAAAACTATTAATATTTGCACCAAATCTCTTACATGTTAGATTATTTACTAAGCTAAAAATTTGGAAGTTTATAAGCCAGTATATAGTTATAGAGAGATGATTTTATGGTGCTAAATATTTGTGTCCAAATAATAAGTTTTGACAACTTAAAGATCATAAATCATAAACTCTCTAAATTAGAAACTCTGGGGATTGATGTCTTTATCTAAAATATCAACTCAAAAGCTACCACTCTTCCTCCATTTAACAACAGGCTGTGTGCAAAGATATCTGGATTGAAACTGATAAATTGAATCTGGATTTGTTTTTATTTTTCAGACATTCAGAAACCACATTTTTCACTTTTCATCTTAATGTTTTCTAATCTGAAAATCACTGGTTAAGTTAGAGGGGGAAAAAGTTGTATTCATTTCCATCTTATTTAAACTAAGCTGCTTATTTATAACATTCTCAAATCTAAGCTATGAAGACATTCAATACCCTGTATTTATCTCCAACAGTATATAGTGACACCTTACAGTATAATGATATCAATATGTGAACTTTGCCCTTATATTAAACTGATTTCTATTAAATTTTAACATTTTATTTAGCTTTAACTATTAACGGATTCACATTCCTGGATTATCTAGTATCTTATAATAAATGCTGAATATTAGTTTTTAAATATTTTGTTACGTATCTCAATGTTCAAACACACATTAGAGAATTTGCTTTAAAATAACAACATTTAAAGATACAAGCAGTTATATGACAATTACACTTCACTCATAAGACAAAATTAACACTTTTCTTAGGAAAACAAATCTTTGCTATCTCTCCTGTATCATAAGCATATAAAGTAAATATTTTTAGGTGAAAAAAATTTTAAAGAAAAATTCATATTATGCTCTATTTTAGTAAACCTCACTTTAGCAAATACTTTTTAAAAAATACGTTAGGGTTAATACTTTATCATGTGATTAATATTTTTACCATGCAAAAATTAACCACTGCTTAGTAATATTGTTCAGTAAGTTCATTTTCATTATACCAGGTCACTGTTTACAAAACAATCAAAATTTTTATTAGCTAAGTATCTGAAGCCTTCAAAAAACTATAAAAATCAAACAAAATATACTAGAAAAGTGGCTCTGTGATAAAGTATTTTGGAGGTAAAATTAAGTCACTGGAAGTTTTGGTATTCTACATTTTTATAGTCTGTAACTTTTGATATGAACAATTTAAATATTTTATTCAGAGTACCTATGAGTAAGATACTAGTTTCTGCTTAAGAAAGTGGGCTTTTCAGTTTCAACCAAAATGCCACTTTTGGTTAGGATGGTATCTGGAATACTTTAAATTCTCTTAAAATAGTCTCATTAATCTTACCTAAACTTATAGGCTCTACCTATCATTATACCTGTCAAACAGCCAAGCACCAAATTCTATTTGATTTAAACCTTTCATTTTATGAGATGAAAAGTGTACTATTTAATTCTTCTTTATATACCAGTATAATAACCTTAAAAAAAAAAAAAGAAAAATCACTATATATATTCTTATTTTTAGAATGAATAAATTCAGTTGAGACTGGATCTAATAAAAGTCGATGAGAATAGCAATTATATTAAAAAATGTGGAGTTTTAATAAGAGAAGCCTACCTGACCACTTCACAGATTTCTGTCTATTAATAAATCTTTATTGGTTTTAGCTCACCTAAAAGTTCTAGCTTTACTAATGGTCTAGTCCAATTATACTGCAAAGATATGAAATAGTATGCTTTTAAAATTCATTAGTATACCTTAATCTCCTATCATGTTCCAATGCATTATGTGAGTGTTCAATCAGAGAAGTTAGGTTGTTCTCCAGAATTGGCTCTCTCCTAAAGGTCAAAACCTGCAATAAAAATGTCATGTATTATAGCATGAAGACACTCAACAGATTTCCGCCTCCTGCAGTTCCACAGTTGATCCCTGAACACGAAGGTAAAAATCTTCAAAATGACCCCAATCTTGCCTGTGTTCAAAGAAACCCTAACTTGAAAATAATGTTTTTTAAGCAGAAATAACTTGATTAGAAACACCTGTGATATGCTTTATCATCTGAAGCCTCTTCAAACAAATCAGATTAATATGTTTCTGCTTTCATTTCTCTTTAGGGCATTCATTTTCAAAGTTGTGTGTGTGTGTGTGTGTGTGTGTGTGTGTGTGTGTATAAGTGCTGGAGGACTGGTAAAGGTGACTCCATAAGGAAAATATCAGAAATACAATTTGTGTTTCTAAAACTCATAAAATCCACAGTTAAAAGAACTACTCAAGAGACAGAGATAAATTTTTAACTACCTTTCTCCCCAAATTATCAAACATTTTAATGATGACAGAAATTATTATTCTTAAGTTTGGTCTTTTGCCATGCCCAAGTGAACAATTATACTGATATTTCCAAATATTTTAAGACATTACAGTTCTAACAGAAAAAAAATTGAGAATTAACTTTTTAAATAAATTAAAATATTTATAAGTAACAAGTGGATGACTATTGGGCCAATGGTTTTTTAATATTGCCAGGTAGATGGTGTAACCAAATGTATAGAAGTGGCTTCTTCATTTGTTTCACTTGAATCTTAATGATTTAATGGCAATTATGTAAAAATATAAAGTTGTTAAATTACCATAGGTTTATACTGTACTGTATGTTAACGAGTTCAGTTTTCTACTGTTATTTAAGAATAGCTTAGGAAAAGAAATGAGAACCAAAAAACCTTTATTCCTCTGCCGCCAAATATTTAACAACAAATAGCACACATATGTAACTCACAAACATCAATCCAAAAACCATGACATTTTGAAACATTAAAATCATTTCTACATAGTCCTTCTCAAAAGATCTAGACAAAGTTTTCTATATTTGAGCACTCTGAAAATTAAGGTGTCACAACTTTAAAAATCACAGAAAGAAAATAGAAACCATTATGTACTCCATGCCAAAAGTTTTTAAATAGTGGGGAAACAACAAATACTAGACAATAAAGAACAAAAGAGGTTTGGATCAAAGACAAATATTAAACCAAATGTGTATGATAAGAAAAAAAAGATGTAGCCTCCCCAAACTAGTACAACTCAATGTCAAACATATTACAAAGTAGTTATTTACACTTAAAACCCAGTGCAAAATTTTTCCAGGGCAAAGACTTTTTAGTGAAATATGACAGTAATAAAAAAAGTATATTAAACTTCTCATAATTAGATAAAAAATATTAAAAATAAAATTAGTATGTGTACTTAATATCAGTTCATATTTGAAACTTGTCTTTCTAAAAGGAGATCCTTTAAAGCATCTCTAAGACAGACACTGGGGAGGAAAAAGGCAAAGGAAAATCATTTCCCTATAAGAAAGCAGTATTTATAGGAAGCCTCTACAGTCATTTGTATATGCAAATAATCAGACAAACATATAAACATTTATTACTAACGTGAAATTCTAAAAGTGATACTACTCTTAAGACAATCACGACTTTAAAGTCTAATACTATCACTAGCAAAAATGACTTAATCTAATTTTTGACACTTATTTGAAAGTGGTAGTTTATTATTGATTTCCTTTGGTCTTAAGAGATGTGGGGCTACCAAATTTCAGCAAGTCATAGTTTGAGTCTAATTACATGCCAAATTAGTTGCCTGGCCACAGTGTTTCTAAGTTTGCTAAATAAAAATTAGTAACAGTAAGAAATAACAAAACTACATGTACATGAACACTCTGGCATGACAGTTCTTTCTAAAATGTGCTTTCTAGTCATAATCAGACCAATAACCTGTTTCTTCTAAAAAAGGGTTAAAAAGAAATCAATGTGGGAATTATTAAGTTTCACTAAACAAAAGGAAAAAAGAAAAAAGCCAATTTTAGGCCAGTGAAATTTTTTAAAATGAGAGACAAATTTTTATACAATAAAATTTCAAAATAGTGTATTTAACTGATTTTTTTAATTGGAGAAAGCTTATGTATCACATAGAAGAAATACCCAATACAGTCTCTGGGCATTTTTTTCTTGTAAATCTTATTAACTGACCAATATTAAAGTATATTGTTACTGCATGCCAATAAACAGAAATAAAAATATACATGTCTTCACAAACAAAAAACAAAAATGTAGTACACAAAACATGATGAAACAAGGGATCCAGAATATGAAAGCTATTGTGAAATTTTCATCCTTGGTTCCAGTTTTTGGTAACATTAAAAAGTGATATTAATCTGATTAGAAAAAATGTAGTGTTACTTGCAAACACTGGAGGCTACATTTTGTACATGTACAACTAAGACAAGTTAATAGCATTAAAGCAAAGTTTAAAATTGCACTTTTATTTGGAGTTTAAAAAAAAATTGAAAGGCAAACAAATGAATATCAATGCTACCAGGAAGACTGACACCTTACCTTCTCTAGTTCCCTCTCCCCCATGTTATATAAACATAGCTTTAAAAAGAGTAGAGCTACTGGCAACACCTTTACCCACCATTGTTTTCCAGAGGGAATAAATGACTTTTCTAGTCCTTACAATAGAAAATAAATGAGAATTATCAATTTCTACAGAGAAATATGGATACTATACGTAATAATAATATACATGTTGGAACTCATACCTACATGGCCACAAATCTAAAAACCCATCACATAAAAAGAGAAAATATTTTAAATGCTGTCATTTTTATTTAGGTGCTAGTACATTCTCAAGCTTTAAGTGTAGTATTTTAAATAAAGGAATCCTTCACTTCTTTAAAAAATGGCTTATTAAATAAAACAATTCTTCACCATCACTCCTTAAAACAAACAAAAACCTCATAAACCAAAGCACTAAGAAAGTATGGTTAAGTGTAACCCGCCTGGTGGAATTTAAAGCCCTCTCTTACCCCACCCTCAAAACTCTCCAAGTCACATAATAATCTGAATGAAAATTAAAATCCCAAACCCAAAATAACAGTAAAAAAAAGCAAAACCTGATAGTTCTGTATCATAGGTAAAATTACACTTAAAACAGAAATGAGGTCTCCTACAACTTCATTAAGTCAAATTTTATAGAGAGGATAATTAGCACCTTTCATGAAATTTTCATGAGATGATTCAAAATAAACAGCTTTGAAAAAAGGTAATGAACAAAGATTCCACAATTGAAATTCTTGTTATGAAGGTAATACAAAATA
Source organism: Panthera pardus (assembly GCF_024362965.1). Taxonomy (NCBI): domain Eukaryota; kingdom Metazoa; phylum Chordata; class Mammalia; order Carnivora; family Felidae; genus Panthera; species Panthera pardus. The sequence continues at coordinate 69,818,054 of NW_026526654.1, forward strand.
GCATTATTTATAAACTCAGCTATTTCACTCAATATAAATTATATTTATAGCCCTACAGAGATTTTAAAAGTCGTGGGATCTTTTCATTTGAATATTTTCTAACAATGTATATTTGACCTAATGTTAGAATACAAACTAAGTTTCAAAATTTCAACTGCTATTCATAAAAGAACATTAATTTCTATTAAATTAAAAAATCTTTTAAAAAGTATCTACAGCTATCTTGTTTATCACTGACTTCACCGATTTGCTTTGAAAACCACACCCGCCTTTTATCAAGATGCAATTAAACGGAATGACAAGCTTGGTAATAAATAGAAATATATTGACGGCTGTCTCAACCAACATTAAACAAAAATGAACTGAAAACCAACCAAGTAAGACACAACACACCCACAATGGTGTATGCGATGTATTTCTTCACAGTGAATTTATCAAAGGAATGAAATCATACATAAGCACCTGTGCATACTTACCTGTTGTATTGTCTAAATTAAGCAACGTAAATTTCTTGTTAATAAAGTTTTAAGTCCACAGCAATGGCTGAATTTGCAAAACCCATGTGTTTTAAGTTAGATGTGGAAAATAAATTTAAATACATACAATTTTCATGGGCAATGTGGGGAGGCTCATTCCTAAGAAATTTTAAGTTTCTTATCATCAAAATAAAAGAAACAATTCTCCCGAAATCTGCATCGAAATGTGTAGCTTAAGTTGAAAATTTTCTGCCAAAGAAATAAAAACCCTAGATCCTACAGTCAGTTTTTAACCAACAGATAACAGGGGCAAACACATAAAAGTCTCGCAATTTCAGCCAACAGAATTACAATTTCTGCGAAAACTGCATCCTCAGTTTTACTTTTAATACACATTTCAGAACTGTTCGAAAGTCCTTTATGGAAGAAAAAAATACTAAACACCAGCTTCCCCCCCCCCACCCCCCAAACTCCCCGTCTTAACGTTTCCTAACTATTTCCGTGGTTCTCTAAAAGTATTTTTCTCAAAGTCGAGAATCACAATCTGGTGTTCAACTTTCAAACCCCCTAGTCCCGCTCCCTTCCAGCCAATCAGGGGGTAACGAGTCCGGTGTTTTGGGAGCTCCGTTAGACACAATTTGAAAAACATCACATTGCGCTCTCCTATTCTCCTCGGGGACAGATTCTAAGTGAGGGCGGGTCCTCCAGTCTTTACAGAAATAAGAAATCCATCAATCGTTACATCAATTCCAGGGGGAAAAACTCTTTAGGCAGGTGGTCCTAAAGAGTGTGTGAGTGCGGTTCCCAGAAAGCGTTTTTCCTCTTCGCGAACAATTGAAGAGCTGCTGCAAAACCCACCTCCTGCATATTCGCAACCCAGAGCCGCGCGCCCCACATGCAAAACACACCGGCAAAGGGTTAATCAGCGGTGCCTTCAGCGCAGAAAAAGACTCAAAACCTAACAGATCTTTAATGAATAATTTTTACGAAGGCCATTATTTATAAAGTACCGCTTAAAACCGTCACTGGCTCAAATCATTCGAGAGTTAGCGACTAAGAATTGGTAGAAACTACGACGTAAAAAAAAAAAAAAAAATCACTAAAGGGAAAGACAAATAACAGTCCTCGTCCCTCCGCCTCAGTCAAGAGAGTTCCCGAGAAAAGGTGGAGATCGCAAAATTACCGTTAAGCTGTCCGGGCTAAGACTTTTTCGTGAGGAAAACATCAATACAGTTTCACAGATTGCTTTTTTTTTCCCTGAGACATGTTTCAGAGATCGGAGGAGTCTTCTAAGAAAAGTGCAACTGGGAGAAGGAAATGGCAAGCTCCAAACGCTATCTTTCACCCCCCCCCCCGAAAAAACAACACCGTGAGAGCAAAGGACAAAAATCCCGAGCAAAAAGCGAAAGTCCAGCATCTTCCCTAGGAGCCCGCTGAAACCTCAAAAGTCTGCCCCCGCCCTATCTTGCCCAAATTGGAAAAGCCAGACACCGTCAGGGTTACTCCTGCCGGGACCGAGGAGCGCAAAGCCGTAGGGCTACGTTGTGAAACCCACATTCCGAGGGCACCTCACGCTTCAGCGTCTAACACAATATACAGTGCTGGGTCCCGCGGACAGCAGGTCCGCACGACGCACTGGAGGCACCCACTAGACGCTCGGTCCCTAATTTTCCGTCGATCTTAAATTTCATGTCACGAGAAGACGGCCGTCAGCGGGCCGGGAAAACTGCGATTAAAGACCGCTCGGTTTGGCAAATGGGGGAGGGGACGCTCGCCCCTCTCCTGTCAAGAAGCCCCGGCCTGCGGAGCCCCGCCGCGCCCCGAGCCCGGCCCCGGGCGGGGGGTCCCGCTGACAGATCTGCTGGGCGGCGGCTGCTCCGCCGCAGCCCGTCAGAGTCCCGCTCAAACTGCAACTCCCCTCCCCCCACACCCCCGTCTCTCCGCGCTCCCGCCACATTCCGCCCGCCGCCGCCCACTCGCAGACACTCAATTACCCCCAACCCCATCTCCTCTCATTTTTAGCAATTAAAATGAGGGCGGACCCAGTGCCCACTCGCTGCAACCCCCCCCCCCCCCCATCGCCTGACGGTCCCCCACTGCCACCTCCCAGGTCCCGCTGTTACTTCTTCAGGTTCTTACCGTCTGCGCCAACCCTGGTGAAGCTCCGCGGGCTGCCCTTTGCACTAAGTAATTTTTGGCAATTTTTTAAGTGATTTTTCGGCGGAGTCCTAGCGGCGCTATAATCTCGGACAGGTTATCCCGTCTCTCCCGCTAGATTGATGAGATCAGGCATCACTCGAAAATGGCGCCGAAAGCGCTGAGGCTCCTCATTCAAATTCGTTAGAGCCAACCCCGCCGCCCCGGGGCATGCCGGGAACGCGGGCTGCCTCCACAGCTGTCAATACCGCCTCCTAACCCTTCTCTAGCTTTCCCGACACTTCTGCTCATGCGCAAACTCCTACCCCAACCTCCGCGCCTTGTACATGCGCAGAATCGTCGCTGTTCGCCGCTCGCACTTTGCTTCCTCAGTCTCTCCGCCGACCTCCTTTCTTGCGCGTGCGTGCAGCTTCTTTGCTCAGCCGCGGACGTGGAAGAACTGTGGGGACTGTGGGCCCGAGGGTCCATAGATGACTTGTCAGTCGATCGGCATTATTTTACTGTTCGAGGAAAACAAATAAGCGTGCAGCCTAGACGAAAAGAAAAACGTTTTATTGCCAGTGTCTAAACTAACAACGGACTGTGTCTCTGAGACCCTGTGTGTGGATACACGTGTACTTAAAACAGCCCCGCCTGTGTGTAGAGCACTTGCTGTATGTCAACGCTTTGCAGGAGCTATTGCACTTAAGCCTCAGAACAACTTTATGAGGTAGGTACTATTATTATTATCGGTTTGCAGACCAGGAAAGCAAGGCTCAGAGAATTTAAGTAATTTGCCCAAGGAGGCACAGGTTGCAAGCACGTGGATGAGTCCGCATCTGTCAGATTCTGGAACTTGGGGCATTCTGTTTCTTGCTGTGCGATCCAACCTGAGCACACACAGGAGGCGTGGTTTCCCCTCCTCAACAACTTTGTGTGTGTGTGTGTGTGTGGGTGTGTGTGTGGTGTGCGTGTGCTCTGGAGTGAAGGATTACTTAAGTGTGTTGTAGCCCTTCTCGATTCTAGGCTGTTTCGAAGGCGCTTTCATCGAGTCCAGTTTCTCACCGTCTCACATGTTCCTAAACATTCTGCTCTGTTTTGGGGAGGTGAATGGGTAGTCTTTGGGTATCACTTAGGGTGATTTTTTTTTTTAAAGGGTGGTAAAGGAACTGAAACTATCGAAGACGGGTTTCCATTGTGCGGCACGTTAATAAAGTAATAATAGCTAGATACCACGTACACTGTGGTACTGTACTTTGTACTCTGGCTTGGCACGGAGCTAAATAAACGCTTTACGGACTGATCGTGTTTGCCCCTAAAAACAGTCCTGTTATATAGGTATTAATGTCATTTTATACATGAGGGCACTCGAGACTCAGATTAAGAAATTTGCCCCTAAATCTTAGAACTAGTAAGTAGAAAGAGGCACAAAACGTAGACAAATCTGTGCCCACGTCCCCAAACTGGACGCTAAGATAGCAATAATTGATGATAAAGTTGTCAATATTTTAACACCTTCCTTAGAAACCTCTTTTAAGCATTCATATGCTTGGGAGAGTTATCCTACCCGCCACCAAGCTAGTTAGGATGAAAATGAAAACAAAACAACTGCCATTGATCCTATATTGTTACATTTTAAGATTATTTTTGACTGGTTAATTTTTTCCTGATCCCAAGTGATAATAAGCTTTCTAAAGAATCCAACAGTCTAAAAGCTGGGGTATTGCTACATTTTTTTTTCCAGTTTCTGTTGCAAAACAACTTGTGATGAACCGTAAGTAACTGTAGGAGTATACAAAAACATACATATATCATTGCGAGGGTTAAAGAAGATGATGGATATTGAAAGTGCCCGAAGTACTAAGAAGTAGGGAAATGGGAGAAGGCTAGCATGATTTGCATTATTGAGGTACAATTAGAAAAGAAATGGATTTTAATAATTTGAGATCAAGAAGTAATGTTGCAAAGTAGTATGTTTTACATCTCTGGTACTTCTGTTCACTGGTTAAGTGGGTGGACTCTGGAACTAAACTGCCTGGATTTGGATCTCAGCCTTGCTACTTATTAGCTTTATAAGTTACTTTTTCTCAATTCTATCTTCTGTAAAAGGTGTAATGCTATTATCTCATTGGGTTGTATGGATGTAAATGTGGTAATATAGTAAGTGCATTTTAACAGCGGTTGGTGTATTAGTAAATGTTAGCTATTGTTGTCAGTCATTAACACTAATCTTTTAAAATAGGTTCTTATGTTTTAAAAAGCTAAGCTAGTGCCAATAGGAGTTAAACATTTGTGATCAAAAGCTCCTTGATAAAGTAGCCTGACAAATTATTTTTGCCAAATATGAGTAACAGTCTCTGCTAGATGAATAAGGATGTCAATTTATCATTAAGAGTATCCTATGGAAGTGGAATAGTTTTATTGCTTTTTCTAATTATTAAAATTAAGGAGGGGGGAAGAGCAAAATGAGGCCAGTCTAAAATATAAAGTAAAATATAAAGTAAAAACTACCCAAATTTCTGTCATCCAGAGATAAGTATATATTCTTTGTTCTTTAAAAATATACTGTATCTGTGGCGAGAATCAGCCAGACATAAGTCTGGATAAGTGGTATCTTTAAGGAACAATTGTACTTGAACTGCATGAACTGGTAAATTTTTTATCTAACCCCCTTTACGATATAGTCTGTCAAGAGAATTCTAAAGTGATGATGTTGGTAAATAACATTTACTGAGCACCTACTGTGTGTCAGCTAAGCAAGTATATGCACTTTCCCCTTGAATCCTCACAGTAACCCTTGAGGTTGGTGCAATTGTCTCCATTTTGCCCAGACTGAAGTTTATGTAGAGGTCACTTTTAGAAGATTTAAGTCCTGTTTTGTTTAAAATACTATTTCATAAACCAAAAACCCTTCATAATCTCCATTCACCAAAACAGGAGGAAAACAAAATCTAGTAACATGGTTCCTATGCCTGAACAAAAAGCCCAATTGGAAGATGTTTTGAAAACGACGAATTTTATGTTTGACCACAAGGGGGTGCAAATAATTGAGTTGAATTTTAAAGGAAAAAAAAAAAAGTGTTTTTACATCAGATCATCAAATTCAGAGGTAAAAACTAATAAGAATACTTTCTCCAAACTTTAATACTCCACATAGTGATGTACTTTATGAAAATAAAGAAGTTATTTAGGTACTCAATTAGGATAGAAGTTTTCAGCTTTTTTTCATCTTCAATATGATGAAGAGTTAATCAGCCCTACCCCACTCCTTTCCACAGACCTCATTTGAGTCTCTGCATACTCTTTACTTGTCATAACAGTAGAACTGAAGTCATAATTTAAAATCTGAGGTTTTACTTGGAAACTGGAATGCAATCACCAGCAAATGAATGGTAAATGTGGGTAATGTGGAGAACAGAGGTTTTGTAATTTCAATGCTTTCTTTCCCTCCTGCTGTTTGTAATAAGAAAGCTACAACTGATGGAATGTTGGCTTCAACATATTAACTTATTTAGATAAAACTGTGAAAGCTATAGGTCTTTTCATCTTTTACAAAAGAATGAAGACTTGAAAACATTTTGAACAATAACTTGAAAATTTAGTATACACTGGAGAATGTTTTAAAAACAATTTGCTTAGATGGGTCTTAAAGTAACATTTATTTTCCTGTTGGTCTTGTTTCTCTAAGGTGGACTTAATTTTTAAAAAATCTTTTTACTTAGAAATAATTTTAAATTTACAAAAAGTTCAAAAATAAAAATAATTTATAGAACATCCTTATCATCTGCTTGCTCTTGTGCAAAATCTCTCTCACCTCATACATGTATATTTATATACAATTTTTTTCTGAACCACTTTAGGTTAATTTACATACATTCTGACCTGTAACCCATGAATACTTGATAGTCTTACATTGAACTAATACTTCAATCTACCTCCATATTCCAATTTTGTAGGTTGATCCTTGTAGCTTTTCCCCCTCTAGTATAGGAGCCAGACTGGTGTCAGGTACTACATTTAGTTGTCATGACTCTTTAGCTTCCTTTACTTTGGAACATTTCCAGCCTTTATCTTTTATTACCTTGACATTAAAAAAAAATTTTTTTTTAATGTGTATTTATTTTTGAGAGAGAGAAACAGAGAGCAAGTGGGGGAAGGGTAGAGAGGGCAGGAGACACTGAACCAGAAGCAAGCTCCAGGCTCTGAGCTGTCAGCACAGAGCCTGATGCCCGGCTGGAACTCATGAACTGCAAATGTTGAGATCATGACCTGAGCCGAAGTTGGATGCTCAACCTAAGCCACCCAGGCACCCCCGACCTTGACATTTTTAAAGAATATAGCTTCTCACTCCACCCCTCTTTTAAATAAAACGTTCCTTATTTTGTTTTTGTCTGATGTTCCCTCATGATTAAATTGGGGTTATATATATATTCTCAACTGGACTACTGCACAGGTGATCACTTTTAGAAGCACATGATATCCATCTTTCCCTCATTGGTAATAATTAGTTTTGATCACCTGGTCCATATGTGGCCCGAATTTTCCATTCTATAGTTACTCTGGGTTTTGTTTTTTTTCTTCCTGGCAATTAAAAAGCAAATTGTGGGGGCGCCTGGGTGGCTCAGTCGGTTGAGCGTCCGACTTCGGCTCAGGTCACGATCTCGCGGTCCGTGAGTTCGAGCCCCGCGTCGGGCTCTGGGCTGATGGCTCAGCCTGGAGCCTGCTTCCGATTCTGTGTCTCCCTCTCTCTCTGCCCCTCCCCCGTTCATGCCCTGTCTCTCTCTGTCTCAAAAATAAATAAACGTAAAAAAAAAAAAATTAAAAAAAAAAAAAAGCAAATTGTGGGGAAATATTTGAAGATGCATCCTGCTCATCATCAAAATTCCCATTTAAATTTAGAATCAACTGTTGCTGATATAATTTTACCATAATGGTTGCAAAATGAGTCAACAAATCTAATGCTCTCTCCACATCTACCAGTCAGCCCATAGCATTCTGTGAACAAAGAGCCCTTTCAACTCTATTTGTCTATTTATTATCTGCATTAACTTAGGAGTTCCTATTTTTCCATTCTGTATTTGCTTTGTTTTCTTGAGTTTTACCTATATTTATTTATATGTGTATATTTTGTATACTTTTTTTCTGAATCACTTGAAGGTAAGTTACATCATGATCTTTCACTTCTAAATATTTGAGTCTGTATTTAATTATTTTGGTGTTTAAATTGTCCCAGATTAAGCTAGTGGGAGCACCTTTAGTTTGGGTACTATGTCTTTGTGATATGCCTACATCATTTTTTTTTTTTTTTTGAGCACTTCCTTACTTTCTGATATAATAAGATGTTCCATGTTTATCTTGTCTTTAACTCTGCTCCAGCCCTGGAATTAGCCTTTTCTGTAACGAGCCCTGTTTCCTGTTAGTGCAGAATGGTATTAGAGACCAAGGCTAGGTATGCTTATGCTAATGAAGTGTCTCTGCTTCTTGGATCTTTCGTAAGACTGAACTAGGAAAAAATATACGTACACACACACACAAATATATATATACATATGTATATATATACACATATATATACATATATACATAAACAAAACTGTGTATATATAAATGTGCATACACTAATATATACACATGGGTTAATGGTATGGTTTAATTTTAAGTTTTTTTCATTGTAATTATAATTGAGAAGCTATCATAGCAACATTTATAAAGTTCTGAATAAAGGCAATGAAATCACAATCCACACAAACTACTCATACAATTTTCACGTTCCCTTTGAGTCAATAGCTATTTTAAAAGGTCATGCTGTGAAATAGTTTTTTTTGTCTTTTTCCACTTAACATGTTGTAAGCATCTGTGAATTACTATATCAATTTTACAGTCTTCATTCTAAATTGCTCTACTACATGTCATTAGCAGATTCTACCATTCTATTGCTGGACATTTAGGTTATTTTTAATATTTTGCTATTATAAAAAATTCTGAAGTGAACATTTTTATGCATATACCTTTTCTAATTGACTTTCTTATTTGTTTGCTTATTTATTGGAAGATTTCCCAGAAATAGGAATACCAGTTCCCACAGGTAGGTATGTTTTGATGGGTTTGATATGTTTTGGCACACAGATTTAATCAGACATTTACCGAAGTCCATACCAGAATTGGATATACAGAGATGAAAAATATGTAGTCCTTGCCAAGGAAGGAACTGAAAGTCTAATGGAAGATAGATAAATTCTCTAAAAATGACAATTTGATAAAAATAGAGTAAGAGTATGCCTAAACCAGGTTAGGAATAAGTGGCTCAGGAAAGCTTTCCAGAAGTAGAGCTATATCTTGAGGGATTCCTTGGTGGAGCCTTACAGGACTAGGGTTATTCCAGTGTGAAAGAGAGTGTAGAAATCTGCCACAGAAAACATTTTAAACATAATCATTGGAGTGTAATGAAACAGAAGTCATAAAGAACCTGCATGTTCAAGGAAATTCGGGTAGTTTGTGTGATTTGCTGCTACGTGGCTTTGGAGGAGTTGAAAAGTTCAGCCTGATCAAGTGGATAGAGGTTAAACCATGAAGGGCCTTGTGTGTCACCTTTATATTGATGCAATTGAAAAATCTTAAACCTGTGAGTAAAATGATCAGATTTATATTTTAGAAACTCACCTTAACAAGGATACTGGAGAACAGATTAGAAAATGTGAGAGCAGGGGTGCCTGGGTGGCTCACTTGGTTAAGCGTGACTCTTAATTTCATCTCAGGTCATGATCTCATGGTTGGTGGGTTCGAGCCCCGCATCCGGCTCTCATAGCGTGGGAGCCTGCTTGGGATTCTCTCTCTTCTCTCCCCCACTCGGGCTTTCTCTCTCAAAATAAATAAGTAAACTTAAAAATTTTTTAAAAAAAGAAAGCAAGAAAAAGAAAATGTGAGAGCAGTGGTCAGATCCTCCAGAGGCTATCGTGGTATCCAGGCAAGCAATAAATAGTACTTGAACGAAAGAAGTAGAAATGGGAGTGAAATGAAGTTCAAAAGGGATTGGATTTATTTATTCAGTATTAATATGTAGGTATTTCTAGGTAACTATTTTTAGCACCTCTTCTGTGTCATGTGTTGTGCAAGGTACTGAGCATATAAGTGGGGTGACAAAATAGTCACAGTTCTTGTGGTGTGGTCTAGTGAGAGAAACAATGTGTAAGTTAATAGTCATACAAATTACAACTGTGATAAGTACTGTAACAGAAAAATACAGATGCAATGAAAGCATACACTATGGAGACCTACCTAACACTGGAGGTTTAAGCAAGGCTTTCCTAAGGTTGGACAGTTAAGCCAAGGCTTAGGAATTAGCTAGGACAAAAAGGAAGAACATTCTAAGCAAAGGAAGAACATATGGTAATATCCTGAGCTGGAAGGACTGGTACATTCAATGCCCATATGGCTAGAGCGGAGTAAGTAAAGATGGAAGAAGTTGGAAGATAAGACTAAAGAGGAGGTTTAGGAGGCTTTATATATGGAGAAGAGCAAGAAGGAGGTATGTCACAGGACTCCTAGGTTTCTGGTGTGGGCAGCTGAGTAGCTGTGGGTGCCATTTCCTGAGATAAGGAAACTAGGTTTGATGGATTTCGATATATGAAGTATTGATTTTGAGATGCCTGTGGGCTAAGTACATCCCCCCCATCCTCACTTTATAGATAACTACATATTAGGATTGGATTTTATTTAGAAGTCTGGAATTTAGGGGAAAGCTTTGGTTTGCATGTTGTCTATAGATTTACTAGTTGATCAATTGTAGATGGTAGTTTAAACTATGGGATTGGATGAGGCCACTGAGATATGCAGAATGATAAAAAGGTTCAACACAGAATCTTGGAGATCATTGTTTGGTAGCTACACAAAAAATACACAGGAAAAAATTCACTATAAATATTAAAGACATGACAAACTGAAAAATATTTTTAACCTATAAAGCAGATAATGGGTTAATATCCTCCATGTATAAAGAGATAAGTCTCTAAGAAAGATAGAGGGGCGCCAGGGTAACTCAGTTGGTTAAGCAGCCAACTCTTAACTCTTGATTTTGGCTGAGAGTACGATCTCTTCTCATTCCAAGAGAATGCTTAGGATTCTCTCTCTCCCTGTCTCTCTGCCCTTACCCTGCTCACTCACTCACTCTCTCTCTCAAAAATAAATAAATAAACATTAAAAAAAGAAAAGAAAAATTGAACAGTTAACAAATACAGTTAACAGAAGAAAAACAACAACAAAAAAAAGTATTTGTAAAAGCAAAACTTGGAAGTGAAAGTAGAGGTTTGTAAGTTTTCACTATCTATCTCATTGTTATGGAATTACTTTTTAAAATCAACAATTGAGGTGTGCCTGGGTGGCTCAGTTGGTTAAGTGTCTACTTGGGCTCAGATCATGATCTCATGGCTCAGTAATGATCTCATAGTTCGTGGGTTCGAGCCCTGCATTAGGCTCTGCGCTGACAGCTCAGAGCCTGGGGCCTGCTTCACATTCTGTCTCCCCCTCTCTGCCCTTACCCCACTTGCAAGCACTCTCTCTCTCTCTCTCTCAAAAATAAACATTTAAAAAAAATCAATAATTGAGGATGTTGTTAAGGGACTGGAGGGTGCTGATGGATGGATGGGTCACACAATTCTTATAAATCTGCTTTTTAAAAACATTTGCTTCTCTTGTTCATAAAGAATTAGATCCCATTTGTTACCATGAGTTTAGTGTTGTGATCATAGTCATAAAACTTGAGAGCTATGGAGAATCCAACTAGATGATCTTAAGGTATCCAAAGATGCAAAACAAACTAGTGATGAAAGTTAGCTACAATCTTAGCGGTAGATGGAAGATTTAAATTATATGTAATTTGAATCTGGGAGTCATGTCTGTAAGATCACCCCTTTTAGGGGGGCTCTGATAATTAACTTCAGTGCCTGGGATGGTAATCCTAACTTGCTTGAGGTGACAGTTTTTACCAGTAAGTCATAGTTTTAACCCCAGGAAGATATAAATTAAATGTAGAATGATTTATTAAATCAAGCATATAGTATTATAGCTTAGGAATGATCTATGTATTTTAAGTTCTTGTAATGTTTAAGAAAATTAGGCAAATATCTATTTCAATTAAAAAATCATATTATGAGTGAGTATTATGGAAGTAGAAAAGATTCATACATATTTTCAACTCTGATTTAAGGTTGTGGAGGTATAAAGGCTTTTTCCCCCCATATGAAGAATTGTTTTGCTTCCATATTCTTGAGCACAGAGTATGTGACTGAACTAAAATTCATTTACAATTAATAATGGTTAATATTTACTGAAGAAGTATGAACTCCCCCACCCCCTTTACCAATAAGGATACCTGGAAAAAGGATAAATCCACTTATTTCAGTTGCCTACCTTTTAAAATTGTGTGAACCTGCTGTCTTTAGATGAAATATTAAATACAGAGTTTTAGAATATTGTTTTTAAAATAATAGAGTCATAGAATCATATCAGTTAAAGCATACCTCTTTGTAAAAGCTGCTACCCATTGTCAGAGTGCCCCCTGCAGCTACTGAGTATAAATTCATAACCACCTACGTGTGATAACTCTTTAAATATGACCACTAATGGGGCTCCCGGCTGGCTCTGTCGGAAGAGCATGTGACTCCTGACCTCAGAGTCAGGGCATGAGTTCTACATGTTGGGTGTAGAGATTACTAAAAAAAAAACTAAATAAACTTAAAAAAAAGTAAATGGTTATGCTGCAGTTTAACAGAGCCCCTCTCAAAAAGTGACACACCTAGAACAGTAAATCCTATACCCTATATGGTCTGAAATATACTAAGCATTAGTTAAGTTTTTGTCCTAGCCATTAAAATGTTGATATTTGGGGAACAATATAAGAGAATAAAAAGGACTTGTAAATAATAGAGATGGATCTATTGATCCTTTATCAAAAGAAAATTGAAGGGTTTTAATAAAATAAACTTTACGTTGAGTAAAAACTTTAAAAAATTATAACTCATGACCTTCTCAGAGACTTTATTGACTTGGGGTGAGCCTTGGCCTAGAAGTTGAGGAGGACAGGGAGCCAGGAATTTATTAGCATTCATTTCTTATTTTTAGTAAACAGAAGTAAAATTGAGACCCTCTCTGGTCTCTTGGAGATATGACTGAGAACGTGTGATGAGTTCTCTGTGACAATTGAGCCTCACGCTACATTTCTATTCTTAATATGTAAAACATTATTTCTTTCATGTAGTACAAATCTATAGGGAAATGAGGAGAAAAAATACAGCATTCTTTTTTGGCAAAGAAATGCTTATGTGTTTAAAACAAATTAACTTTTTAAGGCAGCTCTGAAGAAGTAATTTATTTTAAATAGGTGAACAGTTTACAGCTCTTGTGGGAACACTTTTTCCTCACTTTTCTTCATCATAGGATTAGACCCTATGTTTTTAATTTAAGTCCTTTAATTTTTGCTGTTAACATTTAATTTACTTGATGACTCTATACTGTTAACTTTTGACCCTGTGAACTCAGGATGGTATATATAGAGCATACACCTAATTTTAAAGAAACTCTTAAAGAAACATAAGAGGTTTGAAGTATCATGCGTACTAATTTTTTTTTCCTTTTTAGAGGATGTATTTTATAAACATAGATTTTTTTTTTAAACCGTTAGATGTTTATGCCATTGGCAGAACAACTCAAAGCTCATGTGACTTAACTGCAATATTTTTAATAAACTGCAAAACTACTCATACTATACTATGGCAGATACAAAACTTTTTCCTGACAAGAAATTCTTGTAGCATGTGACTACATCTAATGATCCTCCCATCTATCTTTATACTCCTATTTCCTTCAAAAGGAAAGGAATATAAAACTGAAAGTTCCTAAAGTTTAATCCTTTAGACGTAGAAAATGTTAGTACATACAGTTGTTAATTATGATAAAGTTCAAAGCTTCTTCTAAATCACTTGATATAAAAATACTTTGTGAATAACTTTTATTTGCCCTTGAAACTAGACCTGTGGACTCTCTTTTGAAAAATCCCCCCCCCCCCACTACAAAATACATGTGCATTAAAGAATATTAAAAAAATCAGGAATGATTTGGAAGGCATTGTTTGTGAAGACCCCTTAACAATATACTACTTTCCTCCCTCCTTTCCCAGTTGACAAAGGAAGGCTCTACATTTGTTTTTTGTGTCTTGGTATTATTGAAGTACATTCATTTATTAGCATTATTAAATACTATACTTTGTGTCTCTCCTTCAGGAAAATTGCAGTTTTTTTGTGGAATAGATGGTTCCATCTCTCAGGCATCAGAAAGCAAAGCAGAAAAGATTTGGGGAGGCAGCGGGAGCCCTCTGATCCACCTAGGCCATACTATTCTTACTCCAAGAGTAGCTACAAGGATGCCTTTGCTTTCATCATTTTGGGAGCATAGATAGGGTGATGGTGTCAGTGACAGGAAAGGAATAAAAGGAAGCTCAGTTTATAGAGAAAACTCAGTTTGTTAGTTTATCTAATTCCTAATTTGGTTTATGTATATAGCTATGTGTGTGGTACACGTTTTAAAGAATTTCTGATGAACTAACAAGGTATAAAATTGTATTTTGTTATTTAAAATTAATATGAATCCTATTATTTATCCAACGGTTTAATATGCAGCTTAATAATTATTATGGTTATCTTTAAGTATGCCATGCTTACCTTATTCAAAAGTGAACAGATAGTAAAGCAACAACTGCTGTGTGATAAACACTTAGGTATAGGAGTATAAACAAGGTTTCTGATCTTGGAATAGTGGAGGCTATTTATGTTTCTGTATAAGCCTTCTTAGTTTGCTAATAAGGTAACATGGTTGTAATTTCATAATTTATTTTATTTTTTGAGAGAGAGACAGAGTATGAGCGGGGGGGGGGGGGGGTGGGGTGGGGTGGGCAGAGAGAGTGGGAGACGCAGAATTTGAAGCAGGCTCCAGGCTCTGAGCTGTCAGCACACAGCCCGATGCGGGGCTCAAAATCACCAAGAGTGAGATCATGACCTGAGCCAAAGTCAGATGCTTAACTGACTGAGCCATCCAGGTGCCCCTGTAATTTCATAATTTAAATACTAGGGGAAATGTAAAATGTGTTCTAATTATTTAAGTAAATGAAAGTAGTTTTGTGTGGTTTTACAGTCATGGGGGGAGATAATGAAATTTTGGAGTAGGGAAGTAATGGGATAGAGATGAGGAGGAATCTATAATGACTGCCTGGTTCCTCACTTGGTTGTAGAGTACAACAGTGGTATAATTAACCAGCATAGAGGCAAATGGAGGAAGGCTGGGGATTTTAGTTTATGTGTATGTGTGTATAAGGGCGTGGACTAGAAAACTGGGAAAGGGGAAGGAGATAAGACGTTCAGTGAAGACATTTAATATGGAAGACTGTCACTGGGATATCCATATAGAAAAGTTCAGTAGGGAAGCTCAGCATGTACATCTGAAGCTTAAGAGAAAGGCTGGGGCTAGAAGTGGAGTCACTAAGAAGTGACCACTCAGAGGTGGATGTTGAAAGTTGGGGGGAACTGGATGCCATTCCTCATAGAGACTGAATATAGTGAGAGGAAATGAGAACTAACATTATTAAGTGGGCAGAGTAAGAGAAGGCAGCAAAAAAATATATATTAAGAACAACAAGCAGAAGGATGGAAGGGGACACCAACGGAGCTCAATGTTCTAGAAGCCAATGGGAGAGAGGATTCAGGAAAAAAGGAGTTAGGATTATCAGAATATAAAGACAGGTCAAGTAAATTGAAGCAGATCATGGGATTTGGCAATTTTGTCATTAGTAACGTTTGCTAGTATGCTTTCAATACATTCATTGATGGTGGCAGAATTCTGTGTTGGGTTGAAAATTATTTTAAATTGAGAAAAATTACAGCAGATTTATATTATTTCAAGGCTCTTCATTTCTTCTTGAAAACAGAAATAAAGGATCATTGTAGGGAGTAGTTTATAGAATTGAGGAGGAGATTTTACAGTGAAGAGAGTTTAATATTTATAAAATGTGGGGAGAGTCAGCAGACAGAAGAGATTAGAAAGAAGGAGGAATAAAGGTAAAGAAAGATCTATAGGAGATTAGGGAATGTGGGATCAGGTGTGCAGTAAAGGAGTTGACCTGGAAGAAAAGGATACTTCCTCTGAGATTAGAAGGAAGGAGGTGAAGATAATTAAATGTATAACTTATAAATGTGGAGCAAGAAGGTTACGAGGTATGTAGCTTATAGTTTTGATTTTTTTTTTTTTTCTGGTAAAGGAGACATAAAAGATAAGGGCATAGGGGAAGTAGCAAGTTGGAGTTGAAATAAAGTGGCATAAAATATATGTCCTAAGGAATGGGAGAGGGAATTAGCCAGGGGCAAGGTTATTAGCAGGAGAGACTGATGTATCTGGGAAACTAAGCTAGATAGGAAAAGATATGAAGCTATGCTGGAGACAGTGGTCTGAAAAAAAGAAAAGGGAATGGTTGAGGAACAGAGGTTAAAATAAGGTAAGAAAGCAAGTGTTTAGAGAGGAAGGGAGTGAAAAAATTGGAATGATAGGTGGTGGTCACAGATCAAGAATATTGGAGTCTAAGGTTGTGGAACAATTTCTTGATGATCAGAAGGTTGAAGGTGTGGCTCTGGGTATGGATCACTGAATGAAATGGTTGTAAGCTGGTGGAGTCAGAATTCAAGGTTGTTGTTGGATAGGTTGTCCATATGGACACTGAACTGGCACATCATGGCAGGAAATGCAGGGGAGACAGATACTGAAAGCCAAGTGCCAAAGTCCACTATAAATAAGAGAGAGTGACTGGGCAATAAAGTAATGGGAATGAAACAGAAGAATAAAAAGTTTCCAAGATTGTTCATTATAGCCTTTTTCTCTCTCACAAATTAAGAGTCACGAGGGCAAGGACTATGTCTTACATAATATTGCAAATATTTGTTGATTAATGGATAAACAAATGATGACCTCATCATTTTGAACAAATATTCGTGTTGAATTAGTATTTTTGGAAACTTTGGGTTTTTCTTATTACAAGCAGTTGATACTAAAGAATATACAACAAGATGAACAAGATGTAGAAAAAAACTTCATAATCCAAACCCAGAAATAACCACTGTTAGCCCCTTTTATTAAATTTTCATACCTGTTTGTTGTTTATCCTGGCAATAAATATTCAGCTATAATATCCTTTAATGGCTAAGTATTCCACATAAAATAAGGATATACCATAATTTAAGTAGTATCTTCTTTGGGGATATTATATGTGTTTTTTTCTCTATTTTTAAAAGGGACAATCTAACAGTTAAATTTTTGCTTTATTTCCTTAGGATGCAGTCTTAGAAGTGGATTTTCTGGTAGGGTCTTCATAGCCAGCTTATTTTTCTTTGTTTTAGGCCTATTTCTAACAGACTTGTTATGTGTATTCTTATTCAATTCTGGATTGGATTCAGAAAATTGGACAGTGTTGCAGGTACTGAATGACGTGTAGGCATGCTGATATCCACAAAAGTAAGAACTGGTAAGTAAAAGTCCTTCACAGGAATAATGATAGGTTTTTTTTTTAGCTTATTTATTTATTCTGAGAGAGTGCATGTGTGGGGGGGGGGGGGGGGGAGGGGCAGAGAGAGAGGAAGAGAAAGAATCCCAAGCAGGCTCTGCCCTGTCAGAGCAGAGCCCGACATGGGGCTTGATCCCATAACCCATGAGATCATGACCTAAGCTGAAATCAAGAGTCGGACACTTAACTGGCCGAACCACCCAGGCACCCCAATGATGGGTATTTTAAAAACTTGGAATTAAGTTTACTTTTCATGAGCACAATAAGAAATGATTCATGAGCTGAATAACAGGATACAGTGGTCAATTCAGAAATGCATATTCAAATTAAATAAAAACCTCTATGAATAACCTACATATTTGTTGACAGCATCCAATTTTAGGAGAGGTTTTAATAAATCATGAATAATCAAGTTCACAGCTTCTCAAACTTTTTCATAAAAGTGTGGTTAATAGTAGAGAAAAGTGAATAATTGCCTTAGAATGCTTGATCCCAAACTAGAATTTTCTTCAGTTTCTTGTCTTAAATTTAATATAAAGGTTGCGTTATATACCATAGAAGCCCTATGTTTAGTGTAAATATGCTTATAAATTTTTTTAAAATCTTGGAATATAAAATTGATATCTAAGAAGATGCCCCATATTTATTCAGTGGCTTTTGACACCCTGGCATACCATAAGTTTCCTTTGTCCTAAACTGGACTTTTAGAGGAAAGGTTCCAGGTTATTTATGGTTGTACAATATGCTCCTCCTTTTCAGTTTTCTCTTTTATAGTTTAGCCCAGGCTATTTACAGTAGTGTATGGTAGGGAGTAGATTGGTGATTACTCACTTTGAACCTGAGAGTGTTGGAAAGACTGAAAATTCACAGAATGAAAATTTAATATCATATCCAACAGACTGCACT
Organism: Panthera pardus; assembly: GCF_024362965.1. Lineage (NCBI taxonomy): Eukaryota > Metazoa > Chordata > Mammalia > Carnivora > Felidae > Panthera > Panthera pardus. Next base: position 69,836,165 of record NW_026526654.1, read on the forward strand.
TCAAGAATGTTAAAGAAAGTCATTCAGACAGAAAGGAAATGATACCGGATGGAAATACAGATCTACACAGAGGAATGATGAGCACTGGAAAAGGTAACTACATGGCCAAATATGTAAGTTTTTTTTTCCCATTTAATTCTCTTTTAAGATAACGATTTAAACACAAACAATAGCAATGTATTATGGGATTTATAATATGCATTAGTAAATATATGTCAGTAATAGCATAAAGACCAGGAGGAGAAAAATGGAAATATGATATTATAAGGTTCCTTTATTATATGTGAAGTGGTATAAATTTACTTGAAAGTAAATTGTGATAAATTAAATATGTAGACTATAAACCCTAAAGCAACCAGTAGAATAATAACAAAACAGTTATGGCTAATAAGCCAAAAGGACAAAAAATGGAATCATAAAAAAGTACTCAATCCAGGGGCGCCTGGGTGGCTCAGTTGGTTAAGTGTCCAACTTTTGGTTTCGGGTCAGGTTGTGATCTCACAGTTTGTGAGTTCGAGTCTTGTGTCATGCTTAGTGCTGACAGGATTCTCTCTCTCTTTCTTTCTCTTCCCCTTCCCTGCTTCTCTCTCTCTCTCAACAGAAATAAACTTTAAAAAAAAAAAAAAGTACTCAATCCAAAAGAAGGCAGAAAAAGGAGAAAAGGAGCAATGAACAGATGGAACATAGAACAAATGGAACAAATAGAAGTTAGCAAGACGAGGGGGTGCCTGGGTTGGTTGAGTGTCTGACTCTTGACTCAGGTCATAATCTCATGGTTCGTGGGATACAGCCCCATGTTGGGCTCTGTGTTGGCAGTGTGTAGCCTGCTTGGAATTCTCTCTCTCTCCCTCTCTCTCTTTCCCTCCCTTGCTCATGCTCTTTCTCTCTCAAAATAAAAAAATAAAACATTAAAAAAAAAGAAAATAGCAAGATGATAGGCTTAAATTTAATTATGTCCGTAATCACACTAAATGTAAATGATCTAAAAATCCCAAAGAGTACAGACTGTCAGGTTGGATAGCAAGAAAGACCCAGCACACTTTATATATAGAGATACAAAAATGTTAAGAATGAAAGGATGGTAAAAGATATACCATGCTGATGCTCACATTAGTCAAAAGAAACTGGTGGAGCTGTATTAACATAGTAAAAACAAAGTAAGATTTCAGAGCAAAGGGTATAACTGGGGTAAAGAAAGTCATTTCATAACAATAAAGAAGTCAGTTAATTAGGAGGATGTGATAATCCTAAATGTTTATGCCCCAAATGATAAAAGGTCCAAAATATGTGAAGCAAAAACTGATAGAACTGTAAGCAGAAACAGACAAATCTATAATTATAGCCAGAGATTTTAATAATTGCTTCAATAATTAAATAATTCCATAATAATTAAATTATTATTATTAAATAATAATCCTCTTAAATAGTTGCTAGGACAAGTTGAAACATAGCAAGGACATAGTAAACTCAACACTAGAACATTCCACAAACAGAAGAATACACGTTCTCTTCAAAAAGAGTACATGAAACATTTACCCAAAGAGACCATATTCTTGGTTAGGGGTTAGCAAAGTATGACTATGGGACCAAATCTAGCTTGGTTTTATATGGCCTATGAACTAAGAATGGTTTTCACATTTTGAAAGGTTTCTTAAAAAAGAAAAAATATGTAACAGAAGAGACTGTGTGACCCATAAAGCTTAAACTATTTACTGTCTGATCCTTTATAGAAAAAGTTTGCCAGTCTCTGTTTTAGACCATAAAATATGTCTCAATATATTTTAGAGGATTTAAGTCATGCAAACTATGTCCTTTCACCACAATGGAATTAAATTAGAAATCAATAGCAGAAAGCTAACTGGAAAATCCCTAAATATTTGGAAAGTAAATCACATGCTTCTGTGTAACCCACTGATTAAAGAAGAAATCCAAGGTGAAATTAGAAAGTATTTTGACCTGAATGAAAATAAAAATACAACGTATCTTAATTTATACCAATGAACTGCCTACATTAAAAAATACAAAAAAATCTCAAAGCAATGACCTAACTTCCACCGTAAGAAACTAGAAAAGAACAAATCAAACACAGAGAAGCCAAAGAAATGAAATAATAAAGATGAAGGTGGAAATTAATGAAATAGAAAACAAAGATTAATTGAGAATATCTAAGGAATCAAAGCTTGGTTGTTTGAGATCAGCAAAATTGATAAACCTTTGGCTAGACTGGTTAGGGAAAAAAAAAAAAGAGAAGACACTTATCAGGAATACCAATGTCAGAAATGAGAGAGGTGACGTCATTACAAATTCTACAGATATTTAGAGGATAATAAAGGAATATTATGAACAACTTTAGGCAAAAAAAAAAAAAAAAAAAAATTAACAACTTAGATGAAATGGCCAAATTCCCTGAAAGACATAAACTACCAAAGCTGACTCAAGAAGAAATATATAACCCGAATGGTTATATATTTATTTCCCCAAAATTGAACTTTTAGTTTAAAACATTCCTGTAAGAAAAATTCTGGTCCATAGGATTTTACTAGTGAATCCTTACAATATTTAGAGAAAAAAAACAAAACAAAACAACCAATCGCTGTGAGCTCTTTCACAAAAGTAAAGAGAAAGGAATGTTTTCAGGCTTCTTCTGGAGGCCAGCATTACCCTGATACCCAAGCCACACAAAGACATTACAAGAAAAGAAAACTCTGGACAATTTCCCTCATGAACACAGATGTAAAAAATTCTAGACAAAATTTTATTAAATCCAACAATATATAAAAAGGATAATATTTTAATTGGGTGGGATTTATTCTAAGAGTATAAGATTGGTTTAACATTCAAAAATCAATCATTATAACTCACCACATTAATCTAAAAAAGAAAAGCTGATCATCTCAATAGGTGCAGAAAAAACATCTGACAAAATCCAATATTCATTCCCAATTTAAAAACTCAGCAAACTTAGAATGCAAGGGTACTTCTTCAACCACATAAAGTGCATTTATAGAAAACCTACAGATAATCTCATGCCTATCGGCGAAAGACTGCATGCTTTTCCTGTAATTTCAGGACAACAGAGTAATGTCTGTTCTTACCACTTTTATTCAACATTGGAGGTTCTGCCATGCAATCAGGCAAGAAAAGAAAAAAAACATATTCGTATTGGAAAGGAAGAAATAAAACTGACATAATCATCCATCTGTTCCATTTGGTGGAATCGACAAAACTTACTAGAACTAATAGGTGAATGTAGCAAAATTGCAGGATACAAGATAAATATATAATAATTTGTATTTCTACATTCTAGCAACAAACAACTGAAAATGGAAATACAAAAAATATATAGCCTTTACAATAGCATAAAAAATATGAAATACTTAGGAATAAATATGATAAAAGGCACAAAGGACCTATACACTAAAGACCGCAAGTATGGTTAGAGAAAGTAAAGACAACTTAAATAATTGGACAGATTTTCCTGGCTCAGTGGGTTCATATCATTAACATGTCAGCTCTCCTTAAATTGATATGTAGGTTCAACACTATCCAAATCAAAATCCCAGTAGGTTGAAAGAAAGAAAGGAAGGAAGGAAGGAAGAAAGAAACTTACAAGCTGATTCTAAAATTCATATAGAAATGCAAAGATGTAGAATAGCCCAGTTAACTTTGATAACAAGAACAAAGTTGGAGGACTGACACTACCTGATTTTAAGACTTATTACATATCTACAGTAATCAAAACAGAGTGGTATTAGTGTAAAAATAGACAAATGGATTAATGTAACAGAATGTAGAGTCCAGAAATAGACCCACATATATAAGGACAACAGGTTTTTGACAAAGTGCAAAGGTAATTCAATGAATAAAGAATAGTTTGTTTTTAACAAATTGTGCTTAGAAGAACTGGATATCCATACATAAAAATAGGAACTTTGATTTACATCTCAAACCTTGTATAAAAATTTACCCCAAATTGATCACAGACCTAAACATAAAGCTTAAAATTACTGTTAAATTTCTGGAAGAGGAGGGTCTGGGTGGCTCAGTTGGTTGAGCGTCCAACTTTGGCTCAGATCATGATCTCACAGCTCATGAGTTGGAGCTGCACGTCGGGCTCTGTGCTGACAACTCAGGGCCTGGAGCCTGCTTTGGATTCTGTGTCTCCCTCTCTCTTTGCCCCTCCCCTGCTTGCTCTGTCTCTCTCTGTCTCTCAAAATTAAATAAACTTAAAAAAAAAATTTTTTTTTTAATTTCTGGAAGAAAGCGTAAGAAAATTTTTGTGACTCTGAGTTAGACAAAGATTTTTTAGATGTGACAATAAAAGTCACAATCTATGAATGAACAAATTGAGAGATTGGACTTAGTCAATTTTTACAAACTTCTATTCTTTAAAATATACTGCTAAAGGAGACAAGGCCCAGCCTGAGAGAAATATTTGCAAAGCATGTAATAAAGAATTTGTATCAAGAATGTAACAAACTCTCAGGGTGCCTGGTTGGTTCAGTTGTAGAGTATTTGACTCTTAATCTCGGGGTCATGAGTTCTAGCCCCACGTTGGGCATAGATATCACTTAAAAAATAAATAAAGATAGGGGTGCCTGGGTGGCTCAGTCGGTTGAGTGCCTGACTGCAGCTCAGGTCATGATCTCACGGTCTGTGAGTTCGAGCCCCGCATCAGGGTCTGGGCTGACAGCTCAGAGCCTGGAGCCTGCTTTGGATTCTGTGTTTCCCTCTCTCTCTGCCTCTTCCCTGCTCATACTTTGTCTTGCTCTCTCTCAAAAATAAATAAAAACGTTAAAAAAAATTTTTTTAAGTGAAAGAAACTCTCAAACTCTCAAAACTCAACAATGAGAAAACAAGTCTCAAAAAATGGGCAAAAGACTTGAACAGTACCTTCACCAAGCAGATACCCAGATAGCAAATAGGTACATGAAATGATGTTCCAACTTTATTAACCTCATTAGTCTTAGGGAAACAGAATAAAAACCATGATGGAGAAACTGGATATCCATCTACAAAAAATGTATACATATCTATTAGAACAGCTAAAATGAAAAGTGTTGTTAAGGATATGGAGGAATTAGAACTTTGATATACTCCTCTAATAGGGATGTAAAAGGATATAATCAGTTTGAAACAGTTTGGCAGTTTCTTGAAAAGTTAAACATATACTAATATATGACCCATTTCATTGTAGGTATTTCCCCAAGAAAATAAAGCATATGTTCCTATAGACATCTGTATATGAATATTCACAGTTGCTTTATTTTTAACGATCTCTAATTTGAAACAAGTCAAATGTCTATTAACAGATAAATTGTGATATATTCTTACAATGTAATACTCAGCATTAAAAGGTAATGAAGTATTGTTATATACAACAGCCTGGATGAATCTAAAAACGATATTCTAAGTGACGAAAGGCAGAAAATATAAAATTCTAGAAAATGCAAACTAATCTATTAGGACAAAAGGGGAGACGGCCCAGTGGTTGCTTGGCGAGAGACGTGCTAGGAGATTTAAAAAGGCAGGGAAAATTCTCAGGGTTGATGGATATGTTCACTCTTATTCTGGTGACGGTTTTACAGGGGTATAGATGTTAAAACTTAGCAGTTGTATAGTTATCAATTCTATGCATGTTAAAAGTTATTAGTTGTACACCTTAAGTAGGTGCAGTTTATTGAATATCAGTTCTACCTTAGTAAAGTTTTATTAAGCTTAATACATTTAAAAATATATCTATAAAATAAGGGAAAATAACTTCAATTGAAATATAAAAGGGAATTAACATTTATTAGAAACATACTAAGGGGCAAGTACTAGGTAGTTGCTTTAAATAAGAATTACAGTATACATAAATATATCATTTTCTATGTGCACTTTAAATACATTAAGATGTTGAGGCCACTTGGATGGCTCAGTTGGTTGAGCCACTTACTCATGATTTCGTCTCAGATCATGATCCCAGGGTTGTGGATCAAGCCTTGCATTGGGCTTGGGGCCTGCTTAAGATTCTCTCTCCCTCTGCCCCTTTCCCCCATTCCCGTGCTCTCCCTCTCTCTCTCAAATAAAAAAAAAAAATTAAATATATTAAGGTGTTAAATCCTCACAACCCTTTGGGGTGTAGGGACTATTATTATCCTCATTTTATAGATGAGGAAAAGGAGGCATTAAGTCACAAAACTTCTGAGTGAGGGAGCTGAAATTTGAACCTGGGAAGTCTTATTTGAATAGATCTTCATGACATCGATAAGGGTACAGCGTTTTAGTTCCAGTTTACAAAATGAGAGAACTGTGACTCACAAAGGCAGTAAATTTTCCAGGGTCGCAGAATTTGTAAGTAATGTCAAGATTTAAACTCAAATTTGTTTTATTCCAAAATTATATACTCTTCTATACTAGATTGCTTGCACTTAGATTTGTGGCTAAATAGCAGGCCTGATGCTATGATCCTAGTGATAACTCAGACTATGTGATCCACTTTTCCCATACCCCTTTTACCACTCAATGTGTTGTCTGGCATGTTTGTTGACTATAGATTAGAATATCTATTTCTATCTCTATCTCTATATAGCATCAATAAGCAAGTAAGAGCTCAAAAATTATTATTGTTGCTTTGTCTTGACAATTCCATTTTCGATATTCATAGTAACTGTTTCTCTTGAAACTAAGAGATTGAATGTGTGACTTTGAAGGATCTTTTCAGGCTAATATTAAAGCCAGTAACTTGTCTATGCACTTCTATAAGTACAATTAAACAGATGATATGTTCCTATATCCCTAAAATTGAACTGGAGGAATTTCTTTTACTTTTCCATGATATCTTCCTTTTCCTGTGAGTGAGTGAGTGTGTGTTTTAGATTATGGTTACTAGAGTGGGAGATATGGTTTGATATGTGGTCCAAGTGGCCCCCAACGAGACTTTCTTGGTTAAAGTCATGAGAGTAAGCAAGAATGCAGGAACATTTGTAAATTGCTAAATAAAGTATTCCATTATACTGAACAGAGTTCAAAAGACATAAAACTTTTACAATAAAAATATTTTTTTAGGTGAATTTTGGAGTCAGTATGGTATTAGTTAAGAAAAGTGGCATTGGAATCAGATCTGAACTCAAATCCTCGTTCTGCCTACTTATTATCTAGGTTACCTTGAAGATATAACCTAACTTGGGCCTCAGTTTTGCCCATCTGTGAGATGGGTAATACCTCATTGAGTTTTTGTGTGTTAAATGAGATAATAAATATGTGAGCACATAACACAGTATCCAACATACAGAAAGTATTCTAATAAATGTTCTACTGTTAGCTACTATGAAGGTACTTCTATATAAATATAGGAATCCAAAGCCATATCTGATTAATGATTAAATGGTGAAATTATTTTATGATATAATCTCCTGTGTACAGAAAATATATCAAACAGATTACAAAAACCCTGAGTTCAGGGAGTATTGAACCTGATCCTTTCCTATTTATCAACGTTTTTTTTTTTTGTGTGTTTTTTTTTTTTATTTATTTTTGGGACAGAGAGAGACAGAGCATGAACGGGGGAGGGGCAGTGAGAGAGGGAGACACAGAATCGGAAACAGGCTCCAGGCTCCGAGCCATCAGCCCAGAGCCCGACGCGGGGCTCGAACTCACGGACCGCGAGATCGTGACCTGGCTGAAGTCGGACGCTCAACCGACTGCGCCACCCAGGCGCCCCGATCCTTTCCTATTTAAAGAAACATGTAGCCTAGCACATTCTAAAATTGAACCGTCTTTAAAGGTGAGTTTCTATTCACGTGGTTCCATAGCCAAGATTTGCTTTGGAAATGGAAATTCACGTTGACCCTGACAGTTTTACATAAAACAAACTCCAGGGGCACCTGGGTAACTCAGTCGGTTACATGTCCAACTTTGGCTCAGGTCATGATCTCCCAGTTTGTGAGTTTGAGGCCCGTGTCAGGCTCTGTGCTGACAGCTCAGAGCTTGGAGCCTGCTTTGGATTCTGTGTCTCCCTCTCTTTCTGTCCCTCCCCTGCTCGCACTCTGTCTTCTCTCTTTCCCTCAAAAATAAACAAACATTAAAAAAATATTTTTAAAACTCCAAATTTAACTTTTAAATAGTTTGAATGACTTGTGCTAATGTATATTTTATATTCTATATTTTTTGAAGCCATGGCCTTTATACAAAGGTACACAGTCAAAAGTTGCAGATACTTATTTTGTTTGTTTTATTTTAAGGCACATAATGTGTATAAATTGGCTAGGAGGACATTCAGTTAAAAATTCGTAACTTCCAGGGGCGCCTGGGTGGCTCAGTCGGCTCAGGTCATGATCTCAAGGTTCATGAGTTCAAGCCCCATATCGTGCTCTCTGCTGTCAGCGTGGAGCCTGCCTCAGATCCTCTGCCCCCTTCTCTTTCTCTGCCTCTCCCCTGCTCCCACTCTCTTTCTCAAAAAATAAACTTAAAAAAAAAATGCAGAACTTCCAATGAGATAATCCAGTAAGAATAAATCTTTCAATTTTATTCATTCATTTTATTATACTCCCTCACTAAGGGGTCAGTCAAAATGAAGAGTCGATATTTAATAAAGGACAGCTTTATCTGACCTGAAGGAAAGAGTTCCAAAGATAGATCACCTTCTTTGAAATTGCTTTGAAATTGATACCTCATCTTAGAGTCAAAGTTCATACATAGCCATTTGATCTTCTTCACTGCATTTCCTCATTAGTCCATTGAGTTTCCATCAATTTCTATATGATGATGACTTACACATGTACAGTAACAGGCCCAACAGCTGCTCAAGAGAGCTTGAGTCCTCTGTCTTCTGGTGACATCCCATTTAGATCTGACAGTAAGTTCATTTTTTTCCCTTCAAGCTATTTCTTCCAAATTTCTTAGTTATTCTTGTTGACAACACAAATTTTCGGACCTTCAAACTTATCTTATGTTCATTTCTTTATTTTCTTATCCTCCCATAGGTAAACAAGTGTTAAATTTGTTACTTCTTATAGTTGCTTCTTTATTATATACTTCAGACCTGTATCTTTTCATTTTTAAAACTGCCCATTTAATCCAAAGCTCTTAAGTGTCTAGTTTGTGTTCTAGGCTCTTGTATTATACTGCATTGCATTACATTGCCTTGCTTGTATTGCATTACAGCCTCTTGGTATTTTCCCTAGTCCCCATCCTGTCTTACCCCTTTTCCCACTAGCATATACAAACTCTGTAGAGAAGTATTGCTAGGTGAATAAAGAACACCTGATTGACTAAAAAAAAGGAATTTAAATAGAATCTCCTTTCAGTGATTCCACCTACAAGGAAAGGAGAAGAACAGAGCCTTCAGGAATTGAATCACAACCTAGACATCTACTGAATGGGAGAGTGTTGCTAGGAAGAGACATTATACATAATAACCACTGGAAAGATAAAAGGAGATATGAAATTCAACTTTTTGCTTTCTTTCCCTTTTTGCTTTTCACATAGTTCAGTTGGGAATCTTTCTAGGTGCAGTATTTATTTTGTTTGTGTTAGTCTGGTCATTATAAAGTTATCTAGGAAGCTAGGAGAGCTGACCAGCAGAAGGGAAAAAAAGCAGTCTATTCTGACTACACTGACCAAAGGAGTTCAATTCATACCAAACATCTTTCTCCCACTTAGAAAACATCCTAGCATTTAAGGCCTTCTACTATAAGCCCATTACTAGTTCTTTTCCTTTCTCTTTCATTTCTCTCTGCTCTCATATTTGTGTCGACTGTTCCTATCCAGTTGTCACGCCTTGGACATGCAGTTCCTGGGCCTGCCCTGCAGTAGTTCTGCGGACTGCTCTATCTCTAGTGCCTTCAACAGTGCCTAGCACGTAGCACACAGTGAGCACTCAATACGTGTTGGATGAACGAATCAATGGTTGGTTATCTTTTCCCTCTGGCAATCCAAATCCACTACAGCTTTAAAAACTCTGCATGAAATTTGCCTATTCCGGTAAACTTCTATCCATTATCAATCTAGTTTTTAAATCACTTCATTTTCCATATCCCCTTAGCAATTATTTATAGTTTGCATTTGATTCATATACTTACTATGTTTCTTTTCAAACACTCCCACATCCTTTTTACCTATGTTATATTTTCAATTAAAATGTATCAAATTTTACATATTGGAAATGCTGCTCGACAGTGCCTCATGTGCTGTAGAAAGCAAGACACTTGATAGGTGGGCCGGCTACCTCCTTAAAAGGAGGACATTCTCTAGATCATTGTGATCATCCTTGAAAGGGAGTTTAGATACATAGATAAGTTCTGTTTTTTTGCTATTTCACTATATATTGTGTGACCTTGAGTAAAATCATTCCTTCAGTGCTTAGTTTAAGAACAAATTAAGAAACTGTTTCCAAAGCAAAAACATTTTAAAGTTACGGAAGAATCTACATGTTGGTACATTTCTCCAGAAATATTTAATGTAATATAAAAGTTCTAGCTGGTCAGGACACCTGGGTGGCTTAGTCGGTTAAGCATCTGACTTCAGTTCAGGTCATGATCTCATGGTTCATGAGTTCGAGCCCCGCATTGGGCTTGCTGCTGTCAGCACAGAGCCTGCTTTGGATTCTTTGTCCCCCCCACCCCCCCACCCCCCGCCGCCCATCCCCTACTTTCACTCAAAATAAATAAATAAACTTAAAAAAAAAAAGTTCTGGCTGGTCAATTTGAATCTTTTCTTGTAATTTCCATAGAGATGTCCATGCAGCAAAGAAACTGAAACAGTATTATGTAGAAAATATCACCAACCATAGAAAGACCCCTAATGTCTTCATTGAGAAGAACCAGAGATAACATCCTGATTTTTGCAGTACTCAAGCTACTCCTTAGTTGTCTCATGAAGGAATTAATGTAGTGGAACACATTCAAGGAATTGCTGAGGTCAGAATAAGAATGTGGAAAGTGAAGTGATGAATCACTGGATTCTACTCCTGAAACCAATACTACACTGTATGCTAACTAACTTAATTTAAATAAATTAAAAAAACAAAATGAGATACCTTAAAAAAATGTACAAAGTGTAAGAGTATTTTCTATAATGGATTTTTGAAGAGTTAAATTAAGAGTCATATACTCTCTGGCCTCTTTCCCCATCTACACTGTCTTCTGGCAATAATAAATTTGGGCAACCTATACAAAACAATTTCTAAGGACGCAGTAGCAGTTTTTGCGTCATTCCCATTTCCTCCTCTGTAAAAGAGGGTTAATCAGACATTAACATGAAAATATGGGGGGAAGAAAAATACCAAACCAAAGAACTGAGTTTTAGTTCTACTGACATTTATATATCACACTTCCTGTTTATGATTTCAGAAACGCAGCCATGCAGTGCTTCTATTAAAAACTGAGTGATTAAGAACAGTTTCAGGGTTACAGTGACAACTTATCCAAAGGAAAAAAAACTCACTAAACTTACTATTGCCTTCATCGGTGGAATTGCTATCTTTGTTGTGTAAAAAGTTAAATATTTTTCAAACATTATTTACTAATAGTGTAATTAAAGGGGAGCTTGGTGGTCTTTTGTCCCTAAAACAAGTAATTAGACATGAGTCTTCGTTCTAAATTTGACTAATTAATGGAATAGGAAAACCAAACCAACCCCCAACTAATATATACCTATAGGTATGTATAGGTGCAAGTATGTATATATATACGTATGTATATATACGTATACGTATATATATACGTGTATGTATATATACGTATATATACGTATACGTATATATACATACGTATATATATATATATATATAATAATTGCAAAAATTTGCTTTTTTCCCCTCCGTTTTAGATTTCAGCTGCCAGTTGGTTATTGTTAGGCAGTAATTAACAGTCCCACCTGCAGGAGGGAAAGGGTAGAGGTGAATGCAATTCTTAAAGCCCCGTTCTTTCACGGTTTGTTCTGTCTGAAGGTAATCATGTGTTTATTTTTTAGTGTCTACTTCAGATTTTGTGTGTGGAGGTGTGTGTGTGCGCAGAGAGAGAGCACTCAAGTGAGCAGTAACTCTTCCTAGACATCCAAATCCATGTTCTCATTTCTTGTTGGCCACAAAGATAAACTTGTTCCCAGCTTCCCTTGCAGTTGGGTGTAGGCATGTGACCAAGTTAGAGCCAATGGAATAAGAACAGCAGTTCTGTGTACTACATTTTAGTCTCCTAAAAATACTTGCCTTCTAACAGACTCTCATAGACAAGACCCTCCAGGAGGCCTTGGAAGTTTGGTACTGAAAGCCTAGTTACTGGAAAACCTTGGAAACTAAGTACTGAACTACTTGTCTATTTTAGCAAGAAACTTGTTTATTTTAGCAAATATAATTGGAGCCATTATACATTTGGGTGTTGATCTGTTATGGCAATTAGCCTACCCTAATTAATGTGATACATAAAACTTGTATTTACAGTGTCCCTTTGATGCATGACTCCAGCGGGTGGGCACTATTTACATTGTAATGTATGTAAATGGCATTTCCTGAAGCAGGATTAAGAAGCTACAGGTATAGATAAATATGGATATCCATATGAAAAAAAAAAAAAAAATATATATATATATATATATATAAAATAAAATAAATTTTCACCCTAGGAGTTAAGCAATACTTAGTTCTGCCAAACTAACTCCAACTTCTCTCTTGGATTTTACTGCACACAAGCATCGCTTTGTGATTGATGATGAGGGAAAATGTATACTTAGGATACAAATCAGATCTCTTTCTTAGATTTGTTCAACTGTTACTATATAGTGTTCTTATAACCTAATAAATACCTCTGGTATGCATTAGGCTGAAAGAGTGTTAGGATCCCCTGCCTACCCCCACCCACTCCAAGCTTACTGCTATGAGTAACAAAAACTTTTCTGATTTACTTTTCTCATTTGTAAGACGAGAGTTGGATTGTGTAACCTCAAAGGTCCTGTCACTAAAATTCTATTGATGACTGTAATGTCCATAGCTATTGGTAGAAACAATCATTCATGTGAGTATTGGTTTGGATTCCAAATTCATTCTACAGAGATCGTTAAAAGTAACTTGAAGTTTTGAAAAAAGGTATGTAAGTTGCACCAGTTCACAAAGACGCACATCAGAAGTTTCACTCTTCTCCTGAACAAAAACTATTAAGTTGAAAAGGTGTTTAACTCAGAACATTTTTTAGGGTAGTTTTAAAGCAGTGTGTCACCTGATCCCTTTGCTCATGGGGGGAGAAGTACCAACACTAGTGCAGAATGTGAGATCTACTGAAATAATGTACCATATTGCAAAAAAAAAAAAAAAAAAAAAAAGTAGAAAACTAAATAGCAGATTGTGTAGTTGTTCACTGAATTTAATAGTTACAAGTTTAAATTTTATTTCTCCTAATTGTATATTTGTGTTCCAATGTTTCAGCGTAACCATTAATATTATAGCAAGCTCAGAATCATGGCAATATCACCAAAGTCATAGTTACCTTTGTCATAGTTAACACACTAAATCACATTTTTGGTGTAGCTAACAGAAATGAATATTTATTTGCCTATTTGTCTGCTGTTGGGGCTTTAATCTCATGGATTTCAACTATGGGTAAAGCGAAAATATACATCATCCAGACTTGATGCAGGCACGGGATTGGCTTTAATTCATTCTTTTACTGCAGGAGAGCTGCAGAAATATGGACCTCACTCAGGGATGATACTGTTTTAGAAAGGAGAAAGAACAGGCTCTGTAACATTGTCCAAAGTGGAGTTTTTTTATATTATCAGAAAGCCATATATAGGCTGGAATAGATAAGAAGAAGGAATCAGAGTGATTTTTTTTTTTCCACACAAAAGGAATAAAACGAGAAAGCCTATAATAGTATTTATTTTGGGTACTAGGAGACAAGTATAGATTCTAAAATATCCTTTACAATACTGCAGAAATTGGGAAAAAAAAATCTTCAGAATGAGGGCACGGATAAATACATTTTGGTATATATCCCTATGTTGGAATGCTATGCAGATATTAAAAACGTGTTTTTTTTTTTTAATTTTTTTTAACGTTTTTTATTTATTTTTGAGACAGGGAGAGACAGAGCATGAACAGGGGAGGGTCAGACAGAGGGAGACACAGAATCCGAAACAGGCTCCAGGCTCTGAGCTGTCAGCACAGAGCCCGACGCGGGGCTCGAACTCACGGACCGCGAGATCATGACCTGAGCCGAAGTCGGCCGCTTAACCGACTGAGCCACCCAGGCGCCCCAAAACATGTCTTAAAAAATATTCAATAACATGAAAAAATGTTCATTATAAACATTTATTCTTACTAAATCCTTTATTCTTACTAAACAGGGATCAGTCTTATTCTTTCCAACCTCTGTCCTCTTTCTGCCGTTTCCTCTCCATCCCCAGGATAAATAGGAGCACAATGGAAGAAATGTTTAACACAGAGACACACGGATTGTGATATTTAGAGCCTGAAGTGATTTTAGAGATAATTTAGTTAAAATCCATCAGTTTGCAAAGGAAATGGGCACTCTCAAAAATGAAATGTTTCATCTAAGGTTTCAATTCTTTTAGTATTATCACTTGCTAAAACTTAGGGTTTCTTACTCCCCAAATTGGGAATGTTTCACTTTCTACTTCAACATTGCTATATCAGAGATTGGGTCAGACCAGAGTAAAGAGAGTAATAAAGGGAAGGCCAAATTCTAGATACTCTTTCTAGTCTATCCTTTCTTTTGGAGGGGGAAGTACTGGTTACAAGGGGATGACAATGACCAGTCATAAAAGAGCTATAGGGTATCTGGATGTAGAGATGTCTATATTTCCTAATAATTGAAAATCTTTAATGTTTTTCTTAATACAACTTTAAAAATTCTTGGGGTAGAACCCAAATCATTTCTTTTTCTCACTTAAGTAATATTGGTAATGAAAGTGACTAGATTATAGTTTAGGACTATTTATTTATTCATTTGCTTTTGTCTATCTCTTCCACTAGAATGTATCTTATAGGAGGAAGATCTTTTTTCAGTTGACTCCAGTGCCTAGCAAATGTTTGATACACAAAAGATGTTTAATAAGAATTTGGTGAGTGAATTAATAAAGCAGTAATCCTTTATTTACTTAGACTAGATTTCTTCTGGATATTTTCCTCAAGTTTTGCAATCCTATCACCAGTCTAAATCAGTTTTAGAATTAGGTAAATCTGCTCTGTTCATATGCTCTGTATTTCAGTCTTGCACAGTAGAACTGTTTTGTAATATTAATTTAGGCGCTGTTAAAACTCTTGTGCCAAGTTTACTTAGTTTGGGAATGATGTTGGCCTGCAGTTTTATTTAACTGAGCCATGGAGGTGCCCCGGCCTGCAATTTTTTTTAGATTTCCATCCACAGATGAAAGTGTACATTTATACCATGAATTAGTGATATACATGTGATGTACAAGTCAGGAGGCAACACTGTTGGGTGAGTATATTTGAAAATAGGAAAAAAGAGATTGTGATGCCTTGAAAAATAGCATTAGGCCAAAATAAGTATATATTTAAACTTACATCCTCAAATTAAGTATAAGTTTTGAACCTGACAAAAACAAGTAGATATTTTGAAGAGTGGATTTTTCCTTAAAGTAAGATATTAAAACCAAAACACTAAACCCAAACTTAAATATTAATCTCAATTTTATTTTTTTAATTAAAAAAAATGTTTATTTTTGAGAGAGACCAAGTGTTGGGGGGGGGAGGGGCAGAGAGTTAGGGAGACACAGAATCCGAAGCAGGCTCCAGGCTCTGAGCTGTCAGGTCCAACTCAAGAACGGTGAGATCATGAAGTTAGACGCTTAACGAGCTGACCCACCCACATGCCTCATCTCAATTTTAAAAGTTACCCCACATAAAATTTTCTCCTTAGATTTATTTTCAATATAAAACTGTGTAGGAAATTAATTAAAAGATTTTTTTACAGCAAGGGGCGCCTGGGTGGCTCAGTTGGTTAAGCGTCCGACTTTAGCTGGGTCATGATCTCACAGCTTGTGAGTTCAAGCCCCACGTGGGGTTCTGTGCTACAGCTCAGAGCCTGGAGCCTGCTTCAAATTCTGTGCCTCCCTCTCCCTCGGCCCCTCCCCTGCTCATGCTCTGTCTTTCCCTCTTAGAAATAAGTAAACATTAAAAAAATAAAAAAAATAAAAAGATTTTTTTTACAGCAAATGTTTTACCATATGAAGAAGTTTAAAACTATTGGCCTTTTAGCTCACTTCTAGGAATTTATCCTAATTTAGGAAATAATCTGAAATGCTAAAACAGATGTAAGTATAAAAAAGTTCATAGTAATATTACTCATAAGAAACTAAGGAAAATAGTTTAAATGACCACTTAAAGGAAATACTACTCAAGGAACATTATACAGCCATTGAAAATATTTTTGAAAGAGTTTTAAATAATTTGAGGAAACATTTGTGATATAGTGTTAGGAAAAAAGGAAGTGTACTCAAATAGTTTAAACTTCATAAACTACATGGAACTAGGACAATCTCAATAGTCAGTTGCCTGTAAATAAAAGAATTATTGGTTTTTTTCTGCTGTCCTTTACAAAAGGTGTTTCCTTTACTTATTTTATTTAAACATATTTTCAGGGGCGCCTGGGTGGCTCAGTCGGTTAAGTGGCTGACGTCGGCTCAGGTCATGATCTCACGGTCTGTGAGTTCGAGCCCCGTGTCGGGCTCTGTGCTGACAGCTCAGAGCCTGGAGCCTGTTTCAGATTCTGTGTCTCCCTCTCTCTGACCCTCCCCCATTCATGCTCTGTCTCTCTCTGTCTCAAAAATAAAATAGACGTTAAAAAAAAAAATTTAAACATATTTTCAAAATTTTCTTCACTTACATGTACTACTTTTCTAATCAGAAAAATCCATTACTTGTCATAGATATGTGTTCATGTCCCAGTGATATGTTTTCAGTGTCATGTCAATATAAATATTGTTGAACAATAGAAAAGTTTGATATCATATAAATCCAAATAGTGGAGTTTCCAAAAAAAAAAAATACTGATACATATCCTATAACTTGTAAAATTATAATGGTTTAATATAGTTTAGTAATGATTTTAACATAGCAGGCTCTCAGCATGTTTGTGGATGATGGAGATAGAGAAGGTGCACCTCAATTTACCAAGTTCCTGGAATCTGTCAGTTAGCTAGTACCTTTCCCACCAAGAGTTTAATCATACAGTATAGTGTCAAAAAGCTGTCCATAAAATTGCTCTTAGTTTGTGTGGTATACTTTTGCAAACTATTACTTTCTACTTCAAAAAGAACAGTCTCTTATGTGCTAAATTTTTAAAAAAATGTTTGTTTTTGAGAGAGACACAGTGTGAGTGGGGGAGGGGCAGAGAGAAAGGGAGACACACAATAATCTGAAGCAGGCTCCAGGCTCTGAACTGTGAGAACAGGGCTCCATCTCATGACCTGAGCTAAAATCAAGAGATGCTTAACCAACTGAACCACCCAGGTGCCCCTCTTATGTACTAATTTTTTATAACCACAGAAGAGAGAAAAATTTGTTCTTACCTTGTTTATTTTGGTCAGCTGTAAGCTTCAGGTAAGACTCTGTGATCTGACATCATCAGTAAAAAAGGTTTCTTGTGGAAATAACTGGCAACAGTACTTACCCTGTAGGCTTGTTACAAGTTTTAGAGATCATGTATGTAAAGTCCCTATCAAGTGCATTGCACATTGGCATTTAGTAAATGGTGGCTATTATGACAATATATAATATTACTATGACATCTTACTGTTATATTCCTATATAGAGGGTGAGTTGAAAAAATATGAATTATAATCTATTTTAAAACATTAATCTAGTCTTCCAGATAAAGATGGGGAGTAAGGGAAGAGCACAAAATTTCTCTCTCCAAATATCTTACAATACAGGAAAAACAAACAACAGTAAAAACTCCTTTAAAAAAAAAAATGTCTACAACCTAAGCCAATGAAGGCCAAAATAATACTATTATTTGAAAACAAATACATTTGGAATTTCAAGAAATGAAATACGGTTGGAAATCAGATTGTCAACAAAAGGCAAGACTGGCAATCCCAGCACATTCCCTGAGTCAATTCATTCTTCTTTTCTCCTAGATGATCATGCCTCATCTCTGAGAAGAGATGATATAAACAGTTTCAATATGATATATTGTTTATCCAGTTCTAGGGGGTAGTGGCTGCTTCCTGAAGTTACTCTTATTTTCACTACTCCCTTTTTGCATTTTCAGTTCTATAGCACCTATCTGACCAATTCTTTGTACTCAGTTTTTGCTGTTGAAATTCTTAACAGCAACCAGAACAACTCCTCTTAAGTATATACATCATCTCCCTGCTCCTCATCAGACTTGGAACAAAATTCAGTCTCCTCACTAGGGCCTACAACCCTTTTTGTGAGCTGGCCTGTCCATTTCTCTAGTCTCGTCTCTCACCACTTTCTGGCTCTAATTGGCTCTGATCATTCTGTCTTGAACACACCACTTTCCCACTTACAGGGCCTTTGTACTTACTCTTTTCTGCCTCTGGATTGCCCAGGTCTTCCCCTGACTTACGCCTAACTTCATTCAGATCTCTTCTCAGATGTCATCTTAGAGAGACCTGCTGTCATGCTCCATTTAAAATGCACAATTCCTTCCCCCATTCCTCCCAATTTCCTACCTGGTGTTGTTCTTATTACTACCTGACACTGTTTTAAGTTTATTTCTCCCTCCCCTATCCTTAACTAAAAGCTCTTCATAAATGTAGGAATATGTTCTTATTTTCCACTAGTGCTGGCACTCAATACATTCTAGTTGATAAATGCATTTAATAAATTGTAGTCAATGTAGAGGAAAAGGAGAACAAAGTAATTGCAAAGAAGATCATATGTAAGTGAGACAAAGATAACATAAAGCCTGATTCATCTCCCTGAGTACATAATGCAACAAGTGAATCAGAACAAGCACTGTAAAGATGTAACAGAAGAGAATTTCCACAAAATAATGAAAAGAACTGAATCTGCAGAAAAATATTAGACACATAATATTCAGTATTGAGGCATTTTCTGGTTAAGCTACTAACCATAAAGAATGAAGGAAAACCTTTTCAGACCTCGAGGAGACAACTAAATAACTTATCAAGAGGGAGGAAATCATGCTGGCCTTAGACTTCCTCTAAGCAATATTCAAAGTCAGAAAACAAAGGAAAAATGTCTGCAGTTTTAAGGCAAAGCCAGCACAACCCCAAACTATTATATCTAAATAAGTGTCATTTGAGAATTGATGAAAAGACCAACACAAGCATCCTTGGATCCATATAGAAGAAAACCCCAAAATTACTTAGTGAAGGGCAGATAACTGATGAATCAAAATTCAGTAACTAAGATACTGAGAACCAAGGCATATTGTGAGCACGGGATTAAAATGCAAATCAAGACCAAATGATCAAAGAAATTAGGATTATAAAACAAATAGACATTAAAACCTCAACTTTGTAAAAATAATGATGTAATGATGTAAAAATATATTTTTCATAGCAGAGTCTATTAGCATTTCTAAATTTGAAACATATAAAAGTCTCCAGACTCTTTTTTAAACTTCAGATATTTTAAGAAATAAAATCTCTTGTAGTAAAGAAACATTTTTCTAAAAGTTCAGCAAGTACTTCAGTTTATCTTACCACTTCCAAATTAAAAATTTTAATTTAATGCTTTTAACTTAAATGTAAAGTACATATTCTGATCTTAAATAGATTATCTTATTTGTATAAATGCATAGAAATATGCCTAACATGATATTCATTTAAAATTGATAGTAAAATCTGGGATCTGATATTTAAAAACCTTCCTGTAACTTTCTACATTAAGTTATTTATCAGTGAACATGTATTATTTTTATGAAACTAACAACACTATTACCCATAACAATGTGAATATACTTAATACTGCTGAACTGTACATTTAAAAATGGTTAAGATGGTAAATTTTAATTGCTATGTCTTTAACCACAAAATTTAAAAATAAATATTAAAAATACTGTTAAAAAACTTATAAAATAGATCTAGCCAAGGGGCACCTGGGTGGCTCAATTGGTTAGGCGTCTGACTTCGGCTCAGGTCACGATCTTGCAATTCGTGAGTTCAAGCCCCATGTCAGGCTTTGTGCTGACAGCTCTGAGCCTGGAGCCTCCTTTGAATTCTGTGTCTCCCTCTCTCTCTGCCCCTCCTCCGCTCACACTGTCTTTCTCTGTCTCTCAAAAATGAATAAATTTTTTAAAAAATTTAATAAAATAGATCTAGCCATTATAGCTTTATAGATGGATTATGACTATGCTAAATTTTTCTTAAATCAACTTTTCCATCAAAGGTAACCCGTCAAATTACACCATTCACATAATACTCTGTACTTCCTGCCTATACCTTATCTAATTTAATTTTAGAAAACATTGTTATAAGTATGTAAAATGAAGAATACTTATAAAGAGTAATATGTTGATACTTTATTAAATATCCTAGTGTTACATAAGAATGTAAATATGTCATTTGATTTATGTATTTTGGAGGAAATCTTTTAATGATTTTTTTCTGATTGTTAAAATAATTTGTGCTCATTTTAGAAAATATGGGAAAGAAAAATTACCATAACCACATATAATGCACTATGCTGTATTTTTACCCATCCTTTTACTATGCATATAAATGAATACATCTTCAAATAAATGAGGAGAGATAGTTTTATAGCCTAAAAAATTGAACTGTACATTAAATTTAAATATTAGTATTTTTCTGCATTAAGACTTTTAGTGATTGCATAATATTCCATTAGATTGATATACCATGGCTCATTTAACCACTCCTTTACTGTTGAATATTCAGATTGTTTCCTCTGTATAGATGCTGTACTGAATATATATATAAGTCTTTGACTTTGTATTTGATTATTTCTTTAGGATTGGTTCCTGGAAGTGGAACTACTATATCAAAGATTTGGACATTTTTAAGACCCCAGAAAGGTAATATAGTAATAAATGCGACTGTAAGTTTTAACACATTCTTAGCTACACTAGTTATTAACACTTGAATTTTCAATCTTTGTCAGTCTGATAATAGGGAGACTCATTGTGTAATTTGATAAAATTGCATTTTTGCTCATATATTCATATTAATAACTTAACTACCTCAAGGACTTAATATTCTTTGTCTTTTCCATGATGCTTACTCAGCTGGTGAAGAAATGTATTTTTTATTGACTTTGGCAGTATTTCTTTTAAAATAAATTATATTTTGAACACATAGAAAGGTGAAGAAAAATAGCATAAGGAAGGATCCAGATTTATTTTACTTAGTAAAAAAAGGTAAGATTGTATTTAATTATTAATGTAGTGGTAAATAGAACATTATTACTAGAAGCTAGCAATATCATATTTTATTTATTGAATTTATTTCTTTATTGAAATCATACTGAATTTATTGCTTAATGTGCCATTTTCACTACAGCACTTTCCAAAATGCTTACTAAATGCTTAGCTTATAAGATTAAGAAAAACATTCACTAGATAACTACTTTGAAATAATTGCCCCAACCCTGCTTTCATTCACGATGCCTAGAAATAGACTTGCCTACTTTAATTTTCTTTCATGTTGTTATTACTATGAAGTCATTCTATAGATAGGGTAATAAGCATTCTGGCATAAAGAAAAATAGCATCTGTACAACGATATGGCACAGTTTGGTTGGGGCTGTTCCTCCTTCAGAACTTCATTACATAATTTGAAAGTGTTTACTTAAGCTCCTTTGGGCTGCCTCCATGGTAGCTATGAAGTCACAGAATTAGGACCAGTTTGGGGCCTGATAACAACGTCTGTTAGTTTAATGTGAACACTGTGTCAATTTTTTTTTTTATCATTGCTGTATAAGAAACTTTAAAAACAAAGATATACTTAATTCATTTCATTTTTTAAAACAAGTATGCTTCTTCAAAAATCATTAATACACAAAACAAGGGATTCATAAATGTATGTTTGCTCATTGTCTAGGTGTATTTATTTTAAAATCTGTATTCCATACCATGAATTCACAGTATGATTTTGACTCAGTATAATTATAAATAATTATGCAAAATTACCAAAATGTGTAGAGGTATTAGACAGCCTTTAGGAGAGTATGAATTATTAAAATTCTATTTCTACACCAAGACCACTATTTCTATCTCTAAGTCACAAAAGAAATCTAAGAGAACATCATAGATGTATAAATTATAATAATATCAGCTTTAGGAGAATTTAAAAAGATACCAGGTTATAAGAAAAAATTATTTTCTCTTGATTACTCAAAGAAAGGTAATATTTTCAGTTCCTGAGAGAGAGAACTCTTGTTCCTTGGCCAACCAAATAACTAGGTGTATTGGTTTTAAAGAAAAATATTGCAATATACATTGTAAACGTGGAAGAAGAATCATTTAAATTTTGTATTGTAATAATCAAATGGTATATCACCTTCAAGGCAACGTGAAAATTTTTTATAAAATACCTAAAATCTCAACCATCCCTTTAGAATTACTGAGTTTTATGAATAAACAAGCCTAAGTCACGATCCTGTTATCTAAAAGCATATAGACCTCTTAAAGAAATGTCATTTTGTTTTAATTATGTAACATGAATTTATTATAAAATTACTTGTTGGAATAATCTCTGTAGCATTTTGCTTTTTAACTAACTTTGAGAAGTTAAACTGATGGCCTTGCCAATGATCTAGTGAGGTACAAAGTCAGGGATAATTCAGGGAAGAAACAGAAAAAACCTTTAGGACCTGATCATCACTCTGGAGGTATAGCCACTCTAGGGGTCCTACGTGGATTGGGAGAGAGGGGTTTCTGTGTATAGGCGGCCTGATCTGGAGGGGGAGGATGGACAAGGGGGAGAAGAGGGAAAGATTATGAGACAAACTGCCTACTCAGATTGGTTTAGGTTTAGCTTTGCTGTAACAATGAAATGTGGTGGGGTTTTTTTGTTTATTTATTTTGATAGCGAGCGAGCGAGTGCATGTGCATATGGTATGATCAGGGAAGGGGCAGAGAGAGAGAGAAGTAGAGAGAGAATCCCAGGCAGGTTCTGCATTCTGAGCCTGGAGCCCAACATGGGGCTCCTTCTCATGAAGCATGAGATCATGATCTGAGTTGAAATCAAGTCAGACACTTAACCCACTGAGCCACGCTGGTGCCCCTGAAATGTTTGGGTTTTTATATGTCATTCTCATATCAAAAGAGGATGATTGTTTGGTTTCTTATGTTTAAATATTTTTAATATACGATACATTGTTTATAAATCTGTTTATCGGAAGTTAATATGTGTGGTGATTTTAAACTAAATATTGCCAATTCTTTGACACGCCTTCATTAAAGGATCAGAGTCTAATTCCCCTGTCTAGAATATGGATGGCCTTAGTGATTTTTCTCTAACAAACATAATGTGATAGATATAATGCTGCATGACTAGTTAGGTCATACAGCTTCATCTGGCTCTCTGTCTTAGGACACTTGGAACCCAGGAACCCTGTTGTGAGAAAGCCAAAAACAGAAGGACAGGCCATTGTGTAGGTGTTCTGACCTGATAATCCCAGCTAAGGTCCCAGTCATCAGTGCGTACTAATCACTAGACATGCAAATGAACAAGCCTTCAGATGATACAAACCTCTGGCCTATGAGCTGCTCAAGATGAGGCCAGGTGCATTAGAAACAATCTATCCCTGCAGAGCACTACCCAGATCCCATGTTCATGAGAATGCTGTTTTAAACCACTAAGTTTTGGGGTGGTTTGTTAAGCATTTGAATCCCTGTTTCTAGGGACTAGCTCTAGCTCAGGTTAGCTGTAACAAGTAGGAAGGAAATGGAGGAAGCAAAAGAAAATGTCCTCCCCCCCCCCCCCCACTTTTCCTCATTTCCTTAGATTGAAAATCTTAGCACCTCCTAGTACTAATTGTTGGCAATTAAGTATAGTTTTGAAGTGCCATTAGGAACAAAAAAACACGATAAGGGGGACCTGGTCTATCTATCTAAACTCTTCCTTGAAGGCTTAGTGTCTGAGCAGGAAAAAGAGAAAGCTTGAGTCTATTTCTCCTTTTCTTCTCCCCTAAGTATACCTAGTTTCAAAAAGGAGGGGAAAGCAAGATTTAATCATTTCTTGCCCTCATCTCTCTTCTGAATTCAAATCTTTTAAAGGTGATTTTTTTTTCCCCACTAAATGACTACACAGACACTTCAATCTTATGAAGGGACCAAACCTACAACATATTTGCATTCCTTATCAAGGAAGCAGGATTTACTGACCAAAGTGATACACTAAGGATACCACTCTGTCTTCAGTCACTCATCACTGTCCTTGAAAGGTTCCTCAGGCTCCTCTCCTTCTAAATGTGGACACTCCCTAGGGTTCTCTTTTCAGACCTCTTCTCACTTGACACAATTTCTGGTCCGTCTTACACATTCCCATAACTTTAGTTACCACCTACATTTTAATGACTCTAGAGAGCCAGACTTTACTGCCAACCCTGATGGGATAGTTCCCTGATAGCTGCAATTCTACACAGAAAAAACAGGGTTCCTCCTCCTGAACCTGAGGTCCACTCCTCCTCCTAGTCTACACACTAGAGCAGAAACCTGGGGATCCCCTGTCTTTGCCCCACACAACCAGTTTTCCATTCCACCAATTCATTACTTTTCTCGAATCCCTCTTCTCTCTAGCCCCACTGTCATTAGGTACACAGCAGTGGTCCCAATCCATGCTTACTTCCATCACAGGCTGTTTTACATTCCATCTTCAAGTTCCAGCACCCCAACCAATGTAATCTTTTCACACCTGACCACGCACTTCCATTAAAATATCCTATCTTTGTTCTCCCTTTCCTATAGCTGTTAATCTTGAGGCCCAATAGTCCTTTACTCACAAACCCCTTGACAATGTATTCAAAATTGTAGTATAGGTCTATAGGTACGTTTTTATGGAGAGAGGCCATATTCCTTTCCATAGGTTCTCAAAAGGATATGTGTCTGCAAAAAGGTTAAAAACTTGAAGGTCTCAGGCTAAAGTCTGAACCCCTGGTCTTTGTTCAGCTTCCTTTCTCATGCCCATCTTCCCTCCCCTCTTGTCCCATGCTTCTCCCTCTGTAGTTCCAGGCCTTTGTACATGCTGCTTTACTTGCTCACCTTGGGAAGCCCTTTCCTTTCGTAGCTGGCCTAACTTTTGCCATCCATGAAACCACCTTCTTTCTTTTGAGAAACATCTCAGGTCACACTACCTACAGAAAACTGTGCAGGGAGGGCTAGCCCAGCTGGGTGTCAACTGTTGGCTCCCTGAAGCCAGCCTAGCAATTGCTCTTTTTTAGCATTTACCCCCTGGATTTCCAAACCGGAAAGATGGTGGTGGGAGTGGGGGGGGGGGGGGGGGGGCGGGGTGGTGAGGGGAGAGGGAGAAGAGAAAAAAATAAAACCTATAAAGCCTGTAAAACAAGCAATGACTGATAATTGTTTCTGCAGCACTTATACACTGTAGAAGAATGCCAGGCTGTAATATACATTTTTATAGTACTTTCTGGGGAGGAAGAAATTGGGTGGCAAATATGTAATTTATATTTGCCAGCAGTTTTGATGATAAATACCACACACACCTTCCTGTTCCAGAATATTGTACAGGAATTTTCAACATCATCCAGTTTTCCTTTATTTTATACCTAGACACCTCATGGTGTTACTTATTTAATAAATCCTTTAACAATGCAGTTCTGATATTCTATAACTTGCTAGGAGGACTGCTGGGTCATATATCTGAATTATTGCTTCTGGTTCACCCAACACCAGAACAGTCTACCAACACAATGTGTCCCTAAAATTCTCCATCTACTCTGGAGTATGTTCCAACTTTTTAAAATAAAACTTGGGTCTGACTAGTACACGAGTGAGACCTGCTGTGCCTTATAGCACAAGCTCTAGCCTTTTCTCTTTAAAAAAAAAAAAAAAAGTTCTTTTAATTGTTGTCGCTTAACATAGCTCTTTGCCCTTCTCAGGCCGACTGATCTGAGTGAAGTGTACTGCCCAGGCTAGTAAGGCATCAACTTATAAATAGCGCTTACCGCGCTGAGTCACCAAAACCCCGAGTTTCCCCAAATAGCTTATAACGACTGCAGGAATCATAGCCCCCCGGAGTGGTGACTGACTCCCACCACACACCCGCAGGACTTTAGGCCCGCGCCTCTGAGTGGGTCCACAGCCACCAGGCGCCCCGTGAACGCGGGCAAGACCGCCAAATTCCCAACCGAGAGTCGAGTGTTGGACCTCGCGCGCACTAGGACGGCGCTCTTGGGACGCAGAGGGACTTGGCCTTGACTGCTCCGGGGCCGCCCCGCCCCCTCCGGAGCTAGGAGCCGCGGGGGGCCGGCACCAGCCTCCGCCCAGCGCCACCCGCTCACACAATGGGACGTGTCGGGAGGGGGTGGCCACGGCTCCCGCTCTGGTCCCAGGCCCGGCTCTTTGGATTGCTGGGGAAGCAGCGACGCGCTAGGGCAGTGAGGAAAACCCCTGTCCACCCTCCGCCCCCTCCCACGCTTCGAAATGGCTACAGCCGCAGTTACTGGGGGCTGGAGAAAAAGAGATGGGGGAGGGAGCGGAAGTGCCACCCCCTGCAGTCAGAGGATGGTGACGTCACCCCTACAGTCAGCCTGTAGCGGGGGCGTCTGCCCGTCACGTGGTGCAGCCCCCCCTCCCCGCCGAATCCCGCGCGCGCTTCCCTCCCCCAGCTCCGACTCCCACCTCTCCCCCGCCCCTTCTCCCCAACTTTCACCCTCCCAGCTCCAGCACTGCTGTCAACAGCGCCAGCTCCGCCCCCTCCCCCGCGCCCAGAGTAACCGCCACGGCGGCGCGGCGGGCGCTCGCGCACAGGTCCTGGGCTCCTCGGAAGGAGAGCGTGCCCCCTGACCCCACCTTGCCCCCCAGTTCCTGGCGCGCTGGGTGCGTGGGCACCGGAGCCAGGGTGAGCGGCGGCGTGTGGCAACAGCTCTCCTCTGCTCAGCCCTCCCACAGCAGCCGCAGGACGAGGCGGAGACGCCAGGTCCGAGCTCGGAGGGGGCGAGGCGCGCTCCGCGGCCTCCTGGCCCTGGCACCTCTCCGCCGGGGGTCGGTCCCCGAACGGGAGCGGCAGCCGGGAGCCCGCCTTCGACCCGCGCCGGGCGGCCGGCGCCCAGCGCCTCCGCAACGCTCCCGCCTCCGCTCTCTTTGCCGCCTGGGCGGCGCACGCTAGTCCTGCCTGGCTTCGTCTCTGGCCGCGGCGCGGGCAGCGGCCGTAGGACGAGGGGCCAGGCGCTGACCGCTTCCTAGAGCCCCCTCGGTCACCCCGCCGTGGACTGCTGGGGTTGCAGATTTGGTGGCTGTCACTGCTTCGCCTCGTTCTATTTTTCCCCTCAATTCCCTTCTAAAAGTAGAGGCTTGGGGGAGGGAAAAAAAACAGTGTAGAAAGGGGCGGTACGAACTGACCTGTCAACGGCGGAGGAGGAAGACCCCCGGTCGGGGCGAACTCTCGAGCCCGCGCGGGGACCGGAGCCCTGGGTTCGCGCGGAGCGGTGCGGCGGCAGCCGTGCCTCAGCCAGGTGTTCCCCCCTCGGCGGGGCCCGCGCTACCGCGCCCGCCCCCTCCCCTGGCGCGGCGCTCCCCGCCCCGTCGCCAGGGACCAGGGAACCCCCCAGCTCGATTTTTTGTGCAGTTTCAGCAAAGCTCCGAGGAAGTTGGTCCTTTTGTTCCACTATTTATAGATTGCGTCAACATTGCGAAAAGGAGAAGGCGGAGCGGTGGCCCCTCCCCCTCCCTCCGCCGGCTCCTGGGAGAGAAAAGCCCCAGCACACGACCTAAGTACACAGCGAGCCAGCCGCCCGCCCGCCCCCGGCCTCCTGCTTGCCGCTTCCCCCTCCTCCTAGCCCGGGCCAGCGCGCTGCCAACCCCGTCACGTGCCCGCTCGGGAAAACCAGCTCCCCGGGGCTCCGCGCCGCCCGCCAGGCTCCGTGGCGGCTGCGGCCGCCTCGCTCAGCTGTGCGCCCAGCTCGTGGGTTCCGGCTGTAGCCCGAGCGTCGCGCACAGCGTGGGCACCCACATCTTAGCCACCCGGTGGAGACCCCTGGTCCGCGGGTCGAGGGTGTGTTCACAAACGTTCGGCGCTTCCGCCCTCCACCTCCCCCACCCCTCCGCTTCGGGAGCGCCACCGCCCTGGCCGCGAAGTGTGCGCGCGTTCGGGCCTCGCCTCGGGGCCAGGAGCCTGACTTGTCCCTCGCGCGGTGGCTTCCCCAGGCATTGGGATGCCTCCCGGCCCCGCACGATTGGATGACGGCGGGGGACTGAGGCTTGCGGAGGTGGCTCCCAGCAGCTCCCAGGCTGGCCCGCGGAGCGCGGGAAGCGCGGTGTGGCCGTTTCAAGACGCGCGGAGCAGCTTTCCCTACTCCGCAGGTGCAACGAGGCGTTGCGCGAGTTCACTTACAGCTCCCGGGACTACTGGGGACCGAGGAGTTTGCAGACCTAAGCCGCAGTGGGGGGGACTATGGCTTTTGAGGAGTTACTGTAAGTTAGATCTGTGACAAAAACATTGGAACTTTCCTTCAAAACCTGATGAGATGATAGGCCCCCGCCATACCCCCGAAATGAAACTGAGCTCCCTGCTGGCCTGAAGCCTGTTTCTGAGCTCGATGTAAACAAGGAGGGAGGTAAATACGAGAGGAAGGCCTTATAACAATACCAAGTGCAAATAGCTAGTTTGAGTGTAATTTGCCTTCTAAATTTATGGTCTTTTCCCTAACTAACTTATTTAGATCACAGTTTAACTTGCCTGAGTCGGAGTAAAATATTTTAGCCTATCATATCACGGATGGAGAAAAGCCCAGGCTGAGCTGGGACGAGTGCAGGAAATGCGTTGGACCTTTCCGGGCAGCTGGACAGTGTGGTAAACAGTCTGGAAGGGTTATGTTGTTTTCTACGAAGTTTGGAGAGACTGTACTCGTGCATTCAGCCTCGTTCAGGCTCGAGAGCAGGCTGGGGGAGTGGGGGCGGGACCTCTGTACTGGCCAGCGCCCGCGAGCCGCGCTTCCTGGCCCCGCAAGGGGCTTGTCCAACTAGGAGCGCTTTCGCAGGGGCCACACTGACAGCAGTAAGTTTGCCCCTATTTGAGAAAACTTTCCAGGTTTAGGCCTTGTTTGTTTGTTTGTTTGTTTGTTTTAAGGAGGCGAACTTAGGCCATGAATTCATCAATTTAGCAACATGTGCTTCGCTCGCCATAAAGAGGCGAGAAGTAAAGTAAACCTGTGCAGTGGTTGCTGGGTTTGCAAAGCGCGGAGCTAAGCGGACTCGCAGCAAATTGGACGACGCGTTGGTCCCCTGACTCCTGACAGGGCTTAGAGTCTGGTGGGGGAACTCGCTCTTAATCTTCTGGCTTTCGTGCCTCGGCTCTCCTTCAAGTTAGTGAAAGGCCGCCTCTCTTCCCGCCTTTCTACCCTGCCTTGTCTTCTGTATTTGAAAGACGCAGCCTGCCTAAGAAAGCGAATTCGTTTCTACGCCAATTTTGTTGCACCCATTCTTATAAACCACGTTTCTTTGCATAAAGAAAACAAGCCAGGGCCTCCTGGTCCTTCCCGCCCCTGCAAATGACAGGGCTGTCCAGGCCTTAGCCTTCCTTCCCCCTTCCCGTTTCGGGCCAAACCGCGGTGTCCCCGCCACTTTGCCGGGACACGTGCCTTTCACCCCCACTTTGTTCTTCCGCAGTCTTTTCAGCTGCGGAGGGGAGGGAGCGAAAGTAAAACGAAAGCACCCGGGTGCATCAGTTGCAGCGGCTTCCCAGGACTTCCCTGAGCGCGGCTGTGGGAGGTCAAGTTTTGGGGTGGGGAGGCAAGGGTGGGCGCCGGAGGTGCGCTGAAATTGGGTTGGAGGGTGGTCCCCGGAGAGCGTCCGGGGGCTGCCAAGAGCCCCAGCGCTTCTCCTCCCCCCTGGGAGAAGCGAATGCCAGTCCAGAAGGAAAGTTTGGCCTGGGTCGGGAGTTGAAATTCGAGACTGATTAGGTCTGTGCGGAGGGGACGCACAGGCAAAGAAGTGTGGCGCGGAGGCGAACGTTGGCCCCTGGAGGCGGATCCCGGGGCGAGGCCCGGGCTAGCGAGTGCGCACAGAGGCCGCAGAGGCCCACGGAATTGTTGCTCCGCTCAGGTTAGATAAGCACCCAGACTCCCCGAAAAACCAGAGTTCTACGTGGTATAAAGATTTCAGGAAACTTCGGTGACATCCTCTGCTCCCGCCCTCCTCCCTCGCGGTAGTCACCGCGGGGACAAAGGCGGCCTGCGCAGATTTGGACGAGGCACGGCCCTTGTGGGCGGCCTTACCGGCCGCAGACTTTCTCAGTTAAGGGAAGGCTTGAGAGTATCTCCACGAGGTGAAGGTAACCCTCCACAACCATGCCTCAGGGATGGCTGCCGGTCCCAGATTGCGCCCTCGGCCCCCCCCACCCCCACCCCCGCAGTGAACCAACCCTGGAGAATTGGCCTCCTAGAGGCTCGCTCTTTCACTCCAGTACAAGTGCGTAGCCAAACACCGGAAAATCACCACCTCACCCTAATAAACAGCTAATTTTATTCTATTTAATGGTACATTTGTCGTAGCGGTATCTGTGAGTTTTGGCAAGTATTAAAAAATCATTTCATCTTAAGTGAGTCGAATGTGGAAACGTAGTTTTCTGTGCGAGTAGCTGGGGGTCTGTGCTTTCTCTCACTGGCACCTCATGCACGGTGCAGACCACAGCTCTTCTATCTCGAGCTGTTCAG
Source organism: Panthera pardus (assembly GCF_024362965.1). NCBI lineage: Eukaryota > Metazoa > Chordata > Mammalia > Carnivora > Felidae > Panthera > Panthera pardus. The sequence continues at coordinate 69,866,970 of NW_026526654.1, forward strand.
AGGCGGTTTCGCATCGCGCTCTTTCGCTCTTTAAGTAGAGAGACTTGGAATTGTGTACTTGTTTGCGTTGTTTAGATCCCGCATTGCTGCTTATGCAGCTCACCAACGTGACTTTAAAACAGCTGTAATTTTAAAAGATGCAAAAGTTAGTTCGCTTAGGCGAGCCTCAGTAAGGCAGTCTTGGTTTCCTGCTAATGTTTTGCTGGTAACAGGCAGCGGTCAATCCCAGACTAGCATTGTTCGTTTTATTCCTTGCCTCTTTCCCCTAACAGCAAATACCAGAAAGTTCTAAGTGTAAGAAGACGGCCCACTCCACCCAAATTTCTTTATACAATGATGAGAAGAGAACTACAGGTGAAATAGACCCTTAGGCTTATGGACACTTAAGCTACCCTTTTGTAAAGAACCATCTATTTCTTTACAAAAATATTCAGCAGAAGCTGTTTCTGAAGCACCAGCCTGATAAAAATGCCTCCTTTTACCATGCTCGCCCTTTGGCTTCATACCTGGCCACTGTTCTCACTTTCTTGCAAGTTTTTCCCCTTGTAACATTGTTGTGAAACAGAGGTTCCATCAGGTTATCTTGCTTTCCTGGGCGTCTGTAATTATGAAGTTGGTCTTTTCTCCACCCCACTTAAATAAAAAGTACATGCACGGCTTTGAAAGAATTAGTTGTCTTTATTGCGCACCCTCCTTTTTTTTTTTTTTTTTTTTTTTTTTTAAATCTCCTCATACACAAATGATACTTTGCTACGGCTAGGTTGAAACTAAAGTGCCTAAAACGTTACCAGCCCGGGTAGTCCCTGGAGCCATCGAAAGCCCAACCTTGCGTACTCCACTGGAACCCGCACCAGAAACCTCGATTTGGAGTCCAGTTTGGAAATAAATCTGTGCTTTTCGCGGTGAAATGGGAACTTGCCCAAGCGATGCATCTGGCTTTAGATTTTATGGGGAATATGATCTCGAAAAGGCAACGCCTGTTTCAGGCGTGGCAACATGCCCCGTGCGGATCTCTGGGGGCTCCCTCCTGCAAACAGTGCGCGGGGCCTCGACCCGCAGGGCCTCAGCCAACCTCTGGGCGCCCTGGTTTGGGTTAGCCCCACACCAGCGTTCTCCCTTCCCGGCTTCGCCTGGGGTCGCTCTCGGCGGCAGACGAAGCTTTTAGACCAGAGGAGAAAACTTGAGGCTGAGATCAGATGTCCTTAAAGGGGCTCAGAAAAGGGAGAGGCTCTTCGCAGTTAGTGCCAAGAAACTCGGACACCCCGCGCTCCACGTGAGGCGAAGAAAACTGTCCTGGGGGAGCACAAGTGTTCCCCAGACTTTGCCAAAATTTCTAGAATCCATAAGTAACGTGTCCCCTACCCCCGCCCACCACCGGTTTATTTCATAATCCCCTCCCTTCAGGTTGCGTTAGGCGGGGACCCAGGCGGAGTGGGGGTAGGGTGGGAGGTGGGGTTGGGGTGAGGTGAGGAGGTTGAGCCTTCTCGGTTCAGCGTTCCCCCGGCAGCGGAAACCTGTAATGGGTTAAATGGCGCGGCGGGGTGGGCGTGGGGAGTGGTGCCTGTGTTCGGCCCCGACGGGCGGGAGAAGCGGGGTGGGGGTGTGGGATCCCGGAAAGGGCCGGGAAAGCGGGGACCAAGGGGGGGGGTTGTGAAGCGAGGGTTTCTGCAATTGGGGGTTGGCTTCTAGGAAGATGCGGGCGGTAATGGGGATGGGCCCGGTAGCCGAGAAGCCAGGCACTGGTTAGTACACGTCTTGGCCCCCCCTGGACAGGGTTATGTCTGGAGACCTCCTTGGCACCGAGCTCTGACCCGTGGAGAAGATACTCCCCCTCGGGCTCTCTCCGCGAGCGGGGCTGGGCGGGCGCAGGGAGGCTGGCGGTGCGCCGCGCCGAGCCCAGGGCGCTGAGGTCGACAAGTAGCCTTCGGAGCGGGCGGCGGCCTTTCTCCAGTCTACGTGGAAAAACTCATTTGAAAGAGCAACCCCTCGGCCAGCAGCCCTTTAGCCCTGGTAAAGTAGATAGAAAGGGACTCCGGGAACGAGGGAAGTTCAGTATAGAACTCCGCACAGTTTCCAAGTTTGTGAGGGGCTGGGAATCTTGATAGCTCTGGAAGAGCTGCGCCCATTTCCCCTTCCAGGACAAAACTAAAGGCGTTTGCTCCCAAGGAAGGCAGAAGTTCAGGCCCCACGTGGGACCCGAGCAGCCCCGCCGGCTGACCTAGGGCTCGCTTCTCCCAGCGCGCCGGGGGAGCGTCCATTCTGCGCAGCCCCGGGCGGGAAGCGCGCGACTCCCGGCGCGCTCCGCGCTGGGCCGCTTTGCGACCCGGGCGTTACAGCAGGAAACACTTCGTCCCGTTTTCTGTCTCGCAGTCAAAACATTTGGCTGAATCTCGAAATAACTTTTTTGATAGTCCGGAAAAGAAACACGACAAATAGACTCACCATCAGGCTTGCGTCAGAGAACCATTTCCCCTGGACTATATAGCGAGATTGGTTTTTTCATTAGTTGCAGGAACTGAATTTTTGATGATTTACCTGCCTGCTGGAGCTCCTGGGTTTATTCTCCTCCTCTCCTTTCCCACTTCATCTGGTTGTCAACTCCTTTCTCTCTCTCTGTCTCTCTCCCTCTCTCTCTCTTTTTTTTTAAAGCTCCGGGTACTCAATTACACCGTATCCATTGTAACTTACGTAGCCGCTAGTCTAACTCAACCTTTATCAATGGTCAATATAAGCCACAGTGTTTGCATAACCCTCACAAAATGGGTCATGTTTTCGGTTCCTTTGATCCACAGTGACGGAAAAGTTTTGTTTTGCCTGTTCTTTTATTTCTCTTCTCCTTTTCTTTTCTTTCTTTCTTTCTTTCTTTGGCACATCGCATTCAGGGATGGTGCTCTCCTCCCAGTTACAAATTCCCTCTCCTCCCAAACAGTTCGGGGTTGCTTTTTCTTAATTTTTACAGGGACTTAAAGAGTTAGGAGAAATTCAGCGTTTACTGACTCACCTTCACTCTTCTTTTCTTCTTTCTTTTTTACAGTCAGGATTAACACTAAACGATGTAATCGGTTAAACCAAACAGACTTTAATATCATTAAACATGGATCTCTCCATTAACCTTGGCAATTATGTCACTTCGAAGAAGGAAGTAATAAAAACGAAATTCTTGCGAATAAAATAAAATCATGGAAGCTATCCATCTGAGGTCCGGATGCAGAATGAGGATTCCGTCTTTTTCAAAAGAGCTCTTATTTATAAACAATGATTAATATGAAATAAAATGGGTAAAGCTAGCCCCAACAGGGTGCATGCGCATAGTGGGTACTCAATGAATATTTAATCTCCCTCTCTCCCTTTCTTCTCCTCATCATTGGAAATTTTGGCAGGAGGTACAGACTTCCCAGTGGCTAAGGAAATTATGCTCAAACTTCGCTTCTGGTTCATGTAATCTCCACTCACTTAAAAAAAACTCACAAAATTTATCCAGGGAGCTTTAATAGCTTATTAAAACTTAATGGAAATAGCTAGACAAAATAAAAAGTATGGTGATTACATACATATAAATCCGAAACACACTAAATTATTTCAAACTTTTCAGTGGCTGTAATAGGTAACCATTACCATTTGATTTCGTTTACTGGTTTCTACAGTAAAAACGAAAACTGTGGGCTCCTGCTCGCGTCTCGCGTTTCTGCTAGAGCAGCCTTCACCCACAAACTGATCTATCTAGACTTGGTATTTTTCACAGTGCAAATTTTATCTCGATCTTGTTCAGCTCTCCACATTTGAGACTTGTGCTCATTTTTTTCTTTTAAGAAATAAAATGAGAAAATAGAGAAGGAGCTTGTAGCACTCACGGGTGGAGAAAACCCACCTGTCCGCTCCTGCTGCCTTGGTTGCGCAGTCGCTGGAGAGGAGAGTCGCGGGGAGCTGCTTTTGCGGATCCTGCGCCGATACCTGGTCCGGACGTATTTTCTTTGGGGCCCACGCGCCGGGAGTAAACAGATTTTAGTGGGTTTCCTGGCAACTTTGCGCTCCTCTTTAAGAGGACTCCCGCATGTTCGTGTCCGCTTGCAGGCTTTCCTGCCTCAAATTATTAAGTATTTAAAAGGTGTTCCACACAGCCTTTCTCCTTCTAAATGTCGCGGGGTGACCTTGGCATCTGCTGCGGGTCTCAGCCTCCTGGAGCGGGGCTGCCCTGCCCTTCGAGGTGACAGTGTCACCTAATTAGTACGTGTCTCCCACAGACGTGAGTGCGTGAGCACCGTGCGCGCATCTTGAACGCTATCCCAGGTTCAGAGCGTGAGGAAAACTTGGGGCGCTAATGTCTTCCCTTTAGACCGGCATCGTTGGGGAATCTGTGGGCAGAACGAGGGGGCGCAGTCGTGGCTTTGGGACCAGGACTTTACTTTTGAGATCTATTTAGCTCGCTCTGGGAAGCTACACCATACAAGAACATATATATATATAAATACTCCCCGCCCTCCACTCCAGTGGTCCCCAAGCCCCGGGTGCGAGTGCGACGTAGCCGGAGTCCCGCACCAGGTTCCCGCTGGTTCAGAGAGCAAGGCGGGGCGCGGAGGTCACAGGCAGGTCAGAGCCTCGGATCCAGGTCAGAAGTGGGGAAAAAAACAAAAACAAAAAAACCCAAGTCCAGCCGGGACCTGCTGTCTAGGGCTCAGCCCCAACCCCTTCAAAATCCTTCTCACAGCGCAGATGTAGTGGATTACTAAACTTTGGGCCCTGGGCGCCACGCCTGAAGGGCCCGCAGAATCACTTGCTTGCCTTCCGTGGGAGTCCTGGCATCAGTGCGACCGGGGCTTATTATTTTTGCAAACGGAGACTTCAAGTGAGTCCCCATCCTCCACCCTACCCCCGCGGCCTGGGAGTAACCCCAGGGCTTTCCCATCTGGAGGTCCAGGGGTCTGGGCGGGCCTAGCACCGACCTGCGCTGTCTGCAGCGGGGCAGCGGCGACCGCGTCGCGCACGGAGCCCGGGGCCCTGCCGAGCAGAGGCCGCGGGAGGCCCACGCGGGGCTGGCGCAGCGGCGAAAGCGCGGGCGCTTCCAGGCTCAGCTTGGAGCGAGGGGCGCGCAGGGGGAGCCACCTCGCGAGCTTCGTGGCGCAGGCAAGTGTGTCAGGGAAGGGGTAAGGGGCGGGAATGAACTCTGTTCTTGGCACGGATCTTGCGGTCTCAGCCGTGGGCAGACGCAGTCGGGGTGCGGGTCGGAGGAGCCCGGTAGCCCATGGCAGCGAAGGTGGGCCTAGCCTCAGCGACAGGTTTCTCTCCCGGTCAAAGTGGGCAGCGGCCTTCCCTGTGTGGGTACCGCACACAGTCTGGCCACAGGTCGCACTGTTGGGCCCGGCCAAGCCTCCAGAGAGGGCCTCTGCAGATGGCCGGATGGCAGGGAACTCCCAGGCGTTGGCCTAGACGCCGAGAATTCACAAGGGTATTTCCAGGCCCCAGTGGCCTCTGGGCAGGAGTTCGCTCAGAGTCAGGTTTCTTCTTTCACCAAAAAAGAACTACGCAAGTTTCCCAAATCTGCAATCAATGAACTCAAGGCTGTCTGTTTTCTTAGGCTCCTATCTGTATTTTTGCCTGTGGAAGTGAATTTGGGGCTGTCTTCTTTCCCTCTAGTGAGCTGGTCACGCAGACAAAAGGTGGCTTACAGGCCTGGGAAGCATTCATCCCCTGTTTATGTATGTGCCTCCTTCTTGGGACGTTGTGTGTTCCCCACTCCTGGGCTTGCCAGGGGGTCCTGCACTGAGCTGAGAGAGCGGGCCTCCTTGCAGGACTAGCCTGACATGGGAGTGAGAGGTCTATCTGGCATACCTGGGAGCCACTGCAGAAGGGCATGAAGGCCACCAGGAGACCGGGCCCGAGTGTGTGTGGAGGACTAGGGGTGGTTAGGATAGCTCTCTCGCTATGAAAAAGAGGCCTGGGGAGTGTAGTTGCCTTGCCTAAAAAGACAAGGTGGGTATGCCCAGTCTAAAGGTGGATAGGACAAGGCCCAAGCTCCCAGAGACCAAGCTAGTGTCAGAAATCTTTCTGTTCCCAGCTGGGTTTCTTGTGCTGTGCTTTAAGATTCTTTCCATTTGTTTTCCATTTACTCTTGAGTCAAATGTTTTTGAAAATCTCACAAAAGGAGATCAGTTAACAGATCTTAGTTGAGATCCTACTGTGTGTCAGGTACAGGAATGGGAGAGCGAGCAAGACAGTTCCTGTCCTTATGGAGTTTACAATCTAATTTTCTTTATAGAGGAAAAAAAAAACACAAGCAAATTAAAATATGCAGTGAAAAGGGATGTGTAGGTACATCCATGATAAAGTGAGCCTGGTTATAGGGGACCATGTACAAGGGCAACATCCCTGGAACATAGAGGGCAAAGGACTAGGTTGGGGGAGTAGAGACACAGCCTCAGGTGATTAGCCTGGACCAAAGAGAGGAGTTTAAATTGTGAGCAGTACATTATGGGGCCTTCAGGGCAGTGGCCTAGGAAATAAACCTGAGGAGGGTCTGGTGCTGCACTAGATCAGATGCCCCCTAGGTTTTTCTTCTGGTGCTAAGGATGCACTTTCATTTTATTGAGGGAGTTGGTATTTCCATTCCAGGACCCACTGTGGCACATATAAATAAATAAAACACATCTATATACCTATATGGCCTATAGGTATACCTATATACCTATATACCTATATGGCCGACACCTTAGACTTTCAAAAGAAGAAAATTAAAAACTAATTTGAAGAGAACCATCTGGCAGAAAATTTTGTGAAAATATTGCAATTAGAGAATTGTATTTGAGATTAGACTTTAGACAATGAAGAAGACCCTATCCTGTCCTCGTGGAGTTTAAAATTCAATGGAAGATATGGAGAAATAGATATAAGGTGTTAAACATCCTCAAATATAAAGTGCATCAGACAGGGCAGGCTTTAAAGTCTCAGAAAGCCAGGTCATGGGGGTGGGGCATTTAGGTCAAGGTAACTCAGGGAAGTCCCACGGGGAAATCCCAGAGACTGTTCCTAGGAAAGATTAAGCCTTTGTGGGTTGACATAGCCCGTAGCCTCTCTGGAAATGTTGGAGTCCACAACATTTGTGAGTCTTAGGCATGCTATCAGCTAATTTAACTCTGTTCCAGAGAGAGAAAGAAAGGTCTTACAACTAACTAGACTAAAAAAAAGAAAAAAAAAAAAGTGTTAGTTTGATGTCACAGTTATTAAGTACGAAAATACCTAGACTGGTACCTTTAATTAGAGCTACTGAATCCCTTTGTTATATTGCTGGTGGGGGCAGGAGGGAACAATTCATTGAGCGCCTCCTGTGTGACATAGGTATTTCTTTTATATTGCCTTTTCTAACCCTGTTAACAGCTCCATGAAGTAGGTGTTTTTATTTCCATTTTATATTTTAGGAAACTGAGGTTCAGTGTGTTTATGCAAGGTCACTTGGCAAGTAAGTGGCAGAGCTATCTGACTCCTACTCTGTGTTCACTCTTCTCACGAAGCTTGTTCCAACCAGAGGGTGATGACCCTAAAAAAGAAAATCATATTAAGAAAGTTCGTATTTGAGACTCTAAATCCTTCTGGAAAATATAGGGTTGAGTGAATTTATAGTATCCCTATAAATTATATTTTAGAGTTGCCAATATTAAAATTAAGGAGATCACAATTAGTAGAACACCAGGAATGTTTTTATACAAGTTGAATTCACACAATGTGATTGATTTCTCTTTACCTTCCTTTGCTTGCTAGAAAATTTTCAGAATAAAGGCATACTTGTGTATTGGTTTTATTTTACAATACAGAGGAACACATGTGTGTATAGTCTTACATTTAAATGGAAATTCCCCTTTTGATTTTCTAGCCTGCAGTCTCTAGGTCACTTTCCCTGGGTTTTGACTGAGGTGGCTTGTCATTAGTATGTAGACCATCTGAGGTTTGTGATTGGGGGAAAGATTATGGTAAGATAATAATTTTATAGATTGATAACATTTGATAGTAAAAAGTATTTTTTAAATCCTAGGAATATATTATTAGTCCATTAGTGAATTCAATAAATATCTGTTGAACACACACTAATTGCCATGTACTGTGCTCTGTACTGAGGATATAACATTCCTCAAGACAAACTGAATCTTCGCTGTGGACAGTGTATCAGGAAGGAGGGAAAACAATGTTTGCTCAGCTTCTACTATGTGCCAAACACTCTCCTAGACCCATTTAATCTTTCAGACAAAGATGCTGTCTGTCCCTGTATATACAGTGCATACACACACAAAAAAGGCTCCGAATGAATATTTAAATAACTTGTACAAGATCACACTAGTGAATGGCAGAGCTCCAATTCAAACCCAGCAATAGAGATTATGCTTTTTCATTACCCAGCAGTGCATCCTTGATTAGGCACTGCTAATACTAAAAATTGTGAGTACTTGCTAGTCATTTTATCCTTCCTTGCCATGTTTCCTCAACTAAAACAGTTGGATAATTATTCTTATCCTGTTTACTTCATGGAACACTGTTAAGCCCCAAAAGCAATTGTTTACCTTAATTTAATGTTAGAGTAAAAAGCACCTGAACTCGAATAACAGGTTTATTATAATAATCTACTGATTGTGGAAAAGAACTGCTAGTCTAGTAGGATCAGATTTTGATGAAGTATTGTTGTTCTTTGTTTTATTAATTCAATGCCACACACTTATTGGATAGAGTAGACTTGCACTGAGACGGTAGTTACAGAGATTAGGGGAAGTTCCTTGTCCAAAAGGAGCTTCAAGTCTAGTGGGTGAAAGAGACATATAAACAGGTGAATGATGAAAATGTGCTATAACAGATGCCCAAGGTCTCTTGAGATCCAACAGCATTCTGAGCCTCCCTTGCCCAGACTAGAAGTTTTACCTCCTAAACAGTGTTTCTTATCTAGGAAACACTTGAGCAGATTGTTAAAAACATAGAATCCCGCGTCACTCTTATATAGTCGCATTTTCTGGAGATGGGGACTTACTCTCCATTTTGTCTTATTTTATTAAAAAAAAATTTTTTTTTAATGTTTATTTATTTTTGACAGAGAGACAGAGCATGAGCAGGGGAGGGGCAGAGAGAGAGGGAGACACAGAATCTGAAACAGGCTCCAGGCTCTGAGCTGTCAGCACAGAGCCCGACGCAGGGCTGGAGAACTCACACTCACAGACTGCGAGATCATGACCTGAGCTGAAGTCGGACGCTCAACTGACTGAGCCACCCAGGTGCCCCGATTTTGTCTTATTTTAATAAAAACATTTTTTAAACTTAATCTCTACACTCAGTGTAGGGCTCAAATTCACAACCCCAAGATCGAGAGTCACATTCTCTACCAACTGAGCCATACCGGTGCCCTCATTACTTTCCATTTTAAACAAATTTTCCAATGGTTCCTATGAAGTCTGCCTACATCAGCATTTGCAAAAAACAGCCAGACCACTTGATCATAGTCGAGTGGCCTAAAGAAAAACAGGCCCCCATCCCCTGACACTGGGGACAGGGATGTGGTTATATGCTACCAGCAAAAGTTAAGAATCCAAACCCACTTAGAGAATGCATGTGCTAAGGGATGGGAAAGGTGGACAGAAATCTCCAAAGCAGATGTGAATGATGTAAAATATAACGCATTCAATGGGAGAGCATTTTGGCTAACAGTTTTACCCGTGAGTTCATGTAAAACTGTTAGTGGATGTCATTCAACGCCAGGGCATCTAGTTTGACACACACAGCAAATCACCCTCTGGAATGCTTGTAGTGAGGTAGACGCCTGCCATCGATGTTTCTAAGTTCTTAGTTGTTATACCAGACCTTTACTTTTCATCTTCAGTGACATTCTGGCTATTTATGATGTATTTGACAGGGAGCACATCACTCTCCTAGCTTTGGGAAGAAGGAGAGGGTATTTAAAGCTTGGGTGTAGATATTTTCCAGAATTTACCATTAGAAGTCTATCTCAATATTTTGTTTTTCTTAAACAGCCAAGTCTGAAGAAGGCTGATTAGCTGGCTCCATGGCTGCTGTTCTTAATGCCTGCAGGGCATCTTGAGTATTTCCTTCTTGATTTCAGAGCTTCATTCTCAGGCCTAAATCAGACATTACCCTAGAAACCTCTGCACCACCATGACCACCACCACTTCTGGAATGAGTCTATCTTTGGCTGTAAATTTGCTTTGAGGACTTTTCTAGAAGTTAAATTTATTTGTGTGGAGGCTGAAACTACTCATTTGACCACATTTGTGATGTGAGTTATATTAGAATAAAGATCTAGAAGAGTGATAAGTTGTCTGCCTAAATTGCAGCAATAATGGCTGTGAATATTAGCATTTAGAGCTACAAACACTATCTCTTCTCGTCCCTTTCAGTTCAATCTGGATTTGACATTTTTTTTTTCATGATCTGTATATAGTGTGTGTGTGTTATTTTAGAAAATTTGAATAGGAGTTCCATATGTTGTTAGAGTATACTGTTATAACCAAGTGTTAACACACAGACACACACACACACACACACACACACACACACACACACATCCGTTTAGGGAAAGTACACTGACTTTTTCTTTCTTTGCTCGCAAAACTGAAAAATTGGCAGAATCTTTAACTTGTAACTTGGCAGTATTGCAATTTACAGGCAAGAAAGGCAAGCCAAATTGGGTGAAAATTGTTTGAGAATTTCTTTTGAGTCTCAAACAGTGAAAATCATGTAGCTGAGTGTGCACATTCGGACATTTCCTGCTTGATTTTTAACCACATTTATTGGTACTGCCAGAGGTAGTTAAAGCTTCCCGGTGAAGGCATGTGATGTCCAGAGGAAGGTGTGGGGATTTATGGTCATCCCATCCATGCTCTTAGTGTTAAAATGATGGCTGGTTTAATTGTTTTGAAATATTGATTGGGGAAATATGAAATGGGATTTTACCCGAGCTTCATAAATCCATGTGAATCATGAATTATATAAACACAGATTTTTGGGGGGTTGGAAGGTCAGAATCAGACATGTTTTCAGGCCTGAGCTTTTTCTGTGGGTTTCTGGAACATTCATGGGGCCCGCGACACTGCGTGACCCTGACAATTCTGAGGCTTTCTCTTTTGAATACTGGGGGCTTTGAAATTGTCTTCACGATGAAGGAGATTCACGAAGTAATGAAAAGCCGTTTCCTTTTTAAAATGTACAGACAGCAGCACAAACATCTGGGAATTTATTTAAATACTCTGGTTCCCTGAATTACCCATTTCCTTAACATATATTTTATTTATTTTTCTAAGGGGGATAAATTTCCACTTTGTGCTTTCTCCAGTTCAGCTGTGTTAGGCTCCTCATTTTAGCTCTTAGGTTGCTTGGCACATAAACACACAAGGTAAGGCCCCGTCATGAAAGCTATGGTTTGGGGTGGGGTGGGATGTTGTCAGGTGCCAAGGGCAAAGTGATTCCTGTGTGCGGAACAGGTTTCTTTACATTAGAGTTTCACTTCTTGTAAATTAAATGAATAAGGAAATGGCTAAAAAGATCTTGTGTATCTTATAAAGAATAATTAAGCAACAGTACTCAGCACTAGAATTAAGCAAAACTGTCCTTTTCTTTCTTCTCTCCTTTTTTCTTTCTCCTTTCTTTCCCTCACTCTGCAGTGTCTCAGATGGTGAAAATGTACGTGTGGTGGAGGGAGGTGGTGGGAGAGCAGTGGTCAGAATATTCAGGAGGCTAGGGTGAGAGCAACCAGATTAATTTCTGAACTTAGAACATAGTTTATGTCTATTTAGGGATGTGAGCTCTGGACCGATGTGAAAATTTGGACATGCTTAGATATATCAGCACGGATATCAGATGATGAGACAGCGCAGTGTTCATAGCTTCCTGGATTGTCAGTGTAGCTCTGTCTCTGTGTCTGTTTTACTTGTTGTAGTTGTAGTAAGTGGAACAAGTGTAGTTTCCAATGTTCAGGAGTGGGCTATTTTTTGACTAATTGGACTGTGTTATATGTGGCTTGCCAGTTTATAATCAATTTAAATGTGAGAGAAACTTAAATATGAGAAAATACATTGGTGAGTATGACTATTCTAAATAGAACGTAATCTAGTTGATCCATTTGGTAGGCATTGTAGGATATCACAGTTACTACTCTGACCTTCAGTGGGTTATAACCAACATTGTTACTGTGCAGCATCAGACATGAACGTGTGGGGACTGGGCTTAACAGATACAAATTCAGTGATGTAACTTGGCACTTGCCTGTTTGAATATCCTTTGAATGTTATTCACTTGCCCTCATCTCATAACAGTAGGGTGCGTAACATATTTTTAAAAATTCTAGTTATGTGAACTGGCTGGTTTATTTATTTATTTTTAAAAAGCTAAATAGTTAATTTGGATGTCATTTCTTTTTCCCCATTGATTTAATCTCTTCTTGCTTAAATCAATGAATATTCTGGATTTTGCCTCCTCCACTTCAAATTCAGGGATATTGTGAAGTGAGACGGTGACATTTGACTGTGAAAAGGTATATTTTTGTACCTCGTTACCTGGACTCTCTCCTCAGTCTAGTTTCAGTTCAGACGGAATTATCAACTTTATATCTGGGTCCACATGAAATAAAAACTGAGGGAGAAGGGTCTCCCAGTCTCCCATTTTCTGAAATGCCACATTGCCTGACATGGATGAATACATAGCACACTCTGGCACCCTGTGAGTGTCAGTGAATGCATTTGCATAGTTCCCAACTAGGAGAGGATGCCCTGTGAGGAAAAGATAGGTCTAAGCCCCTTGAAGTATGAGGATGTGTTACAACACATCCCAGAAGTAGTTCATTATTGAGATCCAGAATTACATGTTTGGCATTATGATACGCACAGAGCCAAAGCAACATTTTGGTTAGCAAGGGTGAATGTGCCTAATACTGTTATATCAAACTTATTTAATAAATGAGAAGACTGAGAGTTATGGATGTTTTTGTTTATTTTGGGGTGTGTGTGTGTGTGTGTGTGTGTGTGTGTGTGTGTGTGTAGAGGATACTTGGAGAGAACCAGGCAGTGTGAGAACAGTTCTGGGGGTCTGCTCCCACTGTGAACAACTCTAAGTTTCTCATCTGACTCTGGTAGTCTTTGAATATCACTTAGCATAGTACCTGTTTCATAATAAATGGGTCTGCTTCATAGCTGCGATAGAAACTGATTCCTTTGCCATGTGGTCACCTCCCTTCCAACCCCATTTGGTCTTTCATCCTTGGGTTCGGGTCACAACCTTTGGGGAAGGGTGGAAAAAAGCAGAATTGGCAATTATCCCAGTGATCTAGATTCTAATTAATTAAGGTCTACTTTTCCCCTACTTTTTAGGGGGAATTGTGCCTGTAGGCATTTTGTGGGAAGGATGCATTTCTTAATGAATAACTCTACCTCAAGCTTTTTTGGACCCAAGAGGGGATATAAAAAAATAATTAGCTGCAAGGGGCACAACTGAAAGTATAAGATTTACACTCAAGCCAAAACTTTTATTTGCATATTAAATAACAGAGTCATGCTTGATGTCTCAGAATCTCTAGCTATCATAATCAGTAAAGAAAGTGAAACCAGATGTTTTCATTTAAGCCTTGAATTGTGTTACTATTAAAATAAAAATCAAGTTTCTTTAAGATTCCTTCTAGGTACACTCTAGTCATTTCTTTAGATAGAATTCTTAGAAATGCCAATTGGTTTTTGAGATGGAGTGTGGTATTTTGCTGGATCTAACAATTCTCCGTGAAGCTACATACGAATTTTGTCCATTTGCCATTTTGCTGTACATTTCTTAAAGTGCTATTTTTGTTGTGGTTTCGCTGATTCTCTTCCAAAACATAGCAGCATCATGTCATGGAAAAACACTGGACTGGGAGAATCAATTCTCGTCTCAGCTCTTCCGTTAAATGAAACGATTTGAGCTTTTGGAAAACCACTTTAACTCTTTGGACCTCAGCTTCATCAGCTGCATCTGTCTGCTGCAGAAAGTCCCTTCTTTCATCTATCGTTTCAAGTCCATTAGAACATGCACATCCTAGTGAGCTTGAAGGAGACCCATCTGTAGAAATTTGACGTATCCAGCTTCAGACTAACACTGTGAAATTAAAATGAATGTCAGTGTTGGCAGAAAGTGTAAGTCTTAGCATTAGAAAAGCAAATACCATTAACTTATTGAACTGACAATTAAAAAAATTAAATGTATGAAGAATAATGTTTACTTTTCTCTCTTATACTAGTGATCCAGGCTCATCACAGAAAATTTGTGAAATTCAGAAAAAAAAGAAAAAAATTGGTCTTAGTTTCACCATTCGGAACTAACCACTAATAATTATATTTTCATTCCTTTTGACTCTATATTTGTCTTATGTCTTCTACATATATGATTTATTTTTCACAGAGTTGGGATCAGATTGTGCTATTTTGTATCTTTTTTTTCACTTGAGAAAATTCTATGAGTTACTTCCCATGTTTTGATTCTGAAACATGATTTTTAAAAGCTTTTTATTTTTGTTTTTGAACTATAAAGCAGATACTTGCTGAGTATAAAGATTTAAGCAATAATTAGTTTTGTAAACCTGAAAATTAAACTTTCTGTCCACACACTGCCCCACTCACTCACTCTCGGTCACATTCCCAGAGGTGACTCCATTTAATGCTATGTATTTATGGTCATTAAAAAAATGTAAGGATATTAATGCATATGAATATCTGTGTATGTGAGAGTTTTCCCTTTAAACAGGGTCATTTTACTCATGCACTGACACTATGTGATTTTTCAGGCGGCATCACCAGGTATATACTTTCTAGTTAGTGTTAACGGCCAGAGTTGCCTCACCACAGTGGCTACACAATGATCCCATCCAAGGATACCCATTTTTATTTAATCATGTCCTATTGCTGGACATTGTGGTTGATTTGAAATTGTTTTATTTTGCTCTTAAATGTATTGCATAAATATTTTGTCCAAATCTTTGGGTGCATCTTTATTTCCCCAGGATAAAGTTTTAGAGTAAAGTGACTGGGTCAAATGTTATATTGCCAGTTTCGTACAGAAAGGTTATCCTGGTTTACATTCCAGCAAGCCATGTAGGAGAAGCTCTGTCATTGTAAATTTGTCAAATTTACAAATTTGAAGTAGTCAAAATTGAAGGCAAAATTTTCATCATCGCACCATTTTTTTTTACCTGAATTCTAGTCTAGAACATTCATTTCAAAGCCTAGAGAAGAAAAGTGCAGTTGACCCTTGAACAATGCAGGGGTTAGGAGCGCTGACCCCTCCACCTCATCAAAAATCCATGTATAACTTTTGTCTCCCCCCAAACTTAACGTTAATAGCCTACTGTTGACCAGGGGCACCTGGGTGGCTCAGTCAGTTAAACCTCTGAGTTTGGCTCAGGTCATGATCTCACAGTTTGTGAGTTTGAGCTCTGCTTTGGGCGCTGTGCTAGCAGCCCAGAGCTGGGAGCCCACCTCCCTGTGTCTCTCTCTCTCTCTCTGCCCCTCCACTGCTCACACTCTGTCTCTCTCTTTCTCTCTCAAAAATAAACGTTAAAAAAAAATAGCCTACTGTTGACCAGAAGCCTTACTGATAATATCAAGAGTCGATTAACACATATTTTGTATGTTATATGTATTATACTATATTCTTGCAATAAAGTAAGCTAGAGAGAGGAGATGTTATTAAGAAAATCATAAGGAAAACAATACATTAACAGTACTGTACTGGATTTATGGAAAATATCCATGTACAAGTGGACCCATGCAGTTCAAACCTGTGTTGTTCAAGGGTCAACTGTAATGCAAATTCTCTGGTGCCTGGATCATCTTTGATTCCTCTGGTGAAACTTTGTAAAGGACGCTTGGGATTTTTAACTTCTATACTACATTTATATTATTATTTAGCGTGATGAACTCCTAGATTAATAATTTACACATTTCTTTTTTTAACTTTCAGACTGGCTGGCTTAGATTTCCTCTCCTATTTAAATATTAAGTCTTTTAGGAATGATAACATATTAAAAAATACTGTCATTTATATTCCAGTAACGAGAGCCTGGTTTGATTGAACTTCTAAAAATCCTCTAAGTGAAGAGGGGAAGGGAGCCCAAAATTGGTGGGTAGGAGGCCTTATCCTAGGTGAAGGGGCCATTGTTAGAGAAGGGAAACGGGGACAAAGGAAGATTCAGTGTGACAAATGGCAATTTAAATACAATGGAGTTTAAAATGACCAAGGTCCAAAGCATTTTCTTAAGCACTGGTAACCGTGTTTTAGCTGCTGCACTCTTTAACACTTTGATTTTGTGTGAGTTGTAACTATTAGTAGCAAAGTTTCATCCAGTCCTTAAAGACAAGACGTGTTACTTTCAGTTGAGTGTTTTTAGTTAGCTGAATGTTTTCCTGATCTTTAGATTTTGTGACTCTAGAGATACAAGGCGGTTATTGCTATGCCTTTTTCCAAGGAAAAGTACTTCCAAATAGGCAATGTTTTGAAATACAGCCAACACCATTTTAATATTAGCACTCTACCGTAGGGGTTCAGTTTATGACAATGGAATGCAGCAGTTAACTAGTCACAAAGGAATTCAGATTGTGGTATAATGGGGAGCAGGTTCAACCCTAAGCCAGGATGCTTGTGTTTGATTCTTGGCCCTGGATTAATTAATAGCCTGGGTTACCCTGGGCAGGTAATGTAGGTCACGACAATATAGGCATTGATAAATAGCAGGGTGACCAAGCATTGCTGTTTAGTGTCCTAACACTCCATGATATCTTCCTTAAGTCAGGTGGTCAAAATACCCCTGGTTTAAAAGAATACCTGACCGCTTAGTTCGGTTTATGCCATATAGACAAGCCTTTTTATTCCCCTTTGCCTGAGTTTCTCCAGATAGAGCAAAATGTTGGTACCACTAAGATATGATCTAGAATCTATGACCATTCATATATCCAGCAAATATTTATTGAATGTGAGTCTATGCCAGGTTCTGTGCTACCCACTTAAATTTACAATGGTAGGAGTCAGGGGAGTCAGGCTGGAAGACACACAAAAGGAACCCACCCTACATCTGGCATTCCTGGATTCTGCATTACAATGCAAATGCCTTCAGCCTGTCAAGAACTTTACCCTAGGCTTCACTGCAGGAGGTGAGGGCCCATCTTTGCAGTTAGTGTCTAAACCTTCTTTCAGTATGCAGAGTTTGGAAGGGAGAAACAAACGTAGATTTTGGATATGAAAACTATCCATCTCCTCATCGATCTTGATTCCTGAATTTCATTAGGGTAGTAATATCTTTAGTCATTTATTTTACAGATGGCAGCAATTTGTTTTTGATAAGTAGCTCAATACATTTTCAATCAGTGAAAGACCAACTTGTCCATACAACCGGACGGTAAATTAAAGACACATTCTGAATACACATTCATACACACAGTTTACAAATGTATGCAGGAACACGCATGTAACTTTTAAGGCACCCTGCCTTGGTCCTTAAGAATAGAATTTGACCTACAGTTGACAGATACAAACTTAACCACATATATTTGGGGAAAAGTATGCTGTAAGAAAAAAAGTTCTGAGGCTGAAATGTGGTATTTAAGAAACAAGTACTTGTAAAACACTCTACTTTGTCTTTGTGAAAATTGATATAAGAGAAGTGGCATCTTGCCAAAGTGTATCTAATCAGTATTTAACCTTACTGAGGCCACAAACTAGGGAAGATTTCATCTTCAATTTTGCAAAAACCCTTCTTTCTTTTTCTTTCTTTCTTTCTTTCTTTCTTTCTTTCTTTCTTTCTTTCTTCTTTCTTTCTTTCAGTATCCTGTCGTAATCAAGAGTAAAAAGTTAGACTTCATACATCTGAATGCATTTATTCTTAGATTCTTATTTAATAAAATTGGAAAACAATTGTAAAGAAAACTCTTGGTGTATTATGTGTGGCACATTCTTTGAGGCACAGGAACCCAGGGTGCTCTAAGAAGCACTTTGACATTTGCAGGACTTTCTGTCACCTGGGATTTAGATAGAAAATAAAAGGTGTGTCTGACCATCTCAAGACAAGGAATGTTCTTCTCAGGCCCTGATTATGCTCTGTGTCTTGATGAAAGATTGGGATGGAGTCAAACCATGTGTCTTGGTGTGTGACTTTAACCTTTGCATTCAGCATTTATTAGCTGATGAGTTACTGGAGATTTGCATTCTTCTGAGTCAGCCAGTATTGATATTATCTAGCTGTTTTATTGCAGTCTAAAGTTGTCCTGAAGGGTGCCTTGGACAGCAGTTTTCCAAGTGTTGGGCAAGATTGATGTTCACAAAACTTGCAGCTGATTGTAATGTTATCCAATGCTAGTCTTGAAAACACAATGGCTCTGTAAGAAATTGTGGAAAAATTTAGAATGACTAAGACTTACATTTCCAAGACTATCTTGGTTTTATGCATTAAATTCCAGTGTATCTTTTTCCGGTTTTCTGTCACCTCGTCTCACCATCTCTGTTTAACAGTCCTCAGACTGTGTCTCCAGTCCATTTTAATGCCTCAACATCTTGGATTTCATGTTCAGTAGCCCAGGGCTATTACCTAGGAAAGAAAAAATTGATAAAAAGTTAGAAAAATAGGATTTATGAAGGTTAAAGGAGTTAGGATTATTCTGCTTGGAAGAAAGCAACTGGTGGGTGGCTTAATAAAAGTTTTCAAGTATATGAAGGGTTGTCATATAGAGACTGGTAAGTGGCTGTTCTCCTTGCTGCTGAGAAGAGAACAAAAGGAAATAGTCTTTAATTTTAGGGGGAGGGGGGTTGGGGGTGACAGAACTAGGTTGGACATAAGGAAGAATTTCCCAGAAAGTGAGGTTTGTTAAGCACTGGAATGGATTATCAAGGAATCTCTTTTTCTGGAGATGTTTGGAACTAAGACAGAAACTGATGTGGGAGGAATGGTTTAGATAGGTGGACCCTTGCTTAAGGCATTGGAGAATCAACCAGATGACCTGTGGAAGCTCTTTGCTTTGAGTCTATACCAAACCAACTGACCTCAGCTTGACAAGGTATGAGGTGCCAGGTTAGTTCATGACTTCAGCTGTTTTAGCAGGTGCTGAGCCACTCTTCACTTTGCCATGGGCTCAATTTCTTGGTATCTAATTGTTATATGGTGGGAAGTAATTGGGGCAGTGATGGGTAGGAGATAACGAATACAGCCTTGTCACAGGCTAAAACATACATAGGCAGTCTTTAAAGAATTCTGAGTGAATAAGGGTAAGGTCTATAAAGTGTGAAGGGCTCTTGTAATTTTTTAAAAAAAATTTTAATGTTTATTTATTTTGAGAGAGAGTGTGAGTGGGGGAGGGGCAGAGAGAGAGGGAGACACAGAATCTGAAGCAGGCTCCAGGCCCTGAGCTGTCGGCACAGAGCCTGATGCGGGGCTGGAACTCATGAACCACGAGATCATGACCTGAGCCGAAGTTGGACGCTTAGCTGACTGAGCCACCCAGGCACCCCTTTTTTTCTTTTTTTAAAGCCTCAAATGGTTTTCTTCCTCAATAGTATAGCTTCTATATAGCTTCTATGTGTTCATGAAAACTACTCCTTCCTTTAAGCTTTTTATTTTTTAATGTTATTTATTTATTTAATTGGGGGGCGGGATGCACGGGGGAGAGGGGCAGAGGGAGAGAGAGAGACATAATCTTTTTTAAAAAGTATTTTAACATAATTTATTGTCAAATTGGCTTCCATACAACACCCAGTGCTCATGCCCTCCTCAATGCCCATCACCTATTTCCCCTCTCCCCCACTCCTCCATCCAGCCTCAGTTTGTTCTCTGTATTTAAGAGTTTTTTGTGGTTTGCCTCCCTTCCTCTCTGTTTGTAACTATTTTTTCCCCTTCCCCTCCTCCATGGACTTCTGTTAAGTTTCTCAAGGTCCACATATGAGTGAAAACATATGATATCTGTCCTTCTCTGACTGACTTACTCAGCATGAAACCTTCCAGTTCCAACCACGTTGCTGCAAATGGCAGGATTTCATTCTTTCTCACTGCCAAATAGTATTCCCTTGTATATATAAACCACATGTTCTTTATCCATTTGTCAGTTGATGGACATTTAGGCTCTTTCCATAATTTGGTTATTGTTGAAAGCACTGCTATAAACATTGGGGTACAAGTGCCCCTATGCGTCAGCACTCCTGTATCCCTTGGGTAAATTCCTAGCAGTGTTATTGCTGGATCATAGGGTAGATCTATTTTTAATTTTTTTGGGAACCTCCACACTGTTTTCCAGAGCAGCTGCACCAGTTTGCATTCCCACCAACAGTGCAAGAGGGTTCCCGTTTCTCCACATCCTCATCAGCATCTGTGTTTCCTGAGTTGTTAATTTTAGCCACTCTGACTGGTGTCAGGTGGTATCTCAGTGTGGCTTTGATTTGTATTTCCCTATGATGAGTGACATTGAACATCTTTTCATGTGTCTGTTGGCCATTTGGATGTCTTCTTTGGAGAAGTGTCTATTAATCTATTCATGCATGTCTATTCATGTATTCATGTATTCACTGCAGAGACTATTTAGTGGAAGACTTTTTCTAGCCTTATTAATAATCCCCAAAATGTATTGCCATGATAGTAATCAGTATGTTATTGTAAATATTACCACAAGAATTTAAATTGTTAAAAACAACTCAGTTATTTCTGTTAAATATGGTGTTAGTACAATACTTTCAACTGCACTGAATTTTTCTGTTTTTTTTTTTTAAATTTAGTTCACCATTTAGACACCACCTAAGATATTTGACAGTATTTACTCTGTTTTAAGTACTAAAACTTTGAATACTGGCTAATGCAATATTCTTGGTTCCTTCAAACATGATTATTGTAATAGAACCACAAGAAAGGATTGGTTCAATTAATTGCTGGTTATGAAAGCACACACAGACACACAAACACACTAAACCAAATGTAAACCCTTTGTTTCTGAGCATTTGAGATGAGTGATTATACTACCGCAGTTTTAGGGGTTTTCCTCTTTCAACTATTTTAAGAAGTTTTGATATTAAAACTGTATTTTAAACTTTATTTATGACATCATTCTACAAAAATGTCTTTAAAGAAAATGAAAGTAACTTTTTACTGTGCAGCATCAGACTAATGAACATGGTGTATTCTTTCTCTTTTAGTAATTTCCTTTAATGTTCCATTCCCAAAGATTCGTAGAGAAGCCACTGCAGCAAGGATGTGCTTTGGCAGGCGAGGAGGGACTTGTGCTCAATCTCCCACCCCGCTCTCTAGCTTTGGACTATCGATGTAAAGTCCAGAAACCTAAACTCTTACCTTTCCCTTCTCCAACAGGGGTAACCAGACCTGTTTATATTAACCTGGTGAACATCCAGAAAATTAATGCATCAGTCTGATATTTTTAGGGCTTCCTAAATATTCTTTGTTCTTATAAGATATTCAGGTCTATAAAACCTGATTTATTCTTAGGAACACCAGCAGACTGCTTGAAGTTGGAATTTTCATCTGAAGAGTATAACAAATGGAGAAGTAAGGGCAAGACACCAGAGAGAGCTTGATGCTTCTGGCCTAGGTTCACAACAGTTAATTTAACAGGTCTTCAGCTTTGCTAATAGTGGCAGCTGGAAGCTTGGGTTTGGTCAATAGTATATGCCTTCTTTCTAATCAGAAAGGTCATATGATACAGAATATTTTTCGGCTTTTGAAAATCTACTAGCAGATTATCTATCCTGATTCCTTGGAACAGTTTTTGAAAGGAGCAAAGCTAGAACGTTTGATCCATCTTATGGGTCCTTGGTAGAGTTCAGTGCATGCACACCCACACTTAAGACTTCTATGTGGTCAAGGGAGATTGCTGTTCAGAACTCAAAGTTGGACTAATGAAAGACACCAGACTACAGTACTTGCTTTATTTGTTCTGATTGACTCAACCAAATGCCTTCAAGTTTCGTTTCCAATTTTTATCGTAAAAACTGTGAAATCAAGGTATTTGCTTGCTGCTGGGGTTTGATTCCATCTTGGAGACCTGGAGCAGAAGTTTTACACTGGTTTGGGAAAGCTGATGCCTTATGATGCACCCATAGTACAAGGCATAAAAATGTAAAGTAATCCAGTAAGAGTAAACAACAACATAACAACAAAAACTTAAAAAATATTCAAAGTTGAATACTTACTATATTTCTCACAATAGAAACCCAGACTTTTAAATAATTGTTCTATGCATTTAAGTGAGAGCTCTGTGAATGTTCTTTCCTAAACAGTTTAAAGATCTGACTGGTTGTATGTTTCCATTCTCTTGTTCATGTTGGCCAGCTATTCATATATTCAGGTTCATTAGAATCTTGAGAGAATTTCTAGCATGACTTCTGGTATATCATTCTGTGTTATGGTTTCTCTATCTATCTTTACGATGCACATCCTGTTGATTCTACTCATGGCAGGAAAAGGAATTATTTTGTATTATGATTGTGCTGTTGATATACACTTAATACTTTGGCTGAGATGATCAGAATTTAGGTAAAGCTAAGAATATTTTGGCCTTTTAAACGAGCTATGCATTTGCCACCTGCTCAGACTAAAAAGTATCTTGTAGGATTAAAGGGATGAGGAAGGTTCATGGGAAATCATTTTTAAAGGAAAAGGGAATGATATATAGAGTTAAAAAGCAACATTATAAACTGTTAAAAGGCCAGTATTTCAACACAAATAACATCCAAGTTATATAAAAGCCCTGTGTGATATGTTTATCGTTATTAGTTTTTAGGCTTTGTAGTCTTTGGGGACTTTGCTGGCCTGCTTTCTAGTTTCGTGGAGTACATTCAGCTGCATTGTGCACTTGAGTTCTATGGAACCGTTGTGCTTCATGTCTATTTACCTCATCCTTGTGGGGAAGCATCTGCTTTTGTGTCTTACATCTTAGAACTGCAGCTGGATTTCGGGAATTCTGCGGCTGTCTGGTATTTTCTTCTGCATATTAATATGATTAAATTGTACCAATGGTTCCCTTTTTTATCATTTCAAAATGAATATACCCCTAATATTTTTAGATTATAAAAATGATATAGTTACCTTGTAAAAAATAGTCAAACAGTATGGA
The DNA here is from genome assembly GCF_024362965.1 of Panthera pardus. Lineage (NCBI taxonomy): Eukaryota > Metazoa > Chordata > Mammalia > Carnivora > Felidae > Panthera > Panthera pardus. The sequence continues at coordinate 69,890,063 of NW_026526654.1, forward strand.
AAAGCATAGGTGGACCCGGCTTTTTGAAAGTTTGCCTTACGCCACTTTGCTTTTATGAAAGACCTACTTTAGTACCTGTTTTCAAGAGCTGAAAGAGCTCTGAAAAAGATTTTCGCTTTTAGGAAAAAAGGCAAGAAGTGAAAATAGTGTTCAGCATTTGTTTTGCAGCCAGCCATATGGAGATGGTGCGTACCCCAAGCAGGGAGAGTGGCACCACCAAGCTCTTTCCCCAGAACTACAGTGAGCAGTTCGGTATCAAGCTGCCATAGCTTTGAACTGTGTCTGTGAGCATCTGTGTTTATCTTGATTTATTTTGTGCATCCATTCGCAAGATGTGTCCTAAAGTATCAGAAAAGCAGCAACAAAACTAAAAGACAGCCTATGGAATGAGAGATGTTTGCAAATGACATGTCTGATAAAGGGTAAGTATCCAAAATCTGTAAAGAACTTATCAAATTTAACACCTAAAAAATAAATAATCCAGATAAGAAATGGCCAGAAGATACAAACAGATGTTTTTCCAAAGAAGATATACAGATGGCTACCAGACACATGAAAAGATGTTCAACATCACTCATCAGCAGGAAAATACAAATCAAAACCATGAGATACCACCTCACACCTATCAGCATGGCTAAAATTAACAGCATAGGAAACAACAGATGTTGGCAAGGATGTGGAGAAAGGGAACCTTCTTACACTGTTGGTGGGAATACAAACTGGTGCATCCACTCTGGAAAACAGTATGGAGGTTCCTCAAAAAATTAAAAATAGAATTACCATACGACCCAGAAATTGCACTACTAGCCACTTATCCAAAGGATACAGGAGTGCTGATTTGAAGGGGCACATGCACCCCAATGTTTGTAGCAGCACTATCAACAATAGCCAAATTATGGAAAGAGCCCAAATGTCCGTCGGCTGATGAATGGATGAAGAAGAAGTGGTATATCTATACAATGGAATATTACTCAGCCATCACATCAAAAAGAATGAAATCTTGCCATTTACAACAACATGGGTAGAGCTAGAGTGTATTATGCTAAGTGAAATAACTCGGAGAAAGACAAATACCCTATGATTTCACTCATATGTGGAATTTAAAAACCAAAACAGATGAACATAGGCGAAGAGGAAAACATAGAGGGAAGCAAACTATAAGAGACTCTTAACTATAGAGAACAAACTGAGTGTGGTAGGAGGGAGGTGAGTGGGGAATGTGCTAAATGGTTGATGGGCATTAAGGAGGTCACTTGGGTTTTTTAATGCTTATTTATTTACTTTGGAGAGAGAGAGAGAGAGAGAGAGAGAGAGAGAGAGAGAGAGAGAGAAAGCCTGCACACCAGTGGGGGAGGGGCAGAGGGAGAGAGGGAGACACAGAATCCGAAGCAGACTTCAGGCTCTGAGCTGTCATCACAGAGCCTGACACGGGGCTCAAACCGCAAACCGTGAGATCATGACCTGAGCCAAAGTTAGGTGCTTAACTGACTGAGCCACCCACGTGCCCCAAATGATGAATCACTAAATTCTACACCTGAAACCAATTTTACCATGTATGTTAACTAACTAGAATTTAAATAAAAACGAAGTAAAAAAAAAGTGTCAGATAAGCCTAAGACATTCGCTAAAAAATTTTTCCATGTAAATTAATGTTAATTGTTTATTTGCTTCATTTCAACTTATGAAAGTTTTCATAGGAATGCTCTACTTTCAGATAATGGGGAAATTTCATATAGAGGTTAACAATAAAAAAGTCCCAGAGATGATGACTGGCAATATGATAACACATTGGTGATCATCCTTATAGATGTCTCTCAATGTGTATATATTCATATAGAAACATATGTATAAGTAAATGCACACATGCAGTTTTATATTAATGAATAGTACTGTGTGAATTATTAATAACTATAGGTCCACATCATTATTTTAATGGATGCATTATGTGTACTGTGTATAGAATACTGCCTGGCACTCGGTAGGCCCTCAACCACTTGTTGATGAATGAATGAGCAGTAATTTATTTAAGCAATTTCCTATTAATGGACATTATTTCTTTCCAGTTTTTCACCATTATAAATTATACTGCAGTGAATATCCTTTTGCATCTTTGTTCACATGCACAATGATCTGTTTAAGGCAACTTCAACATATATTTCTTTTATGCATTGTCTGTTCTTTGTCCAGTGGTTATCTCTTGAAACACCAGAGACATATTTCCCCTGCTGAAGCCATTAAATTTTATAATTTTAACATATACTCCAAACAGGTAACAAAATACTTCCTTTAGTAAGGCATATTAATAAGTGAACATGTGGAATCATAGTTCTCATTTGTCAGATAGCCAAGAAGATAATTTGGAGATTTTACCTCTTCGCACAGTATCTTTTAAAAAGAAAAATTTTTAAAAAGTTCATTTATTTATTTTGACAGAGAGACGGTGTGCAAACAAGGGAGGGACAGAGAGAGAGAGGGAGAGTGAGAATCTCAAGCAGGCTCTGTCCTATCAGCATAGAGTCTGATCTGGGCCTCAAGCCCATGAACCATGAAATCATGACCTGAGCCTAAATCAAGAGTAGGATGGATGCTCAACCCACTGAGCCATCCAGGCACCCCAGCACAGTATCTTTTTGTCTGTGGACCACTAATAATCTTTTAAGAACATTTGTTAAAAAGATAACAGTCATCTGGAACAAAGATTAGGTTGTTCAATATCTGGATTCCAAAAAGTGGGAAAAAATAAGTTAATTATTCATGTATATTGAAATGACATACTTCATTTCCAACTACTAAACGATTTTTACTTTTCTTCTGTTTGTTTTAGCTTTAGCATGCTTTCTGAAATTGTGTGTGTGTGTGTGTGTGTGTGTGTGTGTGTGTGTGTGTGTGTATGTGTGTGTGTGTATTTAACCAGAGAGAAAGTCCTTCCTAACTTCATAACTTCATATTTACTGTTGGGACCATCACTTATTTAGTGAGGCACTTTTTAAAAAAAAGTTTATTTATTTATTTTGAGAGGGAGAGAGAGAGAGAGGGAGGGAGGGACAGAGAGAGAGGGAAAGAGAATCCCAAGCAGGCTTCATGCTGTCAGAATTGTGAGATCATGACCTGAGCTGAAATCAAGAGACTGACACTTAACCAAGTGAGCCACCCAGGTGCCCCTTCAGTGAGGCACTTTTATTTTTCAGACCCAAGTTGCTGCTGCCTAAATTCCTTCTGAATTCCCAGTACCAATAAATCGCAGAAGTTTTAGTACCCTTCCACAGAGTGATAATGAAATGCTTATTTTTAAAAACAGTAGGTTGTGTCCAATGGTGTTAGTTTAAATTCTTAATGTCCTGACCAAAATGCCAGAAAACGAACCTCAGGTTTTTGGTAATATTAAAGTGAACGGGTTTTCAGCAGAGAAGTTTTGTGGCTTCTGTGACGTGCCCCTGTACTTCTCTGTTCTTCAGCCCCCTTTTCCCACTTGGCAGTGCAAAGTCACCTTGCTCAGCCCTCTGACCTTGCCTGGAAAAATGTCCTCATCAGTGAGTGTTTGTGGGGTTAGGGTGATAAGGATTCTAAAGGAAAGAGTGCCTGTTTCAATTCAAATAGTTGGATTAGTCACAGGGATACTTAATCCATTTACAAATAGTAGAATCCTCCAGCAAAGCTTCTTTGTGTTCATCAGAGTATTTTGTATTCATTTAAAGGAAAAAAAAAAAAGGAATAACTGAATGCAGATCATGCAGGAGTTGTTCATTTAGCAGAATTCGAATTTTTCTGGTTCTAAATAGCATAAGTATTAAGGCACTTTTAAAGATTTACTTTTTTTTTCATAGAAGTTTTACATTGTGATTAAAATACACATAACATAAACATTTACCATTTTTACTATTTTTAAGTATATAGGTCAGTGACATTAAGCACATTCATGTTGTTGTGCAACCGTCACCACCATCCAGTCTTCAGAATTGTTTTCATCTCGCAAAACTGAAACTCTGTACCCATTAAACATGACCTCCCCACTTCCCTCCTCCCCCCGCCCCCAGCCCCTGGCAATCACCATTCTACTTTCTGTGAACACTTTTGTGAGGGCTATTATATCTCTTTCTTTAAGAAATGGAGGTAGAAATCCATCTATCAGGAATAGTTTTAGGTGCATTCCTGTGTGGACACAGTTGGGCAGTCCTATAATTATGCATCCTCCTGAAATGCATTTTGGGTCATTTCTACACAGAACTTTAAAAATTACTTCATATGGATACTGGAGGTTCTTGCTTTTCTTGTCCCACTCACTTTTTGAAGGCATAAGAATATCTTATTAAGGATTATGCAAAATAACCTTCTACAAATCCTGATATTATTACACTGCCCAAAAAACTTCAAAGCATCAGGAAAGGTTCCCCCCCCCCCCCCCAACTTTATAACTAAACCAGATTCAGCTGGCTACCCCACTTGGCTACAGAGTACTAAAGAAGAGACTGAGCTGACTGAACTTGATCCTGCTGCCCCTGCACACACAACACTCCCATTGACTCTAGAGAAGACTTAAGTGCATGAAAGGACTCCAGGATCAAAAGGTTAGCTCTACAGGGAGCTGTGTCTGGCTCAAGCAATCCATTTTTTTTTTTTCTATTGACAGTGAAAACGTTTTATAGTTCTTTTTCAAAGTTTTTCAAACTTTTACAAAAACAGGCTACTTGTGAAAAAATGAGAAGGCATCTAATTGAACTACATCCAGAGGAGATCATGGCAGAGACCAACAGGGAGGAAAACATTTCTAAACCACAGTGATATTGGTCAAATCATTTGTATTTTAAAAATAAAGTATTTGAGGCCCCAGCTGAAGGAAATTTTCATTATGAAAGCTGGTTGGGCTATGAAGCAGAATGTGAGATAAACTAAGACACAAATCTCATGAGTGTTTCTCTTTGTCTGCTAATGACTTAATAATGCTGACAGTATTACACAACCTTTGCATTTTATGAAATCTATGAAAATAGGAAAAAATACATGCTATATGTAAATGGTATGGTTGTGCAGATGCTTAACCCTCATTTAATTCATTGCTGGAAAAATAAATGCCTTAAAACATTTTGAAAAGAGAAATTGCCTTAAGGAGAATAATTAACAAGAAGACTAGTAATCACATTTTTGAAAAAGTGAGATATGGTTCTTCATGTTATGGGTCTAAATTTTTTACATTTATTGGAGCTCTTTAGTATATGTAAGAATTCATTCCTGGGGCGCCTGGGTGGCTTATTGGTTAAGCATCCAACTTTGGCTCAGGTCATGATCTCGTGGTTCATGAGTTCGAGCCCCGCTGACAGCCTAGACAGAACCTGGAGCCTGCTTCAGATTTTCTGTTTCCCTCTGTCTCTGCCCCTCCCCAGCTTGCGCTGTCTCTCTCTCTCAAAAATAAATAAACATTAAAAAAAAAAGAATTCACTCCTTTATTCATCATCTTTTATGTGTGACTATGTGCCCAATGTTAATCTAATAGTTTTCCAAAACCTCAATTGAACAAGTATATAAGGAAGTAGATTACATATAGTAAAACAGAACCCATGATGGGAGATGGGCATATGTGTCTCAAGTATTTTGTTTTCTCAAATCACCCTTCATTAGTAAATTTGCCTTAAGAATTTTCTCTAACTTCACCTGGAACGTACAATTTTGATTGGCAACTGGCTTCTTCCTCCTAGGAATAACTGTTATAATATTTTAATCTCTCTACTAGGACAGAGAATGCTATGTTGAACTAACTTGAAAAGCATGTTTTATAATCAGAAAACTGATTAAATGTCATTAGAATTTTGATCTTAACCATCCTCTCTTATATAAGCAATGGAAAAGCTTGGTGAGGAGCTTGTCTAAGCAGTTTTCTTGTATTTTCACATAATTGGGTTTGACGGTTTTCTGCCATTGCACAGGATAACTGCAGTTGATGGTGTTCATGTTTTTACTTAAGGGCCATTGGATTGTATCAGAAACTATATGCTACACTCTTGTAATCCTGTAAGTCATTTTTGAGTTGCATGATTGAAAGTGAATAATAATGTACCACAAAACAAAAATTACTCATGCAGTTAAAGCTTTTTTGTGTGCAGCTTTAGAAACAACTAGTCCACAGAGAATTAGACTCATGAAATAAATGAAAATACATGATCATCCCCACCCACTCCTTGTTGTCTAGGCCTATTCAGGTCTGGTGAAAACATTAAGCCACTTAAGTGGTATTGGGTACCTAATTTATTCAGCTTCTGGAAGGTACCAGATTAATGCTTACAGAGGCAGATTTTAAACTTTGAGGGGCGGGGAGGTTCTAGCAAACTCTTCCCGTTAGTATGTGCCCAACGGTCCACAGAAATCAGGTACTTCTTTGTTAAGCTACCTTAGCTTTCCTTGGGAATTGTTAGGTGTTTTATGGACTGTGTTCTTCTTCTTTTTAAAAAATGTTTACTTATCTACTTTTGAGAGAGAGAGAGGGAGAAAGGGAGAAGAAAGAGAGAGAGGGAGAAAGCCTCTGTCAGTGCAGAGGCTGATGTGGGGCTTGATCTCATGAACCTCAAGATCATGACCTGAGTGAAATCAAGAGTCAGTCACTTAACTGACTGAGCCACCTGGGTGCCCTGGGCTGTGTTCTTATATGGTGGTTAAGTTGGTTTGCTGAAATGGATCTAGAAAGATCCAGGACAGTGACTGATTGTAAAGGGCTGTTGGGTGGGCAGAGAGAAAATCAAGGTGGTATGACAGAGCAGTTTCTCTCTCAGACTCTCAAATCTGTCTTCTAGCCATAACTTTGGGTCTAAAATTTTCTCCACTAGTGTCATTCAGGCCAATGTTTCCATAAGGGCCCTGCTCCTTTGGAGAATGAGCACATTGGTTTAGGTAAATTTGTCAGACTAACTAAACAGTTATCTATGGCACTAAGGAAAAACAGTCCAGTATAAGGAAGACCATTTAGGAGTTAACAGAGAAGGAAGTTGGAAGACAAAATGTCCTGAAAATACAATTTTTGGAAAGCAGGCCAGGGGTGGGCACATAGCATGGAACTTTGACAGCTTGATTTAACATAAACATCATAGAATGATGGCTTTGTTGGGGTTGGGGATGATAGAAATGATAGGGTAACTCTTGTAAAGAGGTTTTAGGTGTTCCTGAAGATAAATGTAACCTATCTCATAGCCTGATTTGGAATTTTGCCTCTACTGTAGCTCTTCATGGGAGATTAGAAGGCCTTAGCCTATATATGGGAAAAAGTCTTCATCTCAAATCTTCACGTTGCTTGATTGAGTCTTCTTGGGTTGGGATGTGAGGTAAGAGAGGTTGTGAGACCAAGTCCAGACTCAAGGGAATGAATTCCATCATTTAATGATTCCTGCCATGGGTCCAAGAGGAAGGAGTGGTCATCACAGGCTTAGACTCTGCTGCATTTTTGAGGATTTAGTAGATCATCATTGGCAGTAACAACTTAGTCCCATCCTCACAAGAGTGAGAAGAGCTTGGGACATCCATGGAGGAATCTACAAGAGTTGTGGGAAGCCTTGATGCACTTTAGTATTCTCTTTGCATATTTGTATTAACCTGGAAAATTATTTCTTGAAGGGAAAAGGAAATGTTATTTTTAGAATGGGATCAACATTTCCAGCATGTCTGTTGGGGAGCTAGCTCCTCAGTATTTACATGGGAATGGGGTGAACTATCATTAGTATGCCCACATCATGGGGTATCAGAATGGTTTTTGCTCTGGTAGACCAGCTATACACATGAGGAAGTTGAGTATGTTGATTTTTTTGAAGTGACTGTTGATATTTTAGCTGTGATTCTTATTCAGTTTCTTCTGTAATGTCAGACTGCAAATTCTCATGCCCTTGAGAGACAATTTTTTAAGACAGTAAAGCGTTGAATCATATTTAGTGCAATGAGTTTCTCTTGAGTGCTTGCTGTGTTTCTGACACTGTGCTGAGTGTTGTATGGTATACAAGTGAGAGAAAGAATACATGGTTCCTACTGTCAAGGAACTTATAATTTATTGAGACAAGGCATTCTTGAACCAGTTAAATAATGAGATAAGACAGTATATGATACACATACTTACACTTATTTAGTTTAGAAAAAGCACAGTGGGATTATTTAAAGAGCTAAAATACCCATAACTTGTTCTTTCACTTTAATGGTCAAGAACTCCAAAACCCTGTCCGAAAGGGGATAGAAAGGAGAGAAGAAGGCTTACTCATCTCTTCCTTCTTTGCTCATGCCATGATGCTCCTATAAGGCAAAGTCTTTGGAAATTTGGGAGCTGATGGGAAATTGTTTTCAGAAATAGAGATGAAGGCGGTAATGGTAGAATATTATTGAGTTGGGGCTCTTGCCTTCTGTCCAGCCACCCAGAGAGCTTAGTGTACGTATGTATTCTTCTAGCTACTGTAGCCCATTCTTTTTTTTTTTTTTTAATATTTATTTATTTTGGGGAAAGCACAAGTGGGGGAGGGGCAAAAAGAGGGGGACAGAGGATCCAAAGTGGGCTCTGCACTGACAGGTTGACAGCAGTGAGCCTAAAGTGGGGTCAAACTCACAAACCTCAAGATCACGACCTGAGCCAAAGTCGGATGCTCAATTGACTGAGCCACCTCAGCTACTGTAGTCATTTAAAAAAAATATTTTTTAATTAATAATAATTTTTTATTCAAGTATAATTAACATACAGTGCAGTCCATTCTTGCATGGTCACGGGTCTGTCTGAGGTCACAGAGACTCACCTTGATTTCTGTTTTTTCAGATGAATCCCAGTCCGATATCTATTTGAGACAGGGAGAAACAGCAAGCCTTAAATGGATTCCCTATTTCTTCCTCATTACTTCTTCTCTTCTCTGACCTCCCTGCCCCATTCTTGATATTTTTACTGCTTTCCTTTTCTCCCTTTCTCCTAGTAGCACATCTACTTTTTCCTAGCGTTCCTAGTTTTTTCTTTCTCACTGCTCTCCATGCACCATGGTCTCTAAGTCTGAAGAAGGAAAAAGAATAAAACAAACGTTGCCAAGAAATACCCTTCCTTTCCTTCAGTTTTTGGAAAACTAACTCCTAGAATATAGCTCTTGAAGTACTGGGGCTTTTGGATTGCCTTTGTTGTTCTGTACACATCCCAGTGTGCTAAAGCCATTTCATAAAGGTTAAGTGCGAACAATACCAGTCACTTGCCATATGCAAGACACTCTGGGCTTTATCCCAGGCAGGCGGTGCCGTGCCATATCTGTCTCATTCACTTGTTTATAATTCATTCATTCACTGAATGAAGAGGTACACAGAAGCCAGATCTCATTAGGCCTTCCAGGCCATAATGAAGAATTTAGTTTTGATTCTAGGAACTGTAGGAGACCAGGGGGCTGACATGGTCTGATAGGTGTTTTTAAAAGTTTTCTTTGGCTGTAGTATAAAAACAGATGAAAGAGGTCAAGGGCAGGAGCTGGGTATCTATTGCAGAATTCTAAACTAGAGATAATGATGGCTTAGACTAGGGTGTTTGAAGTGGAGACGGACCAATTCTTGCCAAAGTGTGTGTTTGTAGGCCGAACGCTGTTTCTTATACCAGTGTGTCCTTCATGTATGGCCGGGGGCTGGCTCTAGCATTTATGTGCTTAGTGTCTGTGCAGCTGGTTTGGAACCCTGGAAGCCAGGCTTCCCTGGGTCAGATGTACTCCTCATCCACTAGCCATTCGTGCCTCTTGTAGAGGCTTGATGCTGCTCAGAATGTTTGTTTGATAACTTGATTATGGTTTCACTTTACGTCCCACTGGCTTAAAATCTTTTTTAATAAAAAGGAGACACTGGAGCTGATGGTTTAAAAAATTGCAAAATGCTTTTCCCACCCGGTTCTTACTTTAAATGTATTGTTGTGTGAGATATATCATCCAATCTGTTGAAATCAAAGTTTCATGAGGATGCCTGGTGTTGTTTCGGAAAACGCTGTGTCAGCTGTCCCCAAAAAGCACTGGACATGGCAGGGCTCATTTCCACAGATATTTGCAAAAGACTGAGTGTGTGTAAGATAAAAAAAAGATAAAAGATGTGGCCTCTGTCTCCAAGAAACTTGAGAGGAAGGGAAAGTAACAAAAATTACTGTGTATCTTTTAGGTGCTGGCCTTTGACAACTACCACTCATTCAACCTTTGTGACACCTCTGAGGTAGGTGCTGTTCTTACCCCTGTTTTAGGATGAGAAAAGGGGGGCACCATCATCTGTCTCTGGTCATGCTGCTATTGTGTGCAGAGCCAGGAGTGGAGCCCCAAACCCAAGGTTTCCTTACTTTACACTGTAGGTACCATTTCACAAGATTTCAGAATACTGCTCCTTTACAGCTGCAGAATCTTGGGGGAAATGTCTTAAACTTCCTGAGCCTCTGTTTCCTTAGCTATAAAATATGGATAATAATATTTACCATCAAAAGGTATGTATGAAACATGTATGAAAGTTCCTGGTACACAGTAGCCAGCAACTAAAGTTCACGTTTCCTTTCTTTTGTGAACTAGCATTACGGGAAGAGAATCTATGATGTGATTTTGTTGTGGAGGCCTAAGCAAGCGTGGCAAAGCATCTCCCCCACCCCCTTGTTTTTCAACCTTACAACTGTCAGAAAAGACTGTGTTATACATTTGGACTTAGGGGATAGGAGACGACTACAGGATTGTGGGATTTGTTTGTGGATATCTGTGTCCAGGAAAAGGGGAATGCTCAAGCTCCCTAGTCTATCTCATCCAATTCAGGTAGCAACAGGAGGGAAAGAGGCAGTTGTTTATATAGCACATATAAATGAAGGCCTCAGATCCTGAGGGTCAATTTTGTATGTCCTTTAGAGGTGAAATTAATGGGTATTTCCCTTTGAAGGATCAACTGTATAGGCACTATTCAGTGGACTAAAAGGACCTCACACTGTTTTTTGGTGAGAGATCATATTTATCTTTTTCAGTTCTTATGAAAACCAATTGGCCTTTCCTGAAACTAGATATGTAAACTTTGATGAGCTAACAAGAAGGAGAAAAAAAAGAGCAACAATAACCTTAAAGTCTATATCAGGCTCTAAAGAATAATGCAAGGGACAATAAATAATTCTGCTAGTTTTTCTACAAAGTGGCCCATTATACACGTGTGAGGAAGATAAACTACCACCCTGGGGGAGAAAAAATAAAACAGCCAAAAGGCTAATCTTAATTATTGAACTGTACTGTATTGCTCTCCAACGTTTTGTTTAGAATGGATTGTGGAGGCAACCTTTGGGGGACACTCTCAGTCTCACTAGGTGACTATGACTTACCAGAACATGACTGTGGTTTATTAAAATCATCAAGGAGGGCCTGGGTGGCTCAGTTGGTTAAGTGTTTGACTCTTGATTTTGTCTCAGGTCATGATCCTAGGGTCGTAGGACCCCTGTTGAGGTTCTGACAGCGTGGAGCCTGCTTGGGATTCTCTCTCTCCCTCTCTCTCTCTCTGCCCCTCATTCACTCTCTCTCTCCAAAGAAATAAATAAAAACATTTAAAAAACAATCAAAGCATAGATGATTGCTTTATTCTTCTTCTCTCACTTTGTGTCTGCCTTGAATTAAGTCTTGTCCTCCAATAGATAGGTACACCCAGAAACCTTGTTAGACTCATCAAATATCCTCTTGGTGCTTGGACTGCTTCTCTTCCAATTCTATTTGGATATAGTATGATCTTTTCCCCCCAGGCAGCCAGTCTCCAGCAATCTAATAAAGGCCCTGCAAGGGGCACTGTCAGAGTGTTCACATGATCATGTATGTTTCTAAATTTTGCAAAAGCACAATGTTTTAAATATAATCACTCAAGATCACCTCTTTCTACTCTGGCTTTCCCATCACAATTTGTCAGCTGGCATCTGAGTGGTGGGCATATTTTGGATCTGGCTAAAAGGAAGTTGAACTAGGGATACATGTAGTTTGGTGCAATATTTTTATGTAGTTTGTAGGCCCTTTTGTGGCCATCTGGGTGAGGAATGACTTTCAGGAATCCACCCAGTGGATGACTTACCCAGCAGAGATGGTGAGGAAAAGTGAGGGCCATATAAGCCAGCTTATGGCTCTCATCACTGGCAGTACAGAGCAGTGGAGATAAAAAAGGTTTGAAGCAAGGTTTGAGAAGCTCAGCTGTGGAAAATTCTCACTTTCGGCAGACATGAAATTGTGGGCAGAAGATTGATGCCTAGCCAAATATATTCTCTCCTCTTTGGAATATGCTTAATAGGTCTGAGCATACAATTATAAACTCACTACGTGTATTTTTCTTTCTCTTATGTGAACAGCAAGAAATAGATTTCATCAGAATTCTTGTGTTTGTGCATGTTTCTGCCTCCCATTCTGGATCTCCTCGTATTGTATCTGTTGCCTCTTGTCCCAAAAAAATTTGGTTTCAGAGGAAAGGATGTGCAAAATCACCACCAAAGCAAGAGAAACGTCCTGAGGAGTAAGTGTTCTGGTGACAAAACTCTCATATAATCCCATCAGTAATTCACAGTATGTAGCATAAGAGGAATTCAATTATCTAATTATGTCACTGAATGCAATGTAGGGATATTTGAATTGTTCTTGGGTATGCCTTAATTTCTGGTTAATTTTGTATGTTTTTTTCCCCAGAATTATTGTTCATACCAAAATTCAGATGTGATAGAAAAGATGTATGTCTATTGGAAGCCAAAAGTGTAAATTGAAAAAATGTTTGTTGTATCTGTCATCTTTTTTTTTTTACTTAAAGAAATGTTTATTTATTTCTGAAGGAGAGAGAGAAGGAGATAGAGTGTTTGCAGGGGAAGGGCAGAGAGAGAGGGAGACACAGAACTCGAAGCAGGCTCCAGGCTCTGAGCTGTCAGCACAGAGCCCGACACGGGGTTCGAACCCATGAGCTGTGAGATCCTGACCTGAGCCCAAGTCAGACGCTTGACTGATTGAGCCACCCAGGTGCCCCTTGTCATCTTTTTAAAAAATGTGTAATTTCTCTACTCATGCCCAAGAAATATTCATTTTTTGCATCTAATTTTGTATTTTATTTTCTTTAAAGAGGGATACAAACTTTGTATTAGCTTTGGGCCGCATAAAACCCAGACCTTCCCTGTTTCGTGCCTTCACTCTTATATGGAAATATTTGGTAGTAGCTGGAATACATGTGTAGAGGTGAGCAGCATGTTGTAATGGAAGGAGTAACCTTGATTCTGCCACCTACCAGCTATGTGACTTCAGCAAGTTTCTCAGCCTCTCTGAACTTTAGTTTCTTCAGCTACAAAGTCTGGATGATCACACTTCTCGGGATTGTTGTGAGACCTAAAGGGGCACATGATAAGTGCTTGGCATGGATAAGCACTCATTATATATAATTTACCATTTTTCCCTCAACGTCTCTCCAATAGTTCACGGTTTTATCTCAGCTCAGGGATCCAGGTGAAGAAATGTTTTGTTCTTTCAAAGTGCATTTTGACAGGAGGGTATGAAAAAGAGAGTTGGAGTTTCCCCTGTGATTCTGGTCTTTGAAAAGCCCTAGGAAGAATGAATCACAATGGTATTTTCTCTGGGAATAAAGCAAAGAATTAAGTACTTTCATCAGCTGTGTAGAATATTGGACCAAGAGTCCCAATTCGGTGTGTCTGCCACTCTAAACACACACACACACACACACACACACACACACACACACACACACACACACACACGGGATATGGCCCAAAGATTGGGTTATTCTCAATCACTGAAGTTTTTCTGCAAAGTTTCATTTCTCCATCAAAAAAAAAAAAAAAAAAATGGATGAGCAAAGCCCCAGGCCTAGTGCTGGTAGGAATCCTTGACCTATGGTTTACTGTTCCTGGGGTGTCCTAATGGGCCATGGTATTCTGGAATGGGTCATGGTATTCTGGAACATCACAGTCTTTCTGATATGTTTTCTTCAGCCCTGTGCACACAGAGATGCTCTGTGAGGTGGGGCTGGGGACTGGAAGCACAAAGTTAGCTAAATACTGACTCGCTGTTAGGATGTAAATTAGTCCTCATAGCAGACTAGGCCACTGCCTATAATGCTGGACCATGGACTCTTTTCTTTGAGGGCAAAATCCAAGAATTCTTCTTTTTTTTTCAGTGTCTACCAGGGCTAGCACCTAGTAGGTGTTTATAATATTTATTGAATTGATTTACAATATACATACAGTAGGGATACAAAGAAAGACTTTTAAAGTACCCAAAGGGTTTTCCTTTTTGAAAGAAAACTATAGCTTTTGATTAATAAGCATGATAATTATGTCCCTTTCCCTACTGTTTTGGATGAAGGGGAATGTTTTTGAGATGGGGATTCAGAAACAGTCTACTTCACATACTTCGCCTATAAGCCTTTCCTTCTCTGTGTGAAAGAAATCAAACTCAAGCAAGTCTGGGGAAGTGTGAGAGGTTAGCATACTTGTAAAGACAAAACAATCACAAGTAGGGTGTCAGCTGAGTGAAGGCCAGTATGGACTCTAGCCTGCAGGCAGTCTAGAAAGAAAACTCATTCTGAGACTCTCTTCCCCTGTGGCTGGCGAACATGACTGATGTCTAATGAAGAAGAATTGCTGGTTAAATAAGAAAGAGTCTGTATAATATGTGTTATAATGAGTTAAACGTTTGCCTACTAATTGTAGTAGGAAATTGTTTAGGAAACCTGGGTGCATTGAGCTTACCCACATTGTATTTGAGGCCATCTTCGTTAATTTTCATGCTTTCTAAACTACTGAGTTAAATAAACTCATTCAGGTGTTGTCAAAGTGAACCCACCTAATCTTACTAACTTACTTGGTGTCTGGATAAGATGTGCCCAGGATCTAGTCTATTTGGCTGCTAACACACACACACACACACACACACACACACACACTCACACACACACTTGTTGAAAAATATTCATCGATGTCTACTGTATGTCAGGGGGTGTGCTGAGCACTGAGGATGTGAGTCAGGCACAATCCTGCCCCTCGCGAGGCTTATAGTGTAGAACAGTAGATGAACAGAGCAGCTGTGTCTCTTATTTGGGTAGTGCAGGAGACCTATAGCTCATCCTGAGCTTCCAGAAGTGTTTCCAGAGGTGGCCAGCCCTGCTGCTTTTCCCACTTGCCTTTCCAAAGGGCAAGACATGTAGGTTACCACTGACACAAATGCCCCATTCATGGTCTGCTGGGCCACTTAAACTTTATTAGTTGGTCATATGGAAGAACAGGAGAAGTTTAAGAGAATGATAATCTTGTAAGTAGCCATATTTGGTCAGTCTTCAGGTTGATTTCTGGGGTATTTAGGATGATATGATAGTTATCTAGATGTGTTCGTGGGACAAGACAAGCCTAGGGTCCTCCTACCCTGCTGCTGTCTTCCTCTTAAATAGTCATATTTTAATTGCCAACTCTTTTTTTTTTTTTCATGTTTATTTATTTATTTTGGGAGAGAGAGCGAGAGAGCAAGTGCATGCACAGGGGAGGGGCAGAGAGAGGGAGAAAGAGAGAATCCCAAACAGGCAGCTCAGAGCCTGATGAGGGGCTTGATCCCACAAATCATGAAATCGTGACCTGAGCCAAAATCAAAAGTCAGATGCTCAGCTGTCTGAGCCACCCAGGTGCCCCTTAAATGCCAACTCTTAAATGGAGTAAAATACTTAACATAAGTGAATTGATAATTTTAAGGCTGTTAATAATAACTGTCTTTAATTGTAGCAGTTTTGCCTTGGACAGAAATCATGGGGATAAATTTTAAATCTGGCTGGAAAATAGCATTGAAACAGTACTAATATTATCAAATTTTTAGTATGGGGGTATTTGGAGTCATTGAGATTTACTCTTTGTATGTTCAGGAACATTAGTTGTTTCAGACTGGAATATAACTGGCTATAGCTAGTTGAATAAAATTCCTGCAGTTCATCCATTCTTCTCCTACCAGCAGGTGTCATTATGGAAATATGAAAATACTGTAAATTCCAAAGTTGTAGGAACTGGCTATGAGAAAGAGAAGTGGCATTTTGGATATTAAAAAACAACAAAAAATGAAGAAAAAATTTGGTGCTAACCAAGTATGGCATGTTTAATTACTAATTTGGCAATGTTTTATGATACAGTGTAAATGACACAGGATTTCAAGGCACAAG
This sequence comes from Panthera pardus, assembly GCF_024362965.1. Classification (NCBI taxonomy): domain Eukaryota; kingdom Metazoa; phylum Chordata; class Mammalia; order Carnivora; family Felidae; genus Panthera; species Panthera pardus. Next base: position 69,906,200 of record NW_026526654.1, read on the forward strand.
CTTAATTTATTTTAATTAGATTAAGCAAATATTTATTAAGACCTGGTTAGGTTCACAGGGGTATCAAAAGAAAAGACATAATTCTTATCCTTAAGTAGCTGGCATGATATCTAGGGGGAAGAAGATACTTACATTAAATAATTAACAGAATGCATCTGTCTTTCTTTTTAATATGCCAGACTGAAGTGCATAGATAATAAAGTAATGCAAGTTCCAGCTGGAAGGGCTGTGTGTAGTATTGTTGATTCTGTATTAATCAAGTAACACTCTTTATATATTTAAGTAGAGAGGAGCTTCAAAATTTTTTGTTAATGAGAAGGCTCATTCTTTCCTTTCTTGATAACTGCCATCACCTATCTTTCTCCATACATTTTAAGTAATAATTATAATAATTACATATATTGGTTAACCTAGGATATAGCAATTGTTTACAACAGTTTGCTATAACCAACTGATAATATGATTAAGTCTTTCTAAAAACCAAGGTAAATACTACCAGTGGTCATCTTTTTTTAAATTTAATTTTTATTTATTTTCAGATAGAGTTAGAGAGCAAGAGGGGGAGGGGCAGAGAGAGAGGGAGATAGAATCCCAAGCAGGATCCTCACTGTCAGTGCAGATTCCAACATGGGGCCTCAACTCACAAACCGTGAGATCATGACCTGAGCTGAAATCAAGAGTCAGATGCTTAACCAACTGAGCCACCCAGGCACCCCCTACCAGGGGTCATTTTTACTAGGAGACTTAACACGGTACTCTGATAAGAAGAGTATTAGTGTTCTAGATCAGGATCAATGCTTCATCTATCCTATTTTCCCCTCGAGACTGTGAGCTCTTCCAAGGCCTGGGATATGTAGCATTACTCTTTGCATTTCTTTTTTCTTTTTTTTTTTTAAGGTTTATTTTATTTTTTAGAAAGAGAGAGGGTGAGCGGGGCGGGGGGGGGGGGTAATGGGGCAGAGGGAGAGAGAGAGAGAATCTTTTTCTTTTATGATTTTTTAAAGTTTATTTTGAGAAAGAGAGCAAGCAGGGTAGGGGCAGAGAGAGAGAGAATCCCAAGCAGGCTCCACACTCTCAGTGCAGAGCCTGATGCAGGGCTTGAACCTACAAACCACAAGATCATGACCTGAGCCAAGATCAAGAGTCAGATGGTTAACCGACAGAGCCACCCAGATGCCCCTAGAGAGAGAGAGAGAGAATCTTAAGCAGTCTCCATACTCGGCATGGAGCCTGATGTGGGGCTCAGTCCCACGACCCTGGGATCATGACCTGAGCTGAAATCAAGAGTTGGATGCTCAACCGACTGAGCCACCCAGGCACCCCACTCTTTCATTTGTGACATTCTAAAACTGGGTCTGTGTCTTTAGTGAGCAATTAGTACATGTTTGTTGAATGACTAAATGATGAAAATATCACCAAAGGATAGGGTATTGGCACTTCTTCATACATTATGTTGTTAGAATGTATGTTGATATTAGATTAAGAAATCTCAGATGGAATAAGTCAGAAAACTGGATTGAAAAGTTGATAGATTCCTAAACGTTTCTCTTTTGATTCCGTTAGTCCATCCAAAGAAATCTGTCTCAAAAAGTGTTTTAGGGGCACCTGGGTGCTCATTTGGTTAAGTGTCCAACTTTGGCTCAGGTCATGATCTCATGATTTGGGAATTCGAGCCCCTGCATCAGGCTCGCTGCTGACAGTTCAGAGCTCGGAGCCTGGAGCCTGGAGCTTGTTTCAGATTCTATGTCTCCCTCTCTCTCTGCCCCTCCCCCACTTGTGCTCTCTCTTTCTCTCTCAAAAATAAATAAACATTAAAAAAAAATTCACCTAAATAGGACGGTCAATCTTTTCCATTGACAGTTTACTTACTGTACTCATACTAATTCTTTAAAAAAGTTTTTTTTTAAACATCTTACTTATTTTTGAGAGATAGATCATGAGCAGGGGAGGGGCAGAGGGAGGGAAACACAAAATCCAAAGCCAGCTCCGGGCTCTGAGCTGTTAGCACAGAGCCTGATGTGGGGGTCAAACTCACGAACCATGAAATCATGGCCTAGGCTGAAGTCAGATGCTTAACCAACTGAGCCACCCAGGCATCCCGATACTAATTCTTTTTATTTGAAGGCCATTATTAATTCACCAGCTGCCACAAGGTGAGGCTGGTGTCTTCAGCCTACCTTTGGTAGATTGAGCTAACTACTCTTTATTTATCACTTACATCTCCAGCTGCTTACTGGACTTCCCCATTTTGATTTTCTGTTGTCAGCTCTAACTTTACTTGTTAAAACAAAATCATCATTTTTTTACATGTAAAGTATCTCCTTCTTCTGAGCATACTGTTTTTCTTAACATTACCATCATTTTTCCAGTTCCCAGGCTAAACACTTTGATGTTTTCTTTTTTCAATCTTTTTCTCCATCCAATCAATCAACAAACCTCTTCTATTTCCTTTGTGATGCTTTAGATATTTATTAATTCTTTTCTTCCTTTCCACTAAGAAGACCCTGGGTTAGATCATGAGTGGATAAAATAGCCTCCTGGATCATCCTATTGTCAGTTTCTCCTCTTTTTTTTTCTATGAATGACTATGAACATTTTAGTTAGAATCATTCAAACATCAATACCGAGTTCAAACTCTTTATCAGAGTGGCTATGGCCCTTCATGATATGCTACCTGATCACCACTCTAACGCAAATATTGTCTACTCCACTGCTTTGCTCCAGTTATATAGAAAAATGCAATTTTCTGCCTAGCCATTCTCTGTCTTCTAGATTTTTTTTATTATGGTAAAATATATGTAATGTATACATGTATAATAATGTGTACATTATTTTATATTATATTTTACTTTTATTTATTATTTTTTAATGTTTATTTATTTTTGAGAGAGAGAGAGAGAGAGAGAGAGAGAGAGAGAGATAAAGAGCATGAGCTGGGGAGGGACAGAGAGAGAGGGAGACAGAGAATCCAAAGCAGGCTCCAGGCTCTGAGCTGTCAGCACAGAGCCCAATGCGGGGTTCGAACTCATGAACTGTAAGATCATGACCGGAGCCAAAGTCAGACGCTTAAGTGACTGAGCCCCCCCAGGCGCCCCTACATTATTTTATAACAAATGTGTAAAATTTACCATTTTAACAATTTTGGTAAAAATTTGGTAATTTTTTTTGTAAAGAGTATACATTTCGGTGGCATTAAGTATATTCATACTGTTGTGTAATCATCATCACTGTCCATCTTCTGAACTTTCTAATTTTCCCAAAAGGAAACTGCACCCATTAAACAAAAACTCTCTGTTCCCCCCTCCCCTGGCCCCTGATAACCACCATTCTATTTTCTGTCTCTGTGAATTTGACTACTCTGTGTATACCTCATATAAGTGGAATTACGTATTTGTCCTTTTTTGACTGGCTTATTTCACCTACCACAATGTCTTCGAGGTTCATTTATGTTGTAGCCTGTGTCAGAATGCTTTTTAAGGCTGCATAATATTCCACTGTATGTATATATCAGTTTGTTTATCCATTCATCCATCAAGGGATATTTGTAGTTTTTACTCTTTTAACATATCCTGCTAATTGCAAAGGATTAATCTTCCTACACCTTATTTTAGTCTTATTACTTGACTGCTCAGAAGTCTTCAGTGAGTTCCTTCTTTCTTTTTTCTAAAGATTTGATTTTTTATTTGATTTTATTTTTTTGAGGGAGAGAAAGAGAGAGTGTGTGAGTGGGGATGGACAGAGAGAGGGAGAGAGAGAATCTTAAGCAGGCTCCATGCTCAGCACAGAGCCCGACCTGAGGCTCGATCTCACCACTGTGAGATCATGACCTGAGCCAGAATCAAGAGTTCGATGCTTAACCGACTGGGCCACTCAGGCGCCCCCTCAATCAGTTCCTTCTTACCGGTAGGATCAGGTGCAGTGTTCATAGCCTAATGTGCATAGCTCTCCCCTGTCTGGGTCTGGTGCTCTGTATAGAATATTATTGCCCAGAGGTGCCTGGGTGGTTCTGTTGGTTGGGCATCCAACTCTTGGTTTTGGCTCGGGTCATGGTCTCACTGTTTGTGGGTACAGGCCATGCGTCTGACTCTGTGGTGGTGGTGTGGAGCCTGCTTGGGATTTTCTCTTCCTCTCTCTCTGTCCCTTCCCCACTTGCACATGGGTGTGCCCTCTCTCAAAATAAATGAATAAACATGAAAAAAATTAAAAAAATAATCTTATTGCCCATTATTAATCTTCAACATTTGTTCATGAAACAAATATTTTTTCAATGCCTGGTATGTGTTGGCCCTGAGAGAAGTGCTACCGATCCAGCAGTAAACCAAAATGACCTGGTCCCTTGTCTCATGGAACTGACCTCAGAGCTAAGTGATTCCTTCATTCATGCCAGAATGCTGTCCCCTTTCACCTTGGGAGCTGGCTACTTCACCCAATATCAAATTGCTAAAAATCATTTGGTGACCAACTTACTAAAAGCTAATTCTCTAGTAATCATTTGATCAAAAGATGAACTTGCTGAAATACTGAGGTTTTCTAAAAAAAATACTTTTGCCTTGGTGTCACTGGAGCTCTTTTCTTGGAGATATATTTTGGCCAAATGCTATTTATTTTTTAATTCAATTTAATTTTATTTTGGTGCAAAAACCTGTTTTTATTAAAGCACTGGGACAGAGGGCAGAAAGACCCCCCTGTCAAATGCTGTTTAATATCAACTTTGTGTTTCACACTGTAGACCCCGAGAATTCCTAAAACACTTAATACTTTCTATAGAATGATTAAGTTTTTAACACTGATTTTTGTCTTAATTACCATTGCCTCTGTCCCTGTTGCTTCTGTCCCTAAATGTGCCCTTGCATTGACCTGGTGCAATGGCTTTGACAAATTGTCCAATGTAAGGTATTTGGCAGATGATTGCTCAGTAAATTGGTTATTCATCGAATTAGTCATTAGGCGGCTTATCATTTGGCAAATCAGTTTTGAAAAAATTTCAAAATGTCTTCTCTCCCTTGTAATAACTCAGAGGAAGCATTTTCTTCTATTTTTCAAGGTCTATCCTCTCTAAGTTGAACCATAATATCTTTTGATAGCTCTGTTGATTTGTCTTTAGTGGTGTCCTGACCAGAACCAATAGTTGGTTGGTTAATCATGAGAAGTTGGGAGATAATAGAAAATCATACAGACACATCTTTTAAAATAAAACATATTAATGTATATTCTATTAGCCAGTGTTTCAGCATAGGGTCAAGGCATTTTCTTTGCAAATGGGCCAACTGATTATTCAAATCATCTCTCTTACATAAACCGTACTCAGAATTAATCACCTATGATTTCCAGTTTCAGTTTTTTTAAAATAAGAGCAAGATCTTTTTTTTATTTAAAAAAAAATTTTTTTTTAACATTTATTTATTTTTGAGACAGAGAGAGACAGAGCATGAACGGGGGAGGGGCAGAGAGAGAGGGAGACACAGAATCGGAAGCAGGCTCCAGGCTCTGAGCCATCAGCCCAGAGCCTGACGCGGGGCTCGAACTCGTGGACCGCGAGATCGTGACCTGAGCCGAAGTCGGACGCTCAACAGACTGAGCCACCCAGGCGCCCCTAAGAGCAAGATCTTAAAGACACTTGTGCTATAATGAATGCAGAATCCTTGTGTATTTTTATTATTCTTTCCTGTCATGAACGGTTGTCTCATTCACATTCAATTTAAGAGCAGATTTCCTTTCCTTTCCTTTCCTTTCCTTTCCTTTCCTTTCCTTCCCCTTCCCCTTCCCCTTCCCCTTCCCCTTCCCCTTCCCCTTCCCCTTCCCCTTCCCCTTCCCCTTCCCCTTCCCTTTCCCCTTCCCCTTCCCCTTCCCCTTCCCTCTCCTCTCCTCTCCTCTCCTCTCCTCTCCTCTCCTCTCCTCTCCTCTCCTCTCCTCTCCTCTCCTCTCCCCTCCCCTCCCCTCCCCTCCCCTCCCCTCCTCTTTCTTTCTTTCTTTCTTTCTTTCTTTCTTTCTTTCTTTCTTTCTTTCTTTCTCTATTTCTTTCTTTCTTTCTTTTAGAGAGAAAGAGAGAGCACGAGTGGGGGATAGGGTCAGAGGGAGAGAAAGAAAGAGAATGTTAAGCAGGCTCCAGGCTCAGCATGGAGCCTGATGCAGAGGTCGATCCCATGACCATGACCGTGAGATTATGACCTGAGGCAAAAGTCAAGAGTCAGATGCTCAACCCACTAAGCCACCCAGGCCCCCCTCAGAGCAGTTTTTCATAGCAACTCATCTTTATTGATTCTTTAAAAGAATCCAGTTTGTATTTTCAAGGAAATATAACTCTCTCTGTTGTCCTATTTCATCAGATAATGTAAATACTTAATTGAATTATATAATTACAATAATAACTACAAGTGGCACAGCTTGACTCCTTTGGAAAGCCTACCATGCGGTTGGTGGGAGTAGAAGCCTGAGGGCACGTGACAGAGGAGACTGGTGGCTCTGAGCACCGAGGGTGCCATGGTATCAGCTGGTGTGTTTTCCTGAGAACATAGGGAGTACTGTTAAATGCATAGTCTTTAGTGCAGTTTGGCTAGAAAGGCTTTTACTGTATTTGTTCATACATAGACAAAGGTATGTGTGTGCTTACTATCTTTTTTTTTTTTTTAATTTTTTTTTTCAACGTTTTTTATTTATTTTTGGGACAGAGAGAGACAGAGCATGAACGGGGGAGGGGCAGAGAGAGAGGGAGACACAGAATCGGAAACAGGCTCCAGGCTCCGAGCCATCAGCCCAGAGCCCGACGCGGGGCTCGAACTCACGGACCGCGAGATCGTGACCTGGCTGAAGTCGGACGCCTAACCGACTGCGCCACCCAGGCGCCCCAACTATCTTATAATGAAGTAGGAGCTGAGGAGGGGTTTATCAGAAATTGGTATGGGGAACTGCACAAATCTTTCAGGTTCAAATGATAGGAAAAGGGGACTTCTACATTTGATGTAAACTTGCAGTGATGTATCAGAGATCCAGAACCTAGGGCAACGAGGGTGGAGAGAGGGAAGAAGAAGCAGGGTCATAGACTGTCATGATTGGCCCCTTTATCCCCAGGCGATGCATTTTTCCACATGGGCCATCTCTGCCAAGAAGTCCCCTCCTCCGCTTATGTGACCGTGCAGGGCACAGCCAGGTGTTTTAGCCACCGGGGAGGGAAGCCCTCTGGTGCTTTTCGCCTGACTGCCCACCTTTTGGCCCTCTTCCTCCATGTAAAGGTGTGCGGGTGGCACTCTGTCAGGGTGTGTTATGTGCACTTTCGTACAGGTGTGTGGAAAGGAATTGTGTGTGGGGGTGGGAAGTGGATGCCCCCTTTCTAGTTTTCAGTACTGACACAGTCCTGCTCAGTGCTCATACCAGTAAAACTTATCCTTCCTAATCAGAATCAAGGCGATGGAATAACAGTAATGTAAATTATTCTGCGCCATGCTTTTATGGTGTTAGTGTGGTTTATTGCTTCATTTAATGAGATAAATAACAAGACTGCTTGAAAGAGGTGTTCTTTGAAGAAAACATTAACTGAGGTGAGAAAGGAGTTGTCTTTCTGTTTCTCCCTTGCTTGCAGTCCTGTCTGGGTACTTTTTAAATTATCTTCTCCGAGCTTTGTCTCATGAAGGTACAGCTGTATCAGGACATTGGCTTGTGGGGGCTCATTGTTACCCCCCCCCCCCCCTTTAATAGATGCAGTTTTTGACAGAAAAGAAAGATCAATAAACAATGTCAAGGAGAGCACAACCCCTAGGCTCAGTCGTGAGGACAGCTTTTGGAAAATAGTGGCTGGGATTCCCTTGTCTGTGATCTTGTTTTCTAACTGCCCAAATCTGCATTGTCACAGATGGGCACCTTTTTGCTAGATCAAGGAAAAGATGAATTCTGTGGCTTTGGAACAATGTTTTCTTCAACTGCTTAACCACAGGCAGAATAAGGTCTTTTTGGGAAAGGGAAACTGGACTACAGGCATCTTTCTTCCACCAGAGGATGAAATGGATCCTCAGCCGGCCTCACCACACACACCCCTTGCTTTATATTAACTTGCGTTGAAAACTTACAGACTGTCCTCGATCTCTGAACTCGAAAATCTCTTGTAATACTATAAATTACCCTCACTGGCTTCCCTTTTTAAGCTCTAGTGAATAATCCAAGTGTTCTCAAGTTTCTGTTCTAAACATGTCCCTCCAGGGACCTGCAGTGAAAATAAGGCGTTGTTTTACGTTGTTTGAACACTGCATGAACCCAGTCCCTGCTTTGATTTTGGAAGCTGACCATATTTGAGGCAGTTCTCCTAGCCTACAGCTGTGCCAGATTCTTCTCTTCTCCTCATTGCCTCCAGGGCCAGGACCCTCTGACTGTGTGGAGGTGGGGTAAGAAGTGCAACCCACTGTAGGGAAAAGCGGAGTCTCTCTCACCCAGTGGAGCAGTGAGCCTCAACAAAAATGGCTGGACGAGAAATGCCCAACAGAATGCTGTGCAAAGACTGACATGCGGTCAGTCTTTGTTGAATGAGCAGATGAAGGCCGAAGAGGGTGGCAGTCATGCTATTCTCAGCTCGGCCTCCCTGGTGACAACTTTTATCTCTAGTTACTCTCCTTGATGCTTCACCTGCTCTCTCCATCCCATTACTGCCCTGCGCTTTCTTCTCTAACTAGGGAAGAGGCGAGGGCTAGTCTGGGAGTCACGTTATCAGTCAGGACAGGGCTGATGGCACTTAAAGGTCATAGACTGAGGAGGCTTCAGAACCAACCGCAGACATAGACACCTGCCTCTGCTGTGCTGCCCTGATGCTTGGATAGATGGGATTGTCATAGGTGGTCAAAAGACATTCATAGGATGCTGACTCTTCAGTGTCCAGGTTGGGTTTCTAATATTTTCTAAGTGAAGGGGTTGAAAATAGGCTGTGTTCACGGCACATATCTTTATTCCAGCATCCTTTGGATGAATTGCATGCTCTTGACTCTGGAGATGTGGAGTGTCCTCCTCTAACTTCTTAGCTTTACAGAACACGGTTTGTGTCTGTTACCATTGTCATTTCTGGCTTTCTTATGGCCACAACTATCTGTTAAGTCAGTGGAAAACAGACTGTGGTTTACTTAAATATTTTCTTAAACTCCTCTGGGGCAGTGTCTACTCTGCAGGCAGTTTTTCCTTTCTCCACCTTTAGGATAATTCTGAGAATCGAAGGAAAAATTGGTATCTTTTGGACTTGCAGCCAAATATATTCGCTGGTGTGGCTAAATATTCAAACAGATTTAGAATGAATGACACTGAGTCGTTAGTCACAGGGTGAAGTTCACCACTTTGAAGTGTCTTCTTTCCTATTGTGTTTTTTTTTTCCTTCTGAATAGAGTGGAATCCTATCAAATGTAGGCCTAGCTTAAATAGATAACACTTATGCTTAGAAAATTTTGTTTTCTGCTGCAACCAGTAAGTGTTTGCCTTGGGATACACAGAAGACGATAGAAAACCTGCTGTTCCCTTCGTTGTTTTAGTTCCCACGTGCTGCTCATGTTGTGAACTTTTCATTGTGCTGAATGTGATTCTAATATTGATTGTACAACAGATTGTGGTTCCCACACAGTCTCTACAGGGAAGTTAGGTCCCTGGTCTCAACCAAAGCCATGGTTATCTGTTCTACTTTTGCAGGAAAATTTGGATGTATTGGACTGAACTGAGAGACTGTATATCTCTCAGTACATAGGGATTTTTAAAGATAATTTTGATGATATGTAATTTTAGCCCTAAGTGCTGACTTTAGAATCTGTCACCTAAGATAATATACCACAGTAGTGTCTGATTTGTCTGTATGGTTCCTTTTGTGATAAATAGTTCACATTCTGATAACATTCTGCATTATTTTTCTAATTTAAAATGATCTTTTGGCTTCTTAGGTAGTGAGGACATAGTTTGAGCTGGTATTTGTTGCCTTCTCCACATTTACTATATAGGGTCTTTGTAAGCTGCTGTTGATCTGGGACATTATGGAGGAAACTTAGAACCATACCTGGAGTGAAAATGTTGGACACACCCCAATTTGAGTTTTTGAGTTGGTTGATGGGTGCTGTGTGCCACAGGATACTAAGATTCATAAGAATAGGCTAAGATCTCTGAAGATAAACACCCAAACCACCAAAGCTCAATCCTACTGTTCTTGATAATGGCCTGCACTATTTATTGTGGATTGTAAATTGTTATAGTAATAGGAAATGTCTGCCCTGACTGGGATTGAGAAAGATGTTGAAACCTGAAGATGGGCTTTGTTTAAATGCAATGAAACTCACACAAATCCAGGCTTCCTTGTACGGGTTGAATCTCACTTAAGTGCAACATTCAGCAACAGTCCAGCTTGAGAAACCTTGAAGAATAATGTAAATATTTATTCTTAAGTTTTATTTTTATGGGATTTCAGAGAGGGATTTCACATAGTGAAAGCATACAGAAATCTTCCTAAAAATTCCCTTTACACTTTTTTCTTTCTTTTTTGCCAGCCTCCCACTCATGGCAAAAGTGAGAGCGAAAAGCTCCCTCTTGCTCTGCTTAGAGTGCACTTGTGGGTGGCTCTCCCGTTCTGAGCCCTCACACATCACATACTGACTTTCTTTGGTGTATGCAGTCTTCTGGAACATGTACTGTCTAGCGCTGGTGGTTTTCCTTGTAAGCATAAGCTACTCTTGCCCCGGAATTCTGGTGACTAAAATCTTCATAGCAGTATGAAAGTTTTGCTTTTATTTACTCTTTAATCTTGGCTTGGGACATATTGCTTGCTCTCACACTGATATAATATGTTCAGTCAAGTCGTCTAAGACCCTCACAACCAGGCCAATCTGCCTTCACTCTCACTAAGTCGGTGGGGCCACAATAAGGGGAGGTATGTATGCAGGTACAGTTACAGTATGTATAACAAACAGCAGGCCCAAAGTAATGCTCCTCACTTCCCCTCGTCTCTCCTTTGTAATGCCTTGCTTCCATAAGGCAATATAAATGTGATGGATTTAGAGGTAAATTGCTCTAACTGAATGATGGCGGTGGCGGTGGCTGTGGCTAGTTCATTTTTAGTCTGGGTGTGACTTTTATCTCAGACGATTCTTTGGGTTACTACCAGAGCAGGACATATGGCTGTGGTCTGGGGGGAGAGGAAAACAACTAAATCTTCTTGGTATATCTTTATTCTTTATACAACTTTGCTTTAAATTTATACAAGCATCTGTATTAGTTAGGTTCTCCAGAGAAACAGAGTCAATGGAATGTGTATGTGTTTCTCTCCTTCTCTCTCTCTCTCCCTGCTCTATCTATAAAGAGATTTGTTATAAGGAATTGGCTCATGCAGTTGGGAGGCTGACAAATTCCAAGATCTGTAGGGTGAGTTGGCAAACTGGAGACTCAGCAGATCCATTGGTGTAGTTCCATTCTGAAGGCTCAAGACTCAGTAAAAACTGATGTTTTAGTTCAGGTCTGAAGGCAGGAGAAAGACTGATGTCCTAGCTTGAATGCAGTCAGGCAGAAGAAATTCTCTCTTACTCAGTCCTTTTGTTCTATTCTGGCCTTCTACTGATTGAATGAGGCTCACCCACAGTAGCCAGGACTATCTGCTTTACCAGGTCTATCAATTCAAATGTTAATCTCTTCCAGAAACACCTGCATGGACATACCCAGAATAATGTTTGAGTAACTATCTGGGCACTCTGGCCTCATCAAGTTGACCCATAAATTTATCCATCACAGTACTCATGAAGAATGTAGGAACATATAATTTACCATTCAATTTCCATTTATATATATGGCTATTACTTGATGGATGTGATCATGCTTCTAGAATTCAGCGAAAGGAAAGGCATGAGAAAATTTTAATAAGATTATTTTTTTCCAGTGTTTTTCTCAAGAAGTTATATTAATCTGTAGATCATTTTCCCTCTACTTTATTTAACAACTTAGGGTATATACTTTATATTGCTGTCTTTGGCAGCAAGAAATGATAGAACATTCTCTGTTCTATAAAAAATGATTTTTTTTTCCTAAAGAAGGTGTTCATATTCGTATTCCATGAAATCAAAATGGTCTACCCACCTCAAAAGGAACAGTTAGAATTTTTGCCTGAATGATAGCTTAAAGAAATCCTGTGCTTGTGCTCACTTTGGCAGCACATGTACTAAAATGGTAATGATGAAGAGAAGACTAGTAGGGCCCCTGAGCAGGGGTGACACGCAGATTTGTGAAGCATTCCATAGTTAAAAAAAAAAAAAAAAGAAGAAATCTTGTGGCTTTTTTTTCCCCATTAGCTTCAGCTAACATGGATTGTCTCAGAGAAGACTGCTTGAGCTGACTCACCTCAATATGATGCCTGTTGGGTTTTGGATTATCAACTTTTCTTCACCTGAGAATTTGACTGAGCAAGAATTCTGTGGGCAGATTACAGGTGATCCAATTGGTGGTTATTTGGGCCATATCACAGGGAAATATCTGGTAGGTGGGATGGGCCTTCTGGGTAGGAGGCTCTTTGTCACAGAAGTGGCTTATATAAGAGGCATGGAGACTCAGCTCCTAATGGTTTTAATCCAATTAACTGGGAGGCAACATATGCTGTAATGGTGTTACTTCTGTGGGGAACTCTCTCAGAGATCTCTGGTCCGGTAAGACTGACTGGTCCGGTAAGTCTGGCCCAAAAGGAAAGACTCAAGAGAAATACTGATTTTACCTGAAGTCTATGGACAATTTTAAGTTTTTAATTCCAGTTAGTTAACATACTGTGTTATATTAATTTCAGTTGTACAATATAGTAATTCAACAGTTTCATGCATCACCTGGTGCTCATCACGAGTGCACTCTCTAATTCCCATCACCTATGTAACCCATCCCTCCACCCACCTCCCTTCTGGTAACCATCAGTGTGCTTTCTATAAATAAAAGTCTATTTCTTGCTTTGTCTCTCTCTTTCTCTCCTGTTTTTCCCTTTGCTTGTTTGTATTGTTTCTTAAATTCCACATATGAGTGAAATCATATGGTGTTTGTCTTTCTCTGACTGGCTTATTTCCCTTAGCATTATACTCTCTAGCTCCATCCATGTTGTCACAAAAAGGGCAAAATTTCATTCTTAAAAAATTTTTTTTTAACATTTAAAATTTTAACATTTATTTTTTGTTGAGAAACAGAGAGACAGAGCGTGAGCAGGGGAGGGGCAGAGAGAGAGGGAGACACAGAATCTGAAGCAAGTTTCAGGCTCTGAGCTGTCAGCACAGAGCCTGACGTGGGGCTCAAACCCATAAACCACCAGATTATGACCTGAGCCAAAGTTGGACGCTTAACTGACTGAGCCACGCAGGTGCTCCAAAATATCATTCTTTTTTATAGCTGAATAATATTCCAGCGTGGTTGTGTGTGTGTGTGTGTGTGTGTGTGTGTGTATACACACATACACATCACATCTTTATCCATTCATCAATCAATGGAAACTCAGGCTGCTTGTGTATCTTGGCTATTGAAATTAATGCTGCTATAAACATAGAGTTGCATGTACCCCTTTAAATTAGTGTTCCTGTATTCTTTGGGTAAATACCTCGTAGTGCGATTGCTGTATCATAATGTAGTTAGTCCTATGTTTAACTTTTTGAGGAACCTCCATACTGTTTTCCACAGTGGCTGCACCAGTTTGCATTCCCACCAATAGTGCACAAGTGTTTCTTCTTCTCTACATCCTTGTGAACACCTGTTGTTTCTTGTGTTGTTGATTTTAGCCACTCTGATAGGTGTGAGGTGATATCTCATATTGGTTTTGATTTGCATTTCCCTGATGATAAGTGATGATGAGCATCTTTTCATGTGTCTGTTGGCCATCTGTATATCTTCTTTGGAGAAATGTCTGTTCATGCCTTCTGCCCATTTTTCAGTTGGATTGTTTCTTTTTTGGATGTTCAGTTTTATAAGTTCTCTATATTTTGGATAGTCACCCTTTATCTGATAGGTCTTTTGCAGATATCTTCTCCCATTCAGTAGGTTGCCTTTTAGTTTTGTTGATTATTTCTTTGCTGTACAGAAGCTTTTTATTTTGATGTAGTCCCAGAAGTTAATTTTTGCTTTTGTTCCCCTTTCCTCAGGAGACATATCTAGAAAGAAATTGCGATGGCTGATGTCAAAGAAGTTACTGCCTGTGTTCTCGTCTAGGATTTTTATAGTTTCAGGTCTCACACTTAGGTCTTTCATCCATTTTGAATTTATTTTTGTGTATGGTGTAAAAAGTGGTTTCATTTTTCTGCATGTTGGTGTCCAGTTTCCCCAACATCATTTATCGAAGAGACTTTTTCCCATTCTTTCCTGCTTTGTCGAAGATTAATTAACCATATAACTGTGGGTTTATTTCTGGATTTTCTATTCTGTTCTATTGATCTATGTGTCTATTTTTGTGCCAGTACCATAATGTTTTGATTACTACAGCTTTGTAATATAACCTGAAGACTGGAATTATGATGCCCCCAGCTTTGTTTTTTCTTTTACAAGATTGGTTTGACTCTTTGGGGTCTTTTGTAGTTCCATACGTATTTTAGGATTGCTTGTTCTAGTTGTGTGAAAAATGTTGTTGGTATTTTGATAGGGATTGCATTACACATGTGGATTGCTTTGGGTAATATAGCCATTTTAACAGTATGTGTGCTTCCAATCCATGAGCATGGAACGTCTTCCATTTCTTTGTGTCATCTTCAGTTTCTTTCATCAGTGTCTTATAGTTTTCAGCCTTTCACCTCTTTGGTTAGGTGTATTCCTAGGATTCTTATTATTTTGGGTGCAGTTGTAAGTGGGATTGTTTTCTTAATTTCTCTTTCTGCTGCTTCAGTGTATAGCAATGAAACAGATTTTTGTAGATTGATTTGGTATCCTGTGGCTTTACTGAATTCATTTATTAGTTCTAGCAGTTTTTGGTAGAGTCTTTAGGTTTTTCTACATATAGTATCATGTCATCTGTATAGAGTGAAAGTTTTACTTCTTCTTTACCAATTTGAATGCCTTTTATTTCTTTTTGTTGTCTGATTGCTGTGGCTAGGACATCCAGGACTATGTTGAATAAAAGTGGTGAGACTGGACATCCTTGTCTTGTTCCAGACCTTAAGGGAAAAGGTCTCAGGTTTTCCCCATTAAGGATGATGTTAGCTGTGGATTTTTCATAGATGGACTTTATTGTGTTGAGGTATGTTTCCTCTAAACCTGTCTTGTTGAGGGTTTTTACAATCAATGGGTGCTGTACTTTGTCACATGCTTTTTTTTTTTTTTTGCAACTATTGAAATGATAATTGGTTCTTGTCCTTTTTCTCATTGATGTGATGTGTATCACATTGATTGATTGATTTGATTTGTGAATATTGAACTACACTTGCAACCCAGGAATAGATCCCACTTGATTGTGGTGAATACTCTTTTAATATATTGTTGAATTTGGTTTGCTAGTATTTTATTGAGGATTTTTGCATCTCTGTTCATCAGGAATATTGCTTGATAGTTCTCTGTTTTAGTGGAGTCTTTGTCTTATGGCCATTCTTATCATTGCTCCTTGTCGCTTCAAATCAGACTCCCTGCTTGGTCACCTGAACCTTCTTCCATCCTTGTCCTTCCCTCAAAGGTTCAAGACTGGTATGAGTGTGCCCTTCTTGTTCCAGAGCCTATTCTGGACTGTCCTTTATTCCCATCTCCCATTCTTCCCTCCCAAAGCATATCAAACTTGGCCTATGTCTTTCCTTTCCAGCCTTGTGTTTGCCCTTTTGCATTGATGACATTTTCAGCTTCTTCAAATCCCTGAACTCTTCTCTAACTCTTCTCATTGCTAAGTTTGGGGAACAGACATCTCCTCCAATCCTACTTTGGGTTCTGGGGTCTCATTCTGTGTTAACCTATATAGGCTATGGTGGGAGAGGTAGAGGGGGAGTAATTTAACAAATACCCCATGAGATCCAATTTTAAAATCTTTCACTTATTGTAGCTAATTTGGGAAGTAGCAAGCTCATTTTATGGATTAAATTTATATATCAACTAAATACATAAAAATAAATACCTATATATAAAATTACTTCATTACCAAATTAATTTTCTTCCAGACTTCTGCTTGCTAAGATAAGAATTTTCCCCCTCTAAGACGTTAATAATAACTCACTAAGGAAAATGCAAAATCTGGCCCTCGTAAAAAAGCCTTTAACATGGATGGGATGGAGGGCCAAGCCAAAAGGGAAAAAATAGGAAATTTGAGAAATAAGAGAAATATATTTCAGAATTAATACTTTTCAGATTATATATCTATGTAGTAAGCTCTCAGCGTTTTATGGGGCAAACAGAAGTTCAATGACAATGTTAGTTAGGTAGTTAAAACATACAGGAGGCCAAGCCTAGTTGTTAGTCCTATACAGGTATTACTGAAGGGTCACTTTGCTCAGGGAACTCAAGCAAAAAGTCTGTTTTAAAACTTTTCTAAATGATAAAACATTATTAGAATTGAGTGAAATTATTCTACTACAAGTAAACTCTTCATCAAAAGGAATTAAGAATCACTTATCCTTATATAATTGGACTAGGTTTTTTTTTTTTTTTTTTTGTGAACAATAAAAAATGGTTACTGCCTGCATTGTTTTCACCCTGGGGCTTATTGGTCATAAAGCACTCTAAAAACAAATTAATTTGTAGAGCTTATTTTGACAAGAAGTAAATACAAAGGTAAAGCAAAGTTTGTATAGTGCTATTATCATGGCCTCTTGGGTGTAATTTATGTATAAAGAAAATAAAAGGGCAAACATAACTTTCAATCTGATTGCCTGTAAAGAACTTAATTGAAAACAGTTTTCTTCTTTTAAAAAGTGATTTATTTTAAATGTGCTTTTAAGAACAAAGGTCTTATTGATAACCATTTTAAGTGTATTATCTCAATGTGGGATTTAAGTAAAAGGTCAAATCTTGTAGAGGTATTTTTGGTATGACTCAGTTCTGGTCACAAACTGTATCAAGAAAATGAAATTAGTTAACATTTTCAAGTCTGAGCACTTGTCTACAGAGGCAGCAAATGTGCCTACATAGGCACCACTGCCCGCCACCCCCCCCCCCCCGCCCCGCCCCCATTACCACCACCACAAATACAGACTTCAAGGAGAGAACTTTGGTTAAGAAACATGGAAAACAAAAAAATTCAAAATGCTACTTTGTCAATGTTCTTTAGGTAAGATAGTATTATATGATGGGAAAGCCCTGGATTATGTTTCACTAGAAGAATAAACTTAATTCATAAATGTGATTTTTGCAGTGTGGTCGGATGAATCAGATCTTTTTTGCTTGAAAAAAAATTTTTTTTGCTTGAAATTATTTGCATTTATTCAACATATTCAATTAAAAGGCCCACATTTTATTTCAGCAAAGCTAATGTGGAATTTTTTTTTTTTTTGGTTTATTTATTTTGAGAGACAGAACATGAGTGGAGGGGGGGGTGGGCAGAGAGAGAGGGAGACACAGAATCTGAAGCAGGGTCCAGCTCTGAGCTGTTAGCACAGAACCCAATGCAGTGCTTGAACCCACAAACCGTGAGATCATGACCTGAGCCGAAGTCAGATCATTAACCCACTGAGCCACCCAGGCGCCCTGCTAATGTAGAATTTTTAATTTAACATTTAACTCCTGTCTGGTAGTTAATATTTCACCCCTAGGACCTTCAGCCTCCACCTCTGGAACATCTGTGGCTTGCCTTTTTCCTGGATACAGTGTGACTCGTAGAAGTAGTTTATTGGCCAAATGAGAGGCACACACCCTGTCGGTCATAGCAGGGCAGGCTCCGTTTGCTGATGGGCTGTGGGACTCAGCACTCAACAATATTTAGTCATTCAGCTCCTTTCCCAAGGAATAAGCCCCAAATATTCTAGTAATTAACCTTTGCTTGTCTGGAGGTTCAGCAGGGGCAGGGAAGGAAGGACCTTCTTTTCACTTTCCTTCTCAGTCCTGCAGCTCTCCGCAGCTTCATAAATGATACTTCAAGTGTGTACTAAGGAAAGAGCAAGTGGGGCTCAGGTCCCTAGAAAGCACTACTTGATAAAAGCTCTGAGCAACCTAAAATATTAAACAACCAGAGTCTCTTATTCCCTAACTTTTTCCTGATGGGAACGTTTTTACCATTGGACTTCGTTGTCTTTATCCCATTTCCTGACCTTGAAGTGGATGAAAGGAAGTGCTTTCCTTTAGGAGTCTGAGGGGACCAACGGATGCTAAAGCAGCCTGATGGCCAGTGGGGCCAGGAGGTTGGGCAGCAGCTAAGACCTCCAGGCCTTTGCGTTTCTGATAACTTCTGCCTTAGATGTGAGAGATACTTCCAGGCTCTTCCTGAATTTCCATTGTATGCTTTGGCAAACAAATGCCAATCTTGACTCTTTTCCATTTAAAATAGTTCTTCCACTTTCCGTGTGGATTAGCGTCAGAAATACTGTTTTATGTTGTCCTAGACTCTGCTTCCAGCTTGCTCATTCTCCATTATCCCTTCTTTCTTGCTAGCAGAACTCTGGTTTTCTTCATATATTGGCAGCCACATGCCTAGCCCTAAGCAGTTGCATCCTGACTGGTCTAGGCTAATTCCAGTCTAGGACACTGGAATATTTTCCCCAGTGTCCCTTGGAGCTAGAAGTGGCGAAGTAACCTAGTTCTGACCAGTAAGACTTAAGCAACACAAGTCCACCGGGAGGAGAGAAGTGGAGAGGGTCAAGAGAAGGAAGATTCCTAGGAAAGTTTCTGTGCTCCTGTTAAAAGGGTACAGAAACGGCTGGGTTTTTTGTCCCTTCGTCTTGGCTTGAATGTAAATGTATTGCCTCGAGTTGGGGCAGCCATTTTGTGACCATGAAGTACAGGCCTGACTGTTCATTATGTGAGAAAGATATACCCCCACTCACATAAGTTACCCTCACTGGAAGATTTCATTACTTGGCACAGAATTTCTTTTCTTTTTTTAAGTATACTTTTATTATTATTTTTTAATTTTTTAAAAAAATGTTTATCTTTTAGAAAGAGAGAGCACAAGCCAGAGAAGGGCAGAGAGAGAGGAAGGCAGAGGATCTGAAGTGGGCTCCATGTTGACAACAGAGAGACCACAGAGAGCCTGTTTTGGGGCTTGAACCCTCAAACCGCGAGCTCATGACCTGAGCTGAAGTCCGACACTTAATCGACTGAGCCACCCAGGCGATCCTCAGCACAGAATTTCTAATTGATACACACAAAAATTCTAAGATGTGCAAAGAAAGTATAGTTTCTTTATATATTTTGTAACTGATTTTACCTTCTTTCTGAGCTTTCAAGTTCAGAAATGATGGTGGAGAAGGTGGTAGTAGACACTGACATCAATTAGCGGTAATTTATTTTGGGTAAGTGACCCAGTTGTTTAATTTTCCTTCCACTTCCCCGTACCTCTCCAAGATGACATTGGGAGAAAATGGGTACAGGTTCTTAAGCATTGGGAGGCTCAGTTGGCTTCCGATGGCTTATCAGAATTGCTAAATTTTGGGGAATTTTGTACAACTCAGTTTTTATACACCATCTTTATTAACAATTAAGTTCTATCAACTTACAATTAAAGAAGTAATATTAAAAAGAAAGTAAGATTCAAAACTCATCATTTCCTAACTATTGAATGACATTATCCATACAACTGAAATTATTTATTTTATCTGTAAGTGGAAATATCTCATCTCTTCCCAACTCCAAGTTCAATGGTGTATAATGTTAGTAGCTTCAAGTCTGCCTTGGTGGGAGTATTCGCACCATAGAAATCTCCACGTGCTACAAACTATGGCTTTTCCTCTCTGGAGAGTCCACGGTTGAAACATTTACTAGAGCACTGTGGTCTTAAGTGACTTTAAGTTCTGAGCAGAGAGGAGGCTTCAATTCCACACATGTAGGCCCTTGTGCTCTCCTTTGTCCTCCACACCAATGTCACTTATCTGCAGGTCACTAACAGTCCTCTGGTATCTACTTCCTGTGAACTTGGGTCTCTCTCATTCTCAGTTCTTCTGCTTGGTTTTCCCTAGATAACTTGACTCACCTCATCTCTGGCTGGTGCAGACATGCTCCTGAGGCCTGCTGGGATTCTCATTTATTCTTAGATGGGGTGGTTTTCTCCATGGTCCTTGGCTACAGGGTCTCTTCACTGCTGCTTGGCAACTTCCTTGGAAATTCACCAGGAATCCTTCCATGGGGGCACATAGGAATTTCTGGATTCCTTCCTTGCTGCATGCAAGCTGAGGAAGACTTAGGGGTGTTACCTCAGACTTTCTTTCTTCTAATCACACCATTTTTCCTCTCATGAGACTTGTCCATATTAGTGTGGAAGTCATTCTGGGATGCAGTTTCCTCCTGGAGTTCCAATAGGAAGTGGGGACAGAAACCCCTCTACTTTTACCTCAGCCTTTACCTAATAATATCTCATGTTGAGATTTAGGCCTAAGGCCAAAGAAACCATGCCATGCTTGTCTCCCTGCTTATATCTCTTATTTAAGGTCACCATTCACTGCAAGGTTTTAACTTCTCCTTCTGGTTGGTAGGAAATATTTCTAAATCCTGTCCTCCTTCCTGAGGAAGGAGTTGCTTTTTCCCTTTCTCTGAGGCCATAATGGCGGAAAGGCTGCAAAAAACCTTAATAGAAGAGAATGAATTAAAAATACATCTGTAGGTGTAAAAAACTATCCCCATCGTGCTTATTCATATGAGTCATCCTGCCCAGCCTTTCGCTTCTCAGAACTCCATTAATTACTCCGAGGTTCCACAAATCTGAGAGTAAGGACTGAGGTGAAGAATAACAGACAGACATTTGTCACTGAAAAAGAATGAGTAGTTGCATTACCCTTGATATAATTAACACTTAAAAAGAGATCTTTTGCAATTAGTAAAATCTTTGAATCCTTTTGGATACTAGAAATAAAATTGGGGGTTAAAAAGAACAAAATGGCCTTGAAGAGATTCAAATATACTGTTGCAGAGACAAGTTTAGGAGCTAGGCAAAGTATATTGCCAATGCTTTGCTATCTCCCCTTGTAACAGCTCTCTCAGTGCCCCTGAAACCTTTGTGCCTTCAACAGAGTCCCAGCCATTTGTCAATCAGTCCCTCCCATTATTGTTAATGGATTAAGATGTCACCACGTCCTTTGTTGCATTTAAGACCTTAAAAATATGCTTTTATTCTTTCTAATTATCAATAACAATTCATGTTCGTTTTAGAAAATATAGATAAACATAATAAAAGTCACTTACAACTATTGCCTAGAGACAACCATCCTTGTGAGCAAATACCATGAAATACATCCTTCGTTCACCATTCTTCTACAAATGACTTTAATGGCTGAAGATCATAGGTCACATTCACTTTTATCAGTTATAAATAACAACATATTTATGGGTTAACAATCATTTCAAAACCATTTACTGACATTCAGAACCTGCTGACAAGGTGAGGAAGATACTTTTGTCTGGGAGGTCATCCTGGTGCATCTGAAATCACTCCAGGCCTTTGTTGTTTTGCTTCTCAAACTCAGAAATCTTTGCCTCCTCTTTTACTTCAGTCAAAATCCTCTCTGTGTTTTAGGGTCCATTGGACCCTAAAATTCCTTCAAATTTCCTGCTATTATTGCTCTTCCCTCTCCCTGAAGCCCTTATTATGTGTTTGCTCACACAACACTCATTTGTACATTTTCTCAAATTGTTGCCAAACTCTCTGTGTCATAGAAATGTTTAGGGCAGGGGCGCCTGGGTGGCTCCGTCGGTTGGGCATCCGACTTGGGTTCAGGTCAAGATCTCGCGGTCCGTGAGTTCGAGCCCCGCGTCGGGCTCTGTGCTGACAGCTCAGAGCCTGTAGCCTGTTTCAGATTCTGTGTCTTCCTCTCTCTCTGACCTTCCCCCATTCATGCTCTATCTCTCTCTGTCTCGAAAATGAATAAACGTTAAAAAAAAAATTAAAAAAAAAAAAAGAAATGTTTAGGGCAGAAAGGGCTTTCATGATCACCCAGTCTATTTGAACAATGAGGCCCAGAGATCTTGTTATTACAAAGATTCTATGGCTGGGATTAAATCTGCATTCTCCTGATTTCCAATCCAGCTTTTCGGTATTTCAAATTCTACCTCTTCATTTGTGAACCTAGCTAATAAGCTTTAAATACAAGGAGCCATTAGTATATTTTCCCTTTATTAGGATGAGGAAACTGAGGCTATAGCTGAGTAATTCAACACAAGGTCAATTGTAATTGTAATTACAAACTGGTTTCTACCAACTTGTTTTCAAACAGTGCACTCAGGCCACTGACTCCAGTATTCCTGCTTTTAACTCACACGAGACCAATTTATGGCGATGCCATAATTTCAGAGAAGAGAGTTAGATGAGGACTGCAGACTGGGTTTGACGCACTGGAAAATGTTGACTTTTTCCATGGGGAACTTTGATATGGGAGTAGGATTGGGAGCAAAATTATGACTTGGTTGTGAATGAAGGGCAGCCACAGGGTGGTTTGAGGACGAGGTGGAACTGAGGAGAGGCTTGCTTTATTGATGGCTGGTTTGGATGGGGAAGACTCAAGAAGTGATGAAACATCTTAGAAAGGCAAAGCAAGGATGGGACCAAAATGCAAGTGAAGTGACTGGTCCTGGAAAGGACTAGGATACTTTTGTTTTTGGACAAGAAGGAAATGGAGAAGATGGGTGAAAATAAAACATGAAAGGTGGAAGGGATGGAAGTTGTGGATGACTGTTTTTGTTTTGTTTTATGTTTCTGGAAGTTAGGCAGCAATGTTGTCTTAGGATAAAGGGGCTAGGGTTGGGGCAGGGGACTTGAAGAACATGGAACAGCTTTAGAAGTGCTGCTAAAGGGAAACACAGTAGAGGAATATTTAGAGAAGAGCAGAGATTGGAGCTCCTAAATTCGTAATTAAGGTTATCAACATAGTTTTGTGATTCTCTCCAAGAGTACCAGAACTCTCAGAATTGGGGAAATCAGAGAGTTTCTGGGGATTATCAGGAGAGGGGATGGAAGAATAGGACAGCAGAGCAAGAGAATGGAGATGTTGATGAGAACACCATTGAAGTGATTGACTGGGAATCATTGTCTGTGTTATTGATGGGTTCAGAACTCGTTACAGATCTATCTCATATTTGTTTACATTTTTGTCATGCCCAGTGACAGAGGACACATAGGTGAACTTATGTGTTCGCCTCAAACTGCAAAAGTCCACTTTATCCACTCTCCAACCCTCCCTGCAAATCTTGGTTCTGGAGAAGAGGGAAGGGAGGTCCCCAGCGAAGGCTACGTTTTACTTTCCCTCTCATTCAGTGGTAGTGGGTGGATATGGATGGAAGGGTAAAGGGAAGATTTTTGTCAGCCACCTATGGAACGAACCCCTAGAGTGCTGAGTCACTCTCTTCAGGATGGAAAGAGACAGCATGTCTTTCAGCTGATGCTAGCAGTGACATCATTGTTAGAGTGTGCTTCTGTTAGATCAAGAGGCCCAAGGAGCTCAAGGGAAAGCACAGGGGCTCATTTTTATGAGGCTAACTGGGAATAGCCATGGTTCTTATCAATTGCCACCTGCCATCAGCTGTTTTCTCTCCACCTGGTTCCAAGCAATCTAACACACTTATTAAAAGTTCAAACCGGCACTTACATCACCATCATAACATTGCTTACAATTCTAGGCCTAAAGGGTTTTACTAATTTAATCAGTAGTCTGGTGATCAAAGGGAGAGGGTTCATTACATGGGCATTGAGCCAAAGAAACAGTCTCATGAGGGATTTTCCTGGCATTTCCTCTGGCCACAGGTATGGAAGGAAGAAGTGTCAGGAAGGGTTGATAAGCTGGGAATAAAGGCGGCAGTTGACGGGTTAGACGTTTGATGAGGTGGAGGAAGAGGTTTAATGGGAGACGTAGCAATGTAAGACTGTATAGTCAGAGAGCAGGATTTTCAGGTTTATGTTTTAGGTGCATTCTGAGCCAGTGTTGCAAAGAGAGGAGAACATGAACTTGGGAGTCTGACCAGCATGGTTTAGAATCCTAGCCCCTGCTATCTCTAAATAGCCTCCTTATAGGTCTGTTGTGAAGGTTACAGATAACGAGGCAAAGGTACAGATATGGTGCCTGGCACCCTGTGAATACTGAGGAAATCAGATTGGCCAGGTCATCAACATGAACACTGAAGTTAGCCAGATGTTGGCAGGACTCTAAGAGAGAGAAAGACTTAGAGCCAGATGCCAAAGCCTTCAGGCAGCCCCGGGGAGGCTATGGAAGAGAATGGTATTACAGAATAGCAGATGCTTCAAAGGAAGAGGCTTTTCAGGAAAGATAGAACAGCACTGGTTTGGAATAGACCGTGGGGAGCGTGGGGGTGGCCTTTTCGTGGCCTTTTCATAGCATGAGTCTGGAGGAATGTGCTATCTCCTCCAAGTCACTCAAAGGCGTTTTCTACTACTGAATCCCAGGGCTGATCCAGATTCATCCTGCCTCACAATTTTTCTTCTTCTCCTTCTTCTCCTTCTTCTTCCTCTTCCTGCTTTTCTTCCCCCTCCCTCATGAACGATGACATGGTGGTCATTGTTCCTTTCTCTGGGACCTCCTTCCTTGCTGGTCTTCCCCAGGCGCAATCTACCCAAGACCATTATGGATTGAGGTAATTGATTCACCTGCTTGGTATAGAAGAAGGGTCAAAGGCTGTGACTTGATCCAGCTTACTCATTACCTCCTTCCCCACAGGTACTTTCTTTGGGAGAAACACTACTCCTTTTGGCTAGAGCAGGTGTCCTTCACTTTTGCCCCCTTTCTTGCTCCCACTTACTCCTTTCTGTTTCTTCTTCAGCCCCTCTTTCAAGCTCCCTGTCCTTGTGATCTGCACCTTCCATTAGGCAGTGCTGCTCCCATCCTCTGGAGGGGGAGATTCCATTCCTCACCCTTTTTTTGTGTCTTCTGCACTTCAGCTCATCAGGCTTGTTGCAGCTAATGTAATGCCCTTGCTGGGGGGTCAGGAAAGACTCAGGCCTTGTTGCATGCAGGAGGCTTGCCGGTTTCTAGAAATGGGAACTCATCAATCCCTTCTCCAATGGGGCCTGAGGCCTGGGTGTACTTAGATGAGGACCACTCTGATGGGCCCTAAGAGCAGCTATCAGGCTCTCCCTGAAAGTGTGAGCGGGTCCTGTCTTGGCAGAGGCATACAGGTTACTGTTTTGTTTGTTATCCCTAGGATCATTCTGTAAGAGAAGTACCTGTATGCTCTGTGTGTGTGTGCATGTGAAATTCTTAGAGCTTCCCTGTTTATTGAGAAATAAAACTGAAAACCACCGCAAGCTCAGATTTATATTCCGAAATCACATCCATTCTGAGAGAGCCTAAGGTTCAGCCACAGTTTTTTTTTGTAGGCAGGCACTGATACACTTTACTTTTCCTTTACTGAAGTGAAAAGGCACAGGCAGATTAAGAATTTACGGTAAAACAAACTATTGGAAGCATTACACTCACTAGAATTTCACACATTTAATTTTGTTATTTTTACTTTCTTACATCAGGCCTTTTAAATCCTGGAAGGAGAGCAGACATTTGGGACTTTTTTTTTTTTTTTTTCTCTCCTTCCTTCTGTTCTGTTTGGAAATAAGTTCCTTTAGTGTGACAGTTCAGACAAGCTGTTTGGACTGCCACTGTGGAGTGCCCCAGAGGGGGGCAGGGAGTACGCCTCTTGATTTTGTGTTTAAGGTGTTGACTTGTGTCCGGAATGCCACTCAGTCATCTCCAGTGGAATACAGTGAGAAGGCACAATTGGAATCTGAGCCACAAGGAATAGCCAGAGTCCTCCAGGCAGAAGTCATATTTTTAGATTTGTTTACTTATTTAAACTAGGTTCCAGAGGCCGGGCTCTTGTAGTCACTCCTATCATTTGAGTGACACTTGAGGACATACCTGGACGCACAGGTGTGGCTGGTGGCTCCAGCAGGCTGGCCTGTCAGAGTTACTTAGGTCGGCGTTGGGCATCTAAGTGGAAACATTTGCTGTATCTCAGATGGGCGGGCAGATGCTTTAATTCACTACTGTATGTTTTTGCTGGAATAATAATACCCCATGTCACATATGAGGTTTGCCTGCATAGAGCAGTGGTCAGAGTGGGAGCCTGTGGGGTTGGCCTGCCTGGGTTTGGACACTGGTTTTATTCCGTATTAGACAAATCACTTAGCCCTTTGGTGCCTCTGTTTTTCCAGGTATAAAAGGGATTATGGCACCCACTTGTTAGCATTGTTATAACGATGAAATGAGGTAATACCTAAGAAGTGCTGAGGGTGGTGGCTGAGACATGGAAGAAGCTCAGTAAAGCTGCTGTTATCATGACATCTAAAAGCACTTGAGAGTCAATGCTCTCGATCCTGTGTTAGGCAAAATGGTGGGACAGGCTAAGTATGATGTCTACCTAAGAGTTCTCTTAGACAGGCTATCTTTTTTTTTTTTTTAATTTTTTTTTTTTAACGTTTATTTATTTTTGAGACAGAGAGAGACAGAGCATGAACAGGGGAGGGGCAGAGAGAGAGGGAGACACGGAATCTGAAACGGGCTCCAGGCTCTGAGCTGTCAGCACAGAGCCCAACGCGGGGCTCGAACTCACGGACCGTGAGATCATGACCTGAGCCGAAGTCGGACGCTTAACCGACTGAGCCACCCAGGCGCCCCAAGATAGGCTATCTTTTGTCACTCTCTTCTCTGCATCTCCCCTCGTGCCCTGTCTCCAACTTGGGGTATTGACCTTCTTCTTCACTCAATAACTCTCCGTGGCTCTCCTGAGAAGCCAGCCACCCTGAGCTGTAAATTTCCCAGGATTATCAAGTAACACCTAAAATGCATCTTATTAAAGTTATTCAGCTCACATTCTGCCAGACAGATTTTTGGTTTGTAAACTCCTCAGGCATTTGTATATCTTATATACACGTTTGTGTCAGTTGCTTTAGCTATTCAGATTGCTTTCTTCTGAATGCCTAGAAGAGATCTGATTCTGAAGGTCTGGGGGTTTTGTTTGTTGAGCAAAGGGGAGGAACAAAGGTGCATTTTGGAATGTGGTTCTCTGGAGGAGGGTTGGTTTGGGTAGGGTGCTGTAGTGGGGGCTATGGCTTATAGGCAGCATGTGGGCCTTGAGTATCTGAGGGCCAGAGAGGAGAAAAGGGGAGACAGGTTAGGGTTCAGAAGAGAGGTGAAAGCCTGCCAGAAATAGCAGAAGGCAGAGTGACTGTCTCTGGACAGGCCTGGGTCAGACCTCAGCTCTTTTACCTAATAGCTCTACAGGCAAGTTATTTCATTCCCCAATGATGGGGGTTTTTCTGTTTTGGGCTCTAATCAAATGTCCGATGCTATGAGTTAATTTCAGTAGTTTAATGTTTTACATATTTCCAAAGAAGAGTAGGAATTTGGAAAGTGAATCCCTTTTCTTTTTTAGTGTTTTATGCATTTCTCCTTTCTGGTGTTAAAGGTGGATAGATCAGTTTATTATTTTGCTAGGGCTGCTATAACGAAGTGCCACAAACTGGGTGGCTTAGAGTGACAGAAATTTATTGTCTTACGATTCTGGAGGCCAGAAGTCTGAGGTCAAGATGTCAGTAGTGTTCCTTCTGCAGGCTGTAGGGAGAAATTTGTTCCATGCTTCTCTCTCTTAGTTCTGGTGGTTTCCTTCTTCCTCCATGTTTTCACATTTGTCTTCCCTCTATGCCTGTCTCCCTGTCCAAATTGCCCCTTTTTATATGGACACCAGTTACATGGATTAGAGGCCCATCTACTACAGTATGACCTCATCTTAAGTAACTAATTGCATCTGCAATGACCCTATTTCCAAATAGGGGTCTGACATACTGGGGGGTCAGGACTTCAACATATGGATTTTTGGGGGGATACCATTCAACCGATACCACTCAACCCCTAACAGGAGGCTTGAAAGTAGTCTTTGTGCATCTGGGCTCATATGACAAGGACCAATTTTCTTTTTTTTTTTTTTATTTAAAAAAAATTTTTTTTTCAACGTTTATTTTATTTTTTGGGACAGAGAGAGACAGAGCATGAACGGGGGAGGGACAGAGAGAGAGGGAGACACAGAATTGGAAACAGGCTCCAGGCTCTGAGCCATCAGCCCAGAGCCTGACGCGGGGCTCGAACTCACAGACCGTGAGATCGTGACCTGGCTGAAGTCGGACGCTTAACTGACTGCGCCACCCAGGCGCCCCAGACCAATTTTCTATAAATTCTGTTCTCTTGTTGGAGGTGATAGACTGTGAGACCTTCCCTCTGAGGTGTCTGCATATTATAGTTCATCTGCACTATGACAATTCTTTGGTGCTGAGGCATTATCGGATGAAGATTTTAAGAATTTTTTTCCCATGGGTCATTCCTCTTGGGGTAGTTGTATAACTTAAAACAGAAAATTACTTTCTTAACTAGTTGATAAATATAATTTAATATTGCTAAACGTCAGATGATAGCATAAATTTTGGGATGTCTTCACGAGAGTGAAGCATGGGCAAGTGTAGACTATATTGGGTAAGTCTAATACTATCTCCTGGTTCTCTGGAAGCAGCTGTTTCTTTCTCATACATTTGACCTGGTATTCCTGGGCTCATTTGCATACATAATTTTACATTTGAAATTTTGGCATTAAGCAGACTGTAGGGGAAGGAAGGGCTTTTCATCTTACCCATTGGTTTCTATTTGTCTAAGCCTCTGGACTGCTCTCAAGAAGAGGGCATCTTATTGGGCTAAATGTAGGGTCTGCTCAGCAGACTTTGGATTTGAAGAAGATAGTTGGTACTCACAAGAAAACAAAAGAAACCAAACAAAACCTAGAGCCCCTAGAAAATAATAGTAAGTTTAAGGAAGCATGCTGCAGAAAATAACATGGAAGAACCATTTGGAAATATATCTAATTTAACCTTATTATGAACTTCTTACCACTAAGAAATTCCTTCAAGTGAGTGAAACACAGCAAATTTTATTTATTTATCTATAAAAAAATTTTAATGGTTATGTATTTTTGAGAGAGAGAGAGAGAGAGAGAGAGAGACAGAGCATGAGCATGAGCATGAGCAAGGGAGGGGCAGAGAGAGAGGAAGACACAGAATCTAAAGCAGGCTCCAGGCTCTGTGCTGTCAGTATAGAGCCTGATGCGGGGTCCAAACTCACAAACCACGAGATCTTGACCTGAGCTGAAGTCAGACACTTAACTGACTGAGCCACTCAGGTGCCCTGAAACACAGCAAATTTTAAAGAGCTTTTTAAGCTTCTTTGACTGAAGAATTATATTGGGGATTTATTCAGGGGAGATTACTGAACAAGTTAATATGGATTAACTGGAACATTAAATGAATATTCTTCATTTCAGTGCTCTTTATAATAACCAAAACCCAGAAATCAATAAAAGGCAATCGGTTAAATAAATTATTTGATGGCTTGTCCCTTTACTGGAAAGTTATGTAGTTATTAAAATGATGATGTGGAGTCTTTAACATTGACATACATTTATAATTAATTGCTAAGGTTACATAATTGTATATATAGATGAAATATTTTTATGGGAAAAGTTGTTTTCATAAGCCTAGGAAAAAGGTATAGAGGGATATATGGCAAAATATTGATAGTGATTATCCTAGGAGATTGGGTTTTCAATTATTTTCTTTTTTTTTTTAATTTTAGAGAGAGTGAGAGAGAGAGCACTTGTGCACATGAGTGGGAGAGGGAAGAGGGAGAGAGAGAAAATTCAAAGCAGGCTCCATGCTTAGCATGGAGCCCGACCCAGGGCTTGATCCCACAACCCTGGGATCATGACCTGAGCTGAAATCAAGAGCTGGACACTCAACCGACTGAGCCACCCAGGCGCCCCTTTAATTGTCTTCTATTATATATTTTTCAATGTTTTCAGGATTTTTTGCAGTAAGTGTGCATTATTTTTATAATAAAAATGACAAGTCCATATAAAAAACTACCATTGGAGGTTCTGGATGGCTACTTGACATTTTTTTCCCCAACTCTGTAGCTCTTGAACAACTGGCCTCATTTAGATTCTGACATAATAAACACTTTTGATCATGAGGTTTACATTTAAAAAAGCTCAAGGACTCCCTATTGCTGCCAAAACAGTGTAAAGCCCATCTGCCTGGTGAGTGCTGATCTTCTCTAGATTGCTGATCTTGATTAACCTCCTGGGTTTGATTGAGCCCATCTGGAGTAAGTCCAGAAAAGTTTCTACCAAGTTTTCAAAAAAGATGTGACTATCTGCTTGCGAGGTTTTTGAAGACTATGGATCAGCCCAGAGCACTAGCACATCAGACCCTGCAGGAGGACGCTATTCCAATTGTCTGCTCTTTAACACCTTCATCAAAGGTTGGCTGCGAAAGGTGGTATTTATGGTAGAATTCATCTTTTCTTCTCGATGCTACAAGTTCTAATGCTTGAATCAAGCCAAACCAACAAAATTCCCATTCATGGAATGTATTTTCTTTTTTTTTTTAACGTTTACTTATTTTTGAGACAGAGAGAGACAGAGCATGAACAGGGGAGGGGCAGAGAGAGAGGGAGACACAGAATCGGAAACAGGCTCCAGGTTCCTAGCTGTCAGCACAGAGCCCGACGCGGGGCTCGAACTCACGGACCGTGAGATCATGACCTGAGCCGAAGTCGGACGCTCAACCGACCAAGCCACCCAGGCGCCCCATGGAATGTATTTTCTAAGCTGCTTATGAAATTATATTCATTGGTTGCATTTTAATATTATCCAAGAAAAACGGGACGTTTATTAAAAGTCCACAATGCTGTTGTCTCACAGCATTCCCAGAATTCCCCCAGGCCTTAGGGAATAACAGGAAGAGGACCAAAAGTCACAGACTCTTATCTGTACCTTTAGCCTCTGCTTCTTACTGTGGTCAGTTTTGTTTTCTCTCTTTGTAGATGCACCCTTCTGAGCTTCTCTGATCCGGGTAGCCACTTGGCCCTAATTGAGCCGAATAAATAAGGTGGCTTGAGTAACCCCTACCCCCACCCCAAGGGTGAAGGAGAATGGCTAGGGTGAGGGAGAGAAGGAGGTGGGGGAATTGGGTACAGTTTTCAGAAAAGGGACATCTCTTTATTACACTCTAATATATATATATATATATATATATATATATATATATATATATATATATATTACATTTATTTATTTTTGAGAGACAGAGAGAGACAGAGCACAAGTGGGGGAGGGGCAGAGAGAGAAGGAGACACAGAATCCTAAGCAGGCTCCAGGCTCTGAGCTGTTAACACAGAGCCTGACTTGGAGCTTGAACTCACAAACCGTGAGATTATGACCTCAGCTGAAGTCAGATGCTTAGCCGACTGAGCCACCAGGTGCCCCGAGATAAAAACGTATTTTATTTACTTCTATTTTATCTATTCCAACCACCTTTGGAGGTGGTATCTAATTCTATCACCTGAGATTCCCTTTACTATAAGTTCTTGCTTTTTGGGATAATCATTCTTATGTCCTAGTTTTATTTATTTATTTATTTATTTATTTATTTATTTATTTATTTATTTTTAAAAAATATAAGGAGAAATAGGTGTAGAAAAAGATTTACTGCATTTTTGGTTTCAGTAGGAATGGTCTTGAGGGGACTGTCAGTGACATCACTGAATAATCTGGAGAAGTTTCATATGACAAAATTGCTTTAGAACATTGTGCTAAATATTAAATTGGAAAAGTAAATTTAACTGGTTGTTACTTTTCTCTGTAGCTCAGAAACAAATATAAAGCTCAACTGTAGCTATTATCCTAGGCTTCTATGTTGTGATATTTGTGTGTTTCTTTTTATTGGTCTAAAATCACCACTTTTACTTATATTTTCCCTAGTCTTGTTGCTCCTTTCTTATTTGATTATTGCATGTATTTTTTTATTGGAAGCACCTCAAATTCTTTAGGAGGGGGCAGTCATAAATAAAGACCAAGTTATTTTTTTTATTATAATAGAATTTATAAGGAGAAACTTAGTTCTTATTTCTGCTCATTAAGCATTTTTTTTTCTTTGTAGCTGATTTTATATGGCCTACATAGGATAAATACTCTGCAACAATAAAGACCAAGTTTTTCATATTGAGTAAGAGCTTAATCCCCCCTCCCCCATTTATCTTTTCATGTCTACTTCAAGTTAGTTTTAAAATTGGTGCTTTTTGTAATCAAATCTAAAGGAGCTAGTAATTTGGAGATATCATATGGGGATAGAAAAGCGAGGGGAGACGTAGAGAAGCTTGTTTTATCACCCCATATATAACATTATTCCTAGGGTATCTGTCTATATTGCTGGTGCCCAGTATACTTCTGTGCATACTTTTTGCATGTAAAACTGTGAATCAACAGATAAAAGTTCTTGTCTCATGTTAATAAATGTCTGCTTGTGCATGTGATAAAATCTTTTTGATACTCTTAAGTCATACAATGTCTTTTTAGTCACTCTATTATTTTAGTATAAAGCATAAATTGTATGTGTATGTATCTGTGGCATATATACACTTACAATAGGTATATTATACATATATATCATATAGATATTAAGGTCAGATATAACACCTGTCATCATAAGGATGTACCTAAATATAAAATCTCACATCCAGTAACAATTGTCAAATGCTTTTTTTTCCCCACCAACATTTTATCATTAAATTTTCAAACCTCCAGAAAAGGTGAAAGAATTTGATAGTGAACAGCCATATGCCCACCATTTAGATTCCATAACTAACATTTTACTATATTTGCTTTATCACATGTAGATCTCCATGTATCTATCCCTCTCTCTATTTACTAACACATCTTATTTTTTGGATACATTTTAAAGTAAATTGCAGACATCATAACACTTCATCCCTAGACACTTCAGCATTATCTTTAATTGGAGTTAATGATTTTCTATGCCTTTTTTTCCCCCTTTGAGGTGATAACTACATACAGTGAAATTTATAAATCTAAATGTACCAATGGAAAAGCTTTGATAAAGGTATACAACTGTGTAACCCAAACCACCATTAAGATATAGAACACTACTATCATTCTAGAAAGTTCCCTTCTTGCTCCTTCCCGGTCAGTTCCCATGCTTCACTCCCAAGGCAACAATTGTTCTGATTTTTACTTATCATTGATTAGTTTTGTTTATTCTAGAACTTATAACTAGAATTAGACAACTGCTTTTGAAACTAAAAAAGTTTTGCTTTATTGTTAATACTATTTAAATTTCTGGGATAATTAAATGTGGCCCTTAGGGTCCTAAAGTGCATAGAGTCATGGATTATTGTCAAAATGGGGTATTACCCAGGACAGAACAGGAACTTACCCCTGGGTCTGGCTGACAAGAGATAACTTGAGCTATGTTCTTGGGCAAGTCACTTCCATTAAATTTTCTCCTTTGTGGAATGAAAAAGTGAAAAGCTTTTGGAAGGGAATCTAGTGAGCAATCAAATAAGCACAAGTTTGCGGTTGTCTGGGCAAAGATTATTTGTTAGTCATGGAGACACTTTGTTGGCTGGCTGCCTCCAGGGATAGGGACACATCCTGCAGAAAGAGGGAGGGGCAGGGGAACAATAGTGAACTCCAAGAAAGGGTGGGCAGGCCAATGACCACTTCACCGTAGGCACTTCTTTATTTCTCTTTTTTCTTCCTTTGCCTTCTCTGTCCTCTTGACCTTTAATTTCCTTTCTCTTCCTTTTCTGTTATTCCCCTGTAGCAGCTGAACATTCTGATCCCTTGTGCTTAAGGTTTTGCCTGTAGCTCCTACAGTCCACGAGACACTCTAGGCTTTGGGGTGTTTCTTCCCACAGCCCTCTGGAAAGCAGAACGACAGTTCTCCACACCCACGGGGTTGGTCTGCTCTGTTGTCCCACTTAGCAGGGCCGGGAATGGTGAGCTGCTAACCCGACTAGCTGTGAGTCAGCATTTCTCCCCACGGACGGACGCAGGCCTGGGGAGAGACCCTGGGAGAGGATGTGGAGGAGGCACTTTCCTTTCCCAGACTGGAGATCAGACATCCCCAGGGGCAGGGCAGGCGGGAGTAGGGGGGTGTGGGGGGGAGGGGGGAGCCGGTCTCAGAATTATACACATTCATGTGCAAGTAGACATGAATTTGCAGGAATTAGTGTCACAATTCCAAAATGTGCTCTTAAAGTCTTAGGCTCTTAAAGCATTATTTAAAAATAAATTTTATATAGGTCTCAGAAGTTTGAGAAAATATGCCTACTAAGTATGGGAAAGAAAGAATGTATATGAACTAGTTAAATTACATTATCATGTCTAAAATGTATAAGGCAATTTTCAAAACATATTAAAATGGTTTAAAAACTCTTTGAGTGTTTTTTTTCCTGAACTTTTTTTCCTTATATTTAAACATTCAGTTTGATGAAAAGCTTTACACATAATAGACATAATAGGTATTCAGTAAGTTTTTGTTGGTCACAGGAAGTGCAATAAATTAAAGAGATCATAAGAGATTACTCTGTATTTAAGGAATTGAGATTTTCTGTTATTTTTAGCCTAAGAACAATGTGCACTTTTGAATTCCAAAATTCCTTATTACTGATTGGGAACTGTACTATTTTGCAAAAGCTGGTTGCCGTATAATATATGATGTTGAGATATCTAAATTTAGGCGTGATGTATAGTGAATTAAGTGGCTTTTCTCTAATTTTGAATAAACACACTTAAAAAAAAACCCTCTGGTTTATCTATCTTCATGTAGCTTGCCTGCCTCACAAAGTTTATTTCAATACTCACTTAAAAGTAAATTCCTGAATTCTCACATTGTACAGAAATATCCCAGGAACCATTTCTGGGCTGAACAGGACTTTTACATCAGTTCCGGAGGCATAGTAATATATGCTTGAAGTTGGCTGTGGCTATAGCCAGTTTGCATTTCTGGATATGGTGACATGATTTTTAATTAGTCACAGCCACTGGTGAAGACAGATGACTAATTTTAAAATCCTCAGCAAACTCATTGGCATTGTATCCTGCTAACAGTCCTCACAATTACTCCTTTTGTCTAACTTAGATTTCTCTTGGTGAGATTTAGACTCATTTTGTCTGGTTCTGCCCTTGGTGGTGACTAACGCCAGCATTATCCCAACATCTGAACACTGCCAGGATACTGAAGCAGTAAGCTCTTCCAGAGGGCCTGATTTACCTTGGGGAACTAGCCTGGCCCCTCTGTC
Organism: Panthera pardus; assembly: GCF_024362965.1. NCBI lineage: Eukaryota > Metazoa > Chordata > Mammalia > Carnivora > Felidae > Panthera > Panthera pardus. The sequence continues at coordinate 69,941,401 of NW_026526654.1, forward strand.
CTTGTTTCCTCTGTGGGGAACATGGAGTCTCTTTTCCTCAGAGCTGGTTATAGCCTAAGGCATATCTCTCAGTGGTGTGGCATGTGATTTCTTGGGCCTCTGGTGAGAAAGGTGGACTTCTTTCAGGATTGAGCTGCAAATATGTCAGCACCTCTCTTGGTACCAAACACCAGGAGGTAACAGAGTGGCATACCCCTAGAAATCCATATGTGCTCTAGGTAGAGCCAAACTTTCAGCACCAGGATCCTTAATTAATACCATAGGAAGATGATGTCTATGCAAACGGCTTCCCTTTTCCGTGTCCAGATTATCTCAGTTTAACATGAGTGCATGTGTTAAGAGACATATTATAGGAAGTGTCCTGAGATAAGAGAGTTATTGAAGTAACTAAGACAATTTATATCTAGAATAATGGAATGAGCTGTGTCCTAGGCCATAAATCCAGGTGTCTTTGTTCTAAAATGGAACATGGCCCAATTAGAGTCCACTTTATTTAGAGTAATATGATACTGGGGAAATAATTTTTCTGCAAATCTCCTTAGAAATCAGGATGGAGTTCAGCCTAGTTAAAGTGTTGCTTGGAGACTTTCATGGAGAGTAAAGTAAAATTTCAGGATAGCACGTGGTACAACAGTCTTCAAATTGCTCAAAACACTGATGTACTGTAGGTGGGACCCAGCCATTTTGCCACTAAAATGTTGGAAAAAATGAGTGCCTTTTCTTGATTTTAAGAAAAAGAATTTCCCCAGCATTGTACGTTTTTAATTCCAACAATACTTTATTAAGCTTTGATATCTGAGCTGTGCTGGAATCTAGTGTAAGAGAGTATCTGATTAAACGCAGCACATTAACTTAAAAAATTTGAATATCAATAGTTCAAAAATACTTTTTCTTTCACGTACCCCACCACCTGAAAAACTTTGAGAACAATTGATATGGTACAAAGAACACTGAATTAAGTGTCAGGGGGACCAACTTCTAATTCTAGCACTGCGATTAACTAGCTAGGTGTCCTTGGTGAGTCAAGAGGAGCTTCATGAAGGAGGAAGAATTTGCATGGGACCCTGAAAGTCAGATTTGGATAGGCAGAGATGGGTAAGTGAAGTTATTTCAAGTAGAGGAGAGAGGGAAAGGGGAACAAAGGCTTGAAAAGAACAAGGTTTATGTGGGTAGTAAGATAATACATCTGCTTCTCATGAAATGTTTTTGCTTAGTTTGTTTAGGCTCAAATGCAGGCCTGGTATCTCTGTTCTCTTCTGTGATCTCACCCAGGAATGTGTGTCAGTTTATCATACCGTGCTGGATTAAAAGAGTTCCAGGGGGCCTGGGTGGCTCAGTTGGTTAAGTGTCTGATTCTTGATTTCGACTCAGTTCATGATCTCAGGGCTCGTGAGTTTGAGCCCCACTTCAGGGGCACTGTCAGTGCAGAGCCTGTTTGAGATTCTGTCTCTCTGCCCCTCCCCTGCTCATGCATGCTTGCACGCTCTCTTTCTCTCAAAAATAAATAAATAAACATAAAAAAAAAAAGAATTCCATGGGCAGGGGGGAGCCTTGAGACCAGAAGATTGATGTTATGAAACATATGCTACATTGTAATTTTTTCTTTAAGTAATCAATTATCTTTTAATGAATTAGTAAATGAGAAAAATGTCATTTATTCTCATAGGTATCTGCCACCTGAGGGCCTGTTGGTAATAAATTTTCTCAGTTTTATATTGTCTGAACATGCCTTTATTTTACCTTCATTTTCTAAGGATATTTTTGCTGGATATAGAATTCTAGGTTATAACTTTTTCTCCTAGCACTTTAAAGATGATACTCCATTGTCTTTTGGTTTGCATTGTTTCTGATGAGAAGTCAGTGATATTTTTAATTATTCCTCCCATATAGGTGATATGTCTCTTTTCTCTGGTTACTTTACAGATTTTCTCTTTATCATTGGTTTTTAGCAACTTGATTTTGATGTGCCTTGGTGTTTGTATGCGTGTATTTATTTTATGTGTGGTTTGTTGAGCTTCTGGGATCTAAGGGTTTGTAGCAATCCAGGGAACATTTATTCAAGAAAACTGGCTGAATTTTGGTAAGAAAAGAGAGCTTTGTGGTGTTTAACTTGTCCTATTGAAACTCTCCACTTCCTTCCTTGTTCTACATTAGCCTTGAAAATCAATAACCTGTAAATCACAGTTAAAACCACCAGCCTGGTAGATACCAGAGAGGGCAGAATGAAATGGAATTTCCTTCAAATCCCCATTCCCAGAGACTTGTCATTATGGACTTGTCTTGTGGTTCCTTAGAAGGCCCCACTTGCAGGGCTGTCTTTATTTGATCTAAGTCAGAGTTCACTTAATGTGAACAGCCATTTCATTGGGGATGTTTGTTAAAAACAATAAGAGGTGAATATTGACATGTTAGCTGCCTGTGAGTCGTGCAGCAGTGAATAACAGTTGTGGCAAACAATGGGCTAACCAAAAAGGTCTAAAAGGAAACTATGGGGAATTAAATGTCCATTGGGGGCCTTGAAAAGCTATGACATATTTCCAGTAATCTAAAAGATCACATGCATGTATGTGGTTGTATGCATGCCTAAGCTGTGCACACTTTAGGAAAGACCTCTGAGCCCTTACCTCTGGCTAATCTTGGGGTTCTGCATGAACAGTAAGTAGAGGCTAAGACACAGTTGTATACCACCTGGCTGACTGCTGAAAGCCTGGTTAATAATGCACACAGAGTCCCTTAGCAAAGACTGGGAAACTTACTGATTCCAGATATTGAGGGAAATCGCTAATTATTAGCTGAACACCTGACTGAGCAGAGATTTCAGTGGCCACATGTGACAAAGAATGCAGTGTTACAAAATTAGTTCAGAAAAGTCACTAAGCCATTGCCACCGCCCCCACCATCACCAAAACAGCAGCTACAACAAACCCCAGGGAAGAGGGAAGATTGTAGTCTGGAATTGCCACATTATATTATTTGAAATATCCAGTTTTCAGCAGAAAATTATGAGGTAGACAAAGAAATAAGAAAGTATAACGCATACACAGGAAAAAAAGCAGTCAACAGAAACTGTCCCTGAGGAAGCCCAGATATTGGACTTTCTAGAAAAAGGCTTTAAGAAGCTATTTTAAATATGTTCAAGGAACTAAAGGGACATATGAAAATGATATCTCACCAAATAGAGAGTATCAAAAAGATAGAAATTATTAAAAAAAAGACCCAAATAGAAGCTGAAAGTTGAAATAATATAGAATAGTAAGTTGAAAATTAAAATAAGTGAAATAAAAAATTCATTAGAGGTACTCAGCAGATTTGAGAAAATAGATGGAAGAATCAGAGAATTTGAAGGTGTCATTTGAAATTAGCTAGTCTGATGGGGCGCCTGGGTGGCTCAGTCGGTTAAGCGTCCGACTTCAGCTCAGGTCACGATCTCGCGGTCTGTGAGTTCGAGCCCCGCGTCGGGCTCTGGGCTGATGGCTCAGAGCCTGGAGCCTGCTTCCCATTCTGTGTCTCCCTCTCTCTCTCTGCCCCGCCCCGTTCATGCTCTCTCTCTGTCTCAAAAATAAATAAATGTTAAAAAAAGAAAAATTTTGAAATTAGCTAGTCTGAGGGGAAGAAAGAAAAAAAATGATGACAATGAACAGAACCTCAGAGATTTGTGGGACACCAACAAACTACCAACATATATACATAATGGGAGTCCCAGAAGAACAGAAAAGAGAGAGGGGGCAGAAATAATATTATAAGAAATAATGGTACCAAACTTTCCAATTTAAGGGAAAACAGTAATCTACAAACAAAACAAAACAAATATGCACACACACACACACACACACACTGAATAAACTCTAAGTAGGGTAAATGTCTAAAAAAAAAAAAACCAACCCCCATTTAGACAGATCATTATCAAACTGTCAAAAGCCAAAGAGAAAGTCTTAAAAGTTCATAAATTTCATTAATCTTTCAAAAAACCTATTTTTGGTTTTGTTGATTTTATCATCTTTCTGGTATATATTTCCATTATTTCCACTGTAATCTTTATTATTCACTTCCTTCTGCTTGTTTGGGTTTAGTTTGATCATCTCTTTCTAGTTTCTTGAGGAATTATGCTATTCCAATTAGGTTGTTTTTGAGATCTTCTTTCTTTTTGTTTTTTATTTATTTTTTTCTTTTGTAGTTCTATGTACTTTAAAGTTTTTATTTTTACATATTATGTGTGCATGCGTGTGTGTGTGTGTGTGTGTGTGTGTGTGTGTGAGGGTGTGTGTGTGTGTGTGTGTGTGTGAGAGAGAGAGAGAGAGAGAGACAGAGAGACAGAGAGAGAGAGAGAGGGAAAGAGAGAGAATCCCAAGCCAGCTCTGCACTGTCAGTGCAGAGCCTGACATGGGGCTTGATCTTATGAACCTTGAGATCGTGATCTGAGCCAAAATTAAGAGTGGGATGCTTAACCAACTGAGCCACCCAGATGCCCCAACTTCTTTTTAAAGATAGGCATTTACAGCTGTAAATTTCCCTCTAAGCACTGCTGTAACTGCATCCCATAAGTTTTGGTATGTTGTGTCCTCATTTTCATTCATTTCAAAGTATTTTCTGATTTCCGTTCTGACTTCTGCTTTTACCCCTTGGATAATGGTAATGTGTTGTTTAATTTCCACCCAATATGGGTGAGTTTCACAAATGTTTTTTTGTTAGTCATAACTGCATTCCGTTATGGTTGGAGAACATGTTTGTATGATTCTAATCCTTTGAAATTTATTGAGGCTTGACATATGGTCTGTCTTTGAGAATGTTCCATGTGCACTTGAGAAGAATGTGGATTTTGCTGTTGTTGGGTAGAGTATTCTATGGATGTGGTTTATAGTGGTGTTGGTTTATAGTGAGTTGGTTTATAGTGCTGTTCAGGTCTTCTTTTTCTTTACTGATCTTCTGTATAGTTCTTCTCCCAGTAGTGAGAGCATTGAAGCCTCTAACTATATTATTGGATTATCTAATTCTCCCTTAAATTCTGTAAGGTTTTGCTTCATGTATTTTGGGGCTCTCTTGTTACATGCATATATGTTTATAATTCTTATCTTTTCTTGATGTACTGACCTTTATATCATTACAAAATGTCCTTTTTTTTCATCTCTGGCAGGAATTTTGCATTAAAGTCTATTTTATCTGATATTAGCATACATGCTTCAGCTCTCTTTTGTTGAGTGTTTGCATGGTATATCTCTTTCCACCCTTTTATTTTCAACCTATTTGTATCTTTGAGCCTAGAGTATGTCTGTTACAGATGCCATATAGTTAAATCATTGTTTTTTATCCATTTGCCAGTTTCTGCCTTTTAATTGGAGCATTTATTTATATTTAATAACTTACTAATGTAAGATTTAGCTATTTTTTTCTACATACAAATGTCACGTCTTTGTTTCTCTGTTCTTGCATACTGCCTTTTGTGCTGAATAGATATTTTCTAGTGTAGCATTTCAATTTCTTGTCCTTTCCTTCACTATATTTTTATTTTCTTAGTGGTTTCTCCAAGGATTACAGCTAATACCTTGATTCATAACATTTTTTTGTACCTCAGAGAGGTAAAATGCTCCCTTTATTCATACGATTATTCAGAGATACAGTAGGACCCGTAGTATAGAACTTTCTATTCATCAGTGTGGTTCATATTAAATGTAGTTTTGTTCATTATTGCAAGTTTTACTAGCTAGTCACCATATTAAAAAAAATTGAGAGCTAAAAATTTAAAACTCTTAGAAAAAATAGGTGCAAATTTTTGCCACCTTGGATTAGATAATGGTTTTTTAGACATGGCACCCAAAGCAAAAGCAAAGAAAACAAATAAGTTGGATTTCACCAAAATAAAAACTTTGAACTGCAAAAGACACTATCAAAAAGTGAAAATAAGCTCACACAATGGGGAGACTCCTAGAGAGAAATAGCATTTTGAGGCTCTTTCTTTTTTAAAAGAAAAAAAAATTTTAGGTTTATTTATTTATTTGAATGAGAGAGAGAGAGAGAGAGAGAGGGAGGGAGAGCGTGCACAAGCAAGGAGGGGTAGAGGGAAGGAGAGACAGAATCCCAAGCAGCTCTGCACCATCAGCACATAGCCAGATACAGGGCTTGAACCCATAAACCATGAGATCATGACCTGAGCCGAAACCAAGAGTCAGATGCTCAGCTGACTGCACCACCCAGGTTCCAGAAGCTCTTTCTAACTTAGAAACGTGATTTCCCGCACAGTTTGGCTGGTTGAGTTTGGGACTGTAAGTTTTACCAGTCAGTTTCTCTGCCGGACCAGGGTTAATCCATGGTCTGTGTTCTCAAGGGCAACAGAGGGAAGAGTGTTCTGGAAAACACCCCTCGCAGACTCTCCCCTCAACCTGCCACTTGTGGCAGGTATTGCTGAGATGCTTGTTGGATCAGGCATCTGGGAAAGACCCAGGCGAACACAGCACAAAACCAGGAATTCAGCAACTCATTGCACACATAATTAAGTATCATTGTGATGATAAGCATGCTGAAGAGCAGGGTGCTTTGAGAGGATCTCACGTGGCTTGGCAACCGGAGAGGGTTCTGGAAGGAGTGCACTTTAAGCTGAGAGGAAGGACCAGTAGGAGGACTTCAGGTGAAGAGGTGGGATGGGCATTTGTGGCAGAAGGAGTGGCATTGGGAAGTGTCTGACGGGTTTGGGAGGAACTGGAAGAAGACCCCTGTAGCTGTGAGATATGGGAGCACATGATGCCATGGGGATGGATGGGGGAGTATTGATATGAGATTATGCTGGAGAGGTAGGAAGGGGTCATTAGGAAGTCCTTGAAAGCTTTTAAGCCTGAGGTGTTTTGGTCAGATTTGTATTACGAAACCAGTACTCTGAGTGCAGTGTCTGGAATGGGTTGGGGGAGCAGTAGTGGAGTAGGGAGGCCAGTCGGGAGAGCAATACTGAAGGCAAAAGTGATGGGGGCTTAGATAGGGTGAGTGTGGTGAACAGAAGTCGACCGAGTTGATAGAAGATTAGAAGGTGGAATCAACAAAAGAGTTTATGGCATGATAACATAAATACAAATAACATAAATACACAGATAGATTTACTAAGAAAAAAAATATCAACACGAAGTACTTGTTAAAAAGCAAACGACAAAACCACAACTGTACCAAGGAACCCAAGATAAATTAAAACCAAGGCTCTGATCTGAAAAACAAAAGGACAGATATCATTATAAAATGACTGGTATTTTTTTTAATGCACAGTATTCCCTGCAAAATCGCTATTATTTTTTTCCCCTAAAAATCTGGCTTGCTCTTTATTAAATTATATAAGATTTGTCACATAAGATTTGTGACTGTTTTCCACATTGCCAGCGGTTGGAGAGTAGTGACGTGTCTTACGAAGTTAGGCTAAAGAGAGTGTTGATTTGAAAGGAACTCTCTGGGGCAGGCCTGGCTCTGTTATCAGTGCCCAGTGAGATGGATTCAGGACGTTGTCCCAATGAGGGTGTTCAGTGACAAGGCAGCCAGGGCAGGGTCAGCGGTGACTCTGTAGACAGACTCACACCCACAGCGTCTACAATACACACAGCTGCTGCCTGGCTGCATTACAAAGGTGTCTCAGCAGAAGCATTTTGGCCGTCTGAAATACGGCCTTCACACAATCCTTAGACTATATTTTACAAGTTCATTTTCTAACACACAGGCACACTTTTATGGCATCTGGAGCATTTTGCTGAATGACTTGGTAGTGCGCTGCTGACCAGACAGCACATTTCCAGATTTAGATTATAAGAGAAAAACAGCAAGTGGTAAGTTCAGCTGCAGGTCAATGGATACTCACACTACAATTCCCTCACCGAGCACTGGGCTACTTTATCCCACGGGACCAGTACTGTAAAGCACATTCACCAGAGATGGCCCTAGGTGTTTGCTTTTATGATTGTTGGCCACGCTCACACTGGGAATGGGCTGTTACCACATTGTAAACATTATTCTTAATATCAGAAAGAAAACTGGGGGGAGGGGATCAAGAATTGGCATGCAAAAACTGTGATAGAGTCGCCAGTGGACGGTCTTATTATTTTCTGAACATTCACGAGCTGCAGGAGGTAGGTGCAGTTTGTAAAAAACAGAGGTGGTGAGAGACATTAGCCAGTGTTTATTGCTTTTGCTTCGAATTGTGTGCATCCCCCATGTTTTAGGTTCTCGTTGGAATTGGGATAATTTGGAGGGGACATAACGATGTTCACTGACAAATAGCTTTCTGAAAGAGTCAGGAGTTCATACAGTATTCCACCTGGATCAAAGACTCCCGGAGCTTTTCAGGTTATGATCATATTTACCCTTTAAAGTTTTTGTTCAATTTGTCTAATTGAACTTTAAGAATGAGGGAGGATTAATTAAGATTGTAGTAGTATTAAATATATGAAGCCTTAATTTTAAATGATGTCTGTCAGCAAATTTGCCCTCGTTGAGAACAAAAATTTAAAAACATTTGTACTGGAGATTCCAGACATTGCTTGGCCACCCACAGTCCCTTAATAATTATGTTTTATGCTACACAATCTCACCCTGTCTTGGTGAGCTCTTGGTGGGCTCTTCACTTCACATTCAGGGATATCTCCAGCCTAGATAACCAGTTGGTCTCCAGTTTAGAATGACCAGTTTCCAGGACCTGTGTACGGTGGCCCACAAAGATGTCATGGGCCCTTGAGAATCAGAAAATAGGAGACTGAAGCCAAGACCAGCTAGCTAAAAATGTCGTGTAATAGACTTAGAAGGCAGCCGTTTTGATCTGGTGCAAGCTGAAGAGACAAGGAAGCCAGCTGGCAAAGAGAAAAGAATGAAACTAATGTGGAGAGAAAGATGTGATTAAAAAGAGAAGGAGGAGAGTAACTACCTAGGATCCTGATCGTTTCTGAGTCAGGTCTAGTCCATTTATTTGTTAAAATAAATCTCATTTCTCCTCAAGGTACCTTGAACGAGATTCAATCTTTACTACAAAAGAGAAATTATCCTTTATCAGTGACCTCTGCCTGTGTGGCTGGTGAACAGTTAAAATTGGCAGCAGGAGAGACAGTTCCAACAGGGAATGAAATTCAGCTATGAAATTTGGTTTTAAACCAGAGAGAATTTTAAAGATTGCTACTTTCTTGTTCAGTCCCTTCTTCTTTGGAGGCAGTAGTATCATTACTTCCATTTATCCGAGGCGTACTTGCCTGTGCATGAGTGTTGTCTCACCTTTGGTGAGACTGCTATAAAAGAAAATACTATAACCGTGATGGCTTACTCTTTGGCTTTCACAAAACAGAACAACAACTGCACAACACCTACCTGAGTCCTCTGAGGTTGAATTGAAAAAAAAGAGGGAGGTTGTGAAACCAAGCCAAGGCCCGTGACCATGTGCCTGATGACTAAGATGGAACCCATGTAGGAGTTGAGTCAGTAATAACATGCCTCTTGCTGCAGCTCAAGTTGCCTGCAAACCCCTACGCTTTTTAGCAAATATTATTTTGAATGTCAGAGTGCACAGAGCTGTTCTCTAGGGTTGGGCTAAATTTGACTCTGTGGGAGAATAAAACTGGAATTCCAAATGTGGTGATCCCAACAGAGTATGTGATGCAAGACCAATTTTCCACTTGTGTCGGGTGGGTTTGTTCAAATCTCACACAGAAATGAGAGATGCCAGACAGAGTGTTGACTTGCCCAAACATAAGGTAGTAATTTAGGTTTTATTTTAAATAGGCATTGGAGTCTGGGTAATCCAAAATTTTAATTTAGGAAGGAGCCTGGGAGAATGGCAGAGGACAGGAGCTAGGTGGCCCTCTGATGAAGGGAGGGAGTGGAGGAGAGAGGACTCATGTGGTTCAGTTCAGTTCTGGAAGAGTTACTTTGTGATAAACTAAAGGCAAACTCTAAGTCTGTGTCTTCACATGATTCTGAAGACAGATCTAAAGGAGATTTGGGGTGTTGTGATTTGGAGTGGTAGTTTCTCTCTTTAACGTGCAGATGACAGAGTAAACTTTAATGATTAAAGCATTATAAGCTGACTGCGGTATTTAAACAGCGACCCAATTTCAGCAGTGACCTAATCAGGGTGGCCTGGGAGAAGGGGGAGCTCAGAGAGCAGCTTGGAGGAAATAGGTCAAAAGGATTTCTTCCAGCTCTTCTCAGGCGGACACAATGGGCTTTTGCGTTCTTTACACAAAGCCCAGGAGTTGCATGTAGAATTCTGTCCCAGAATGCTCCTCTAAGCAACTTACTCTTGGTTGAAGTTGATACTTGGAATGCTGGGTCATTCTCTTGGTTTGAAGAGGATGTACAGTGTATTCATTCAATAAATACTTATTGAGCACATGCTGTATTCCAGGTATCATGTAGATGGCTGAGAATATAGCAGTGAATAAAACAAAATCCAAAATCTCTGTTCTCCTGGAGCTTACTTACTAGTGCAGAAAAGTCTGAGTTCAAATCCTGACCCCATCAGTTATTGGCTTGTTGAGTTACTTAATCTGGAACAAGCTAATCTCTCTGTGCCCCTGGTTCCCATATCTGTAAAGTGGGGTGACTAAATTGTACTTACTCACGAGGTTGTTTTGAGGAATGAATGAAGTAATACATACCCAGAGCTTACAACAGTGGGTGCATTATAGTAAGGACTAAATAGTGATAATTATCTATCAAATGAGCTTTAGCTGCTATCCAAACAGGGAAGAGCAAGAAAACATTCATGTTTCTGGTTAGTTCGGAGAAAGTGTTTAAGTGAGGACTTCTGCCAAATGTGGCTATTGGGTGTAGAGTTCAAAACTTGTGAAAAGCCAAGGGGCCCAGAAACTTTATTTAAGTGAACATTAGCCTTTGAAATGGAAGCCTAAGTGGAAATGTACTATAGAAATTGACCATATTCTTTCTACAGGGCTTTTGCTATCACATTTGTAGTCAAGAGATCCCGCTTAGAATTAGTAAGTAGTATTAATTTGCCCCTTTAGAGAAGAAAATGCTACCCTTTGCCCCAATTGAAGACTCACTATGTGAATTTGTTGATGGGCCGCTGGGCATTTTGAAACATTGATACCACACTTTCTCTTTGTGCAGAGGAGAGTTATTTGGTGACTCAATTTTTATATGAAATCTTGAGAATTCTGTGATTTTTTTTAAACATAGGCTCCACATCCAATGTGGGGCTTGAACTCATGACCCTTCGATCAAGAGTCACATGTTCTACCGACTAAGCCAGTCAGGTGCCCTGAGAATCCTGTGATTTTTAATCTGGGTGTTAATGTCAATCAGTCTGTCTGAGCTGATGTGTCACTCCACTACCTCCTAGCTTCCTTTCTTTATTTGCAAAACAGAGGAAGCTTAAAGAGTAACCTTTGGTTAAATCAGTAGGACCCTAGGAAGCATTTCCGCACAAGTGTATGGCCATATGGCTAGGGTCCCTGCAATGCTGTGTAGCAGGAATCAAAGCATGTGTGTCTTGTTTCAAGGTGACACTTACTCATACCTGGAGTAGATTCTGATGGGCAATATTAATTCTGTTATGTTTAGAGACATGACACTCTTTAAATAGCTGTTTGTTCATCTCAGATACTTCCAGTTGTTATGGTCTGCTCCTTTGAAATTTCCAAATATGGTTCTGTAGAAAATGGGTACATGTTCTTTCTTTTTGGAGCAAAAGCTTTTTGGAACAAGGGCCGTGTTACTGATGAAAATGTTATATTGGGTCTCATGGCAATTCATTTATTGCTTTCTTGACCCTGTGTCATCCCGGGAGTGTCAAAAACCACATGGTGCTTCTGAGCCCTACAATTTTTGCAGTTGAGTCTCTGATTTAGCTGACAGATGTTAAAACACAGACACAGCCAGATAATTCCCCAGTGACAACACAGATGCAAAAACTGAAAAGTGCAGTTATTCCAGCTTGGGGAGGGATTATATTGATGCTCTAAATTTTCCCTACTCATAGCCCTTACAGTTTTTTTTTTTCCCTGGTATTTACTATGGCTTAGGTTAGAGGAAACTGAGTCTCTTGCCTTCTGGTTGATTCAGTCTCCCATCAATATTCCTAAGAAAATGTGCAGATCTGGAGCTCAGGAGACCATGGGAATATTAGCAATAATAATGGGCTCAAGTCTCTTTTATGGCCAAGCACAGCTTTGAGCAACTTTTGGCTCTGAAGGCGGTGGGGGGGGGGGGGGGGGGGGGAGGTAGATCTTAGATCTGGAGGGAAATTTCCTTGGTGCTCACCCAGTCATTTTATGGATTAAGAAATATGAGGCCCACAGTGACTTTGTCTGGGTCACAGATGGGACTAACCAAAGTAGGGCTAGAACCACATCTCCTAATCCCCAATAGAGTTCTCTGCCTGTCTTCCATTTCTACCTCAGATTTCTCCTTGGATTGGTGTTGGGGACCAGGGATACACAATGGGCGTTGGGGTAGGGCCTCTGTCTCTGCCCTGTCTAGGGCGTGCCTCATCTCAGCCCATTTCCTTTTGGGAAATGCTAACCACAAACATGGTTAAATTTTTTTGACTCTAGAGATAATTCATAACTCTGAACTGATAAATAAAGAAACTGAGGCTCAAAGAGGGATATAACTTGCTCAAGTTTCCATAGCAAGTGAGGAAATCAATTGATAAATATTTATTGAGCACTTAAGATGGTCAGGCTGGTGGAAACTACAGGGGATTTGACCAAGATTAAGACAGTTGTGATTCTTACCCTGGAAGAACTTAACGTCCTGTATGTAACAAGACATGCAGAAAGCAAATAGCCACAAACGGGAGGAATTCTATGAAGGGGAAGTTCATGGTTCTTTTGGAGAACTTAACCTGTTCTTTCAGAACATTAGTGGAGAATTGACGGTAGGGAAAGATGCCTTTGAGGTGATTGTCTTTCTTCTTCTATTTGGATGATTGGATTGATTAAGAAAATTCTCTTTTATGTCAGGTTGTCCTGGTGCTATTCAGACCTTTTCTATCATTACCCTTTTACTACCCTGAAGCATCTGTTCAAATTATGGCCTCACCACAGGCTGCCCTAGGAAAAACTGAGGTGGGGGTAGGCTGGTTCTTAGGGTTCATAGGGGAACTGAGGCCCAGTATACCTCCAAGAGAGAATTGCTTTCTCCATGGCTTCTGGTCACCTCCCCAAAAAACCCTAAAACTCTGGTCATGGATTTGTGACATTTGCCAGTTGCCTGAATTTGCCTAGGCTACTAGCATGTATCCTGGCAAGATGGCCCCTTCTGGACCCTCAGACCTCTTTTGTCCATGTTTTATTTCTTAAGCTCTGGAACTTTTCTACATGACAGCCTTTTTTTTCTTGCTGGAAGAGAGTGCACCATGCCTTTCTCTGAGCCATGCTCCTCCACCCCTTTCTGCTCAAAGCCCACGTCTTCCTGACCAATTCCACCCCTCCTCTAGCAGCCCCCCCCCCCCCACCCTGTGTACCAGCTGCAACTGGTTTTGTATATGGTTATAGATTTAAAACAATTTGTGTTCCTGTCTCTTTTCATCATGTGCATCCTTTCGTCTCCTCTGGATTACAAGAGTCCTGAGAAGAGGGCTTGGGCCTCCTATTTCCTGTAGGGCTTAGATTACCAGGAGTGAAGTTGGCTGAAGGCTGGGAAGATTGGTCCCTGCTACTTCAAAAGCAGATGAGAGAGCAGGAGCAGGGAGGATCCATGGCAGGAGTACAGTGGGCAAGAACAGTTGTCTGAGGCAGGACAGCAGTCTGAGACACTAATTTGCTATGTGACTTTGGACTGCGTTTTGATTCCTTGTCTATAAATGTGTGCAAGCACAGTGCCTCCTCACTTCGGGGTCTAGTGGTGTAATGTCTGGGAGAGTGCTGTGCACAATATAAAGCATTAGGACCACGTCATAATGTTCTGCTCTCAGACCCTGCCAAGTATGTAGGGGACCAGGAAGTGTCACTCAGGCTTTCTTGAATTGGGTATGGAACCTGAACCAGTAGATTCCAGTTCTAGTCCTCACCAGAGGGATGCATAGTGCCGAGCAATCCAGACGACAGAGTCAACATGACTGCAAGTGCTGGCAAGAAGGAGGCCCTCAGATAAGAAAACAAGGTCTTAAAAAAGTTTTAATATGTGATGTATACATACAGTAGTTGATACACACCCATATAAGTGTATGTGTGTGTATAAAACAATTGAGGTTGATATATATGGTAGGGAAACCCAAAACTTGGTGGGATCTGACCACTCTTAGTTTACAGTCTAAGCCCTACAATTGTTTACAATGTTAATTACAGTTGGAGAGTAATTAACTCAGAAGAGTAATCTCTTCTGTGGTCACAGACTCTGAAGCCCTTAAATCACTGATGTAGGAATCACCCCTCCAACTCAGGGTGCCAGAGTTGTGCCTGCTAACCTTTCTGGTCTATTCCCATCTTCTTCTTGTTTTCCATGCTGGTGAAGGCACATAGATGTCTTAGCTCAAGCCCAGCCTCAAGGTAATCGGGGCAGAGGGAGGTCTGCACGCTGTCCACATTTAAGAAACGGTGATAACAGAAGACTTGGGAAGGGAATGCTTGGACACTTGGAGCGTCCAAGTCATACATGGTTCATTTTTTGTTGACAGCAGAGTAAATTATCACCACCCTTTATCGGCATTTAAAAGGTTAAAAACAAGAACTGAAAGCAGAGCCTCAGAGAGATTTTTGCATATCCGTGTTCATGGCGGCATTATTCACAGTAGCCAAGAGACAGAAGCCACCCAAGTGTCCATAGGTAGATGAATGGATAAGCAAAATGTGATATATACTTATAAGGGAATATTATCCGGCCTACAGCACGGATGAACCTTGAGGACATGATGCCGAGTGAAATAAGCCAGTAACAAACAGACAAAAACTGTGTGATTCCTCTTATATGAGGCACATAGAATAGTCAAAATCATAGAGACAGAAAGTAGAATAGTGGTTGCCAGGGGCTGTAGGAGGGGAGAATGGGGTGTTATTGTTTAATGGGTAGAGAATTTCAGTTTTGCAAGATGAAAAGAATTTTATAGATTGGTTGCATACAATGTAAATTTACTTATCACTGAACTGTATACACAGAAATAGCTAAAATGGTAAACTTTATGCTGTGTGTGTTTTACCACAGTTAAAACAACAACAACAACAACAACAATAACAACAAACTCTAATGCCAAGTCTGCACCACAGATCAATTAAATTAGAATCTTTGTGGGTGAACCTCAGGTATCTGTACCTAAAAAATTTCCCCAGAAATTTTTTTAACCAAAATGGAGAATCCCTGGACCGAAGACCGGTAATCTGATCCTGAGGACACTGCTGTAATCCAGGGGTGCAATGGAAAGGAATGGTGTCACAGAGAATAAGACACATTGTACGGTTTGAAGGGACAAAGGTCAGCGTTCAGTGATAGATTACAAAAGGGAAGAAGACAAAGCGTGGGTCAAAGAGGTTCCCAAGGTCTCAGACTAAAGTGTGGATTTGTAGAAAAACTGACTGTTTATGAGGAGGTGTTTGGGGAGGTTTTTGGGGATGACAGTTTTTTTTGATGATTTGCTAATATACTTGGCTAAAAATTCCTAGAGATAGCTGGAAATTTTTGTACTCAAAATAATTCATTCGTTTTTTCCATAGAACTAGAATTTCATTTTTACATTAAAAATGAATTTTTATTAAAAAAACAAGACCAAAGGCCAAAAAATTACCCAATGGATATTCTGTCTTCAGAGCCAGTAATATCCCTTTACTTCATAGTTTACTGGAGCGCTTTATCTGAGGCGGTCCTTCCCCTGCTGTTCCACTCTCGGCCTCCAGATATCCTACTTAACTCCTCTTTCTCAGGACCCTGTTTAAGTGTGGGTGCCTGGTTCCTCCTGCCTTCTCCTAGGAAACTCATAGTAATCAAATTCACTTTAAGTCCAAAGAAACTTCCCACAGTAGTTTTTCCGAGAGCATTTACATGTTTATTTTTATTTTTAATTTTTATTTATTTATTTATTTATTTAATGTTTATTTATTTTGAGAGGTGGAGGGGCAGAGAGAAAGGAAGGGAGAGAATCCCACGGAGGCTCGGCACCGTCAATGTAGAGCCCAATCAAGTCGGGCACTTAACCGACTGAGCCACCCAGGCTCCCCTAAGAGCGTTTATATTTTTAAAACAAACTGAATGAAGAGAATAATTTTTAATTAAAAAAAGAGTAAAACTTGAATGATAATATTTCAAGAAGGAGAAATTTTGGGTACAAAAATTTGATATCCTTAGGTCTCGGGACAGCAACTTCGTAAACAGTCCTGGTTAGATGTTTGGACCTAGGTGAGTGAGCGGGGAATTCAGTGAATCGCATGCACCCAGAGAGGTGGATAGGCACTGGGAGGAGGTTACCAAGGCACCTGTGTAATTTAGTCATATAGATCCTGGGGAAGAACCAGTGGGATGTTCAATATATCATCCTCCTGTATCACGGAATCATGTTTTCTAAGCAGAACAGAGTCTCTGCTTTATCCCGTGGTATTCAGTGAATTGGGGAATCAAGAAAGGTCTCAGAAAATTTCCCCCCAGACGGACTTGGAGATGCCTCCATCACAGAACCAGCAATTGCATGCTACGACTTTAAGCCATTGCCATGTTTGTTTTGGATAAGTTAAGGAGGAAAGCCTAGGCTACTTCTGGAAACGGGGAGAAGAAGAAACAAAAGAGTCAGACAAAACTGTTGTAAAAGCACACAGAGTTATTGAGCTTTTGCCTATCTTTGTAGCTCGGTGCCTGGCATGTATGGGTGGTGAATAGGTACCTGCTGAATGAATAAAGATAGTAGGAATAGTTTCTATGTGGTTAATTTTACGGTTGTACTTTTGCTGTGCTATGTGTGGGTGGCACGTTGGAGGAAAACCCAGAAGGCCTAGATTCCAGTTCTGGTGTTATCAGCCATTAGTGCCGTGACATTGGCCAGCACACCTTGACTCCTCTGAGCTCATTTCCCACTTGTGAAGTGGGGACAGTGAAGTTGTTTTTTTCACTCCCATGTTTGTTGTTTGCATTAAATGAGATAAAGGGCATTAAAGTGATTGACAACTCTAAGGCACTTTACAAATATAGGAGTACAATCATTTTGAAAGCACTTGGCTTTGTAGAGGGTTGTGTGAATTAATGTGTATTGATCAAAACATGCGTCTCATTAGGTTAAAAACTGAAAGTAAAACTCATATACTTTAGGATGTTAAAATAAACTCAGCAGCTTGTGTAACACTAATTTCAAGAAGGAGTATGTTAATTTCAAGAAGGAAATTTGTAAAAAAATAAAACTGAGATGTGAAAAAAAGGTTCCAACACCGTTGCCCCCGACTTACTCCTACAGTCCCATTTTTATAATTCTGCCTTAGAAATTTGTATTAGGGTTGAAACATATCGATCAATATCCATGAGCTAATCCTGAGTTCCTGCCACGTTCCAGGCACCGTTACATACCAGGTATCAGGGTTATGTTTCTGTTGCTGTTCTTAGAGCAACCACTGTTTTTTTTTGGCAGGTGGCTGTTAGTCTTTTTGGGACTGTGTGTGTGTGTGTGTGTGTGTGTGTGTGTGTGTGTGTGTTTCATATCACAACACATTCCTTAGCTTGACACAGTACTGTACACACTTATTTATATAATAAGTACCTTTTTGATGTGTTAACAACCTTAATGGATATAGGGTCATTAGGAACTGTGTACATATTTTCCTATGTCTAATCCTGGTCTTATGTATGTTCTTGAGTAGTCATTGAACACTAGTTTAATAATAGCTGGATGAATGAAGTATTAGTTACTGTATTCTCTTCAAAATGGACCTTGTCATAGCATGGAAAGGTGAACTGATCTCTTATTTGACTTTGGTTAAAATGAATTATGCCTAAACATTTTGAGATGGTTTATAAAATTTAGCTTCTCTATGGTATATTGAAGGATTTGCTTAAGTGCTTACTCTAAATTTGGTGTTAGTGACAAACCATCTTACACTTTTTGACCAAATTCCTTTCTTTCCCCCAAATACATCTAAAGCTTCATCCAACATAATGAGAGTTAGAAAGGGCAAATGACCACCACTTTTTTAGCGACAAAACTCAACTCCGTCGTAAGAAAGAGTAAGTAAATACACTGTTGATGATACTCATGTTATATATATCTGCTGCTTATGTACTTAAAAAAACTAAATAGGAAAATCTTACTCATCTCAGTAGAAAAACAGTGTAGAGGTTACAACTTAGGGACGTCGTGATATTTTCTCTGTGTGCAGTTTGTCAAAAGGCCATTTATCTAAAGCTGGAAAAGGATATGGTTTGGCTGACTAAACTGTGGAGTGATACAAGTGATTTGTAACGATAAAAATGCTTAGGGGAATTTTCGGGGCGCTCAAGTCAAGTGTATGAGACTGTGTGGGTGTGAAGAGCACACTTCTCCCTGTCTCTCTTTTTGCACAGTTTTCAAAGCTGTGAAAGTTGCTGACTTTATCTGCCACAGGCTGGACCGTTAAGTCACAGTTTACATGGTCACTTGTAAATATGCCTGGCTGTGGAAGGAAAACTTTGTACACCCTTTGAATTGCTTCTTCCTCATGTGTCTCTCCTCTGGTTAAATTGTGCTTGATGCTTCCGTTTTGGAATCCAGGGCTTTCTGGTCTGGGAGCGATCTGGAACTGACTTACTGTCATTAGGTGCTCCCTGAAGGGAGGTATGAAGGATAACTCAGAAAAGGCAGTCTCCCAGTCTTCAAACAGAAATCAGAAGTGTTCCTTCCTTCCTTCCTTCCTTCCTTCCTTCCTTCCTTCCTTCCTATCTTTTTCTTTCTTTCTTTCTTTCTTTCTTTCTTTCTTTCTTTCTTTCTTTCTTTCTTTCTTGTTTTTTAATGTTTATTTATTTTTGAGAGACAGAGAGAGAGAGAGAGAGAGAGAGAGCAAGCAGGTAAGGGGCAGAGAGAGTGGGAGACAGAATCTGAAGCAGGCTCCAGGCTCTGAGATGTCAGCACAGAGCCTGACGCAGGGCTCGAACTCACGAACTGTGAGATCATGACCTGAGCCAAAGTCAGAAGTTTAAACCGACTGAGCCACCCAGGTGCCCCTACAAATTCTTTTTCTGACCAGCTTGCTACAATGCCTGAAATTCTGACATGAAGGGATTTCTTCCTACCTTACACTGAGGTTTGGAAGTTCCTAGGAAATGTTAGTAGGGCAAGTCGTTTAAAATCATTTTTCAGTCCCTTTTAAAATGGGGCTACTGATACTGATAAATGACCAGTAATTAGTAAAATGATCAGTATTGGTAAAATGATGCTTACTGACACTTAAAATGTAGCTACTGATAGTTACTAACAAAGGATTTTTTTTTTTGTGGAAATCAAGTGAGACAAAGCAAGTCAAATGATTGATACAATGCTCAATAGTGATAGTTGTTGTAGTTATTATTTTTCTTTTTTCTAGGAAGAAAAGGAGGAGGAATAGCCCATTAACTGAGTGCGGGTTTTTTTTTTTTTCCTTTCCGAGCTACACCCTGGGAGATGACAGAAGTGGTTCTGAAGGAAGTATTTGTTGTTCAGTGCCCAAGATGGCTTCTTGGAGGGGCTCCACAAGAGAAACCTTTTGTGAGGTGCTTTAACTTTTCAGAGCATGAAGTCACCTGTTGATTTGTTTTCACAATATATGGGTGAAGTTGGCAGGGTGGGTATCCTTTTTCTATAGGTGAGGAAACCAGAGTGCAGACAGGTGAAGGAAGTCACCTTTTGTCACACAAGTTAGCGGTAGAACTGGGATTAGGACCCAGCTCTCAGACTCTGAGCACAGCACCCTTTCTATTTTGTGACATTCTCAGAATCAGATGCTCTTCTCTGCTTCATAGGTTTGTGTTCAGACCTGGATCCCTACTCATGAGCCTGTTATTGGAATCCTGTAAAGTAGCAGGGATGAGAAATATTGTAGACTAGTTTTGGCTGGAGATGGCTGGAGTTACAGCACCTGAGTCAGGTGAATTTTCATTTCCTGGCCATAGGTAGAGATTTGTTTCTGACCTTGAGCCACAGAGAGTTACTTACTGGGGTGGTCCAGCTCCAGCCTAGAGTCTTCTCTAATACCATCTCTGCACTGCACTTCAGGGTCCAGTGGCTACCTTGAAAGGAATGAAAAGGAGATGCGAGTACTGAGAAATATCAGGAAAACATGATGCTGATACCTTTCTATCACCTTTCCTCTTCCTTCCCTGTTTTTTTTTATTCCTTTTAATGATATAAAATAATTCCAGAAATTCAGAGAGGGGTTCTATAGATGTTAAGCCTTTGTGTTATGATTTTAACTGCAAAGCCCTTGGGGGCATTGGATTTCCCAATGTTTTGGGTAGCTGCAAAATTTAATTTTAGGTAGAAAAGGGTTAACTGAGGGTCAATGTAATTCCCAAATCATTAGCTGCAAATCATCTAACCATATGTGAAAAATTCAATGACATTAAAGGTAATTCTCTGGGAAAGTAAAAATAATATGCAGCTCTTTGGCCAGAAGTAAAGTTTTGGAACATTTCTTTATGCATAGGGAATTCTCTAGTAGGTGAACTTGGGTGCATGTTAGTCATCGTAAGTTAACGTGGAGTATCTAGAGTGTATTTATTAATTTAGATTTTTTAAAAGTTTATTTATTTTTGAGACAGAGAGACAGAGCATGAACAGGGGAGGGGCAGAGAGAGAGGGAGACACAGAATCGGAAGCAGGCTCCAGGCTCTGAGGCATCAGCCCAGAGCCCGACGCGGGGCTCGAACTCACGGACCGCGAGATCGTGACCTGAGCTGAAGTCAGACGCTTAACTGACTGAGACACCCAGGCGCCCCAATTTAGATTTTTTTTTAAATAAAGAAGAGTTAACATAGGTAAGAACGCAGACACACCAAAACCAACACAGACGAACTCAAGACAAAAACTAGAAAGAAAAAGGAAAAAGGAGAGGATGATAGAACAGCCAGGACTCCCATCTGAGGAAAGCCTGACTGAGTGAATGTACTTGAACTTCCCCGTGGCCTGAGGAGAGATGGTGCCAAAATGAGCTGGGTAGCCCTCATTGTCCTGTCTGGTACTAGAATGCCTATTCCATGCATTCATTTATTTACCAACTTATTCACTAATTCACTCATTTCAGTGAAACGTATTTGATCTGTCCTGTAGCACCATGGCGCTATGCTGAGCGCTAGAAATTCAACAGTGACCATGATCCAGAAATGCTTACTTTCAAGGAGCTTATAGTTTGCTTCAGAAGGCATGCAGACCAATTATTATAATATGCTAAGGTCTACAAGATGTGTGGCAAGGTGTGAGACCATCCAATCGTGTGCCTTACCTAGAGTGGAGGTTGGGAGGTTTCTGTTACCCAGTGAAACATTTTAAACAACCAGTAACATAAGTAGCTTGTTTATGGAATTTCACGACTACTTTTCAAAAAGAGAGACTGACTTATTCACATATAAGTTTAAAATTAATTAATTAATTAATTAATTAAACAAAAATTGGTAGGTACTCTACTAGTCCTTGCTTGATAATTTATGGCTTGAAATAGAATCTATATTATTGGATGTTTACCTCAGTATGTGATTTCTATCCTGGTTCTGGCTCCCTTTGCTGTCTCTTAAGATACCTACAACATGAGAGGATAGTCATAAAAACTGCACATGTGTTGGTTTACTCCAGTCATAGATGAGATAATTAATCAGAAAATAAAACTCCCAGGCTCCTTGGAGAACTAACTCAAGTTTTTAATGAAACTTGAAATGTAGAGTGGAACAATAGTAGGCTGAAAATCTTTGTTTTGGGAACTATTATTATATGATACATATAAAATATTTCTACTGAAACATCAAAAGAGTTCCAGATTTTGTAGTGTAGAGAATTCCTCTAAGGTCGAGGTAGGGATAGTGTAGTTAGGAATGTGGATTAAAGTCAAGTTCTGGTTCTGCCACTCTGTAGCTATGTGAACTCAGGTGGGTTACATAATCTGTTTGTACCTTCATTTCCACAGGCTTAGCATGGGGATAATAACATTTATCTTACAGAGTTTTTTGTGAGGTCTGTATGAAGGCACCTAGAGTACTTAGCCCAGAGCCTGGCACATAGCAGAGACTCAATAAATGTTAGCTATTTTTAATATCAGGGTAGAAAATGTAGGATTTTGAGAGTTAAGAGAAAGCAGTTTAATTCGCTATAATATTTATTTGGAATCTACAAAAAGACAAAGTCTTTTAAGGGAAGTAGGGCCAACAAGGACAAATGACCATAACTTTTTAATGTTAATTATTTTAAAGTTTATTTATTTCTTTTGAGAAAGGGAGAGAGAGACAGCACGAGTGTGTGAGCAGGGGAGGGGCAGAGGGAAAGAGGGAGAGAGAGAATCCCAAGCAGGCTCCACACTGTCAGTGAGGAGCCAGACCCGGGGGCTCAATCTCATGCACCATGAGATCATGATCTGAGCTGAAATCAAGAGTCGAAAGCTTAACCAACTGAGCCACCCAGACACCCCTGATCTTTTTTATTATTTATTTATGTATTTGTTGGTATAAAGATTCCATGAGATCAATATGAAGGGGGAAAAAGGGCTATATAGCTGACATCTACCTGGTTCTTATAATTCTCATCATGTCAGAGAAGTCAGAGAAGCCCAGGATTCTGTAAAGAAGTGATTTTTTGCAAGAGGCAGAGCTGACTGAGGTGTAGAGAAGCTGTATGTGTGATGGTTAAGAACATAGACTCTGGAATCAATTTGAACCTCATCTACATTTGGTAGCTGTGTGACCTTGGGCGATTACCTAACCTCTCTGTATTACAATTTCCTCGTCAGTACAAAAAGAGGATAATAAGAGTACATACCTCATTGGGTTGTTGTGAGAATTAAATGAAATAATTGAAGTAAAGTGTCCAGCACAGTGATGGCCCATGGCTGTCAGTAAAATTAGCTGTTATTTATCTTAGTCAGATGTAAGCTCCTTGACAACAGGTACTTTTTACCTATTTTCTTTATTCACTTATGCATCTCTAGTACTTGAAAAATGCCTGACATGGGAGTAGCTGAAAGCTACCTGTTGAAGGAAAAAATATATGCAAGCTCCATTAGTCAAATAAGAGGGCAGAAAAACACTGGACTAAAATGTTGAGAATTATTGAAGGAAGGTGATGGGCACATAGGAGTCTATTAGAATGATTCTCTCTACTTTTGTGTAGGATTGAAAAGTTTTATAATAAAAGTTAATAAAAAGAAGACTTGGTTGATGTAATCATTGGAGATAACCATACATAAAACAACAACAACAACAACAAAAAACCTTTATCCCTTTTTGTTACAGCCTGAGAAAGTAAAAAGACATTTGATATTACTAAACCACTGTTATTCTGCCATAGACTGGTGGAACTGTGGTCCCCAAAAGATGCTTGTTTCTCTTTTAAGGACTCTGATGGCAAGCAAGAATTTTAGTAAAAACCAACAAAGCTGATCTGCCAAGCTGCACTATTTTTTCTTATAATCACCTTATCATATACCCAAAGGGCTTGTAAGGATCCTTGGGGATGAGTTTGTCCATTTCCCTCAGAGGTTACTCAGGTAGCTGTCAGCACTGGCCACTGGCCACTGTCACCTCCCTCCCTGCAGGCCAGAGGTCACAATCCCACATCTCACTTCTCAGCAGACTCCTGGATCCTGATGCAGTGAAACCTCCAGACCCTACCTTCCTGTCTTCCCTTTGGACCTCTGCCTGGTTCACTTTCTGAGCCTCTTGATTCTCCATTCTCATCTTGTCCCGTTCAGGGGCAGTAACCAGCCACAGAATGCACGCCTCAGTCCTGATAAGGCTCCTTGTGGGACAAAGCGTCTGTGAGCTGCCCTGGGCTCCTCCTCACACGACAGCTCTGGCTTAGAGGGCTCCCCTCCATAGGAAACCCTGTTCAGGCCCCCAGTGTTGCTGGTTACTACTTTCCTCCTGGTCCCTTGCCCCTTGGGAAGCACCATCTGATAAGCAGCATAAAGAAGCCATTTGAATAGCACTAAGCTACACTCTGGAAAGAGAACCTTGGTCATGGTGCTTGTGCTTTCAAGTACGTGGGAGTTACGTTCTGGAATGTCACTGTGAACACTGGATTAGTGCATACTGAACCATTGCTCCTAGGGGAAATATAGGCTTCAGTTCCTGCCAGCCTCTGGTCACAACATTTTTGTCACTGATCAATACATAACCTTTTTTTTCTGTGTGTTTCTGTTTGGCTTATTTAATAAACGATTGATTCATTAACACTGAACTCACAGCCAACAGCACTATAACTCATGCCTGAATGAAGCTTATCTAACAAGTATTTTCTCTGTAAGGCAAATCACAGCCTCCTTGCACTTAGGGACACTAGACGGCACTTTCGCACAATACTTGGGCCCGTTTTAAACAGTGAAATTACCAACAAAAAGCATAAAAATTTGAAAAAATGTGGCACTAAGTAACTTTGAAGAGGATCCTTACTTATACTGTAAGAGCTGAAACAAGAAGGCAGAGTTGCTTCTTCGATCCCAGTTGGGAATGTGTGCATTAGGTAATTCAAACATTTCACTGTTCCTCATGTTTGCAAATGACTACAGAAGTGCTATGAGCATTGCTTTTGGAGTTACAATAAATCTTATCAAGTAAGGAAATTCGCAAATACAGAATCTGAGAATAATGAGGGTTGACAATATATCTGTTAACCTTGCACAATATGCCATTACGTTTAATAAAACGAAACTTGCGATTTACGACATATATGTTACAGAATATTATATATAGTTATGTAAAATCATAGTTCTTCATTCCATGCCTTTGGTCCAGGTGATCTGAAATGAGGAAAAAGATGATAAGGTGAGCTACAAAATTTTAAAATATACATTATTTTTTTTATTTTTAAAGTTTACTTATTTATTTCAAGAGAGAGAGAGAGAGAGAGCAGAGAGAGAGAGAGAGGGAGAGAGAGGGAACCCCAAGCAGTCTCCACACTGACAGTGCAGAGCCCTACGTGAGCCTTGAACTCACAAACTGTGAGATCATGACCTAAGCTTAAACCAAGAGGCAAACACTTAACCAACTGAGCAACCCAGACACCCCTAAAATATATGATCTCTTAAACGTTAAACCTTTATGCTATAGGTATTGTTTATATATTTATATACATTTTATGTATAACATACCATGTTATTTTTATCATCTGTATAGCTCATAATTTTAAAGTTTCCTTTATTGATTTAGAAAAAGTTGAACTGAGGCAAATTTCAGTGATTACCTGAAATATCATGTTTATATCTAAAGAATATATTAAAATTTAAATGCTATAAATATAACTTAAAGTATTAAAAATTTTTCTCCGTTACTCCAGTGAGAATTATCAGTAGGAGATCTCTATTATTATTATCACACCATAAAAATCATTTGCAAATTCTCTAATCACTTCAAAGAACAAAAAGTTTCACATCTAAGTATTAAGGCAAAGTTGCATTAGTTTTAAATGGAAAATTAACCATTCCAAGGGCGATGATCATATAGAATGCATTATTAGGCGCTTTCAGTGAGAAGCAAAGGAGAATTTTACCTTCCTGAATTAGCAAATCAAGGGATACGAGTTGGAATTCTCAGAATAGGAAGGCATCCTTAGCCTTGTGTAGCCAGAAGTTTCCCAGATGTATTTCTGCTCCCCTAGTCTTGGGAATCTGGTTCTTGTAACTCAGTGTCTTAAGGTGCTCATATTATTATCACCTCATCATCACAGGTACAGTAGGATGATGGAATTTGGGAGGTGACTGGATGTTTTCCAGGCATGTTGGTCATGAGAAGAGCACTTTCCAGGATCCACTGGTGCTTGATATCATGGTAGATAAAGCTACCCAGGAAGATAAATTAAAATAGCATGTAATCCTCTCCCCAGTGATCCAAAATGTTCCTGAATACCACACCAATGAGGCAAATAAAAGATTGAGTGTCCATCCAGATGCCAAGAGTAGGGAGAGATGTCATAAAACACGCCACAACTAGCTCAGACATGCAGTGGGTAGACTTGCCTCAGGCGTGTAGTCCTTTAGCCTGTTGACTTTAATCTGGTCTGGGGATGTGTTACAGGAAGTTTGGTCCGGTGGGTTCAAACGGAACCCTGTCACTGAAGTGCAGCATTCCATGTGAACTTCCATTTACCACTGGAGAATGAGGAAGCGATTTATGAAACAGTTAAACTCAAGGTGTGCGGTTCTTAAAATGTACACAATCACTACGGAATGCAGAAATAAGGAATGCTGGGGTGAAGAGAAGGAAGAACGGAAATTAGACCGAGATTGGATTCGAGAGTCAGATTCACTCCCAGTGGAGTCATTTGGCACACTGCAGACATGAATCAGAGCACACGATTTCTCAACTGGGTGCTGGGCATGAAAACTGCTGGGAGCTGGACCACGGTTCCCTCAGTGATACATCTCTCAGCCCCCAGTGTGTGGTCAGACTCGCTGCTCACAAATTCCACCCAAAATAGTCTTTCTTTTTCACACTTAAAAATTCGTTCCAAACAAGTGTTTCCTTTTAACATTCCCAGAGCAGATTGACTTTTTGAGCTTTGTGTTGCTTCCAATTCTGTCAATGTCAGAGGCCTCAAATTAATTCCAACATCTCGTTGCTGTTTTCCCTTAAGAAGTCCTGATGGTATTGCACTCACTTTGGGTTCAATCTGTTTATGCTTATTGGAATGCCCATTAGGGCAGCATTTCTACCATTTTGGTCCAGAAAATGCTTGTGATTAGCATAGGGGTCTTGAATAGTCATCCCTATCACTTTGGTCATGAAACAGTTACATCCAGTTAAAAGAAGAAAGGAGTCATGTGGAGAGAAGGGGGGCAATTGAATATTATTAGAGCCTTGAGGAATGAAGGCCACAGGGTGAAAACCATTGCATATTAAGTAGCTCAGCCTAATAAAAACCAAAGGAAACAGCAGCAAACTGTTACAGAAAGTTCTTCTGAACTGCCCTCAGCCCGTTTTCTCCTGCTTCCGTTGGTGATACTTGGACAGACATGCGCCTTCACACGCAGGCTCGTACATGGTCTGCCCTGACTTCTGACCTGGTTTTATCCTAGACATCAGGTTCCAGGCCATCTTCATGCCTTCTCATGTGAAAGTTCATGCCTGGTGCCCAATTTCATGTCCTTTTTAGAGTCAGTATGAAGGAGACCTGGAGAAGGCCTTCCCTGACCACCCAAGATGAGGCAGTACCCACTCACCACTTCCCCTCTTGTCACACTTCATTGCATCACTTCATTTTATTTCTCTGTTTAGCACTTACTACTCTCTTGTGTATTCATTAGTTGACTTGTTTATTTTTTGTCTCTTCCAACTACAGTGTAATTCTATGAAGGGAGAGACTCTGTCTTGTTCAGCATTATCTCTAGGGCCTAGAAATGTCCTTGGCACATAATGGCTCCCCAGGAAATATTTATTTACTCACTGACTATGAGATGATGAGAGAATAACTTTGCATCATGTACCGTGAGTGTACATGTAGCACCCAGAAGTGACAGACACACAGCAGGTATTCGCAGTGACCCTCTTTCCCCCCATGCTCTCTGTAAACTGCATGTTCAGTTGCATGCTAAGGTCTGATGGGATCAGTCCTGTTGACTTGAGTGTTGACTGACTTATTAATTTAATTTCCGATTTAGCTTTGGCCTCTGGGACGGGCCTGGAGGGTGCAGTGAGAGCAAACACACCAGACTGCTGGGTGTGGGGATCTTGGGTTGTAGTCTTGTTTCACCTCTGATTCACTATCTGAGCTGTGGGCAACTTGCTTAACCCCTGTGATTCTGTTTTTTCATCCGCAGAGTGAAGAGGTTGGATAGATGAAGCTTAAAATCACTTTCAGTTCTTGCACTTTTGTAGTGTTGCCTCTTTCCCTCTGTGTGGATGTGAGCACAGACCACTGTCTTCATATGAGAGTAAACATACTTACAGAGTGTTCTGCAGCCCTTAGAGAAATTCACAGTACGGTATTATGATGGATATACACCACTCTCCTCTTTGTCCCCTCAAAGATCTCAGAACACGTTTCTTTGCCATGTACTTTAGGAGCCTTGTACTCAAAGTAGATTTAATAAATCCCCCTTTATATTTATATAGCATTTTTCATTTGAGACTATCAAGATTTATCTACAACCTGTCATTAGTGCTATTTTTTTTTTGCCTAGAAATTCTCTGTGGATATGAAGGATAATGACTATTTATCCTCCTCTATGGGCTTTCTATTTTTAAATTTTTATGTATGTATGTATGTGTGTATGTATGTATGTATGTATGTATGTATGTATGTATTTATTTATACTTATTGAGGTATAATTAACATACAATATTATGTTAATTTCAGGTGTACAACACTGTGATTTGACATTTGTATATATTGTGAAATGGTCACCATAATTAGACCAGTTACCATCTATCACCTTACACAGTGAATACAATGTTACTAATTTTATTCTTCATGCTGTACATTATATCCCGATGACATATATTTTATATAAATATTTTATAACAGGAAGCTTGTAGTACTTAATCTCCTTCACTCATTTTGCCCACCCTGCAAATCTCCTCCCCTCTGGCAGCCACCAATATTTTCACTTTATCTATGAGTCTGGGTTTTATTTTGTTTATTTTTTGGATTTCACATCTAAGTGAAATCAGTGATATTTATCTTTCTCTGTCTGACTTATTTTACTTAGCATAATATCCTTTAGGTCCATCTATGTTATTGCAAATGGCAAGATTTCATTCCTTTTTATAGCTGAATAATATTCCATTATGTGTGTGTGTGTGTGTGTGTCTGTGTGTGTGTGTGTGTGTGTGTGTGTGTGTGTATCTGTCTCACGTCTTCTTTATGCATTCATTCACTGATGGACATGTATGTTGCTTCCTTATCTTGGCTGTTGTAAATAATGCTTCAGTGAACATAGAGGTGCATATATTTTTCCAAATTAATGTTTTCAGTTTCTTTGGATAGATACCCAGTAGTGGAATTACTGGATCATATGGTAGCTCTATTTGTAATTTTTTGAGGAAGCTCTATACTGTTTTCCATAGTGGCTGTACCAGTTTATATTCCTACCAGCAGTGCACAAGGATTCCCTTTTCTTTATGTCTTTACCAGCGCTTGTATTTCTTGTCTTTCTGATAATAGCCATTCCTTTTTAATTAAAAAAATTTTTAAGTTTATTTATTTATTTTGGGGGGGGGGCACGGAGAGAGGCAGGGAGAGGCAGAGAGAGAGAGAGGGAGAGAGAGAGGTGGTGCAAGCAGGCTCTGCACCACCAGCACAGAGCCTGATGCGAGGCTAAACTCATGAATCATGAGATTGTGACCTGAGCTGAAACCAAGAGTCAGATGCTTAGCTGACTGAGCCACCCAGACGCCCTGGTAATAGCCATTTTGACAGGTGTAAGCTGATAACTCATTATGGTTTTGATTTGCATTTCTCTGATGATTAGTGATGTTGAGCATCTTTTCATGTGCCTGTTGGCTATCTGTATGTCTTCTTTGGAAAAATGTCTATTCAGATCCTCTGCCCATATTTTTTTTTTTTTGTTATTGAGTCATATGAGTTCTTTATATATTTTGGGTATTAACCCCTTATTAGTCATATGATTTGCAAATATCTTATCCCGTTCAGTAGGTTGTCTTTTCATTTCATTGATTGTTTCCTTCACTGTGCAGATACTTTGTAGTTTGATGTAATCCTAACTGTTTATTTTTGCCTTTTGTTTCCCTTGCCTTTGGAGTCAGATCTAAAAAAAACATCACTAAAACGGATGCCAAAGAGCTTCCTGCAAATGTTTTCTTCTGGGAGTTTTATGGTTACAAGTATTACATTCAGTCTTTTATCCATTTTGAGTCATTTTTTACATATGATATAAGATACTGGTCTAGACCCATTTTTTTTGCATGTGGCAGTCCAGTTTTGCCAACACCATTTATTGAAAAGATTGTCTTTCTTCTGTTGTATATTTTCACCTTTTTAGTTGTAAATTAATTGACCATATATGCATGGATTTACTTCTGAGCTCTCAATTCTATTCCATTGATCTATGTATCTGTTTTCTTGCCAATACCATACTGTTTTGATTACTATAGCTCTGAAATAAATTACTATTACTCTGAAATCAAGGAGTATGATAATTCTGGTTTTGTTCTTTGTTCTTAAGATTGTCTTGGCTCTTTGGGGTCTTTTGTAATTCCTTATGAATTTTAGAATTATTTGTTCTAGGTCTGTGAAAAATGTCATTAGAATTTCGATAGGGATTGCATTGAATCTGTAGATTGCTTTGGGTAGTATGGACAGTTAACAATATTAATTCATCCAGTCCATAAACATGAAAAGACTTTTTATTTATTTGTGTCTTCTTCAGTTTCTTTCTTCAATATCATATAATTTTCAGAGTACAACTCTTTCCCCTCCCTGGTTAAATTTATTCCTATAGGGGTGCCTGGGTGGCTTAGTTGGCTAAGCATCCGACTTCAGCTCCGGTCATGATCTCATGGTTTGTGAGTTCGAACCCCGTGTTGGGCTCTGTGCTGACAACTCAGAGCCTTGAGCCTGCTTTATATCCTGTGTCTCCCTTTCTCTCTGTCCCTCTTCTGCTTGTGCTCTGTCTCCCTCTCCCTCTCTCTGTCTCCCTCTCCCTCTCTCTCTCTCCCTCAAAAATAAATAAGCATTAAAAAAATAAAAAGAATTATTCCTAGGTATCATATTCTTTCTGATGTGATTGTAACTAGAGTTATCTTGATTTCTCTTTCTGAAAGTTCATTATTAATTATAAAAACACAACACATTTGTATATTAATGTTGTATTTTGCAACTTTACTGAATTTATTTATTAGTTTTATGTGTTCATTGATTAGTTTTATTAATCCTAACATTTTTTCTATATACAATATGTCATTTGAAAATAGTGACAGTCTTACTTCTTTCTTTCCAATTTGTATGACTTTTCTTTTTGTTGTCTAATGGATGTGGCTGGGACTTCCAGTAGTATGTTGAATAAAATTGGGAATAGTGGGCATCCTTGTCTTGTTTTCTTTTGTCTCTAAGGTATTTTTTGATTTTTTCTTTTGATTCCTTCTATGTTGTTAAGTAACATGTTGTTTAATTTCCATATTTTTTTGAATTTCCCAGTTTTTTTCTTGTAGTTGATTTCTAGTTTCATATCATTGTGGTCAGAAAGGATGCTTGGTATAATTTCAGTCTTCTTGAATTTATTGAGATTTGTTTAATCCTGGAGAATGTTCCATGTACACTTGAGAAATATGTTTCTTCTGGTTTTGGATGGAATATTCTGTATATATCTATTAAGTCCGTTTGGTCTAGTGTGCATTTAAGGGGCCAGTGTTTCCTTATCAATTTTCTGTCTGGATGATCTATCTATTGATGTAAGCGTGGTGTTAAAATCCCCAAGTATTATTACATTGCTGTCCATTTCTACCTTCTGGTCTGTGAATATTTGCTTTATATTTTTTAGTGCTCCTATAGTGGTGCATATATATTTATAAATCTTGTATCTTCTTACTGGATTGACTTCTTTGCCATTATGTTCCTGTCTTTGTCTTTTATTATAGTCTTTGTTTTAAAATCTATTTTGTCTGATATGAATATAGCTACACCAGCTTTCTTTTGGCTTCCATTTACATGGGATATCTTTTTCCATCCCTTCACTGTCCTGTTGTAGCTCTTTTTGCGTTTATCCAGTTTGGAATTCTCTGGGTTTCTGGAACCTGGATCTCTGGTTTCTTTCTAGGTTAGGCAAGTTTTGAGCCATGATTTTCTCACATAAGTTTTCTGCCACTTTCTCTCTCTCTTCTCCTTTTGAGACCCCTATAGTGCCAATGTTATTGTGTTTGATGTCTTATAGATTCCTTAAGTTATCTTCATTTTTTTCTTTTAAAGTTTATTTATTTTGAGAGAGAGAGAGAGAGCGAGAGCACAAAGTGGTGTGGGGGCAGAGAGAGTAGGAGAGAGAGAATCACAAGCAGGCTCTGAATTGTAAGTGCAGAGCCCCATGTAGGGCTCTAACTCAGGAACTGTGAAATCATGATCTGAGCCAAAATCAAGAGTCAGATATTTAACCATCTGAGCCACCCAGGTGCTGCAATTTATCTTCATTTTTAAAAATTCATTTTTTTGTTATTCTGTCTGGGTGAGTTCCATTACTTTATCTTCCAACTTGCTGAACTGTTCTTGTACTTCACCTAGTCTACTGTTGAACCCTGTCTAGTGTGTATTTTAGTTTAGTTATTATATTTTTCAACTCTGTGGCTTCTGTTTGGTACTTTATTATCTTTTTTATATGTTTGTTGAAGTTCTCACTGTGAGTTTATGCATTCTCTTCCCAAGTTTGGTGAGCATCTTTGTGACTGTTACTTTGAATTCTTTATCAGGTGGATTACTTATCTTTGTTGTCATTAAGGTCTTTTTCTGAGTTTTTTTTTTTTTGTTGTTGTTGTTGTTCTTTTGTTTGGAACCTATTTCTCTGTTCCCTCCATTTTGCTTGACTCTCTGTGTTTGTTTCTATAAAACAACTGCCTCTCTCAGTCTTGGAGTGGCCTTGTGTAGGTGATGATCCCTCTCATTCAACTTTGCCCTTGCTCTTGGTTTCCTCTTGAAACTTTGTGATTATCTAATTGTCTCATAACCTGATTTACTCTTTTTTTAATTTTAAACTTTTTAAACATGTATTTATTTTTGAGAGAAGCAGGGGGGGCGGTGCAGAGAGAGAAGGAATCCCAAGTATGCTCCGCACCATCAACATGGAGTCCAATGCGGGGCTCAATCTCATGAACCATGAGATCATGACCTGAGTCTAAATCGGGAGCCAGACACTTAACTGACTGAACCACACAGGCACCCCCCTGATTTATTCTTGATATGTCCGTGTTGTTGAGGGTGTGCCAAAACATGTCAGTGATCCAAGAGGAGGGGTGTCATTTAGCACCTAGTTTCAAAGACTGGAAGTCAGACCCTCAGGTAGAAACTTTTAAAGTATGCAAATATACATAGTCCTGTGGGGATGTAATCACAATTCCTCCTGGCCTTCAGACCAGGAGATCTGGATCAGGAAATCTGCACCCTTGGTGACAGTTGCAAGAATCAGGGTTCCAGATGAGTGTTTAAGCTTTTTTTTTTTTTTGGTAAGTTTCATCCAACTGTAGTGAGGCCAAAAGGTGTGCAAAGATTTTGTCTCCCTGCTTAAATTCCCTAGGAGTACCTCGTTAGCCTCTAGATGTGTGGGAAACCTGAAGCCTGTCCCTCTGGCTGAAGCTCTAGGCTGAGTCAATAGGCTTTTTTCACAGGAACACTGGGTTGTATTTCAATTTGTTATTTGTGCAGTGCCCTGGGTGTGATGGCCTGCCAAGAACTGTCTTTCCAATTGTTACAGTCCCGTGGAGCTCTGGAATGCTAGCCCTTTTGGCCACCAAGGCCAGGTGATTCAGGGGTGACCTTTGTGGGAATTGCCCGCACCCACTGGCTTTAGCAAGGCAGCTGGAAAGTGTAGAGGGTGGGATATGCTCACTGGCTTTAGAAAGGCAGTGGGAAAATGTCTCGACTATGCATGTGGGCTTCAGCCATGCAGCGAGAGAGTGCTTTGTTTGTGTATGTGTGCAACTTTAGGCTGGGAGTGGGAGAAGGCCATGACTGTTCACACTCACCAGCCCAGCCAGGGGTTGGGGGTATGTCACAACTGCCCATGCTTGGAGACTTTAGCTAGGAGCAGGAGAACCCCGTGACTGACTGTCCTTCCCTGCCTCAGCCAAGAGGTAGGAGAGTGCTCCCCACCCTCTTCAGCCTCAGCAAGCACTGTGACTGCTGGTGAAGAGTGCAACACTGGTGTCCTCCAGTGCCTCCAGCTCTGGGGGCATCTCCACTGTCCCCCATCCTTCAAGCCAATGCTGCCAGATCAGCAAATGAATCTTGCTTCCATATAATCTAGGTACTTTTCAAACTGATGTTTTACTGCTGGGTCTCAGGGTGAGCCCTTCAAGAGGGGAATCTCAGTTTCCTATAGAAATTTGGGGCTCCTGGACATCAGCCCTGCCGATTTTCTAAGCCAGGTATTCTGGGGTCTTGTCTGTTTGGTGCAGATTCCAGTTGCTGGGTGCCAATGTGGGGCATCAGCCCTTGTTTTCCTGGAGGAGCAGCTGTCTGGTGGGATCTCTCCCTATTGTGTGTCACCGTGCTGGGGATGGGCTTTTTTTTTTTTTTTTTTTTTTTTTTTTGTTGCGAGACCATGTCTCTGCATCTCCTACCTCTCCAGAGGTGGTCCTTTTCATTTTTTTTAAATTTCAAAGTTTATTTATTTATTTTTCAGAGAGTGAGAGACTGAGCAGGGGGTGGGGGTAGAGAGAAAGGGGGACATAGGATCTGAAGTGGACTCCATGCCAACAGCAGAGAGCCCAGTGTGGGGCTCAAACTCATGAACCATGGGATCATGACCTGAGTCGAAGTTGGAGGTTTAGTCGACTGGAACCACCTAGGCGCCCCTGGAGGTGGTCCTTTTATCCTTCGTTGTGGACAGCAGTTTATCTGGTTTTCCGATATTTTTTCAGAAGGACTTGATCCATACGTAGCTGTAGATTATTGGTGTGTCTGTGGAAAGAGGTGAGTTAGGATCTTCCTATGCGGCCATCTTGAACTTCATCAAGTGCTATTATTTTTAACAAAGTGAAAGTTGAACTGGGTGAAATCATAAGAATTATCTACACTTTATATTCTGTCAGTGCTACACATCAGGAGTCCAGAGTTACAAAATATATTTTGCTATCATTACATGCACTACAGAATCCCCTCAGAAGCACTAAGTTCTTACATGAATTAAGATTATCACTTGACCAAACGTCGCCCCACATATGACTGGGTCTACTGAGTGTGATTCCTGAGACCTTCATTCACTCTTCAATTAACTGCAGTTTGAACCTTCCCCCTTGGTTCTCTGAGTCTGCTCTTGTTTTATACTGGGTGCTGCCATCTAAAATCCAAACCTATAGTTACTTGCTTTTTCTCTTATGTGATGGCTCTGTGGAAGGTTTCCCTCTGCCCTATTATTATGTCCCAACTCATACTTGCTCTGGATCACATGTTCTGTATTTTCTACATGTTCTTCTCTATCTAAAGTGTTTCCAACCTCATTTGCCTGGCAAACTCATGCTCATTTTTGAAGATGTGGCTCAAACATCTCATCCTCTTTGAAGCCTTTCTAACCCATTCTCCTGATTCTAGGAAGGACTGTCTTCCCTCTTTTTTGTACTAACATTATGCCAATATATAACACAATTGGAGTATTTGTTCTGTATTACTTTTTTTTTTTTTGCATGTCTATATTACCTTTTGAGAATTCATTGTGGATAAGGCTTTTGTCTTTTTAAGTTTTTTTTTTTTTTTTTTTTTTTTTTTTTTTTTTAATGTCCTTAGCCATAGTCTAGTGCTCTTGGTAAATGTTTGTTGAATGAATGAATGAATGAAAACACAGGATTTAATTTCTGGCCCCAACACTAAAGTGTTAAAAAGCTTTGATCTATGTATATGAAATACTCTTTGAAAAGGCCTTATGGGTAGTAATGGGATTGGAGGGAAATTCATAGGATTCCATGAATCCTATGAAGGATGTCTATAGTTCAACATGGTTTGAATCAAACTGTGTTTTAGTTTAAATTAATTCATCCAATTAAGAGATGTTAATTAGATCAACCTGCCAGCAAGGGGATTAGAACTAGTATTAAGATGACTGTTTTTTTTCCCTCTGTCAAAAAACATAGCTTGAATAGTCTCTAGGCACTCTAATGAGGTGAAATTTGTGAAGCAGCCCATGGATTGATTGCATTGGCAAAACTTCAAATACATTTAAAAATATATGGCTTTCATAACTTTATACTATTTTATAATTTTTAATGGAAAATATGCTATCATCTCGTAATTAAGAAAGACTTAACTGAGAAATAAAACCACTGATAAATCTTTCATCCTGAATAACAGATACATGTATTGAAATTCAAGTTAGTCAACATACAGTGTAGCACTGGTTTCAAGAGTAGAACCCAGTGATTCATCACTTCCATATAACACCGAGTGCTCATCCCAACAAGTACCCTCCTTAATGCCCCTCACCCATTTAGCCTGTCTCCCCACCACGTTCCTTCCAGCAATGCTCAGTTTGCTCTCTGTATTTAAGAGTCTCTTATGGTTTGCCTCCCTTTCTGTTTTTATCTTATTTTTCCTTCCCTTCCCCTATATTCATCTGTTGTGTTTCTTAAGTTTCACATGAGTGAAATCATTTATTTTCTGACTGACTAATTTCACTTAGCATAATACACTCTGGTTTCATCCAAGTTGTTGCAAATTGCAAGATTTCATTCTTCTTGATCACTGAGTAATATTCCATTTATATATATATATCTATATATATATCTATATATATATATATCTATATATCTATATATCTCCATACACCACATCTTTATCCATACGTCAGTTGATGGACATTTGGGCTCTTTCCATAATTTGGCTATTGTTGATAGTTCTGCTATGAACGTTGGGGTGCATGTGCCTCTTGGAATCAGCATTTTTGTATACTTTGGATAAATACCTAATAGTGCAATTGCTGGGTCACAGGGTAGTTCTATTTTGAATTTTTTGAGGAACCTCCATACTGTTTTCTAGAGTGGCTGTACCAGTTTGCATTCCTGCCAACAGTGCAAAAGTGTTCCCCTTTCTTTGCATCCTCACCAACGTCTGTTGTTTCCTGAGTTGTTCATTTTAGCTATTCTGACAAGTACGAGGTGGTATCTCATTGTGGTTTTGATTTATTATTTCCCTGATAATGAGTGATGTTGAGCATCTTTTCATGTGTCTGTTAGCCATCTGGATGTATTCTTTGGAAAAGTGTCTATTCATGTCTTTTGCCCCTTTCTTCACTGGATTATTTGTATTTTGGGTGTTGAGTTTGATACATCCTCTATAAATTTTGGATACTAAACCTTTATCCGATATGTCATTTGCAAATATCTTCTCCCATTCTGCCAGTTTCCTTTTAGTTTTGTTGATTATTTCCTTCACTGTGCAGAAGCTTTTCATCTTGATGAGATCCCAATAGTTCATTTTTGCTTTTGTTTCCCTTTCCTCCAGAGACATGTGTCGTAAGAAGTTGCTGTGGCCAGGGTCAAAGAGGTTGCTGTCTGTTTTCTCTTGTAGGACTTTTATGGTTTCCTGTCTCACATTTAGGTCTTTTATCCATTTTGAGTTTATTTTTGTGTATGGTGTAAGAAAGTGGTCCAGGTTCATTCTTCTGCATGTCTCTGTCCAGTTTTCCCAGCACCATTTGTTGAAGAGACTGTCTTTTTTCCATTGGATATTCTTTCCTGCTTTGTCAAAGATTAGTTGGCCATTTGTGGGTCCATTTCTGGGTTCTCTGTTCTGTTCCATTGGTCTATGTGTCTGTTTTTGTGTCAGTACCATACTATCTTGATGATTATAGCTTTGTAATACAGCTCGAAGTTCGGAATTGTGATGCCTCCAGCTTTGTTTTTTGTTTTTTGTTTTTTTTTGTTTTTTTCCAACATTACTTTGGCTATTCAGGGTCTTTTCAGGTTCCATACAAATTTTAGAATTGTTTGTTCTACCTCTGTGAAGAATGCTGGTGTTATTTTGATAGGGATTGTATTGAATGTGTAGATTGCTTTGGGTAGTATAGACATTTTAACAATATTTTTCCTTCTCATCCACAAGCATAGAATGTTTCTCCATTTCTTTGTGTCTTCTTTAATTTCTTTCATAAGCTTTCTATAATTTTCAGTGTACAGATCTTTTACCTCTTTGGTTATGTTTATTCCTAGGTATCTTATAGTTTTTTTGATGGAATTGTAAATGGGATTGATTCCTTGATTTCTCTTTCTTCTGCTTCATTATTGGTGTGTAGAAATGCAACCAATTTCTGTACATTGATATTATATCCTGTGAGTTTACTGAATTCACGTATTAGTTCTAGCAGTTTTTGGCTGGAATCTTTTGGGTTTCCACGTAGAGTATCATGTTATCTATAAAGAGTGAAAGTTTGACTTCTTCCTTGCTACTTTATATGCCTTTTATTTCTTTTTATTGTCTGATTGCTGAGGCTAGGACTTCCAGTGGATATCCCTGTTGTGTTTCTGACTGTAGGGGAAAGTTCTCAGTTTTTCCACTTGAGGATGATATTAGCTGTGGGTCTTTCATATATGACCTTTATGATGTTGAGATATGTTCCTTTTATCCTTAGTTTCTTGTGTTTTTTTAAAAATCAAGAACGGATGTTGTATTTTGTCAAATGCTTTTCTGCATCTATTGAGAGGATCATATGCTTCTTATCCTTTCTTTTATTAATGTGATGTGTCACAATGATTCATTTGTGAGTATTGAACCAGCCCTGCAGCCCAGGGATAAATCCCACTTGATCATAGTGAGTAATTCTTTTAATGTACTGTTTTGTTTTGTTTTGTTTTTTGAGACAGAGAGGGAGAGACATTGTGCAAGTGGGGAAGGGACAGAGAGGGAGACCCAGTATCTGAAGCAGGCTCCAGGCTCTGAGCTGTCAGCACAGAGCCTGACATGGGGGTGGGGGGTGGAGGGGAGCTTGACCTCACGAACCACGAGGTCATGACCTGAGCCAAAGTTGGACACTTAACCAACTGAGCCACCCAGGTGCCCCTCTCTTAATGTACTGTTGAATTTGATTTGCAAGTATCTTGTTAAGAATTTTTGCATCCAGGTTCATTGGGGATGTTGGCTTGTAATTGTCCTTTTTAGTGGGGTCTCTGTCTGGTTTTGGAATCAAGGTAATGTTGACTTCATAGAGTAAGTATCCATTCTGATACCCTATGTCTTCTGATTGGAGCATTTAGTCCATTTACATTCAAAATGGACTATTGAAAGATATGAATTTAGTGTCATTACTCTACATTACCTGTAGAGTTGGTGTTTCTGGTGATGTTCTCTGGTCGTTTGTAGTCTTTGTTGCTTTGGTCTTTTATTTTTCCACTCAGAGAGTCCCCCTTAAAATTTCTTGCAGGGCTGGCTTAGTGATCACTAGCTCCTTTAGTTTTTGTTTGTCTGGGAAACTCTTTATTTCTCCTATTCTGAATGACATCCTTGCTGGATAAAGAATTCTTGGCTGCATATTTTTCTCATTTGGCACATCAGATATTTCCTGCCGCTCCCTTCTGGCCTGCTAAATTTCAGTGGACAGGTCTGTTGCTAATCTTATGTGTCTACCTTGAGGTTAAGGACCTTTGGTCCCTAGCTGCCTTCAGAATTCTCTCTTCGTTTTTGTATTTTGCAAGTTCTACTATGATATGTCATGGTGTTGACCTGTTTTTGTTGATTTTGATGTTGGTTCTCTGTGCCTCCTGAACTTGAATGCCTGTTTTCTTCCCCAGATTAGGGAAGTTCTCAGCTATAATTTGTTCAAATAAACCTTCTGCCCCTTTTTCCTGCTCTTCTTCTTCTGGAACCCTCTGATATGGATGTTGTTTTGTTTTATGGTATCACTAAGCTCTCTGAGTCTCCCCTTGTGATCTAATAATTTTCCTCTCCCTCTTTTTTCAGCTTCCTTATTTTCCATAATTTTATCTTCTATTTCACCTATTCTCTCCTCTGCTTCTTCAGTCCTCATTGTGACTGTTTCCAGTCAGTTTTGCATCTCAGTTATTACATTTTTCATATAAGCCTGATTAGTTTTTAGGTCTTTGATCTCTGCAGCAAGGGTTTCTCTGGTGTCTTCTGTGCTTTTGTTCCAAACCCAGCTTCGTTTTACACCTGTTATTCTAAATTCTTGTTCAGATATATTCCTTATATCTGTTTTGAGCAAGTCACTGGCAGTGATTTCTTCTTGACTTTCTTTTGGGGACAATTCCTCCATCTCGTCATTTTGCCTAAGTTTCTGTCTTTTGTGTGTTTTAAAAGCTTGTTATATTTTCTGCACCTGAGAGGACTGCTCTATTGAAAAGGGCCATACACTGTCTAGGGCCTGGCACTTCAGGAAGTATTTCTGGTGTATGCTATGTGCATTCTGCTGCTGTGTTTTGGCTGCTCTTTCCCACTGGCCAGTGCTCTGCAGAGCTCCTCCTTGCTTACAGTGGTGAGTGTTTGAACATGTGAGGTATGGACATTTGATATGTTGAAGTAAGCCTCGCATCTGCCACCTTGTCTCCCTCCAACTCGGAAGATCCTTCTGCCACTTCGCAGATAGATTTCCTGGGTGTTCCAAGTGATCTGACCTCAATATAGCTGTGTTTGAGGGATGAGGACAGCCTAGGGTCCCCCTACTTCTCTGCCATCTTAACTCTTCCCCCTAAGTAACAGATATATTTTAATTGTTGCCTATTACCTTCATATGCATTCTATTTTTATATACTTGTAATCATGGGATATTTTTCAGTTTTATGTATACTTTCTATATGATCCTTTAAAATGGATAGATAGTGATATTTACCAAAAGATGTTTCACAAATGGTAGTTTCTTGGAATTTTAACAGATGTTGGGGAAAATAAAACATCTCTGAGGTCAAATAAGTTTGCAAAGTTGTGAAAATGAACACATTCCTTTACTGTAGGATTTCTCAAAGAAGAAATCTTGAGAAATCTTGCTTTAAGGTAAAAGATGAGAACATGACACATTTTCTTCAAATTAATTTTAACATGAAACTGATAAAAAATACAGAGTGAAACATCTGCTCCACAGATAAGTTTTTAGAACACACTTTGGAAATCAGTGATGGGTAGTCTGTAGTATTGCTATAACCATATTTACTAACCCCTTCCTCTACTGTTGGACAATAACATTCAGTCACACTTGGGATAAAGCCCCAAATCCTTGACGTGGCCTACAAATCTGTATGATCTGGTCCCTCCCAACTTATCTTCCACCACTCTTCCCCTTGCCTGCTATGCTCTTACCACTTTGGTTTCTTTCAGTTTCTTGAACTCACTAAGCTCTTGCTTAGTAAGTCCTGCAAGCAGGGCTTTTACATGTGCTACATTTTGACTTTTGTAAATAATAAAATGTTTATAACATTTCCTTTCATGGAGGTATTTCCTAAGTTACTACCCATTTTCAGGAGATAGAATTGGTAACATAAAGAAATATAGTATTGTCGGTTTCATCTTCTACCAGCGGTATGTTGCGTGGAATTTCCCTGTCTTGTCAGGATCAGCCAGCCAGTCATGTCTCATGATTATGGATGTCAGCCTAGGCAAAACCAAAAGAGAAAGGCACATAATAGATCACAATGCCAGATATCAGTAACTTTCAGTTTTTTTTTTAATTTTCTTGGTTGACAAGATGAATTGTCAATCAGCTTTTTTCTTTTAGGGACTTTCAGAATATGTATTTCACGTTGTTATAAATCATAGCTCATGAGGATTTTGCTTGGTGTGATGAGGAAGTGGCAATTTGCTGTCTTCCACACTTTTGAAGACCTATAGTGCTTGAAAAGGAAGTGAAGGATGACTGTTGACCTAGTTAAAGAAGCCTCTCAAGAACACAAAGTGAGACCTGGGATCTACACCTATTTCTCTGTATTTTGCTTATAGTCAGTAATTTTATCAGTAAATTGGATAAAGCATAGAAGGAATATTTATCAAAGGTGTACACGACCCCAAATTACGGAATGAGGTTTTGTTCTAACCTACTGATTTGATAGATGAGCAATGGCAGATCCCAAGCCTGTGCCACTGTCCAACATGAGGAGGGGCTATTTGTATAGATGCTGTTTGACTGCGGGGTAAATGGGGTCTCTGGAGTTGTTCAACATGGTAGTCCTGTTCAGAGAAGTTAAGAGACTTGCTGAAGGTCACTTTGTGGTCTCAGGCTGCCACTCTTATATATTTGATGACATAATCAAGAATTAAACATTTTTGACAGGCTTGACAGATGGTGAAACCAGTATAAAGTAAAAAAGCGTGAAGTATTCAGTTTGTACTTTGAAATCAGTTGACTTGGTCCAGGCTGGGGAAAACCTGACTTGAGGGTGTTTAAACTAAAAAGGTGTTCTCTGGGAGTTTGTTAACTGTAAGCACTGTGGAGGCAACACAAAGTCTGTAGCTGTGAAATGGTCTAATTGAATCCTAGGCTGAAGTAATAGAGATAGTGCAGCCCAAACTCCTGTATCGGTTGGAACACAATAGAAATACTGTGTTCAGTCCTAGGAGTCATATTTTATTTTTAAAAAGAAAATTTTTTTAACATTTATTTATTTTTGAGACAAAGAGAGACAGAGCATGAACAGGGGAGGGGCAGAGAGAGAGGGAGACACAGAATCCGAAACAGGCTCCAGGCTCCGAGCAGTCAGCACAGAGCCCGACGCGGGGCTGGAACTCACGGACCGTGAGATCATGACCTGAGCCGAAGTCGGACGCTTAACCGACTGAGCCACCCAGGCGCCCCTAGGAGTCATATTTTATTTTTTATTTTTTTTATTTTTATTTTTTTAATTTTTTTAATGTTTATTTAGTTTTGAGACAGAGAGAGACAGAGCATGAACAGGGGAGGGGCAGAGAGAGAGGGAGACACAGAATCCGAAACAGGCTTCAGGCTCCGAGCAGTCAGCGCAGAGCCCGACGCGGGGCTGGAACTCACGGACCGCGAGATCATGACCTGAGCCAAAGTCGGACGCTTAACCGACTGAGCCACCCAGGCGCCCCCTAAGAGTCATATTTTAAAAATGGATACTGCAAATATTTGATCCCCAGGGTCATGTGCATGGTACATAGTAGCAACTCAATGAATATCAGTTAGGCTGTTGCTGAACTATGTTGTATATAAAGCACCACAAAGCAAGTGCTCAGAAATGTTAGGTTTTCCTTCTCTTTTTGCAAGAAGGGCAATCAGAATGCTATAGGTCTTGGCAAACATGCTAACTAAATAAACTTTCAAGAAATAGGATGTTTTTCTGGATATTCAAGTCTTCAAAAACTGAAAATTTGATTCTCTGCTTTTACAATGTTTGTTGTGGTTCCCTATGGACGTATAGGTTGGATATTATTAAGACCTTACTGGACTTGTGGCTATGTCAACCAGTGAGATTTCTCTCCTTCCCTCTTTTCTTCCTTCCTTCTTTTCTTATTTCCACATTTATTGAGGGCCCCAGCAATGTCTTAGACTCTGGGAATTAAAAAATAAATAATTTATGATTTCTTTGAAGTGACTTCATGTGAAGGGGAGTAGACAGACATGAAAACAAATAAATTACAATGTAGTGTGATGGCTGTAGCAGAAGAAGCATGTAGAAGGCACAGATATAGCAGTTCAATTCAATAAATACTGGCTTTGAGGACCTTCTATGTACCAGCCACTGTGTTAAGCCCAGGGGATATAGCTGAAAACAAGACAGACCCATCTTTTATGAAAATTAAACAAGTAATTGCATATGTGTAGGTATTCTGGAAGGGGAAGCACAGTCTACCATGAGGGTTAGAGTCAGGAGAAGAGAAAGT
Organism: Panthera pardus; assembly: GCF_024362965.1. Classification (NCBI taxonomy): domain Eukaryota; kingdom Metazoa; phylum Chordata; class Mammalia; order Carnivora; family Felidae; genus Panthera; species Panthera pardus. The sequence goes on from NW_026526654.1 coordinate 69,984,914, forward strand.
GTTCCTTGAAGAAGCGACGTTTGAGCAGAGGCTAAACGAAGTACAGGAGTTGGCCAAGCATGAGCAGAAGGGATGAACAGTCCAGGCAAATGTCAGAGATGAGCTGAGTGTTGTTGGATTTTCCTTGAAATATAATATCTTTCACAACAGGTAATGTTCTTTTGCAAAAGTCAAGTGTGATGATCATTTCAAGTTGCTCACATATTTGCTGGAAAAAGAAGTAACCCAAGAAGCACACACAATTAGCAAAGTTGGAAAGTCATGTTTGTTTTGGCAATGTTGGCCTTACTTACAGGCAGAATACAAGGTCTTGCCTGCTGCTGTAAATTAAAGGGTTTGGAGCAGACTTCCACCCATATATGGAGACTCATTTCTTAGGGTAGCAATTTCTTTCAAGGGCCTCTTGTAAGATTTACCTACTCTAAGAAGATGTAACTTACAACACATTAGTGGGAGTGAGTGCAGTAGATTATGTTTTAAAGAAAGAATAGGGTGGGGAGAATGAGCAGAAATGAAGGAAAATGGAGACATTTAAGGGTATTCCAAGTCCACAGAAAGGGGAGTCCTTGGAGGTGGACAGCAATGTCTTCTAAACTCAAGCTGTCTAGACAGCTTCACTCAAGCTGACTTTGACGGTTGTTGAGTGAAAAGAAAATATTGAAAACATAAGCAATTTTCATGAATACTCTGAATATAGGAGTAGTCTGTGAGGAAGTAAGAGTGGAAGATCTGCTTACAAAACCCACTCAGTGAGACTTTTCTGGCTACCCCCAACTGGATGGGATTAATCATTTTTTTCTGCTGTGCTCTCTTGCTTCTTTGTATATAGCTCTATTTTTGCAGGTATTGCATACTGTATGATATATATTTATATATCTTTGTCTCCTATCCTTCTCTGAGCTACTTATTAGCGTTTATTCTCTTGGAATCCTAGCACCTAGTTCAATACCTGGGATTTGGTACTTTCTTGGATGAATTCAGAAATAATTTTGAGGTAATGGAAAATGGAAGAATGATTTAGATTGAGGTTGGACAAAAGATAAAAATGTGAAGAACAGATAAGGCAAGAAGTATTGGGTAATAAGAGCTATGGTGGCATCTGAAGGGCCCTGGCCCAGTTGGGGACATCAGAGAAAGTTGATATTTGAGGGAGTGAGGGAGTGATATTGAGGGAGTGATACTGAGTTGAGATTTGAAAGATGAATAGGCATTAAATAAGAAAAGTGGGGGAGCCTGAGGGAGCAACCTGGGCAAGGGTGCTGAGTGGTGAAGAAGATGACTTAAGAGATAGATGGTAAAATCAGCAAGACTTCATTATTTCATTCAACAACTGTTACATGACAGATATCCCTCTAGCTCTGGAGATGTGATGTCAAGAGAGATTCCAATATTCAAAAGGCTTATGATGGAAGGAGACACATAACAAACATGAAACAGATAATTTATTGATGGCACCAGAGGGGGAAGGGACAAGGATGCCTTCCAGGTGTCCCTTCTGGGCTCTAGGTTGGGCAACCTGATGGGTGCTGGCACCATTATCAAGATAAGGAAGGCTGAAAGATTTGTCCTGGAAGAGCATGGGTTCAGTTTGAGACTGAACACGTGGATCTCAAGTAGTCAGTTGTGTATGTGGATTTGAGTTTCATCATTGTCTGGCCTAAGACAGACATTTTGAGATCATGTATGGATGTATGGATGGTAATTAAAGCCAAAGGAGTGGAGAGAACTGCACTTATGACCAAATGAGCCATGTATTTTGCAATTCAAGGGACAAGCCATTTACATAGACCATAGTGGGCACAGTGTTTCCTGGAATTGTGCAGAGTAGTGGCCATGGATGTGGAAATGATGACATAGGGAAGGGATATAGAGTGAGAAGAAAAGCGAGCTTTCATTGAATAACTCCAACATGTAAAGGCCAGTCAGAGAGGAAAGAGCTATGAAAGGAGAGTGAGGAGAAGCAGCAAAGAGCTGGGAGGAAAACCAGGGGAGTGACGTCAGTGCAATTAAAGGAAGAGAGGGCTTTGAGGGAGGAGTGGTCATCAGGGTCAACTGCTGCTGAGAAATCTAGTAAGACAAGGTCTGGACACGTGAGCATCTCAGGTCTTGGTGGCCCTAATAAAAGTTGTTTTGGTGGAGTATTAAGTGTGGAGTAAATTGGAATGAGTTGAGAAGTGAGTAGGAGGTGAAAAAATGAAGGCAACTGATGTGTCCTGTGAGGTGACATTTGAAAGTGTCCTCACCCAGCCATGTAGGATGAGCTTCAGGTAGGGGTGGTGGTTCAGCTCAGAGGGAGGTGGTAACTTTGTAAGAACCCTAATTTGGAGGTGTTGAGCTTAGCAGTGGTTAGGTTTCTGAGCAATAGGTTTTTTTTTCTTTCTCTTTCTCTGCCATTTTATTGTCTGGAATATGACACTGATTAGAATGGCAGTGTCTGAGGTGACGACAAGAGGGTGTTTTTGGAAAAGGGGCTGGAGTTTCCAGCACACACATTGAGTTGATTCTACTGTTATATTTGAACAGCACTAATAAATTGGGAAAACGTGGTACAGACCACACACAACTTTTGGAAAGTCCTTCACTGATATAAGGAGCATATTCCTCAAACCCATTTGTTTAAAAATACCCTACTGTTCTTGCTCGTTCTATCCATTGCCCTTTAGGGGGTATCAATCTTTGCATCACTTGCAGCTTATGTTGCTGCTCAGGCTTTTCAGTGATAACACCTGTAGAACTAGCGTTCCCCAGGTGAGGGTTAGTTTGGCGGGAGAGTCTGGGAAGCTAGTGGCCCTAGGACACATCTGTTGGGAGCAGCAGCTCCCTCTTTTGCTCTTGTTCTCAAGGTCTCTGTGCATTGTCTCTGCTCTTCAGGAGTGTTATCCAAGGATCTGCTCTCGGAATGTGTACATATAGCCAGAAGGCTCTTTAGAAAGCTCCTCAAGAATTGGGATTTAGGCAGCTTTAGAAAAGGGTCTTTCCGATCCATTTCCAGAGACATTTCCTAGGAAATTAAAAAATCTCTTATGGAAAAAAATGGTTTTGCATTTCATGTAGGCCTGAGATAACCTATTGTCAAAATTCAGTTCATGTTGCAATATAATCACTGGAAGAAAAATAGGCTAGTTATAGCATCTCCAAGCAGGGAGCCTGGCACTAATTACTGCCTTCTTATTGCCTGTGTCTGCCAGATCTAACATGTTTTAACCTTATGCAGCATAGCTATAACACCCAATGTTACTGTCATTCACACAAAACTTGTGTACTCAGGAATTCACCACTAAGTACATTCAAGCCATGTTAATATAACTCTGCACACACAAAGAGTTGATAACCTGAAAAAGTGAAGAATATATATAATGGTAATGTGAAACAAACAATTCAAGCTAAGGGGGGTATTGTTTGGCTATCTCAAAAAGAGAGCAAGAGTCAACAGAATCTTAAATTTCACACACAGGTTCACAGGAAGCAGTTCTGCCCAGTTAGCACCCCCTGAGTTTGGAATGAATTTGCAATTTGGAAAAGGCATGGGGGTGGGGCTCCTTCTGATTCTCTGGGAGCAACTGGGAAACTAATGAGAATGAGAGAAGCCTTGTCTTGAGGAATCCTGTTGACAATATGCCTAATAGAATAAGGTTAACATATATTTATTTTGTAGTCTCTGGATATTTCCATCTATTCTGGACTGTGTGTTCCTATTTGTGTTATTTTTAGAATGGAAGTCTCTTGAGAGTAAAGTATTATTCTTTCAAGGAAAGCACCACAACAAACAGCCTGATGGACTCTTATTCTTGTTCTCACTATTACTTTTACCACTTGCTTCTCTCGTATTCTCTTCGAATGGTCAAATGTCAAGCATTGCAGGCCTTTCCAGCCAGGAAGCATTAGTCTGCTAAATCAATGACAGTCCAGCTATCAGTCAGCTGAACCCAGAAAAACTATTACACATTGTTGCTGCTGTGACATTTAGGGGACAGCATCCCAGCAATGCTTCTAAACAGTGCCACAGCCATTTGCAATCTCTCAAGCACTGATATCCTCGTCAGGGAATTTGTGGACTTGCCTGTTTGGAACTTTCAAGAGATTTTTAAGCAGTGTTGCATGCATACAGTGTTGGGAAGTTAAGCAAAGAAGGAAGGCCTGTTCAGTATTTTTAAAAGTTGTTTTTGTAAAAGTGATTATAAAAGGCATATTGGTTTATTGCAGACAGCTTAGAAAAGACCCATTGAATATTAAAAGTGTTTCTTTTATGGACCCTATGTTTTTTACAGCCTTCGTGTAGTTTTGGGGTCTTGATTTCATGTCGATGTAAAACAAAGTATCTCACATCACTGCCCTCTGTGCTTTGCACCTCTGTTCCAGTTTTCTTTCCTTTCACAACATGATAAACAAAACCACATGTTACTTGTGTGGTCACGTTAAAGGAAAGAATATCTCACCAGAATAAAAGAATTACAAGTGAAATATAATAAACCCAGGCTTATTATGGTTTTTCTTTTCTAAGTTTTTCCTAGCAGGCCAGAAGTGGCCAGTGTGAGGCAGTGGCCCTATCTCTAGCCATCTGTTCTCTTTGCGGGCTGCCCCCAAAGTTGGCTTTCAATCCACTGGAGAAAATTTATCCCAAACAACAGGATTTTTGATTTTCCAAGTTCCTTTTCAACTTCAGCTTGGCTTTATTGATGTTGAATATATTTATTCATTGTGTTTGCACTGGTGTTAAAGCTGTCCATGTGAATAGACTTGACCAGGTTATGAGTTTACATTATTCCTTCTCCATAATTTCTCAGCAGCCATTTTCTTTTCCTAAATCCAGTTTGTAAAATGTTGTTGTACCCAGCAATTTTACTTGTCTTCAGACATGATTACATTTCTCCTGTCTTACACACACACACACACACACACACACACACACACACACACACACACAGACATTCACACACACCACCTTAGAAGAACTCTTTGGCTAATGTCTTTCTTATTTCCTTCTTGGAGCACAAGAGAATAAAGGTTATTAATATAAAAACACTTCCAGTTGTTAAGCCTGTCCCCATTCCTGACCAGGATCCTGCTTTTCTGGGCCTGGTGGAAGGAAAGCAAACTATCCAAGGGGCACCTGGGGGCAAGGTCTGGAAGAGAATTTGGGAAGAGAGGTTTGGGAGCAGTTATAATCTGTGAAGGCAATAGAGGGAGAAGGAAGAAGGTGATACTAAGAAGTGTCCTTCATGATGTGTGTATTTTTTTGAAAACATTTTTGGTTGTATGAATTGGGATTCAACCAGAAGGATGGTGGTCTTATAAGTCTTAGAGAGATATATGTGACATATGTCGTATCTGCCCTTGTTTATTTTGCATGGGGTGAATGCATGTTATGGTGCAGGGGGTTGAGGGGGTGGAGGGCTTACATATGCCACGCTTTCGGCTTTGATCTTCCAGATTTGTCGTGGATCCTTGGAGCTTGTATCAGATATTCTGGTACAGGGGTATCTCCATGTTTCCTCCCATGCTCTGGCCTGTCCTCACTGCAGAATCCCACAGAGTTGTGCTAGTGCCATGAGAATAATACTGAAGCACACTTTCCAACCCTCTAAGCTGTGTGCTGTGAGTAACTTGACCACTGAGTGAATGGAGGAGAGCCATCTCCCCACTGTGTGTTCATGTGTTCTGAGTGGCCCAGTGCAAATGCGGCTTCCCTGACATTGACATAGAGGCTGGAACCAAGCTCTTGAAATGCTCTGATTAAAGGATCTAAGTAGTCACCATCTTTCTTTCTTGGAGTTAGTTCATGGTTAACCTGTAAACTGTGACCCAACGTGGCCCCCAAACAGGGCACCTCAGTCATTCCTGTCGATTCTTAGGTCACTCTTTGCCATCACCATCAAGATACCAGAGGATCCAGTGACTATGCTTGGGTTGACAGTCTCTTCCACCTTTACATCCTTGGTGACTCCCCTTCTTTCCCTCTCCATCATATCCATTTGGTGCAGTGTGGTTGGTTAGCTGTTTAGAAGAAGAAATGATAAAATTTCAATGGTTGCTTGCAATATCTAGGTGATTAACATACATAGCACATAAATATATAGCATATTATATACACACATACCACATATGTTTTGGTGTATGGAGTGGGAGGGTGTTTCACACATACACACACACATATATATATATGTATATGTATATATATATGTATGTATATGTATACATGTATATATATTCATGTATGTGTTGATATATTTTATATACCAATGTTTTTCAATATATGTGTATATACATTGTTATACTTATAAATAAATTTTCATGGTTTCTCTTCTATTTTCCATCTTTGTTTTTTATTGTTGTTGTATTTTCTGGGAAACTTCTTGAATTTTGACTTCTAGCCCTTTTAATGAGTTTTTCATTTCTGCTATCACATTTTTGTTTTCTAAGACTTTCTGTTGTTCTTTGAAAGCGTTAAAAATCAAGGTTTTTATTTTTATTTTTGTATTCATAAGTTCAGTATCCTCCCTTATCTCTTTGAGGTCATTACTGATAATTTTTTTGAAGTTTGCTTTTCCTGCAGAGTCTGTTTCTTCTAGGGTGTTTTTTCCTTTTTGTTTATTTTATATTTAGCTTTTATAATAGAAGTTCTCCACTATCTGGTGTCCTAATTGCCTGCTCATATGCAGAAATGGGATATCAGGAGCAAACTGGAAACCCTTGTGTGTCGTATGCTTGAGGGAGATCTGACTGGCCTGTTTGTAGGTGGATTTTGGATGTTAATGATTAGGTTTTTTCTCTTGGGCTGGTTGGGGAAGGCTCTTCCAAACTCCTGTCAGGGAGTATAAGCCTGGCTGTTGGTGTTATGGGAGCTGAGTGAGAGAATAGCCTGGGAGTCTCAACATCTTCCTGCTTTTACTTCTTTTTCCTGTGTTCAGTGTGCTACACCCACCATCAATGGCTCTGTTGTCTTCCAACCTAGAGACCTGTTTCTAGAGAATAAACCTTTGTCATCTGAGGAGAAGGTGGGAGAGCTGAAGGCTTTTACAGAAACGCATTTTAGCCTGTCCTCTTCCCCTATTTCCAAAGATGCCCAAACCTTTTGGAGGTTCTGAGGAATAAATCAGGGTTGCTTCTGGGCTTTTCCTAAATGCCAGGATAGGATTCAGCTTTCTTTTGTGATGTTAGTTACCATTTGTTTCATCAGATTTTTAGCTTCCAAAATATTTTTGTTGTAATCAACTGTCGCGTCTTCACATTTATCCTTATGGGCTTATGCTTTTAAGAAAATCTCTTTATTGTTATTTTACTAGGGTTCTGGGATGGAGGAGAATCTTAAGTGTGAGTCTAGTCCATCATTTTTAACAGAAATCCTTTTACAGAGATTTTATTTGTGTTTCTTTCTTTCTTTTTTTCCCCTAGGCTGACACCATGCTGTGCCCTCTAAGACTGGGGCATTGATGTTGGGCCAAGCTCATGCAAATGTTTTCACCTCAGACTGAATTATTTTCAACTGGTTTCTCACTCCAGTCTCTCAAGCCAATACATTCTAGTTGAGTTGCCTCCGCTTATTTTTCAGACACGACCCCAGAAGTCTGAATTCTAGCCATAGGCACAGTTTAGGCTCAATCTGGAACCCCTTTCCCTTATCAAAGACTTCTCTCTTGCTAGAGGGGTCAGAGTTGGGCTATTCAAATTGGTCATGGTGTTACACCGTTGGTTTGTTGATGCAAGTACATTTTCTTTTGTGTGGGCATTAAAATCCTAGTTATGGGGCACTATACAGACACTGCATATTCTGGGGCTTACTAGTAGGAACCTGATTGGAGATATTCTGATTTTCTAGAATATTTGTTTCAAAAGATACCTTGTTATGACAGGGGTACCGTGCTAATACAAAATTATATACTGCAGCTATAAATACAAGTATTTTCTGAATTATATTGTCAAAGAAACACACGTGTTTACATGAACCTTTTTTATTTTGCCTTAGATGGCTGATAATATAATATAGTATTAAAAAAACAAATAATATAAAATCTAGAGAGATCTATATAAAAAGGAAGACTCCAGTACTTACAGTCTGCAGAAATCTTGGTCCCTTTGTATGACATAGTGTTGCCAAAAAGATATTCAGAGATGTTTCATCTTAATGTTTTCACATGTACATCAAAAGAATATGAATGCTTCCAAGATGTTAGTCTGTTTCATTGAATTTCACAGCTTTGCATCCCAAGTCAGGAAGCTGTATCGGAGCTGTGCTGATACACCAGAGTTAAATGCCAGGACACGCATATGCAGACACATATGCTGAACCGGGAGCCAGTATTCTAGCACTCAGAGGTATCCCATCCCAGACATTTCTCATCTAAATCCAGAGCTGAGGTGGTCCTTGCAGACCTTCCCTAAACTTTCCCTCTGGCTATGATTTTGAGACTAATCATTTTACAGTCTCAGGTTGTAAGAGTATTGTCCATGAAGTTGAGACACAACACTTAATACATTATTTCCAAAGCGGAAGGCTGCAGTCTTTATTACCAATGGAGTGAACCATGGAATGTAGTCATTGTGGCGTGCAAGTTTTTTGTCTGCCTGACATGTGAGTGCCATTCCTTCCCAATTCTCGGGCCTTGAGTTCTGATGGGACTGACTGCTGCCGCTGTACCCAGAGGTGGGCACACGATCCAGGATCGGGCCATCAGAATTCATCCATCTGACTGCTGTCATGGCTCAGGAGTGGACATCTCACTCAGCCCGCCCATCTCAACCCGTGCTGGGGCTCTTGCTGGAACTCTCAGGGATGAGGTGTCTTTTTGCTTGCTGGCTCATTAGCTGTAAGAACGGTATAAGTCTAAAGCTGCCAGTGGCCCAGTGCCAGTGCTGCTTTTGGGGAGAAATGGTCTGAGAGTCCACACAGAGGAAGCAGGGCTAAGGTATGGAGGACAAGAGTCAGATTCCTGATGATATTATTTGTACTCCAGTAATGCTTAAAACCAGGAATGCTCTTACCTTTCCTTTACAAAAATTTTTTTTAATGTTTATTTTATTTTTGAGAGAGAGAGAGAGAGACAGACAGAACATGAGCAGGGGAGGGGCAGAGAGAGAGGGAGACACAGAATCTGAAGCAAGCTCCAGGCCCTGAGCTGTCAGCACAGAGCTGGACGCGGGGCTTGCACTCAGGAACCGTGAGATGATGACCTGAGCCAAAGACGTACGCTTAACCGACTGAGCCACCCAGACGCCCCACCCTTACCTTTTCTAATTATGGGATTCCAATATGTGCTCCTTTTAAAAGTGCTGGTTTAATTGCATTTCTATACCTGCGATTGAAAGAACATTAACCAATATGGTTATATTGGTCTCCACCAACTATAATTTTTCTGCCAATCTGTGTACGTTGGTCAGATTTCAGATGGTAATCAAGTCAAATTATTCAAGTGGGCTGTCCGTGTTGAGGTATTTAACCTGACATTTGTTAAATCTCCATTTTGTAGTGTGTTAGATAACTATGAGCCAGCAGTAATCAACTGACATTCCAGCTGCAAATGTCAGTTGCAGAGTCAGACTGGCAAATTGTCTTCCTCTCAGGGCTAGGGTCCTTACCTGTAAAATGATGATGAAATTCACAGACACACTGTGGTAAGTACCTCATACAAGTTGTTTATCTGAGTCCTGAATAGGCTTAACTATGGTAACAAAAGTGATATTACTTTCAAGATGCCTGTTGACCTCTCAACTGATCAGGATATAGTAAGAATTTTCTCAAACTTAAATTCTGAAATGATTTATCTAAGCAGATTTGTCAGTATAAAATCAGAAAAATCCACATTGTTTTGTTCTTTTGTGTGGTCAGGTTACAAATATGACTTATTTATGAAATGTTGATAGCTAGTATTCTAGAGTTTTGGAGTGACAGTTCTTAAAATACTTCAAGAAAACAGTTTTAAAAACTCCCAATAAAAAATGATGTAATAAAACACATTGTTATTAAAATAAATAAATAAATAAAAATAAGTAAATAAATAATTTTTAAAAAAGAATAAAAAGTGGAAAACAAAAGAACACATTGTTTAAAAAAAATTTTTTTTTAATCTTTATTTATTTTTGAGAGAGAGAGAGAGAGAGAGAGAGAGACTGAGCATGAGCAGGGGAGGGGCAGAGAGTGGGAGACACAGAATCCGAAGCAGGCTCCAGGCTCTGAGCTGTCAGCACAGAGCCCAACGCGGGGCTTGAACTCACAGGCCGCGAGATCATGACCTGAGCCGAAGTTGGACGCTCAACCAACTGACTCACCCAGGCACTCCACAAAAAACACATTGTTAATGAAAATTGTTAGGTCTCCTAAAAGTATGCATGGCAAAAAATCAAATCTATTTCAAATATGAATTAACTTGCCTAATTCTTTTCCAACCTCTCTTTCTGTATAGTGTATACTAGAACTTTTCCTTGTCTACCTAACATTGATCCTCTGTTCTTCCACCTTATTATTCGTTTTAAAAAATAGGGGTGCCTGGATGGTTTGGCTGGTTAAACCTCTGACTTTGGCTTAGGTCTTGATCTCATGGTTTGTGAGTTTGAGCCCCACGTTGGAGTCTGCTTTGGATTCTCTGTCTCCCTCTCTCTTTGCCCCTCCCCAACTCTCTTTTTCTCAAAAATAAAATAAAACATTAAAAAATAGATTTTTAAGATATAATTCACATACCATAGAATTCACCCAAGCACGTGTACAATTCAATGATTTCTACACCTTATTACCCAGAAAATAAACTGTACTCTTGTTTCTTTCTGTCATTGCACGTATCAAAATTTATAATTACCTACTTATTATTTATGCAACTGGGTCCCAATTTGGTGAGAAAAACTAATGTGTGCATTGGAAAGAGAAAGACCAAAAGAAACACAAGATTGTGATGAGTTTTATTTGCTTCTTAAATTTTTTTGTGTTTTCTAGAGTTTCTACAATTAGCTTGGGTTTATTGTTTTTGTTTTTTAAAGTTGATTTTTATTTATTTTGAGAGAGACAGAGACAGTGCAAGGGGGGTAGACAGAGGCTATTGTTAAGAATCTAGCTTTTGTGTGTTTTGTGGGCACTTACAGTATTATTAAAATAAAGATAGAAGGGGAGGAAAGAAAGAGAGGGAAAGAGAGAGAAGGGATGGCTGGCTGGATAGATAGTTAGATAATAGACGGAGACCGTATTTAAAAACAGTCTTCAGTCTCCTCATTCAAGCACCTATCTTGCAGATTTTAGCACTTTCCAAGTAAACCCTGTCACTAGGAAGTCGTGGGGTCACCAGAGCCAGAATTACAGGACCAGCACTGCCCAAATGCATCTCTGTGTCCTCCTTCTTCGACAAGGAGCCAGAACAGGAGTCCGAGTGGAAGCAGGCAGGGCTGATACTCAGCTGGAATGCAGCTGTGTGGCAAGCCAGCCCCTGTCCGTGCCATTGATTGGGTGCCGGTTCTGGTTGGTTGGGACGCTGTCCTAGTTGTTCCGTGTTTTCAACATTTCCCCCTGTGGGGGCAAAGCTGCCCAAGCCCATTCACCAACAGGCCAATCAACTGCATTTACATGCAGCAGCACGGCCACAGTCAACTTGTACTTGGGATGATAATTACAAAGGGTGGGGGTGGGGGAAGGAGATAATTGTAAGGTTCAAAGAGATAGTACCTTTTTTTGTGGTCAATCGGAACTGTATGTGGAGCGAAGAATTTGAAGCCAGAAAGCGGCTCTACATCTCATGGTGTCCTGATGTCTGCTCAGCTCTATTTTCACAGTATTTCCTGAAGCGAGACATGTTACCACCTCTTGTCTCTGCTGCTCATTTTAGACACATACTGTAGATGAAAAAGATTTCTGAAGACAGGAAGTAGACAGATGACAAAATGCCCTTTAGTCAATCCTTCCAAATACAGACCCAGGCATCTGGCATGGTCCTCAGAGAGCTACCCTCTCCACACCTCACTACACAGACAGGACACAGGCCCTGAGGCTGAGAAGCTCAGCACCAGGACCTGGTCTCCGCCTCTCACCCCGGCGTACTTTCCACTGTGCCACGCCTTTACAGGGCTTGCATGTGGAGAAACGCGGCTTGTAAATTTCCCAATTATTATTTATTTCATGAATTTTACACTGCCCAATTTCAACGTGTATTTATTTTTGAGAGAGAGAGAAAGACAGAGTGTGAGCAGGGGCAAGGGAGGGGCAGAGAGAGAGGGAGACACAGAACTCGAAGCAGAACTCTGCACTGCCAGCACAGAGCCTGATGCCGGGCTCACACTCACAAACCGAGATCATGACCTGAGCCGAAGTGGGACGCTTAACCGACTGAGCCACCCAGGCGCCCCTACACTGCTTAACTTCAAAAAGGATCTCAAATAGTTTACAAAGTTATCGTACCCTACAATATAGAGGAAAAAGAGGTTGGAAACCATTTGGAGGTAAAGACCTGGGATGAATTGATCTCTGATGGAGGCTGGGTATATGGCACATAGATATCCTTGTGTCCAAGGAAAGTAAAAGTTTGGGAGTATCTTCTTATATGTGTCAAAAAAAAAAAAAAAAAAAAAAGGTAAAAGCATGCAGAAACACAAATATGGTGAAGGCCCACTTTATCTAACAGAAATATTACTGAAAAGCTGTCTGAGAGTCAAAACAAATCTTGTTCTGTATGGGAAATGTATCCAGGGTCTGCAGACTTGAGAGAAGAAGTCCTATTTAATTTCTGGGGGCAGAGTGCTGTGACATCTGACAGGGTAGTCCTTATTATGCATGGGCCAGGTTGTAAGGTGGAAATAAGTAAAGCCACCTCCCTTTTATAGGCTAGTAGTAGTGGAACTGTCTCCACACCTTCCTCCCCTGTTATTTAAACTCACTGCAAACCTGAAAGGACAGAAAGGAAGGAAACACACAGCTGGAGTTCACTGCATAAAACTATGACGTGTGCTGGTAAGAGGTGGGCACTGTGATATTGGGTTGTAAAGAGTCGCATTGAAGTGCGAGCTGCTATCGTACTGCACTTCACCCGTTTTCTGTCTTCTCTCACGAGCCAAACTAGTACAGAGATAAAAGGTTGAACTACACCTGCTTTGTTCTCAGGGTAGCAGTGGCGTCTTGTGCTCTGAATCCTGGGAATCGCTGTGTCTCTTCCCTGTTTAGTAACATTAAACCATTCTAGTAAGCATTTTTGACCTGCCGTGTTTGTAGATGGCATTAGCTCTTTGGTTTAATTTTCTAGGATAATGTTTACATACTAACAGGGACCTTCAAGGGTTTCATTACAAAAGGGAAAGTGATATGGGAATTTCAGGCTGTTTCAGGATAAGAGAGAGAGATACTTTGTGGGTAAGGGACTTTCAAGCCACACCAAGTAGTACCTTGGCTTCTATTTTGCAAAAGGCATTCTTAGGGGGAAGGGTGCCCGTGCTGCATGCTCCTGCATAGGTGGTCTTTATTAATCAGAACATGGGAGTTTCCTCTACTCTCCAAGGCTGTGTTCTTTGATGACCATAATTTGAGCTAATACAATCTTTTTGTACATCTCAGAAACCTCCAAAGTTTGGATTATGCCAGGGTGTCAGCTTTTGAAAGGCTGAGGCTGAACTGGGATTAGGAGATAGCCCTGAAATAATGATCTCTGTTAACACCAGGTGGGCAGTCTCCGAATCTACTGTTCACAAGCGCACGGGTCCCGGAGAAGATTCACACCTTTGTATTGTTTGGTGGCCATCTCTGGGCATCCACTAAGTCCTACCTGGTGGTTCTTGCAGTGTGTCTGAGGTACATGCTCCCTTAAGAGGCTCCGTACTTGCAGAAATTATATTTGCAGCCAGAGAATTTATAATTTGCTACATATGGCCAGTCTTTTTTAGCAGCTTTCCTTCTTTCTTTTGCATTTTCCCACACCCACTCCTACTTACTGTTGGCTGCCCTCCCAGTACCTTCTCACCACCAGGGACTAATATTAATAGGCAGATTTCTGTAGGCTCAGAGAGAGAGCCCCCAGTTGCATTATTTGCCTCTTGTTTTCCTTTAATTATTATTTTTTACGTTACTGGTCCTTTACACTTGTAGATTAAACATTAAATAGAAGTCAAGAATACAGTCACTGGGCCAGGAGGAGGAATGTATGTACCTATACTGGTATGGAATGAGGAGACAGGGCAGCCCGGGAGTGGCAAGGGTCGCAGCCTGTGGCTTCTATAGAGAGGCAATGTGGCATGGAGCACTGAGGTGACAGGCTGAGTGACCCAGATGAAGACCATGGTATCTTGGAGTTGCACAGACCTTAACTGGAATGCTAACTCAGCCACTGATTGGCTGTGTGATCTTGGGCACGTAACCTGACATCTCCAAGCTTCAATTATCTTTACCTTCTCTGTAGAATGAACTGGAAAGGTTGTTACAATAATCAAACGGGATGATGGATATGAAAGTACTTAGTGGCACATAAAAAGCACTTCATAAATATTATTTTCTTTTTCCTTTCACTATGAGGGAATGAGGGGAAAAAAACACCACAAAGACATGAAAATCTCCATGTTCTATTAATAACAGCTCCCATTTTTCTTTTCCATAATATTTTCATAATGCTTCAAACCATGTGAGTAATTGTTTCAACATTTAATTTTTCCACTGAATTATTTAATTACAAATATGACAGGCACATATTTATTTTGAGTATGTCAGTGGAACCATTAATTTATTCTAATGGATTTACAACACGGCCAGATATTTTTTCACCATTAACTTTGTGGTGATAGAAAACTATGCAGTCTGCCATAGATTTATCTTGCTTCAGTCATATTTTAATAAAAATGAATTCCTGAAAAGTCTAGATAAGGGTCCCCCTAGAGGAAAGGAGTAAGAAGATTTTCTCCCAAAACGATCTAAGCCTGATAGCGTATCAGCCCAAATGACTCCCATTTTTGCTTTCCAGTGTTAGCTGAGGAAGCTGGGTAGGCATTTTATCCACAGGTGTGGTGTGGGTGGGGTGCAGTAGTGGAGAAGTAATGAGATGAGAGATTTGTTTAAAGAAAATGGTCATTCTGCACATCTGGAGAGTGGTACAGTCGTTTTTTGGTTCCCAGATGCTTTTGCAGTCCGTGCTTCTGTGAATACCCTCTACCTGCCATATCTTTATTGCCTTCGAAGGGATTTCTTTCAGAGCGAGCGAGGTAAGTAGCGTTCACTGCCCCAGCCTTCCCTGATGGATGCCGCAAGGCTGGTTGGCCAGTCCTGACTGGTGGAGGACTGAATTCCCCATGTAGTCCTTTCAGGTTTTAAACATTCAGAATAAGAGTACACAAAACACATGCCTTTCTTCACTTTTATTTTCCGATCAGCTCGTGGCTTTGGGGGTTTAGGTTAAACTTTCAGTTATAACCAGGGTTTGAAAGGAACAATGAAAGCTTGTGAACAATTCTTTTTGCAATTTGTTCCGTATTGCATTTTTTAAATTTTCATTTATCTGTTGAAGGGGGTGGGCAGCACTGAGGTGTGAGTCTTGGTCATGAACAATAGTTGCAAAAGGGGATTCTAAGCACAGGTAGCTGCAGATTAAAAATACTTTAACAAGTAGGGTCTTCCACCTAATGGCTTAAAACTGAAAAAAAAAAATTCCAACTGCTGAAAGATATTACAAAATAAGGGCAGGCTGATAGATCTTGCATTAAAAAAAATCTCATTCTGGGAAAAGCTTTACCTTTCTCATTCTTAGCCACAATAAGACAAGGCAGTAATTTTTTAAATTAGTGTGTCCAGTGGTACAAACTTCTCCATGAAAAATTTACAAAAGCTACTCAATAAACATATGGAGAGCTATACGAACCTTGACCTGAGCTATTAAACATGCAGTTGAGATCCACATATTATATAAATCAAACATTCCCCAGAAGGAACAGTGATAGCTGTATTTAGAGCTTCGAAATGGACCTGTTTGTGTTAGGATGAGATAGACAGACATTAAAAATGTAATAACCAACATTTATCTCCCTTTCTATGGACTTTACCAAAGAATATTTTGATGCTTAAAATCTGAGGAGGTAATTTGAATGGCATTAGCTTTTTTTTTTTTTGATAATTATTAATACTTTGTCACAAATGTATCATTTCTTTAAACATATGATTTCAAATGGCTTGCATTCTTTAACTATATATCTTGTGCCCAAGATGTTTCAGGGTAAATATGATTTTATTTGTAGAAATTGGCTTTTTCCTTAATAGCTTTTTGAGTATTCTTCCACATGTTTTATTCACTCTCAAGTAGGGTGGGAGAGTGAGGAAAGAAAAACTGGCTTCTGAGTTCTTGAAGAATGCTACCTTGTGTGAAGGTCTTCTTTCCATTCAAATGAGGAGGGACTGCGTCAGCAAAAGCCCAGGACATCTTTGTCAGCCCTAGAATACCCTTCTAAGGCTCTGCTGTGGCGCTGCATCTGAAAACAGGCCCGAGGGCACTCTGAGCTGTCTTCTCATGGTGTCCTGGTCAGACACCAGGCTTCCCCAAGCCTCTGGGGCAAACTCCCAGGGTGTCCGTGGTGGAACCACAGGCTGAGAGATAAGACTGAACCCAAAATGCAAAATGGTCTTCTCAGATCACGTGTCTACAAATCTGAGAGCTTAGGGAAAGAACAAAATAAAAAGCAAGCATGCAGGCAGTTTTCATCAAGCTAAAGCTTCCAGATGTATTCTAAGTCGGCCTGAGCTATCAGAGTGATTAGGGCCACTAAAACAATTTATGTTTTCATTGGAGGTTTTTTTGAAGAGCAGAAATTCAAAAACAGTGCCGAAGGCAGTCTACTGAGTCTAATGATTCTCTCAATAAATTATAAAACATTGCAAGCCGTCAGTGTAAGTGCATTAAACAAAGTGTTTTTTGGATTATATTTGGCTCTTAAAAAACATGGTTTTCTTGGGGGGTTGGGAGAAGGAGGGCCAAAATGTTCTTTTACTTTGTTTTAGTGGGAGAGTAGAGAAGAAATGTTGGCCAAGATGCCTAAGGATGGAAGAAAAGGGGGAAGGGACAGTTAAGGGCATAGAAGTGCAATTGCCTTGAGGAAAGGGAAACTCAGAGGTAGAAAAATGGAGGCTTGGCTTCCTGAAGGGAACATATATATATACTTTAATATTTCCATGACTTTCTCCTATAAACCCCCCATTTCCAAAACTGACTTGAGATAGATTGTTTTTATCCAGGTCAGTTTGGAATAGGGTAGGACATGGATGACCAAGAACAGTCACAGTCTGATACTCTTCTCTTCTGCCCTGAGACCAGGCAATTGGGCTAAGTGCTGAGTTCAGGCCCAAGGCAGGGACAGGGGTGGGGATGGGGAGGAAAAGGAAATGGTACCAACTGCTGCTGCTTCTCATTTGCCCCAGAGATTTGGGGTGCGTGTGTGTGTGTGTGTGTGTGTGTGTGTGTATGTTGGGTAGCATAAGATAGGGTGATTGGTGGTAACCAATTTCCTTTTCTTCCTCCACACATTATGCTGGGGCTTAAGACTGCCATTTTTGACAGTAGCTCACCTTTGTTCTTCCTCTCTGGGGAGCATCTCTACATTCTGTTTATTGCTGTTTTCTCCTGGTTAAAATTTTGGCTCTATTGAACGAGATTGGTCTTAATGTTCATTGACATAAATTTTTACCTGTGTTTGCCTATGGGTGTGTGTGTTTGGAGGGGCACACACATACATATTTGCTTTTGTATTGGAGGAATATATATCTAGTGATTTTCTCTGTGTTCTGCACTTCTTAGAGAAGAAGTTGCTCTTTCCTAGCTTAAATTTAGGACGGAGATAAATTGGGCCATCTGTGGGTTTAGACAAGGTATAGGGGCCAAACAGATGTTTTCTCTTTTATAACTTGCCATCAACCTTCTCTCATTAGGAGTATGAAGTCATGAGATCTTGTTCTTTCCTTACATTGCTTGTAAGGAGAGACAGAGCAAATCTACTAGCATTAATTTATATACTATATTGCATTCAGTAGAGATCTTTGAAGATCCAAAGCAATGACTCTTACAGTTAGGCCAAGTGGAGAGGTTTTCAGAATCCTTCAAATCACATATAGTAGTTATCACCTGCTGGCTCCAAACTGCTATGACTTTTTTTGAGAGAATGGTTGTCATGTTGTATTTGAGTTGTCTGTGAAACATTCAGGTGAGTATGTGAGTGGATAATTAAAAGTACAGTTTTGGTGAGGAGCCTCGGTGGCTCAGTGGGTTAGGTGTCTGACTTCGGCTCCTCAGGTCATGATCTCATGGTTTGAGGGTTCGAGCCCCACATTGGGCTCTGTGCTGACAGCTCAGAGCCTGGAGTCTGCTTAGGATTCTGTGTCTCCCTCTTTCTCTGCTCTTCCCCTGCTTATGCTCTCTCTCTCTCTCTGTCTCTCAAAAATAAGTAAAACGTTAAAAAAATAAAAAAAGTACAGTGGGTGGTAGTTGAAGTTGTGGACATATGTAAGATCACCTAGGAAGACATGAGAAGAGACACTGCCTAGGAGAGGCTAGGACAGGAATGTGAGCTGCACTGATGTGTGGGCTATACTCTTAGCGACCTTGTGATCTTGTTAGACTGATAATGCATATACGAGAAGTAAGTGCATACTACTGCAAATTTAAGGGACAAATTTAGTGAAAAGTTAGGCAATCTGATTGTTGCTGAAAATGAATTTATCAGCTTGCCTCTTTCATGCAAAGATGGAAGTTAATAGAATTCAGCCTACCAAAGGTTTACTAATGGTAAAGAACTTTCCATACTTCAGTATCCATACTAACAGAGAAAAGCCACAGATGAATTAGATCAGTTCTTACTTCCAAGAAGTGAAGGAGACATATGTGTAAACTGCCTGTAATGGGAGGATGAATGAAATAAGGGCTATCATAATTGAATGCAGTGGTGGGAGCTCAGTTTCAAAGTGGAGTCTGAGGCCGATCTCACTGACGAAGAGGAAGGATGACTAAGATTCCAGTAGGCAAAGAAGGGAGCGGCCGAATCTCAGCATGATGACCCTTCTCATGGCACTGCAGGAGGCATCACAAGGCTGACCCGAGCTGAACTGGCTGTCAAACACTGCATATTAGGGAGCTATCTGGTCACCTTGCTAACCTTCACACCCCCTATCCTACACAAGGAAACAAGAGCCTCCAAAATACAAAGCCCTCTCCCACCCAGCAGTTAGTGGTACTCTCCCACAAGAACCCCCCAGTGACACTTCCAAGCAATAAAAGTGAGTACTTCACAGTTCCTTACATGGGGGAGAGAGAACCCCAGAACAAACAGTGCATCACACATAGCATTCCTATTGAAATACAGCGGGAATCACCTCCATGGCACCGAGAGAATTTTAGCAAGATACAGTCTATTTAAAAGATAAAAAGTATTGCATTTAGTAGCTGAATAAGAATGCAACAATGAGTTGGTGGGAATTTTATTCTGGTGGAGACAGTGCCTGGAATCCCTACCTGTTTGGTTTTCAAAGGAGAAAAAGCAGAAATGAAAGAGGAAGACACTGCTTTTTTGACACTTCAGTCTTTCCCTGGCATGCACCATGTCATTAGTGCATTTTCGAAGCCTTTGTATTTGAAGACTTTTGCAGGGTGCATGCTAAGGTTTAACCTTTGTTTTATCTTTTAAAAAAATTTTTTAATGTCTATTTATTTTAGGGAGACAGGGAGACAGAGCACAAGCGGGGAAGGGGCAGAGCAAGAGGGAGACACAGAATCTGAAGCAGGCTCCAGGCTCTGAGCTGCCAGCATAGAGCCCGATGTGGGGCTTGAACCCACGAAGTGCAGGATCATGACCTGGGCTGAAGTCAGATGCTTAACTAACTGAGCTACCCAGGCGCCCCAAGCCTTTGTTTTATCTGTTTATTATGTGAGATTTATTTTATAATATTCTCTCAATCTTATATATCACATTTAGTATCACATTTAGTTAGTACACAGGCTACACAGGAAGCACGCCTCAGCAAGGTTTTGCTTCCTTTTCATGCTCTCTTCCCAAAAGTTAAGTGCTAATGTGTTTGCTGACAAATAAAAGGAGAATTTGAGGTATGATATAAATATAAGCAGACTATCCTTTCCTCTCTGAAGCCTTCCGTGGCTGTCTTTGACTAATAGCTCCCTCCGTTTTACAGCTTATATACTGTTGTAATTTGTTTGAGCTGCTATAACAAAATAGCCCAGGCTGGGTGGTTTGTAAACAATGGAAATATATTTCTCAGTGTTCTGGAGTCGGAAGCCCAAGATCAGGGTGCCAGGGTGGTCTGGCAGATGTCGCAGATGTCACGTTATATCTTCATACAGAGAAGGGGGTGAGCTGGCTCTCTGAGGTCTCTTTTATAAGGACACTAATTCCAGTCATGATGGTCCTCCATGACCTGATCACCTCCCAAAGGGCCCCACCTACTAATACCATTACCTTTGGTATTAGGTTTTCAACAGGTGAATTTTTGGGGGACAGAAACAATCACATTATACCATGTACTTTACAATTGTAACAGCTATATATCATGATAGGTAGTAAAAGATCAGTTATTTACACTGCTGTCTCCTTGTTTTGCCTGTGGGTGATAGGAGGGCAGGGACTGTTTTGTTAAGTAGTTCCAGTCCCCAGCTTGGTGCCAGGCGCAAGGTGTGAGCTGCATAAGGGCGTTTCAAACTGAATATATGAGTATTATAGAAATTATTGCATACTAAAAATCCTATTTGAGTTCTCCAGAGCCATTCATATATATATTGGTCAAATTACTGGAGAAAATTTGTGAATACAAATTATGTTCCTGAACACATTCTACTCCTAGATAAGGCAATGCCAAATACGCCTTGGAGGAGTCATAATGTAGTGGACGTTTTTAATGGTGTAGGTATAACTGGGTCCTAGCCCTGGCTTTGCATTGCAAATCTTGTAGAGTGAGCAGGTTTTGTTTTGTTTTGTTTTCTTTTCTTTTTTTTAACCTCTTCAAGTCTTGTATTGCCATCTTTAAAATCATATTATTGGAACAAATCAGTATTGCTCCTGACTGGGGGTATGATCAATGAAGAAAAAATGGGATTATTATATCCTATGATTTGGGCTTTTGTGAATTTATTAATGCAGTCTAAGATTATCCCCCCCCAACCTTTTTTTAGAATAAGCATGTCATTACTGCATTTTAGTAAGCTTCTGGTTAATTAGATTTGTATATTATTCAAATTGGCTGCTGTCCCTATTCTAGAATTTTGCACTTTACTTTTTTGGACCTGAAAAAGTCTTCACAATAACCCAGTTAAACTTAATCTTGTTTGTTTTAGCTTAGCATTTCACTAGTTGTGACACATTTTAATTTTGATTCTGTATTTGAACATATTAGTTATCCTGTTCATTTTCAGGTCATCTGTAGATGTGAAAAATGTACTTGCTAAGTTTTCATATAAATCATTAACTGAAAATATTAACTAGAACAGATTTAAGGATGGAGCCCTGTGATACTCTGTTGGAGATTTTCTTCCAGGTTGATAACAAGTGATTAGTGTTCTGGTTATTCTGGATTATAACTAACTATAAATCTGTCCTACTGAACTAACTAGTATTCAACATGTGCTTACAAATATTCCAATTCCTGTCTGGCCCTAAAATATCAGAGGATTCACTAGATTGGGTTGTTTTGATTTGTACTAACTGAAAGTCCAAAACGAATCTAAATGTGGATTTCCCAAGACTCCCGAGGGAGACCTGGAACCCATCTCTGCCCCAACTATAGGCTCTACAAGGTTAAAGCTGCTTGGTCAGAAATGGACCTTAAAATTGGTATATGTAGACCCTTGAAAACTCAGATATCTGGTTGTGTCTTGCTATCTTAGAGCAAAATTGGCTTTAGGGCAAATTAAAAAGTAGATGAAAATTACTTCCCTGCAGTTTGGGGCAACTTTCCCTTCTCCTGTGACACATCTTGCTACTGGAGGTTGTTTGGTCTTCCTGGTTTCTCCCAGCTTCTTCTCCTTTATCATTCACTAGCCGGGACACACCCTTTTTTCTGAGCTTCCCCTTCCCTGTCAAGATTGTCATCCTTTGGTGACCATTGTATGCTGCGAGGTAATAGACTGGAGGTATCTGCCTGCAGGAGTGCCCTGCACATACACACGTGCACACGCATGTGAGTGATGAGCCAGGGAACCTTTGGTCTTCTGGTTACACACAGCCTCTGAGAGCTGTCTTTCTGACTAGTGTCCACACCGCCCTCCTTGGCTCATCTTACTGTTGCAGATAAAGAAAGAGCAAGGCATGAGACCTGTGCAGTTGCTCAGGGATATGGCGTTCGCAAGAGTCCTGCATTTGTTTTAATGCTCTGTTGTTGCCATCTTTAAATTATTAATTTTGTTGAACAAGTGACCCTGCATTTTTAATTTGCCCTGGGCACCACAAATAACATCATGCATCCTGAGAAAGGGTTAAGTGTTCTGCTGCATGATGTGTCTGTTCCTTATAGCTGGGGAATCTCTTCTCTATGACAGCAATTGCTAGAAGAGTCCACATTACACTTATTTTCTAGCTGCATATTTATAATAAACTACCTTTTAAAGATATTAATGAGGGTTCTCTAAGAAAATTATTTCACCCAAGCATTTATCTGAAGGAACTATTTGTCTTACTATGCTGAGGTCCCAGTGGTCTCCCATCCCGAATTTAGTTAATTTTAATGTCTATATGTTCTCTAATGTTAAAAAATTCCATCCAGGATATACATCAGACAAGAAGAGATGCAGCAAATATTTGAGATTCAACACAGATTCAATCAGCATCTAGTATGTGCTAACCTCTGTTCTAGAGACTGGGGATAGAGTGGAGATTAGGACAGCATCCCTGATCTTGTACAGCCTACATTCTAGTGAGTGGAGACAGCAATAAGCTAATAGATGAATAAGTAATAAACTAGTAAGCATATCAATAAACTAGTAAGCATATAAATAAGCAAATAAATAATTTCGGTAAAGGTAAGTGCTAAGCAGAAGGTTAAATAAGGTCATGTGGTAGAGAGTGATTGGAGGTGGCTTTAGCTCAGTGATCTGAACAGGCCTCTCTGAGGAGGTGACTTGTGAGTTGAGACCAAAGTCATTTCCTTTACAAATCTAAAGTTTTGGCAAGGTTTTAAAATGTTAGCTGTAGTTCCAGCCTTGTTCATTGTTTCAGTCAATCATGGAATCTATTTAATAGATGTTCACAGAGCAATGGTAGTAATTCTTAATGAAAACAAACATGTGTCTAAAAGGCATTGATCTTGAACTTAGTGGTTGAGGTCTCAGACTGGTTTCTACTCCAGGGCATTTCCAAGTTCCCCTTTGCCTCACTTTCTTGTCAAGTCAGTTAGTCTTGTCTATGCACCACATGTGTGTGGAACACTTTACCAGGAGTTTTTTGTAGTTTTAGAGAAGGAGAAGCTATAGAACCTACCCCTCTGATTTAGTGAGGAAGGCAGGGAGAAACCAAGGAAGGGTAAATAAAGCTACAAACCACAGAAACACAGGCATCGTTGCCACTTGCTGCTGTACATGCTCACGGGCCAAAATGGATGCTAGAACCCTGGACCCTGAAGGGAGCAGTCTTCATGTGCATGGATTTTTCCTACAGTTTCAAGCTAACCTCCCTAACTTCTACATTTTAGAACCCCGTTCTTTTCCCTTCTTGAGGTTCGTTCTGAGAAGATAATGTCAGAGTAGACATTTTTTACAAAGAAGATATTCAAATGGCCAACAGGTAAATGAAAAAGTGCTCAATACCACTAATCGTTAGGGAAATGCAGATCAAAACCACAATGAAATATCATCTTACATGTGTTAGGATGGCCATCATCAAAAGGATAAGAGGTGACAAATGCTGGCAAAGATGCTGAGCAAAGGGAACACTTGTGCACTGTCGGTGTAGCCACAATGGAAAACAGTATGGAAGTTTCTCAAAAAATGAGAAAAAACCAAAACTACCATATGATCCAGTAAGTCTACTTCTGTGTATTTATCCACAGGAAATAAAATCACTGTCTCAAAAAGATATCTGATTCATTATAGCATTATTTATAAAAGCAAAAAGATGGATACCTAAGTATACACCAACAAGTGAATGGATAAAGAAGATGTGATATATGTGTATGTATAATGGGATACCATGGTCATACAAAAAGGAAAACCTGCCATTTGTGACAACATGTATGGACCTTGAGGGCATTATGCTAAGTGAAATAAGTCAGAGAAAGACAAATACTGTATGATCTCATTTATATGTGGAATATAAACCAACTTACAGAAAATGAGATCAGATTTGTGGTTATTAGAGAAAGGAGGTAGGGGGAGGAGGAATTGGAAGAAGATGTCCAAAAGGTATAAACTACCAATTAGGAGATAGGTAAGCACTGGGGATGTAATGTACAACATAATGACTATAGTTAACACTGATTTATGGCATATTTGAAAGTTACTAAGAGTAGATCCTAAAAATTCTCACCACAAGGAAAACATTTTTTTCCTTTTCCCTTTTTATAACTATATGAGGAAAAAATATTAACTAAATGTATTGTGGTAATCATTTCTCTATCTATCTATCTATCTATGTTAAATCATCATGTAGTATACCTCAAACATATACAGAGCCATATATCAGTTATACCTTAACAAAACTGGAAATAAAAGATACTGTCAGAAAATAGAAGTGTGTGTATGTATCGAAGGTTCAAGGGCATGGGAAGCACTGGCCACTTTTTTTTTAAACTCTTAATTGATAATTATTCATGGCCTCCTGTGATTATTTAACTACATCACAAACCGAACTCATGATTTTGACTCAATGCTCCTCTGACCCCAACATTTCTATTTCTCCTGTCAAATCCTGTTCGTCATTCATTTGCCAACTCCTACATTTTTAAAACAACTTTTATTTTTCCCTTTTTTGAGATTTTCCAGTACTCTTGTAATTAATTCTTTGTATCACACTCCATCTGTCTGACATATTGGAGTGGTTTCTATTTTCTTCATTATATGATGATTGTATATGGTCTTTTTCTCCTGATTTATCAATTTAAGGCATTTTCTCTTGTCTCCTAAGTGGAAGCTTAAGCCACTTACACAGCATCTGTTTATACCCTCTCTTTCAATTTTTGATAATCATTATTTAAAAATTTTCCAGTGTTTTTTATATACCTGTAAACCTAAACCTAGTGCAATCAAATTTAGAGATGATCTCTTGACTCCTCACTAGAGTAGGTGGGGATATTTATATTCTTAGCCTTCCTTCTAGCTGTTTTATATTATCCCACCTCCCACCTTATGACCACTGAACCTTTATATCTATATTATTAAGGCTGTTAATATCTGCATTTTGTTCTATAACAATATTTAAATCTTGTATAGTAGTAGATTGATTTTTAAAGGTTTAAAGATATTTTATTATTATGCATGGAAATAATATGTTGCCATTTCGTAGCTAAAAATTATATTTCCTAAGATTTCATTTCCACAGTCTGAGGTTATATTTCTTTCTCCTTATGTCTAATATTGCAAGTTCTTGACCCTTCAACAGACATTATTGCCTCTGTACAAATCAAAAGGATAAATGGGTTTTCTTTTCTTACAATTTATAAACTATTCAACACTATCCATTAGTTTGTATTTTATTTTATTTTTTAAAGTTTATTTACTTATTTTGAGAAACAGAGAGCATCAGCAGGGGAGGGGCAGAGAGAGAGGAGAGAGAGAATCCCAAGGAGGCTCCACACTGTCAACACAGAGCCCAACACGAAGCTCCATCTCACAAGCTGTGAAATCATGACCTGAGCTGAAACCAAGAGTCAGATGCTTAACTGACTGAGCCACCCAGGCACTCCAATAGTAGTTTGGTATTTTAGTTTGCTTTATGTTTATACAATGTTTTTTTTTTTTTCAAGACAGTTTTTTTTTCCTTGGAGTTTCTATATGTTAATTTATTATGTGGATAGGAAACTTTCCCCTTTTATTACCATATTACTAATATCATGCATCTTTGTGATTCTTCCATTGCTTGGAATCTATGAAATTTTTCTTGAAGGTATTCTTCATGGGATGTACTGACATCTGGTTCCATTTGGGCCAACTGCTTAGCCGGACACACAACTGTCATCCTAAAATTTCTTTTTATTGGTTACTTGGTTGAGTTCCAGCCATTTTTTTGATTTCCAGTTTTTGTGTTTTGCTTTCATTTTCCTGGAGTAAATCCTCAAGTAACTTCTCATAAAAATTGCATAGGAGGTAAATATTCTATGTATTTTCTGTCTGAAATTGTTATGGTGTTATATCTAGGCATTGCCATTGTTCCAGTAATTCTGTTAAATACTTTAGATGTTTTTTCCTGTAGGTGTTTCCTAGAAAGGGAAGGCTGCCTGAACTTTGCATGTGAAGGTGGAGCGTGGAACATGTAGGCTTTACTTCAGAACGAGCTGATATGGAGCCAGCTTTTAAACAAAGAGGGGTTTTAACATTCCAGCATGAGAAGAGCTTTAATCTAGGCTTTCATTTCCCAAGCAGCCCTAATTCTTCCCAAGAAGTTGACTTAACTTCTTCAGAGAAGATTCCTCTAGTTGTTATTGTTTTGCCTGGGGGAAATGGAGAGAGAGAGAGAGAGAGAGAGAGAGTGAGTCGCTCAAAGAGAAAGCCAGAGACATATTTTCATTGCACTCCCTTGCTGTCCACATCACACAGCTAAGTTACTGACAAGGCCAAGGCCAAGGCTGGGGTCCAGCTCTCCTGTGAAGTCTTGCCTGTGTGTCCTCCCTTAGAGTGCAGGTTTCCTTTTGTGCCTGAGAGAGCTCATGAGAAATTTTGTCACCTTAGGTGAAAGATCTGTTTATGATGAAGAATGAACATTAGCAAAAACATTCCAATAGACAGATATTTGGACTCTGTTGGATGAATGTAGTAGCAAATTTTTAAGTCTTCCCTTAGCTCCATGTTGTTAAACTTTTGTGTGGAAAATAATAGAATCTGGAGGCTATATATAAAAAGGAGGAGGAAGCATCTGCCTTTATTTGGGGGCCATGTTGCCATAATAGTTTTTTCTTGTTTGACCAGATTCAATTCTGAGACAAGCTTTGGTGAGTCTTTTTGTTTTTATTTATTTATTTATTTTTTAAAGTTTATTTATTTATTTTGAGACAGACAGAGACAGCACGAGTAGGAGAGGGGGAGAGAGAGGGAGACAGAATCCCAAGCAGGCTCTGCACGGCCAGCAGAACTCACGAAACTGTGAGATCATGACCTGAGCTGAAATCAAGAGTCAGATGCTTAAGTGACTGAGCCACGCAGGTGTTCCGAGCTTTAGTGAGTCTTATGAAACATTTGCAAATTGTTGCAAAGCTCCAGCCCTTTAAACTGCTAGATTTTTTTCCCTATAGTTTTTTTTTTTTTTTTGCGTGTGTGTGTGTGTGTGTGTGTGTGTGTGTGTGTGTGTGTGTGGCTTGTGACAGAATTAAAGGAAGTAGAAGTTAATTTTTGTTTTTGAAAAAAGAAATAGTTTTATTCACATGTGTGTACTTGTTAGAAACTTAGTGTGGAATATTACACTATATGTGAACTAACTGAAATTTAAATAAAAACTTAAAAAAAAAAAGAAACTTAGTGTGGAGAACCTGACGGAGGGTTTTTGCACCAAACTCTTAAGAATGTTAACGAAATTAAATGGGAGGATACACCTGTTTCATAACAGGTGCTGGGAAATGGAATTTCTTTCACCAATACTGCATATTCAAGGAGGGAAACAGGAAGAGTTACAGTGTGTGCAATGAACAGAGACTTTCATTCTGAATAAATAAGATAGAGCAGATCAGGAGGTTTATTTATGTTGTCTTAGATGGGTGACCTCACCAGGTAAAGCCAGATATATCCCAGAGACTTACAGGGATGATCTTTAAGGTGTATGACACCATCATTTTGGTCTCAAAGGACTAATCAGAGAGAGAACAGTCACTTCTGATAGTAACTTGAAATTTAGGTTTCCCTTCCCCAACGGTCCATGGTGATATGAACATTTTTTTGGGGAAAAAATCCTGGGGGTAGCTTTTCATCAATAAAAAGAATGGGAGGAAGGAAGGAAGGAAGGAAGGAAGGAAGGAAGGAAGGAAGGAAGGAAGATTTCCCACGTTTATTTCTTCAAGGACAGGTTTCTTGTCATGTCTTTCTGCTTATTAGGACAAGGATGATGAATGGCAATTTCCAGATGTATTTCTGAAAGAGATGAATGAGAAGGAGCTGTGTTTGATTGACCCTCCCATTCCTGGGGCAGTTGAGTTAGTGGAAGTAGAGAGAGACGTGGATCATAGGAAGACCAACCTGAGCATTTGCTGTTCTCATCTTGTGTTGTGTGTGTTTGTGCTTATGTGTTTAGTGTTAAGAACACTTAACCTGGGTTTTAATCTGTGTGGAATTTAAAATTAAACCTTCAACAGTACATACGAATAAAACTTCATCCTTTAAATGAGTTTTCTTATTTATTAATTTTAAGTTTACCCTCTTTGACATTAGAGCCGAACTGTTCTACTTAAAATGTAGATCTAACTTTGTGACCTCCCTGGTTATGGTCCTGTTGTGGCTGTTCCCCAGGCTCCTAAGTAATAGTATATGACCCTTTTGTGCATCGCCTTCTCTCTGTCTCCCCAGCCTCATTTCCTGCCCCTCCCTGCTTTGCACTTGACATTTTATATTCTAGTGATCCGTTCACACTCTCGTCTGCTCCACATTTCACAACAACCCTTCTTTCTGGAATACCCTTCCTGTTTTTCTTTTCTTGTCTGAGTCCTGCTGGATAAACCCTCATTCTCTCCACAAAGTCTTCTTTCAAACTAGGTGATCTAAGGGTTTCTTTAGACTGTGTGACTTTTGGTGTACTACTCAATATCTTAACACTTCTACTCCGGTGTAATTTGATCTGTTAGTCTATAAGCATCTTATGGGAGGACACTATGCCTTCTTTCTTTTCGCATGTGTCGAGAGCATTGCCAAATGCACAATATGTGCTTAGTAATAAGTGTTTGCCAGCAACTTCTGAATATTAGGCATTCAACTCAACTAATATTTCAGTTACTTCCTACTTAGTGGTAAGATTGAACTGAAAAACCACAAGAAAGTTTCATAATGATAAGTGGTAAATAGCAGTTATGTCAGGAAGTGAGTGGCAGATTATTATTTTTCAGTGGTAGGGTCATAGTATGTTTAAACGACTTTAGATAAATCCACACCCTTGTGAAGTATATATGTCCCCGCAGCCTGTGCATTAGGGACCACAGATACTACCTCAAATTAAGGGCTATGAGAATTGGGAAAGGCCCTTGATGTCTTCTAGGCCAATCTGTGGTGAAAGAATCTTTTTTTATAATATTTTCGGTAAATAGCCATGTAACTTCTATCTAAACACTCCCTGTAATGGCCCCTCTTTCTCTCACTAGGTAGCTCATTCCATTTTTGGACTATTTCAATTTTCAGAAAGCTCTTTATACTAACTCAAGTCTACCTTTCCCATAACTTCTATCCACTGGTCCTAATTTGTCTTCAGGAAGAGGAAGATACAACAAACCCTGTCTCTCTTCCTTAAACCTTGAAGATATTGGTGAATTATCAAGTACCGCATAAGACTTCTCCTCTCCAGGTGAAATTTCCTTAAATATGGCAGTTGTTACTCACCTTTTCTGGGTTTTTTTCTCCTCACTATGCCAGGCCCTCCACTCTGCTGTGCTTTCGTTTATCTGGACGTGAGCTTGTTAGTCCGGGTTCTGCTCTTGGTACCAATTTGACCAGGACTCTGGAAGACATTAAACTGAACACTGTACTTTTTTGGTTCCTGAAGCCTGAGGTTGCATTGACTTTTTGGTAACCATGATGCTTTGCTGACACACCTAGAACTTAGGACTTGTGATCAAGTAAATCCTCTAGCATTGTCCCCCTCATACTGTTGCTAAGCCTTTCTGTGATCTGGTTATGTTGCTTAAGTCTTCTGAATAATGAGACAAAAGAAACTTTGAAATCAACAAACATCGATCAACGTTTGATAATATGTGTGGACCAAACCAGGATGTGGCAGTGCCTGTGCCTGAAGATCTAGAAAATACTTTCCAATAGTTCTCATTTTACTTACTTATTTTTCTTTAGGCATGGAGACAGGGAGATTATAAAGTCATCAAACCATTTAAAAACTAAAATTTCCAGAACTTACCTTTTCAAACATTATTGCTCTTTAAATCAGTGACCTTGTAAGATTCGATCTTTAGTCTAATGATGCCTTCTTTTTTAAGTCATTAGGACAATAAATTATTTTTTTGAGTGCCTACCATGAGCTTAGTGCTCAAATACTTTTTTAAACTTCAACCTTTGAATTGCTTTTGAAGCCTGTGAATGAAACAAACAGGAACATTGTTTTTTTTTCTGTCATTTTTTTTTCTTTTTGATCCCAAGCTTCTAGTAGAGTGGATTTGGTGTCATATGACCTTTTGATATCTCCAAAAACCAAATATATCCTCAACCATGGCAATTGCCCCCTTGAGGAGATTAACAAATGTCCTCATGCAGGCTCCGGGAGCAGACTCTCTGCTGGGATGGCCAAAAACTTCACCAAGGACTTACCTGCACCCTCTATATTTAAAAACAGGACTCCTAGAAATTCCGTCTGGAGGCCCCAGCTTCTGCCGAAAAAAAAATTTGTTTCCTCCTCTAAGACCAGTTACCAAATAAAGTACCATATGGAGAATCCAGATGAAATACTGTATTCCCTACCCAGTTAGTAAGAAAGGTTATTAAACTAACCTGCTGTGCAGAGCAGGCCTGTAGCAACATCACGGTTACAGCAAATGCAGTGGATGCAGACTTACACGAGAGCAGGTGTTACATAGGCCTGTGCATTTCATAATCACTGTCCTTAGCCCTGGCAACAAAGGGCCCTGTTTTAGGTTCGGAAAGGCAGCTCACAGCCCTTGTGGATATGGTTCGAGATAACATTAAAAAGCAAAAATTTTGAAAAGCACACAGTGAGTGTGCTTGTTGCTATGGCTGGCAATGATTGTCATAGAACTCAGATAAACAAGTAAGGGCCTACCCAACTGAATCTAGGATTTGTTTGTTCTCAAGAGTTGCAATGACATGAGCACAACCTTGTTTGATGAAAGGTAGCCTTTGCTGGCCAACCCTTCCAGCCTTTGTTAGCACATCAACTTCAGGAGGCATATGACTTCTCTTAATACTAAAAATCACTAGGTATCCTATAACCTACAGTCATCATTCAGGGCAATCTGAATTTCTGTAGTTTCTTTGAACTTACCAGATTTTCCTAAAATCCTGGAAAACTGTAGAATATCTTTAGTGTTTAAAAAATGTAGGGGCGCTTGGGTGGCTCAGTTGGTTAAGTGTCCGAACTTGGCTCAGGTCATGATCTTGCGGTGTGTGGGTTTGAGTCCCCCGTCAGGCTCTGTGCCGACAACTCAGAGCCTGGAGCCTGCTTCGGATTCTGTGTCTCTCTTTCTCTCTGCCCCTCCCTTGCCCATGCTCTGTTTCTCTCTCTCTCTCAAAAAAAAAGCATTAAATTTTTTTTTTAAGATGTAGCAACACACATTTTGTTTCATATGGCAAGCTGAACAAATTAGATGTAATTCATTGTCCTATGGCATTGCATAAAATTTGGTTAAAAAATCTGTTCACTCCTTCTCAGGTTATCAGGAAGCAAAGAAGAAGAAGGGGAAGGAGAGGGAGAAGAAGTCAAGCTGCCTAGCTGAAACAAGGAATGTATTTAATTTAGTCAATAATAATAATAATAATAATAATAATAGTTGTGCTGCTGGTTATAGTAATGAGACTATGGGTTTCTTTAGCTGATAAAATTGACCATAGACTAGCAGTACTTAAGAAGTTAGTCTGAGT
Organism: Panthera pardus; assembly: GCF_024362965.1. Lineage (NCBI taxonomy): Eukaryota > Metazoa > Chordata > Mammalia > Carnivora > Felidae > Panthera > Panthera pardus. The sequence goes on from NW_026526654.1 coordinate 70,016,776, forward strand.
AATGTAACTTAAAAAAAAATAGTAGGGGCGCCTGGGTGGCGCAGTCGGTTAAGCGTCCGACTTCAGCCAGGTCACGATCTCGCGGTCCGTGAGTTCGAGCCCCGCGTCAGGCTCTGGGCTGATGGCTCGGAGCCTGGAGCCTGTTTCCGATTCTGTGTCTCCCTCTCTCTCTGCCCCTCCCCCGTTCATGCTCTGTCTCTCTCTGTCCCAAAAATAAATAAAAAAAAACGTTGAAAAAAAAATAGTAAAGCAAGAATTTTAATGAGATTCAAAAATATTGAAAAGATTTCAAAAAGAGCAATATCTTGTTTGCACATAGCACTGTGAAATTTATAAAGCACTCTCACATTTCAGTGAAGGGTTTTGCAGAGGAGGAGGAAGGCCTCAGGTGGTTTAAGGCAGGGCCTGGGTTTGCTAATCTGTGTGCTACCCGTTACTGATTCAGTAAAACGTATTCAATCAATCCAAGTCTTTCCGATTTGATAGTTATAAAAGCCCGTGTGTTGAGGTCATTTGTGGCAGGTAGACTCTTGACCCTAATGGTGACAATAATACTGTGATGGAGATGACATTTTAAAATAATTTTTCAGATGTATTTCCATCGATTGTAAATCTTGATATTTGGGGGGTTTCTCACTTATTGAAATGATGGGCTCAATAGACTAATGGCAGTGGCCTTTCTAAATATCTATAGTCTCTCAAGAATCTGGTCTGGAGGAGTCAGATCGTTCAGTTTCTTTATGAAGTATTCGGAAGATTCCTGTTCTGCCTCTGTAGGCTGAGCCAAGGGTCTTGCTCCCCTTGGGTAGAAGGAAGATGTGATGTAAAGGGAAGTTAACAAAGTTTGCTTTTCCAATCTGGGGGGATTATGGGAATAAGGAAAGAGTGAGATGTCTAGGTTCTTGTTTCTCTTCTCTTAGGCCCAATGTGGGATAGGGAAGGGGGTGTAGCTTTAGAAAGCATGATCCATATTGGAATGAAGAGCCAGATAAACCTTTGTTCCTTTGGACTGGTGTGGTGAAGACTGACCCTCCTGGAGGAAAATTGTAGCTGCAGGCTGGCACCATGGACAGCATGGTGTATGAGCAAATGCAGGTGAGGTTAGGAGTCTAGCTCAGCAATTCTGGACCCCTGGGCCTGTGCATGGTACCAGGACTTTTAAGTTACTTCATGTCCTAGGGAGTCTGGGGTTGAGTTGCAGGGGGTCCTGGTGAATGAGCAGAGGCTCTGTTACAGGAGAGAGTTCATTTTGGGTGAGCACTTAAAGATGAAGATGAATAACTTGGATCTTGGGTTTTGGCGGTGGGTGCCAGCACGTGACCTCAAATGGCAAGGCAGACCAATTTGTACCTGTGTGGTCAGTAGTTCAGGGAGAATCTCAGCCTGTCCTTTCTGCAGTAGAGACTCGTTGAGAATCCAGATGACCCCATGTGGCCCTGAGGATACCCTCTTCTCTGTCCTCTTCAACCAGTCACCATCTTGTATTAGAGGCTGGGAAGAGACGGGAGATTTTACCCAAATCAAGCAAGTTAATTAAAGTGAATGCTGTAATTGTAATTTGCTGGATGGGAAAGGCATTTTCATTTTTTTCCAGGTTTGTTTAGTGAATAGGGTCTTATGAAGATAATCATATAGGCTAAGGAAAGAAAGTAGAAATTCCTATATTTTGTCAAAGCTAAGATACCATTGATTATTCAAAGAACCATTATTCCATGAATTAATGAGAAAGAAAAAAGCTACCATATCAGTCAGGGCTCAACTAAAGAAACAGAACTATTAGGAGGTATATATTAAGAGATTTATTGCAAGTAATTGGCTTACATGGTTTTGGGGGCTAGCTAGGCAAGTCTGAAATACTTAGGGCAGCTTGCGAGGAAGGGTAGGCTGCAACTCTTGGGCCTTAGATGAAGCTGCTGTCCACAGGCAAAATTTCGCCTTCATCAGAGAAACAAACCTTAGTTTTGCTTTTTAAGTTTTTCAGCAGATTGAATCAGGCTCACCCTGATTGTCTAGGGTAATCTCCTTTACTTATGTCAACTGATTATGTACTTGAATCACGTCTACAAAATACCTTCATAGTAACATATAGATTAGTGTTTGAATAGCTGGGGATTGTAACCTAGTCAAGTTGACACATACAACTATCACAACTACCAGTTAAACTATGACATGTTAAGACATCTCTCAATTTTAGATCTGTTAAAATGTTTTTTTAAGAGGTGTATTTTAGGCTGCATAAAATATGGTATGTTTTCTGGGTGTTGTCTGAGTAAATTTAGAACCCTGCTAATAACCTCACTTAGTAATTCTGGAGATTAGTAGTGATTTTGTAACCCTGGAGTGATTTGTAATTCTAGAGATTAGTAGTGATTTTGACGACTCATTTACAAACAGAAGTCTGAGATACAGAGAAAGGGAAGTTATTTCCTAAGAGTCACTCGGAAAGGCCTAGAAATAGGATCCAGTTTTCTCCCTCATTGTTCTTTGAATCTAGATCTCTCCATTTTATTAGAATCACATGCAAAACAGGTTGGTAAAATTTGTGAATTGTGATTGCCAAACTGGTGTCCCTGATTACTTGAGAGTTCCAAAGGGTATAAAAGCTATTTCATGGTGCCTAATGGGAAGTATACATTTAAACTGAAGCAAAGCTTTATGGGCTACATAAGATGTTAAGTTGCTTTGCTTTGGCCAGAATTCTATCTAGTCCCTTGGGTCACTTTGCTGACATATGCTGATCAGAAGATCTGATTACCCGTTAGTTGTGGGTCATTTATCTGTTTGCTCTCAAATCTGTTGACCATCTTCCCTTGCTGTGCTCCGTATCAAAGGAAACTACATTTCCCAGCTATACTTGCCAGCTGACTTCTGAGTACGTTCAGCTCATGGGAGACATCAGTGGAAGACAAGAGGGTGTATGTGATGGAACCAGGAATCTCTCCCTTCTGCCATACCTTCTTCATTGGCTGTGTTTCCTCAGTGGCTCTAACTTTCACCAGACAGGCCTTCCCTCCCTGGTCCCATCTCACAAAGTAGCCTCTACTGTGGTTCTAGCTCTTGCTAGATGATCCCAGCTTTGGACTCTAAACAACATCTCCTCATTTTTTCTTCAACCAAAGGACTAGCGATGGCTTTCTGCTCTTGCTGTGTTCTGGGTTGCCTCGCTATTTCCTGAGTGGTCTTTCAGCTCTCCTGTCATCTGTGCAATAATTTTCCCATGTCAAATCCTCTCTGTTTAGAATACCTAGAATGGTTTCTCTTTTCCTTACTGAATTCTAACTTATGCACAGAATTTTTAAAAGTTAATTATACTGAAAAAAATAAATTAGTTATTGCCCGAGATACAAATTTGATTAGAGGCCATCAATCTAAAAAAGGAAAAATATGAAAAATAAGAAAAGAGTCTTTGGTAGTGGAAGGGTTATGACCCCCTGAACAGTGGGGCGTACAGGGTAGTGCTGAAGGGAACTTTAGGAGCCACCGTTTCCATGTGAGGAAAACAAGTCTCAGAGGAAGAGAATGACTTGTCTATGGTGACTCAGTGAGTAAATGGGTAACCAGGCCCAGAACTCAGTTGCTATGAAGTCCATTTTACATAGTGTGATTAGAAGGGCATTTGCAGTCAGAGAGATCCAGTTAGGATCCCAGCTCTACAGCCCATTTGCTCTGTGACTTTGGGCAAATCACTTATTATCTTTGAATCTCAGTTTTCTCATCTCTAAACTTCAGAGGGTTTGTGAAACTGAAAGCGGCAGTGTAAAACAACTTGGTCAAGAACAGGGCCAGAGTAGTCGCTAAATGTGTTGCCTTTCCTGCTCCACATGCACGATTTTTCTAGAACACTCTCCAGGAATAGTCAAAAATTTCAAGAAGTTTTGTTTGGTTTGGTTTTTGTAAACTTTCTAAAGTCTCTCTTTTGCTTTTACTGACGTGCAACAGAAGAAAATAAAGGAGCTGACAAAATGCTTCAATGATATAACTTACTGCTTTTTAAAAAAGTACCTGCTCTGTACCTTCTCCATGTTATGTGAAGAGTGCTCTGGAAAACACACTCTTTTTATGCCATCCTTCGTTGCCTTTTTGCCCCTTAAGACGTTAGAGTGAGAATTATTATCTATATGAAGTTGTGTATGCTTGGACCAGCTCTCTGACACTTGGCAATTGGCAGTCATTTCGGCGTATTTTCCTCCATTTCCTGATTGGGTACAGACCAAAAATAGATTCTGTTACCCCAGAAATGATTGTTTCAGGAGCCTGCTCATCTGGGCCCATGCTCTGAGGGCTCCAGCCCTGTGGCTCAGTTGAAAAACTGAGCTGGATCAGATGACAGCCTCATGGCAACAAGCGCTCCAGACCAAGTCCTGTTACATACTGCTGCAGGGATGTAAAGGAACAGTTATTTATACTCAACCGTGTTCTCTTTGAAACCCTATTCAATTGGAGAACACTTGAAAGAGCAAGGTTGCTTTCGCTTTCAGGAGGTCAATGCCTGGAGCACAGGGAGCCCACCTTCTCTTCCCGTCTCCCACTCCGCTCACCAATCCCTTGTTTCGGAGGCTGTGTTGCACTAATCTCCTATTGTTCTTGAATACTGTTGTCCCTCGTGTGTTACACCTTGATATTCTTGGCTCCATATGGAGAGCTTCCTTACTTTGAAGTGAGTTTGGATTTAGAAAGTTATAGTTTTTCTTGCAGTTTCCTTTCAGGCACTTCCGTTGTGCGTAGCCGTGATGCAAAGCAGGCAGAGAGCCGGCTTGAAGGATGGGGGCAGAGCTATGGAAACAGACAGTTCCCTGGTTAATGCTATAGGTTTGCTTTTCTTGAATAAATGGATGAAATGGCCTGGGGAGGTTAGGTTCTGGAGTCCATATTGTCTAGCTAAGGCCACCAGAAAAGGCGGTAGATATGGTTATGTTTAGAGGGCTAATCAGAGGGGTTTAAATTCTGTGCATACTGCATTTCAACTCTCCATGTTAGAATGCTCTTAATTTTTTTGCTAGCAGAGTACTAGAAACAGGGACCTCAGGAATGTAGTTCTATGTATGACCTGGGGTGATGGGACACCTCTATTTATGGCAAATGGCTTTGACTTCTGTGGGATTAGGTCATATTGTTACAGCTGCAAGACTAAAAAGGATTTGAGTGATTATATTTTGACTAGAATTCTTCCTACACTTTTAAGGAACAGGGAAACTTTAGTCTCTCTCTTTCTCTCTCCCAATCTCTCCTTACTTTCCCTTATCCCATCTCTCTTCCACTTCTTCCAGATCCTTTTTTTGGTGACTGTGTTACACTAATATTTTATTAATTGTCATGGCATATTGTGTGCCACTCATCTATTTCACCTTGGTATTCTTGGCCACATATAGAGAACTTCTTCATTTTGAAGTGAGTTTGGATTTATTAAGGTTATTGGTTTCTTGTGGTTTCCTTTCAGGCAATTCCTTTGTATGTAATAATGATGCAAAGCAGGCAGAAAGTGGAGTTCAGGCTTTAGGAGGGGCCAGACCTATGGGAACAGATTCTTCTTTAGTTAATACTATAAATGTGCCTGACTTCAATGTCATCCCAGTGACACAGTTGATTGTTGTCAACAAAGAGAAGAGTAAGCAAGAGAGAAGGAAGGAGTAGTATATGACTAAGAGCATAAAGAGAAACATTCAGTGTCCATAGTAATTTGATGCCAAGAACATGTCTAAGCATCTCAACTTTCCATCATAGTTATTAGTTTTGTTTTAAAAAAATGAGTTATTGCAGTTCGGTGCATTCTCTACTGAGTAGTGGAAGAGAGAACTGATTGCCAGACTCTGTACTAGGCAGTTTATTTTCATTATCTCATTTAAGCCTTGCAACAACACTTTGAGATAAGAATTTACACTGGTCTATGGGATGTAGGTCAAGTGCTTAGCACACATCACACACACTGACAGGCACACACATGTGTCCACACCTCTAATGGAATTTTTCAAATTAAATATTGGGGATAAGAGTGAAATAGCCCTAATTCTCAACCTATTTTAAAAATTATTGAGGATTTTGATTCTGGCTTGCAAAGTAAACCTAATATAACCCATCTCTTCCACTGACTTCCAAATGTAAACACTGGATAAGATACAAACAAAACAAACAGCATTTGAGAATTCTGAAAATTAAACAGAAGCAGACAGATTGTTGGGGAAGGGCAAAACATGGACAAATGACCACGTAGTGGTGAGACTGTCATGTTTCCCCCTTCTTTCTTAAAGCTATACCCCAAGGGTGGTACTGATTATGGAATGGTGAGGGAGTGATTGCAGTACAGGCAGATAGAGTTAGAAACCCAGTCCTTCTGGCTAGAGGAACCAGGAAAAGGAGCCCTTGGGGACTGAGGCTGAGGGGAGAATACCGGCAAGGAGAGAACTGGAATACAGATCCCTCATTCTGTGTGTGCATCTTCACAAATCTCAGGCTCATTCTTGAAGTACAAATGGGAGCAACAGACTTAACTGGCATAGCATGAGCTTTGACAGTGAAACTGAAGTTTGAACCAGTACCCACAGATGGTAAGATAGAACTTGCAATCTGAGCCTAAACGGTTGATTGCCACTAAAATAAGAACATCAACATTCTCTAGAGGATTACAGTAGGACTCAGCATCTAAAAAGTAGAACCTTCAGAATGCCCAGACACATTTCAGCAGTTACATGACATTAAAAAACCAAGAAAGTGTGTTCACATCTTCACCCCAACAGAAAAGATAATCAATATATGCCAAACTCAATGTGACCTGTATATTGGAATTATTAGATGCAGACTTTAAAGCAACTATTATTATTTTTAATGTTTATTTATTTATTTTGAGAGAGAGAGAGAGAGAGAGCAGGGGAGGGGTAGAGACTAAGAGAGAGAAAGAGAATCCCAAGCGGGCTCTGCACTGACAGGGGGCTGACAGTGGGGGTCAATCTCAGAGATGGTGAGATCATGACCTGCTGAAATCAAGAGTCAGATACTTACCTGACTGAGCCATCAAGAGCCCTTAGCTAAAGCAGCTATCATAGCTAGGCACCATGAGGTAAGGAAACACAATTGAAATGTATAGAAAGAGAATCTTTTAGCAGAGAAATAGAAAGAGAATCGAAAGAATATTTTAGAACTGAAAAAAATATAAAAAATTTAGAAATAAAAAAAAACCCTAACATCTGAAAACTGGACGGACTTGATAGCAATATGGAAATGATAGAGAAAAGAGTCAGTTAACTTGAGGATAGATCAATAGAAGTTACCCAGACTAAAGAACAGAGAAAAGGGTTGAAAAAAATAAATGTAACCTCAGGAACCTGTGGGAAAATATCAATATGTGTGTTTGGAATCTTAGAAAGGCAAGGAGGCTGAGGCAGAAAAAATATTTGAAGAAATAAATAATGGCCAAAATACTCCCCCAATTCGGTGGAGGACATAATTTACAGACTCAAGAATTTTAGTGAACCCCAAACAGGATAAAAATTTAGAAATAATATGCCTATAATTAACCAAAATCAAACTTCTAAAAACCAATGATAAATTTGAAAATCTTGAAAGAAGTTAGAGAAAAATAGCACATTATGTACAGGGGAACATCAATTCAAATAACTTCAGGTTTCCCATCCAAAGTCAGAAAAGTCTAGAAGATGGTGAGATAGCATAAAAAAAAACCACACACACAGGGGCGCCTGGGTGGCTCAGTCGGTTGGGCGGCCGACTTCGGCTCAGGTCATGATCTTGCGGTCCGTGGGTTCTAGCCCCGCGTTGGGCTCTGTGCTGACAGCTCAGAGCCTGGAGCCTGTTTCATATTCTGTGTCTCCCTCTCTCTGACCCCCCCCCCCCCCCGTTCATGCTCTGTCTCTCCCCGTCTCAAAAATAAATAAACGTTAAAAAAAAAATTAAACAAAAAAACACACAAAAAACCCAAAAACAAACTGTTAGCCCCAGGGTTCAACCTCCAGTGAAAATATCTTCCAGGAAAGAAAGCAAGATAAAGACATTCTTGGATGGAGAAATTCTAAAAGATTTTCTCCCCAAGATATGAGCATTTTAAGAAATCCTAACTTTAGTATCCATTTAGTACTTTAGTAGCCAAGTATCCATTGATAGATGAGTGGGTAAAGATGTAGTACACACACACACACACACACGCACGCACACGCATGCGCGCGCACACAAACACTGGAATATTATCCAGCAATTAAAAAGAATGAAATCTTGCCATTTGTAACAACATGTATGGAGTTAGAGAGTATGATGCTAAGTGAAATAATTCTCAGTCAGAGAAAGGTAAATAGCGTAGGATTTCACTCATATGTGGAATTCAAGAAACAAAACAAACAAGCGAAGGGGAAAAAAAATAAGAGAGAGAGAACTCAAGAAACAGACTCTTAACTCCAGAGAACAAACTGATAGTTACCAGAGGGGAGGTGGGTGGAGGGATAGGTTAAATAGGTGATGGGGATTAAGGAGTGCACTTGTGATGAACACAAGGTAATGTATGGAAGTGTTGAATTACTACATGGTACACCTGAAAGTAATATAACAGTGTATGTTAACTGACTGGAATTAAAATAAAAAACTTAAAGAAAAAAACCTCCAAGCTTTTATTAAAAAAAAATCTTCTGTATCCTAAAAAGAAAAAAAAAAATGCTAAAGTAAGTTCTTCAAGCTGAGGAAGAAGATACCAGAGAGAAGTTTGGCTCTTCAGGAATGAAGGAAGAGCAACAGGAGTGGTGAACCTTTTTCCCTCTGTATTTATGTGTGACCACCGAAAACAAAAATGATAACATTTCTGAGGGATGTATGTGTACATATGTAGACACCGTACATATGACGGCTGTATCATAAAAGTCAGGGAAGGTAGTAAAGGGGCATCCGTAGGTGGTAAGACTTCTACATTTTATGTAAGTGGTGGCATAACGATTTCAGGTGGAATGTGAAGATCAAGTGTGTTTACTGTAATTACTAGATAAATCATCAGGAACAAAAAATATAATTAAAAATTCCAAACAAATGAATAAGACAGAGATACAGCCAAAAAGCCAAACACATTAAAATGGAACACTAAAAAATGTTCAAATAATCCACATTGTATGTCAACTATAGTGCAATAACAAAAAAATTCAAATAATTTAAAAGAAGGGAAAAAAAGGAACAGAGGTAAGAGACCTAGAACAACAACAATAACAATAGACAAACAGAAAACAAATTTAAAAAGGTGACAGCTCTAAATTCAACAGAGTGAAATTACGTTAAGTGGTAATGGTCTTAACACTCTATTAAAAGACAGATTGACAGACTGAAATAAAAGAGCAAGGCTGTACCATATGCTGCCTCTGAGAAATACTTTTAATTATAAAGATAGAAAAAAGGTTGAAATTAAATGGAAAAAGATATATCATGTAAGCATGAAGCATTAGAAGATTGGAGTGACTATTTCAGTATCAGATAAAATAAACTTCAAGACAGAGTGTTCTAGAGATAGAGCGGGGGCGGGGGTGGTATAGCATAATGACGAAAGGTTCGTTTCATCAGGAAGACTTTTAAATTTTATGTGTATGTGCACTTAATAAGAGAGTCTCAAAAATACATGTGGTAAGATTGACCAAATTATAGGAAGAAATAGAAATTCTACAATTGTGATAAAGATTTTAACATTCTTTCTCAGCATTTGAGAGAACAACTTCACAAAAAAATCAGTAAAGATACAGTTAATTTAAACAACAGTATCAACTGTCTTGATTTAATTGAGATTTATGAAACACTACATCAAACAACTTCAGAATATACACTCCTTTCAAGTGCCCATAGCATTCACTAAGAAGCAGCAATTGTGGCCAAAAACTAGGTGATGGACCATAAAATAGGTCTCAGAAGCTTAAAGGGAGCAAAATCATACCATGTATATTCCCTGACCACAGCAGAAATAAGTTAGAAATCAATAACAAATTATCTCAAGTATTTTGACTTGAAAGGGATGCTTCTAAATATTTCATAGGTCGAAGACAACATGATGAGAGAAATTAGAAAATATGTTAACTGAATGATGATGCAATCCACAAATTTTGTGACATGGAGCTAACACACTAGAGTGAAAAGCATAGCTTTAAATGCTTATGTTAAGAAAGATTTAAAATCAATGACTAAAGTTTCGCTTTAGAAAACTGAAAAAAAAAGAGTAAAGCAAACCCAAAGTAGAAGGAAGTGAATAATAAAAATAAGAACAGAAAAAAATAAATAACAGGCAATAGAGAAAATCAACAAATCCAAAAGTTGTTGCCTTTTTTTTTTTTTTTTTTTTTGAAAAGATGAACAAAACTGACACATCTCTAGCTGGAGTGGACAAGGGAATAAGAGAGACAAAAATGTCACCAATATCAGAAATAAAAGGGTTTTGGGGTGCCTGAGTGGCTCAATGAAGGGTCCGACTTCTGCTCAGGTCATGATCTCACAGCTGGTGAATTCTGCTGGGCTCTGTGCAGACAGCTGAGAGCCTGGAGCCTGCTTCAGATTCTGTGTCTCCCTCTCTCTCTGCCCCTCCCCCCTACTCTCAAAAATAAATATTTAAAAAAAAAAGGGTTCTACCCACAGATTCTATAGACAATCATAGGATAATTACAGAATATTATGAACAACTTTATGGCATCAGATTTGACAACTTACAGGAAATGGACAAATTTCTTGAAAAATACAACTTAAATAAGTTGATTTTGGTATAAAAAAAATTTCTCCAAAAGAAAATGTAGAGGCCTTGAGGGGCGCCTGGCTGGCTCAGTCGGTTGAGTGGCTGACTTCCGCCTGGGTCGTGTTCTTGCTGCTCCTGAGTTGGAGCCCGGGCGTCAGGCTCTGTGCTGACAGCTTGGAGCCTGGAGCCTGTTTCAGATTCTGTCTCTCTCTCTCTCTCTCTCTCTCTCTCTCTCTCTCTCTCTCCCTCTCTCCCTCCCTCTGCCTCTCCCCCACTCGTGCTCTGTCTTGCTCAAAGATAAATAAACATTAAAAAAAATGAAAATGTAGAGATCTTGGACACCTTTTGTAAGACTTAATCCTAGACATTTTTTGGCATGGTATTACTGTGAATAGAGTATTTATTTATTTATTTATCTATCCAAATAAAAATCTTAAAATTTTTATTTTTCCAATTTTATTGAGATATAGTTAATATTTAAGATTGTGTAAGTTTAAGGTGTACAATGTAATTATTTGAGACATATAGTGAATGATTACCACAACAAGGTTAGTTAAAACATCCATCACATAACATAGTTACAGGTATTGTGTGTGGTGAGAACTTTATTTTTTAAAAAATATTTATTAATTTAAATTTACTTTTATTTTAAATTTCAGTATAGATAAAATACAGTGCTATATTAGTTTCAGGTGTACAATATAGTGATTGAACAATTTCATATATCACCCAGTACTCATCACTACAAGGACATTCCCTTAATCCCCATCACATATTTAACCCATCCCCCTCCACCTCCCCTTTGGTAAGCATCAGTTTGTTCTCTATAGTTAAGTATCTGTTTCTTGGTTTGCCTCTCTCTCTCTTTTCCCTTTGCTTGTTTGTTTTGTTTCTTAACTTCCACATACAAGTGGAATCATACGGTATTTGTCTTTCTCTGACTTATTTTGCTTAGCATAATACACTCTAGCTCCATCTATGTCTTTGAAAATGGTAAGATTTCATTATTTTTTATGATTGAGCAATATTCCTGTTGTGCATATGTAATACATTTTCTTCATCCATTCATCAATTGATGGACATTTGGACTGCTTCCATAATATGGCTATTGTAAATGATGCTGCTATAAACATAGGAGTGTATGTAGCCCTTTGAATTAGTGTTTTTGTGTTTTTTGGGTAAGTACCCAGTAGTGAGTTACTGGATCATAGGGTAGTTCTATTTTTAACTTTTTGAGGAAACTCCATACTGCTTTCCACAGTAGCTGCCCCAGTTAGCATTCCCAGCAACAGTGCATGAGGGTTTCTTTTCTCCCCCCTCACCAACACTTGTTTCTTATGTTCTTGATTTTAGCCACTCTGACAAGCCGACTCTCTTAGAAACTTTCAAATATACAGTGGAGTTACTGTTAACTATATTCATCATGTACATTATATCCACAGACTTTACTCATCTTAAAATGGGAAGTTTGTAACTTTTGACCGTCTTCACTCAACCCATGACAACCACCAATCTATTCTCTGCTTCTGAGTTTAGTTTTTTAGATCCCACATATAAGTGAAATCACCCAGAATTTGCCCTTCTCTGTCTGACATTTCATTTAGCATAATACCTTTAAGATTTATCCATGTTGCCTTAAATGGTGGGATTTCCCTCTTTATTATGGCTGCATAATATTCCAGTGTGTGTGTGTGTGTGTGTGTGTGTGTGTGTGTGTGTGTGTTCTTTATCCATTCATCTGTCAGCGTATACTTAGGTTGTTTCCATGTCTTGGCTATTGTAAATAATGCTGTAGTGTACAAGGGGTGGTGGGGAGGTGCACATATCTATTTGAGACAGTGATTTCATTTCCACAGAAGTGGAATTGCTGGACCACATGGTAGTTCTATTTTTAATGTTTTGAGGAACATCCATACTGTTTTTCACAGTGGCTGCCCCAGTTTGCATTCTCACCAACAGCGCTCAAGTGTTCTCTCTCCTCTACATCCTTAGCAGCACTTGCTGTTTCTTGGCCTTTTGGTAATAGCCATTCTAACAGGTGTGAGCTAATATCTCACTGTGGTTTTGATTTGCATTTGCCTCATGGTAGTGATGTTGAGCATCTTTATATGTACCTGTTGGCCTTTTGAATATATTTTTTGGGAAAAAATGCCTATTTAGGCCTATTTGTCCATTTTAAATCAGATTTTTTTGTTTGTTTTGTTTTCTTTTGTTTTTGTATTGAGTGAATTCTGAGTTCCTTACATATTTTTGGGTATTAACTCCTTAACTGATATGTGGATTGCAAATATTTTTTCCTATTCAGTAGGTTACCTTTTCATTTTGTCAATTGATTCCTTTGCTGTGCAGAAGCTTTTTAGTTTGATGTAGTCTCATTTGTTTATTTTTGCTTTTGTTGCTTGTGCTTTGAGCGTTATATCCAAAAATTATTATAATCATTGCCAAGACCAATGTCAAGGAGCTTTCACCTACATTTTCTTCCAGGAGTTTTATGGCTCCAGGTCTTACATTTAAGTCTTTAATCCATCTTGAGTTAATTTTTGAGTAGGGGTCCAGTTTCATTCTTTTGTATGTGAATGTCCAATTTTCCCTGCACCATTTTTTGAAGACACTATCTTTTCTCCATTGAGAATTCTTGGCTCCCTTGTCAAATATTAGTTGACCATATATGCATAGGTTATCTCTGAGTTCTTGATTCTGTTCCATTAGTCTATGTGTCTGTTTTTATGCCAGTATCATAGTGTTTGATTATTATAGCTTTGTAAATAGTTTGAGTGTGATGCCTCCACCTTTGTTCTTTTCAGGCTTGTGTTGTCTTTGGGGTCTTTTGTGATTCCATATAAATTTTAAGATTGTTCTATTTCTGTGAAAAATGCCATTGGAATTTTGATAGGGATTGCATTGAATCTATAGATTGCTTTGGGTAGTATGGACATCTTAGCAATATTAATTCTTCTAATTCATAAATATGGAAATCTTTCTATTTATTTGTGTCATCTTCAATTTCTTTCATAAATGTCTTATAGATTTCAGTGTACAGGTATTTTACCTCGTTGGTTAAATTTATTCCTAGGTATTTTATTCATTTAGATGCAATTGTAAATGGGGGTGTTTTCTTAATTTCTCTTTCTGATAGTTCCTTATTAGTGCATAGAAACACAGCTGATTTTTGCATGTTGATTTTGTTTTTGTTTTTAAATATTTACTTATTTTGAGAGAGAGACAGAGAGAGAGAATGGGGAAGGGGCAGAGAGAAAGGGAGAGAGAGAATCCCAAGACCACAGAGCCTGACATGGGGCTTGATCCCACAAACCATGAGATCATGACCTGAGCCGGAATCAAGAGTCAGATGTTTAACTGACTAAGCCACCCAGGTGCCCCTGATATTAATTCCTTAAATGTTTGTTAGAATTCACCAGTGAGGCCATTTGGTCCTGGGCTTTTGTTTATTGGGAAGTTTTTGATTCCTGGATTCAATCTCCTTACTTGTAATTGGTTTGTTGAGATCTTCTGTTTCTTCATATTTCAGTCTTGGTTGTATGTTTCTAGGAATTTGTCTATTTCTTTTATATTCTCCAGTTTGTTGGTGTGTAGTTGTTTATAATAGTCTCTTATGATTCTTTGTATTTCTGTGGTTTCAGTTGTAACTTATTTTTTTTAATTTGTGATTTTATTTGAGCCTTCTCTTTTTCTTGGTGAGTCTACCTAAAGATTTGCTAATTTTGTTTTTCTTTTCGAAGAACCAACTCTTGATTGTATTAATCTTTTTTATTGTTTTCCTATGCTCTATTTCATTTATTTTTGCTCTAATCTTTATTTCCTTTCTTCTTTTAACTTTGGGCTTAACTTGTTCTTTTCCTTAGCTCCTTGAGCTATAAAGTTAGTTGTTTATTTGAGATTTCTTTTTCTTGATATGTTATCGCTATAAACTTCCTTTTAGAACACCTTTTGCTGCATTCCTAATTTTCGTACATTGTGTTTTCATTTTCATTTGTCTCAAGACAGTTTTTTTATTTCCTTTTTATATTCTACTTTGATCCTTTGGTTGCTTATAAATATGCTGTTTAAGTTCCATGTATTTGTGAGTTTTCCAAATTTCATCCTATAATTGATTTCTAGTTTAATTTTATTGTGGTCATAAAAGATACTTGATATAATTTCTATTTTATAAATTTTATATACATTTGTCTATTAATAATTAAGTTTTCTATTTTCTCTAATTTGTTGCTCCTTTCTTTGTGTCTTAACATATCTGTTCTGGATAATGTTTCATGTGTACTTCAGAAAAATGTGTATTCTGCTGCTTTTGTATGTATGTATATTCTGTATGTATCTGTTAAGTCTGTCTATTCTAACATGTCATTTAAGTCCAATATTTCCTTATTGATTTTCTGCTTGGATATCTACCCATTGATGAAAGTGGGATATGGAAGTCCCCTACCATTACTATATTGCTATCTATTTCTCCCTATAGGTCTGTTAACACTTGCTTTATGTATTTAGGTGCTTTCATGTTGGGTGCATAAATATTTACAATGTTATATTCTCTTGTTGGATTGATCCCCTTATCATTATATAATGACATTCTTGCTCCCTCATTACAGTCTTGGTCTTAAAGTACATTTTATCTAAGTATAGCTACCTCAGCTTTCTCTTGGCTTCTTTTTCAGAGACACTGGTAACTTGGAGTGGGTCAGAAGAAACGCACAAGATGGCACCCAATGGCCTCCCCAGTCTCTGGAGAGGACTGTAGTTTGCCCGTAGACGTGTGTTAAATTAGAAGCCTGCCTTCAGGCCACAGGTTTTAAGATAAGCAAATTGTCCTATTTCAGGGAAAGGCTGGGTGTTTCTGTTTTCTGCCTCTGCACTGTGCCCTGGAGGGAAAGCCAGTAAGAACTTTCTGTTTATTATGGTCCGTTGGGACCTGCAAATGTAATAAGCCTCATTGACCACCAGAGCCACGAGATCACTATAAGTCCTCTGGGTAGCAGCCATAAAAACTGGGGTGCCAGAAATGTGCATAAGCTCCCTTCTGGACTATCCCAGTGACCTGAAGCAAGGCAGAGAGTGGGAAGATAGTGCCTCCTGATCTCTTTGGTCTCTGGAGATTATTGCGCTTGGCCCCTAGATATGTTTTAAATTAGAAGCCTGCTCTTCAGGCTGCAGCTTTTAAGATAAGCAAATAGGCATCTTTCACAAAAAGACACCAAGTTTAGTCTGCTGCCTCTGTGCTGAGGCTTGTAGGGACAGCCATAGTGAGTCCACCTGAGCTCTTGGAAAACTGTCTCTGAGTTTGCCATAGGCTTTGTGGATGTTGTGGGTACAAGCCTTTACGTCATTCAAAACTAGGTGTTTTGGAGGCACATCTTTCAGGAAGAAGTCTTAAAAGCTGGGGCTGTAGATCTAAGGCTGTAGATGTCTAAACCTTTTAGGTCCATGCTCCTCAGGGAGAAGGTGGTAGTTTTGTGTCTCCTCTCAGTTGTGTGCCACCATGCCAGGATTGGGATTTGTGGTGAGATTGTGTCTCAGCCTCTTGTACTCATTTTGATGTGGGTTTTTACTTGTTTGCCCAATATGTAGGAGTCACTCAGCTAGTTTCTGGATTTTTTTTCAGAGCTAATTGTTGTAACTATAGTTCATTGTGTTCATGGGAGGAGATGAGATCAGGAGTCTCCCCTGTGTTACCATCTTGACCAGAATCAGCAGTTTCTTAAAGATTTAAAGTAGAGTACTCTGTGATCCAGCTCTTCCACTCCTGGGTATTTACCCAAGAGAAATAAAAGAGCATAAGTCCATATAAAGACATGTATACAAATGATCAGCTTTATATGTAATAGCCTCAAACTAGAAACAACCCGAGTGAACATAACAGGAAAATGGATGAACAAATTGTGGTATCACCATACAATGGAATACTACCCATCAATACCAAGAATGAACTGTGGATACACGGACCAACATCATGCAGGAATCTCAAGTCATGGCGAATGAAAGAATCCAGGCACAAAAGAATATATAGTATACTATTTGAATCCATTTATATAGAATTCCAGAAAATGCAAACTAATCTCTAGTGACAGAAAGTTGATCAATGTTTGCCTGGAAATAGGGGTGGAGGGAGGGAGGAATTATGAAAGGACATGGAAAAACTTTTAGGGTGATGAAATATTGGCTATCTTTGTGATGCTTGTTTCACAAATATGTATATGTGTCAAAATGAATCAAATTATACGCTTAAAATATTTGCAATTTACTACATTTCAGTGATACCTCAATAACATTTAAAAATATCATCGGGGAGATGCTTCCCTAGGTTCTTTATTCTTTAAACACTTGAATTTTAATGCCTTGTGTATCTTTCCTGTTAGGTTTAAGCTCCTTGTAACACATCCAAGTATAGAACTTAAAAAAGTCCAAGCCAAAGATACAGTATCAGATTTTGAGTAGGAAATAGCCCTTAAAATCTCAGGAGTGGATGTATTTACCGGCATAGAGTGTGAGAAAAAGAGAGAGAAAGTCTAGGACTGAGCCCTGATAAACACCGACAATGTGAAGGTAGGAAAACAAGGTGGAGCCAGAGAAGGAGTCCAGGAAAGAGCAGCTGACAGGGCTGAAGGAAATCCAGGAAGCCAAGATCAGGGAAGCCAAGAGAGAAAAGTGCTTCAGGAAGAAGGAGGGGTCACCTATGCCCAGTCCTACTGAATGCCAAGTAAACTGAGGATATAATAGTGTTCAAGAAGTATCGGATTTTGAATTTGAAATGAGAAAAAATAACACAAGTAGAGCTATGCAAAAGCTTTCCAACATGTAGTGAATTTTTGACTGATTTATTTTTGAGTTAATGGGTTTCTCACTTTGAGGAGTACAGAATGGAAAAAAAAGCCATTAACATCAAACATAAATGAAAAATATATAAAAAGGCTAGTTTATGATAGACCATTTTGATGTGTCATTTGGTCTAAGTCTGATAGTTTCCATTTTACTGGTCCTGAAATTTTAATTGTAAATCATTATTCATCTTGTTACTACAGTCTTTAATGTTCACAGCTATATGATTTCTGAGATTTGCAGCTGACCCATAAGAAGAAGGTGTGAAACATACTTATACCACCAAAATAGAAACACCAAGGCAAAAAAACCATTGTGACAATTGAGTTACATGAATTGGTTACAAATGGTTTACAGTGTTGGGTGTTCACCTGAAGTACCAGCCATAAACCCTTCCTGGGAAATATTAAATTAAAATAGTATAATTCCATATTTATTTGTATGGAGAAGGATTTAAATAGCAATGCAGTGTAAACAACCTTGACAGTAATTTGATTTATAAGTTCTTGAGGTCTTCAACTAGGACTGTAGGGCATGAAGGGCATAAAGAGAACTTGGCAAGAGCTTGAGCTGAGGAAGGCAAAAATACTAGCCAGCAGGGTATATTTTCCCCTCTTCCCTCACAGGAGGAGGACATCCATGTGAGGAAAACAATCACGGAGGCAAAAGTTGCCAAAGAAAGTTGCTAAAGCTAAAATTATAGAGGAGTTTGAGGCAATGACAGCTAATCATTTAGAAAGATGGACTCTAACTGGATGAATATACAATGCTATCCTTTCTGAGAAGTAGGATATATCTGCTGAGAAACAGCTGGGAATGAACTAAGCTTTGGCCTATAATCTTTCTGCTGACATTTTGCCATATTTTCAGTGATGCAAAAGAAACGCTATACTAGAATCATATGGTTGCACAGCTATAGTATCCATCCAAAGTACAAGAGTGCCTAATTCTGCTCCCTGCGCCCCCCCCGCCACCAGGAATTTAACACCTCCTGAGTAAGCAGGCCCATTTTGGCCACAACAGGGAAAATTGGCAGCATAGTCATCCCTAGGGTCCAGCACTGTCCATGATGGGGATCCATCAGTAACTCATGCTGGAGGAAGTTAGGGTGAAGGAAAGGACCCTGCCAGCAAGTGCTTACAGGCTCTGGCTGATATGCATAGAAGCTACTCTGTTTTTACCTTCTCAAGGCCAAGAAGGACTGCGTGGCTTCTCTCATGTGTGGACCCTCCTTGTCCTTTGTGGTTTCCTTTTCTCTGTGCAGTTGCCTTCAATCAAGCATATTTTAATTGGTTTCACACTCATTGAACAAGGGAAATGCAGGGTGTTGGTAAGGCTGAAGTCTGGGGAAGTAGGGGCAGAAAGGGGGCTGAGGAAATGGAAGGGAGCAACTTGTTCCATCCTGCCCTGGATCCAGACCTCTTTTAAAACAGAATCTCTCCTGGATGGTCCTGGGCACCCTTGATGTCTGTCCACTTTGGGCCACAATTAGTGAGTGGAGGACCTCAGACCCTGGAGACATAAAGGTAACAGCCAGTCTATACTGCCACTTCCCGTTTTTTGTTGGGAGCCTATTAGGAGATGAGTACCTAACTTCAAGTAGGTAAGAGAACAGCACTGGCTTATGAGTAAGGGGATTTGTGCTCACTGTTTGCCAGTGGAAAAATGCCAGTTACTCTAGTCTCTCTATATAGGCTTGACACGTAAAATGGGAAAAATAACATTCACTGACTCTTCAAAGGATCATCCTAAGGATCTGAAGGTGACGTACGGCAACTTCCCCATAGGACTGTAAAGGTTTATTTAAAAGTAAAGTATAAAGTTTCTGAAAAAGTTGCATTTAATTCAGAATATTTTAAATTAGAGATTTGACATCCATTAGGGAGTTTTATTTTGAAATCCGTTGGTGATTCTTGTGTGGTATGAAGCAGAGTCTAAATAGGCACTCTGTACAGAGAACTCAGTGAAACAGAGGCATCCAGGTAGTGGAAGGTTAAGGGATGATACTATATAGGTAACTGGAGAAAGGTTGTTTTGATTGCATGAACCAGAATGTGTATAGTGAACGAAAACCAGAGACTGGACTTTGGAAAGAGGTCTCTGCAGGTTTGCGATCTTTATTTATTTTTAAAGTTAAAAAAAAAAATGTTTATTTATTTTGAGAGAGAGAGAGAGAGAGAGAGAGAGAGCGAGCAGGGGAGGGGCAGAGAGAGGGGGAGAAAGAATCCCAAGCCAGCTCTGCACTGTCAGCACAGAGCCTGATGTGGGGCTTGATCTCATGAACCGTGGAATCATGACCTGAGCCGAAATCAAGAGTCAGATGCTCAACCGACTGAGCCACCCAGGCGGCCCTGTGATTTTTATCTAGAGCAGAGTGTGCCGTGAATGGATTCAAGGCGTAAAATATTCATCTGGAATAGTGTCCTTGGTGGAAGACACAGCTCTAGGTAGCCACTCCAAACCTCTGCCTTCACATACTGATAGATCTGTTCACATGCAATTAATAGGCCATTACAGTGGCATCCGTGTTATCTTCAGAAGAACTACACCAACAACTCGTGTGAATTCTGCAAATTAAAATGTCATCATTATTTTGAAATTCTTGTTATGAACAAATTTTGTTGGTTTTAAAACACATTTATGTTATCAGTAGACATCCCAATTTAAAATAAGGGGAAGAGGTTAGATTTGCTCAATATAGCTTTAGTGGCTGTGACTTTTTGAAACGATTATATAAAATTTAAAAAAATTTTAAATCACTTGCAAGTTTCTCATTGGTGGTGACCAAGAATTATAAAGAGATCGTGATTTAAAAAAGCTGTGTCAGAAAGTACATGTAGCTAATTTTTACATAAAACCTTACAAGACAAAGTTTTGTTCAAAGGAGTAAGCTTAGAGTTCTTGTTAAAAATGTGAAAGATCTTATTTGGAAGTTTAAAATGTTCAACACTTAATATTTTCCCCAGTACTTTTACTTGATTTTTCAATCATAAATCTATAATATGAGGAGACCATAATGGTTTCCCCCAGCTCCCCTCCAGTTTACCCCACTGTGCCATGGAGGTGTTAGCATTTTCTCTGAGTGCCATGACATGGCAACGTTGGGAAGCAGTGTTCTACAGAAGAGCACACTGCACAGTCATTGGCTACCTGTCTTGTCACTGGGTTTCCAGTGAGCTGGCTCGTACCTTGCCTTCATCAGTCTTCATCACTGCCAAGAGTTCTTTGTATCTCTTCTTTGTATTGTAAGCCAATTTTGCTCTAAAGCTCTTAAGTACTTGTAAATTCAAGTAGGTGTTAGGGCATAAGGATACAGAGATTATGGGCAGCAAATGTGCATTTCTTAGTTCACTGCAACCTCGATTTTATGCCTGGGAAAACAGCCCAAGGCACACGGTCCTTCATGGTGAAAGATCACTATTGATCAAAACCAAAAGTTTCTCCACTAGCTGGTGTTTTAGGGGCTTCTCCGGATTCTGTAGAACATGGGGTGTGGTTGCCTTGTCACCAGAACTCAGGGCCCTGAAAGAGATGGCAGTTGGCTTAGTGGGCATCTACTTCCTTTCCAAAGTTATTGGAGTATGGCGTTCTTTTTTTTTTTTTTTTAATTTTTTTTTAACGTTTATTTATTTTTGAGACAGAGAGAGACAAAGCATGAACAGGGGAGGGGCAGAGAGAGAGGGAGACACAGAATCGGAAACAGGCTCCAGGCTCTGAGCTGTCAGCACAGAGCCTGACGCGGGGCTCGAACTCACGGGCGGCGAGATCACGACCTGAGCCCAAGTAGTACGCTTAACCGACCAAGCCACCCAGGCGCCCCTGGAGTATGGCATTCTTGCAGTGAGGAAACCCTTCCTTGAGGCTGGAGAGGTTGTATGCTGGAAATTCTTGCCAGAAGTATATTCATATTTGACTCTAAGTTCTTAGGTCTAGCTTTTTAGGTTCTAAAGTTGGTAGTGGCAAATTGAGTATCTTACTATTTTCTTACAAACTGTAAGCTCGCCAATGCTGGATGGCACAGTTTTATGATGACTTCAGCTATGGCAGTATGGTGTAGCAAAAGGAACACAGCCTTTGGAATCAGACAGGCCTATCTATGTTCAGATCCTAATTCTGTCACTTAGTAGCTGGACATAACCTCTGAGTCTCCATTTCCCCAGTGGGTAATGGAAAAAGCACTCCATAATTCATGGAATTGTGACAAGAATTCAAATAGGAAAACATATGGCAAGCATCCAATTTAATGGTTGGCACATAGTTAGTATTGAGCAAATGATGGGCATTTTTACTCTTACTGTTATCCCACGATTACATTAAAAAGGACATATTCAAACAAAGATTGCTAGAAGCTTGAGTGAGGGATAGCTCATTTGTAATTTATCGTTTGTGCTCATTTCAGACTTACAGATTAGTTCCATTATCTCAGAACTCAGTTGTAACTATTTTTTTCTCCCTTGCCTTTCACCCTGGGCCCCGGGTGGGGGTGGCTCACTGACCTGTGAGCGAAAAACACACTGAGGATCTTTAAAAGTGAAAATGCTAACAGTGGTTCTCTCTGCTAGTGCAATTTCAGGTGCTTTTTCCTTTCTTCTTTTCACTTTTTTTTTTTTTTTTTTTTGGTATTACTCTGAATTCTAAAAAAATTAAGCTATTTTCATTTTGGAAACACAATCCAGAACAACTGGAGTAAATGAGTTTTACAACATTAAAATTTCTTTCATTTCACTGGAAACGCTCTCTGGCAGCTGGAGACACCACACCTTGCCCCGCTCCCTCCCCCTCCCCGCCCCACGAAGAGTTGTGCGCGGCACAGGTCTCTATCATCCCTCTGCCCTTGCTCCTACCAGGCAGGGGCTGAAGCAATCCTGATGATGGGGCTGGAAGGTTTTCCTTCTTCCCTCAGGCAGGAGGGAACACGATACGCTTGGCAGGCAATCAGTGAAAAGCAGCAGCAAAGTAGTGAGGTTAATGTTAAAACTCGAAACAAAACTCGCGCAGGTTTGAGAACCTGGGAAACCACCTAGAAAAGAGGAAAGGAAGGGGGGAAGCAGGATGAATAAAAATGCACGTAGGACAAGAAGGAAATGGAAAATAAATAAAGGAAATTACTTAACCCACACTAAGCCCCTTGAGGGAGTTTTGTTAGAGTAGATGGTGGGGGGACGGGTAAGATGTATAATTTGCGGGCGATTCCACTAAAATCATTTTTGAGAGGACTGCCTAGCAGAATTCAGATCGGACCCATTTGGGTTTCCTACCCTCCCCGGCAGTCTACACTTTCTGAATGTGTGGATTTATGAGTTTTACATCATTTGTTTCCAGTCCCACTGAGGTAAACAGCCCAGCGCAGTGGGTGCGTTTATGACTGTTGTGCAGAGGAATGCGGCTGATGAATTACTTCCTTTCATTTGTCTTTTGACCAGAAAATATGTGGTTTTCTAGCAACTTGACTTTTAATCGGTAACATTTTTCTTTTCACTTTTGTCACAGGTGTAGTACAGCTGGTTTGAATCCAGAGATGTACAACAGTCCGCTAGGGTGACCCAGAGGGTAGGGCTCTTGTGCACTTGACATGTGGAGAGTCCAAATTGAGATGTGCTGAAAGAGCACGCTGGATTTTGGAGACTTAGGAGAAAAGGAATGCAAACTATCTCGCTAATAAATTTTTATATTGATTTACATGCCAAAATTACATCTTGGGTATATTGGGATAAATAGAATATGTTATTAAAATTAATTTCATCTGTTTCATCTTCATGTGTTTTTTATGTGGCTACAAGAAAACTTAAAATTACAAGTGTGGCTCACTTTGGGGACTTACGTTGTATTTCTATCGGACGGTGTTGAATTTAGAGCCAGAGCTTAGGAAGTTCAAGTCTTGGCACCGCCATTTCCTGCTTCACGGTCTTGGATAAAGTATTAAAACTTTTAAGCTTCAATTTTCAATCCCCAGTTAAACGGCGATAATAGTATCTACCTCGCAGGATTGTTAGGAGTCTTAACTGAAATAATTCGTGCAGTACCTGGCACATAATATGTACTTGGCAAATACGATTTCTCATCCTTGTGCATTTTAGTTACTGCTAGTAAATGGGGTCACTTGGTTTGTAAAGAAGTACTCCGGATCAGGATAAAGTAGCCCGTCCCCGCGTGGTACTTTTCATCCAAAAGGTTGAAGTAGTTAACTAAATATGCAGCCATACAAGGTCTGAAAAGGGAAGACGCCAGTTTTGGCTAGATGGAGAATGAGTCTGTGGCTATTGCCGTATCACTCAAGCTGGCTGCTGTGACTGTTAGATACACTTGGAGGCACTGGTTGATGTTCTGTTAAGCTGCTGAAGTGTCTGAGATTCTGTTTTAAAAGCCCCAAATAAGTCTCTGATCTTGCTGAAGGGATGCACCTTTAGCTTCAGGTGCTAACAAGTAGAGTTTTCCTGCAGACATTTTAAAGCACACAATTAAGAAAAAGGGCTGATCTCTTTACAACCCCTACTCTTCCCCTTCCTTCTTCATTTTCAGCCTTTGAGGAGCATAAATGTACAAGATGGAGTTAGCTTGCCTTTTCAGGTACCATAATCCTTGGTTATAGTTTATCTCCAGGGACGGCACTTGGTTGACAATCAAACCTCCACCAAGTACTTCTGAGAATGCATCCTTTTAATTCAAAAAAATCTTTTTTTTAATGTTTATTCATTTTTTTGAGAGACAGAGAGAGACAGAGCATGAGCGGGGAAGGGGCAGAGAGAGAGGGAGACACAGAATCCGAAGCAGGCTCCAGGCTCTGAGCTGTCAGCACAGAGCCCGATGTGGGGCTCGAACTCACGAACTGTGAGATCATGACCTGAGCCAAAGTCAGACGCTCAACCGACTGAGCCACCCAGGTGCCCCTGAGGATGCATCCTTTTGTACAGAAGGATAGGTATGGAGCAGAAAAGAGAACTTAAGAGATAGACCCACATAAATATAGTCAACTGGTCTTTGACAAAGGCAAGTCAGAGGATAAAGGATAGTCCTTAGCTTTTCAACAAATGGTGTTGGAGCAATTGAAAGTTAATATGTAAAAAAAAGTGAACCAAGACACAGATCTTACATTTTTGAATTCGAGCTGTGATTTTTTTTACTTGAAATTCTATTTGTTTATATATAGTATTGGAACATTTAAGAGAAATTAACTTCTACCACATTTATAAATTTGTCAGATACATAGAATTACTTAAAGTTCACAGGCAAATGTGTTGGTTAGATACAATTGAAGTACTTTAAAAAGGTAAGTTGAATATATTAAATTTATAAACTTAGTGCTGAGCTACCTGTTAGCTCAGTTGGTTAAGCGTCCGACTCTTGATCTTGGCTCAGGTCATGGTTCATGAGTTTGAGCCCCACATTGGGCTCTGTGCTGACAGTGCAGAGCCTGCCTGGAATCTCTCCCTACTCTCTTTCTCCCCCTATTCCGCTTGCACTCTCTCTCTCGAAATAAATAAATAAACTTAAAAAAAAAAAGTAAAACCTTTAAAAATGTAAGTTTAGTCTTAAATATTTGAACGTTGGAATCAATATTATCCAAAAGTTCTTAAAAGTTGTTGTTAAAATTTGCTACAGTTACAAAAACAATATTTCTTGGTTGAACTTAAAAGTTTAAGGAATAATGAGGCTTATGTATTCTTTATCAAATGGATATCAGGTGCTCAGAACTGGATAAATCGGAATCCTTGGTTCATGACACATTTCCATCATTGGTCCATGTGTTTATTTGGTTGGTAACTTTGTTTATTTGAGAGAGAGCGAGAGTACAAATGGGGGAGGGCAGAAGGAAAGGGAGAAAGAGAATCTTAGCAGGTTCCATGCCCAGCATGGAGTCCAATGAGGGGCTTGATCTCATGACCCTGAGACCATGACCTGAGTGGAAATTAAGAGCTGGACACTCAATGGACTGAACCACCCAGGCGCCCCTGTTCTTCTTTTCCAAAGTTGCTTTAGTTATTCTAAATCTTTTGCATTTTCCATATGAATTTCAGAATCAGATTCTCAGGTTTTGCAGAAAAGTTTGCTTTCAGCTATTAAAAAAAATGGATTTTGATTGGAATTGCAGTGAATCTGGAGGTCAGTTAGGAGAGAATTGATATCTTACCAAAATTGCACCATCTGAGGTTGCTTACAAATCTGCTTAATTAGACACAATGCCAGCCAACCCCTCTGTGTTGTGGAATCCCCGCTCTTCCCTTGGGATGACATATGGAAGCTGATGTTCAAACTGAATAAGATGTTAGTGCTGATTCATATCATAAATCCAACACTGGGAAAGCTTAATTCTTTGTCTTTTAAAAAATGAAAATAAACTGAAAATCAAATTCTGATATTTTCTTCCCATACCTCAATGGATCAATATTTTCTACCCAGTATCTCAATGGAATGATGTGTCCTGCTTAGGAGACCACTGGTACAATGCCTTTCTGTCTCTAAATTGCTCCAAAAGAATGGAGCACATTGCACTCTGCTCATCGCAGTGACCAGAATTGCATTGTGTCTGTGATTACTGCATTGGGTCCGTCTCCAAGGCAGCAGCCACGGTGTCTTACCTTCTACCCTCTGTGACTCGGGGGAGAGAAGAGATTAGACAGCAGTTGACAGCCTAGCTTGGCATAGTGTTAGAAATAAGACACAGCTATTACTTCTTAGCCATATTTCTCTGATTGCTATTTGTTGATGAAAGCTGTGGGAAGAAATGGCAATGCATATAAACAGGAGAAATTTAGTCATAATTTATACTTCTTTAGAAAATGCGAGCAGCAAAAATCACTTCCAAAGTATTCAAACCACCTATGACTAATACCAGGGTGACCCGTGTTACCCTTGTGGAGTGGTAATCAAGCCCATTAGAGACATCCCCCCCACCCCACTAATTTTGAGCATTTTAGAAGAAACATGATGCCATGATTCAGATTTTCCTAGTGCAGGTGTCCACAGTGTTTCCAAGTTTACGAGATTTTGGAGCCTGTACGTTTTTCCTTATAGGCATTGATGGTATACAGTAAGTAAAATTCGCAAAGTGGAACCTTGTTGCTAAGCAATTCTTAGAGTTGTCTTCAGCTGGATCCCTTTTGGGCTTGTCATGGCAGCTATTCCAAACTTCTGCATTCATTAACATCCAATAAATATTGACTACAGCCTTTTCTGGAGGAGGTACTGTGCCCCCACCTTCTATCCATGTTTTCTTCATCCTTAGCAGATGAATAAAAGTTTCACCTTTTCAACTAAACATCCTCCTTACTTCTAAATACATCCATATCCTCACACGTTTACCTCTGTCCTTCCAATCCCTCAGGAAGAGGCATCCTTTTGAATTTATTCTTGCTCCCTGCCCTTATTCCAGCTGGTCATCTGGTGTCACTTGAACTAGGAAGTTTGTCCAGATATCCTGCTTTCCTCAGACCTTAAATCACTCCACTGGGCCCTTCTTTCCAGAATGCAAATCTGATATCTCCCTGCCTGCCTCCCCATCGCCAAACACTTAGCACTTGAAGGGCACCACTCTGGAGATATCCCAAGAATTCTTCAGTGTGACCTACAAAGCCCTACCTAGTCTGTCTTCTGCCTGCCTCTCCATTCTTGCGTTTCACTCGTGCCTCCTCTCTCTGCTCTACACATGCTGGTTTTTTCAATGCCTCAGACACATCCTGGGCTTTCTTCTACCATAAGTCCTTCTTGGCTTAAGCTCCACTCATCTTGGCCGTTTTAGTTCACGCATCATTTCCGTAGGGAAACCTTCCCTGACAAGGTCTAATTCTTCTACCTTCAATTTTCATGGCCTGCCCTGTGTCTTTTTCTTATTCCTTATCATAATTGACATTTTATATTTCGTTTGTATGATTATTTGATTAGTATCTGTCTCCCTCACCAAGCTACAAACTCCATA
The DNA here is from genome assembly GCF_024362965.1 of Panthera pardus. Taxonomy (NCBI): domain Eukaryota; kingdom Metazoa; phylum Chordata; class Mammalia; order Carnivora; family Felidae; genus Panthera; species Panthera pardus. The sequence continues at coordinate 70,044,204 of NW_026526654.1, forward strand.
AAGGCAGACTCCTGTTTTGCACTTAGCATTTAATGCCAGAGACTCGCCCAGCGTCTGATACTTCGGCAATGCTCAGAAAATAATCGTTGATCGGAGAAGCTGCAGTTTCTGTCTCAGAGGTCACCTGTGACCTTCAAATTGTCACATTTTATACTTCCCTTTCCCTGATCTTGTCCTATTTGAACTCTGCCATATTTGACACTGCTAACTACCCCATCCTTGAAATTCGTTCTTCTCTTCTTTGTGATTGAACTTACTTTCAAACTTTATTACTCTTCTTTCTTCCTTCATTTGCTTTTCCTTCTTTCTATTTATAGTGTCATTGTAGATAATAAAAAAATATTGGATGAATGAATGAAATTTTAGTTTTCCCTAGGGTTCTGTCATTGATCTTCTTTCTCTTTTTTCCTGCCTTCTTTTCCTTGGTGATCTTATCCAATACTATGACTTCACCATTGTCCATAAGCTGCTCCAGACCTGTATTTCCAACTACTTATCTTCATGGAGTTAGCCTACAAGTATGATAAACTCAACACAATTCAAGTTCAAACCAAAGCAATTTTCTTCTCTAAATGTTTTCCTCCTCCTGTATCCTGCTGTCAGTAAAGATCCCCCCTACCCAATTTGGAGAGTCTAAGCCCAAGACCATTTTCAACTCCTTTCCTCTTTTTCCAAGAATACCAAAGTCTATTGTTGTGAGCGAGATGTTCCACCCCACTATACCCATTTATATGTTCTTAACCACAAGTGCCTAGGTCTGTAGTTCTCAAACTTTTTTTAAGAGAATGCTTTTATTTTATTATTTATTATTTTATTATTTTTTTTAGAGTGAGAGAGAGAGTGCAAATGGTGGACAGAGGCAGAGGGGGAGAGAGGGAATCTTAAGCAAGCTCCACATTTAGTGCAGAGCCCAATGTGGGGCTCAATCCCATGACCCTGGGATCATGACCCGAGCTGAAATCAAGAGTCAGACACTCAACAGACTGAGCCGCCCAGGTGCCCTGAGAATGCTTTTAAAAGATGAACCTTGCATAAAGCATTATTATATAAGGCAGAGGAAGGAAGGGTAGCTGCTCTATTTGAAGGTGGGAGAAGAGATCTTAGAGCGCCCCCCACCTTGCTTCCATGAGGTGGTATCAGAAGATTCTGTGGTTTGAGAATCATTAGCCTATGTGATTACAACAGCCTTTTAGGGGCGCCTGGGTGGCTCAGTCAGTTGGGCATCCAGCTTCGGCTCAGGTCATGATCTCACGGTCTGTGAGTTCGAGGCCCGTGTCGGGCTCTGTGCTGACAGCTCAGCCTGGCACCTGTTTCAGATTCTGTGTCTTCCTCTCTCTCTGCCCCTCCCCTGCTCCCGCTCTTGTCTCTCTGCCTGAAATACATAAACATTAAAAAAATGCTTTAAAATTATTTTCATATGTAAAACACAGAAATAATATATACTCAAGAGAGTAAGAAAAGAGAGTTATGAAAATTAAATATAAGGCCCTTGGCATGTGGTATATACGCAGTAAGTGATAGATGTAATCATTGCCGTTCATTATAATCTTTCTTTAAACTACCTTCTTTATTAGACCTTGCTATTTTTCTTAGACATAACCAATTAATCACTTAGTCTGGACACTTAATATTTTTTCTCTTTTCTTTTTTGTCCTCACCTTTTCTGTTTAGACTTCCATGGCCTCATTGGCTTATTATTAAACCATCTCCTAACTGGCCCTCATGTCTCCCATCCGTTCTCCCACTATTCATCTGCACATTTTATTCCCAGGCCCCAAATCCTTCTTGGCCCTATACTGAGCACCGGATAAATTTCAAACACTTTAGTGCAGTAACTACCATGCTCTGTGACTGGTCTTTACTTTCCCACTAGCATTTTCCTCTTATACTCCCTCACACAGACCCTCTGTCAAAGGCAAGCTATGTTCTTCATTGCTCGGAAACACATCAGACATATTCCTGCTGCCTCTCTGTGTTTTTTCCTCATTCATAGAGGGAGAAGCACTCTGCTTCTTTAAGCCCTGAGTATCATTTAAGGCCTATCATCCATACAGTCCCGTTTGCCTCACCAGTTCCTGGAAGACTCCAACTGGGTTCATTTTTGCCTGTTTGGGGGTTTCTTAGATGCACCGTGCCTCCTAGCAGAAGTAGAGCCAATTTATTCATTGGTTCATCCATATATTTAACAGGTATTTATGAAGCACATACTATGGGAATACAGCACCTACCCTCAAGGAGGTTATGTCTAACAGGGATGGTGGAGAAAAAGGCAATTATAACAAAATAAAGTAAGTGCTCTGGTGGGGGGTGCAAGGAGTTGTCAGTGTATACAGGAGAAGACCGAATATAATGCAGGGGGAGGGTACGCCAAAGACAGCTACCTACCTACAGGAGCCTGTTAGGCTGAGATGTGAAGAGTGTATGGAGTTAAGCAGTGAGGAAGAGGGACAATATTCCAGACAGAGAAAACATTGCTGTTGGCTGTCTCAGGGCAGGTCAGTTACTGGGAGGTAGAGGAGCAAGAAATGTTCCTGGCAGGCCTCATCTTTAGCTTAAAAAGCACCGGAGAAACTCTGGAAAGTCTGGTTCAGGATGTAATGCTTTCTCCATCTTTTCCTTGGCCCTTCCCTTCTTCCCCCCCTCCAGCCCTGCCTCCCCCACCCCCAATGCACATGTACCTCTTCTTTCAACTTTGGTACTTTCTGGGATTAGTTCCTCACTTCTAAGCTTCAAGCCAATAATTTGATCTGAAGCAGATGACGTTCAGCAAACTACTGGGAGCCTGCCCCTTCCCCACGTCCATGTGACGATCCAAAGTGATTCAGAGCTACACAAGCCTCGAAACCACCTAAGCCCCACCCAGAGGTCTCATAACTCTTTTTGAATAATCTTCCTCAAACAGAAAATTTTGTGGGTCTGTTTGATCTTTTTATGTTGCTGTTTTCAGGATGTAACTTTTCTCTTTTTCTCTCAAGCCTAGGCTCTAGGCAGTTATCCAAAAGAGGAGAGGTCTGGGGTCCTTGGCCAGTCCCAGGGCACACATCAAGGCAGAGATGAAAATATAGGCAAATGGTCTGGGATGTCTTTATGAACAGCGCTCAGAGGACTTGGCTGAAATCTTCTTCTTACATCACAACTCAATGGTTTTAACGACACAGTTTGATAAAAACATTTTCTTTAGCAGTCATGTTACAGTCATTAAGAAGTAACCTTAGGAACTCTATACATGATTTAATTCCTCTTTGAACTAATTTCACCTAGTTTTATAGACATTTACTGGGTTCCCTTCCAGGTACAAAAGGAGTTTTAAAAATGACTGTCATATGGATTCTCTGCTTAGCAGAATTCTTTAGTAATGTTTGAGTATCCTTACCTAAAAGTTAGTTTTAGGCACAAAACAACATAAAAATTAGTTTGAGACTGAGGCACTTCCCAGTTTTAAAATGGAGATAATAATACGGGTCTGCAAGTTCTTACCTGAAACTTTTGGAGCAAGGTAGATTTTAGAATTAAATGTTTTGCAAATATTAGAGCAATAATATGGTGGCTGTATTACAAAGTATCCCAGGAAGGGTCAGAGGCAGCATCCTCTAATCAAGCATAATATTTCTAATGTGGAACATCTGAATATTCAAATACATGGGATAACCTGATGTTGGTTAACCAAACGAGTTTATGATGCCAAACTTAGGAAAGGCTCTTGGTTTTCAGAACATTTTAGATTTTGGAATTGCTAATAAGGAATTATGGACCTGGCCTCATCTTGCTTCACTGAAATATGTTGTTAATCATAAAAATGTTATTTCAACATAAAATGTTATTTTATAACCTAGCTCAACAGCATTGGAATATTTTTGTCCTTTTTTTGGCATGTATATGCTAACAAAATCCTTTATGGTTGTAAATAAAGTAATTCCTCTATCTAGAAGTTCCATATACTACTCTCTAATCTTACTATCTTACTATTAGCTGCTCTTTGCTTTCCAATATATATATTTCCTTTACTACACATTGTAGAGTTTCTCTTTCTAGATGACCTATTACATCCACAGACCCTTACATCTCTATCATCTTTTTTGATAAACTTTTAAAAGGTAGGTATCTAGTTGACTTGGTCAGTCTGATGGCAGTGGAATGGAAGAACCCTAGGCTCACTTCATGCCATGACTTTGATAGTTACTTGGTAACTATCAAATCATCCTAAATACCCCAGAAATTAACCTGAAGATTGGCAGAACAACCCACAATAAAGGTAGCGAAGAAGTCACACTGAAGAAGGTAGGAGATGTGGAGACATGGTTTAGAGGAGAAATGGATCATGGCCACTGTGGTGGGGAGGGAGCCATGGTTGCAGAGAAGGGTGAGAGAGAGGCTAGCACACAGGGGAGCACATGGAGAAAATGAATCCCTGTAGCAGTTGACTTGGAAAGTGAGAAGGGACAATTTTCATGCCCCCCCAGCACCTACCCCTCAGTGTAAGCACAGGGCCACCTGTGGGAGTCAGTGTAGCATCAGCACTGGCTACCTAACTTGCTTATACCAAGCCCTGAAGCCCCCATGCTTCAGTGGAACTGCCCTTCCAAGCCTCCCTTGCCTAAGTCTCAGTGCAGCAAGCTGCCTATCCCAGCAGATGGGCCCAAATCCCTGCTCACATCACATCTCCCAACTGGGGAGTTTTGCAGAGCCTCAGTTCAAGAAACAAAATGAATAACATGCTTGATGGAATGAACAGCAGGCTGGAGAAAGCAGAGAAAGGAATTAGTGACCTGGAAGACAAAGTATGGAAGGTAATCAAAATGAACAAAAGAGAGAAATAAGAATTATGCAAAACAAGAATAGACTTAGGGAACTCAGTGACTCCATCCAAAATAATAACATTTGTATTATAGGAGTCCCAGAAGAAGAAGAGAGAGAAAAGGGAGCAAAAATTAATTTGAAGAAATAATAGCTGAAAACTTCCCTGATATGTGGAAGGAAACAGATATCCAGACCCAGGGGGCACAGAGAACCCCCAACAAAATTTAAAAAAGCGGATCCACACCAAGACATATTGTAATTAAATTTGCAAAATACAGTGATAAAGAAAGGTCTTAAAAGCAGCAAGACCAAAGAAGACAGTAACTTACAAGGGAAACCCCATAAGGCTAGCAGGGGACTTTTCAGCAGAAACATTCCAAGACAGATGGGAGTAGCATGATATATTCAAAAAAGTTCTGAAAGGAAAAAAAAATCTGCAGCCAAGAATACTCTATACAGCAAGGCTTATCATTCAGAATAGAAGAAGAGCTAAAGAGTTTTGTAGACAGACAAAAACTTAATGGAATTCATGACCACTAAACCAGCCTTGCAAGAAATTTTAAAGGGGACTGTGAATGGAAAGGAGAGACCAAAAGAGACAGTATGAAGATAGGAAACACAAAAGTAGTAAAAATGAATATTTCTTAAAAAATAAATCAAAGAACTCACAAAATAAAAGAATGTAAAATATGACAACATATACCTAAAACATGGGGAGGAGAAGAGTAACGACTGAATTCAAACTTAAACAACCATCAACTTAATATAGACTGCCATATGCAGAAGACGTTATATACAAACCTAATGGTAACCATACATTAAAAACCACTAATAAATATGCAAAGAATAAAGAGAAAGAAATCTAAATGTATCACTAAAGAAGATCAGCAAACCATGAAATAAAGACAAGAAAGGATCAGAGAAAATCCCCAGAAACAACCACAAAACAAATAACAAAATGACAATAAATACTTATATATCAATAATTACTATGAATGTAAATGGACTAAATGCTCCAATCAAAAGACATAGGGTGATAGAATGGATTAAAAAAAAAACAAGACACATCTATATGATGTCTGCAAGAGACTCATTTTAGACCTAAAGACATCTGCAGGTTGAAAGCAAGAGGATGGAGAAATATCTATCATGCAAATGGATGTCAAAAGAAAGCCAGAGTAGCAACACTTATATAGGACAAAATAGACTTTACCAGAAAGACTATAACAAGAGGCAGAACAAGGGCACTATATAATAATAAAGGGGACAATCCAACAAGAAGATGTAACAATTGTAAATATGCAATCAACATGTGAACACACAAATACATAAAACAGTTAATAATAAAAATACGATAACTAATTGATAGTAATATAATAATAGTAGGGGACTTTAACACTCCATTTACATCAGTGGACAGATTGTCTAAACAGAAAATCAACAAGGAAACCATGGTTTTGAATGATACATTGACACAGATGAATTTAACAGATATAATCAGAACATTCCATCCCAAAACAGTGGAATATACATTCTTTTCAAGTGCACACAGAACATTCTCCAGACTGGATGACATATTAGGTCACAAAACAAGCCTCAACAAATTTAAAAAGGTTGAAGTCATACCATGCATCTTTTCTGACTGCAATACTAGAAAACTAGAAATCAGCCACAAGAAAAAATCTGGAAAGAGCACACATACATGGAGGTTAAAGAACATGCTACTAAACAATGAATAGGTCAACCCAGGAAATAAAAGAAGAAATAAAAAAGTACATAGAAACAAATGAAAATGAAAACACAATGGTCCAAAACTTCTGGGATGCAGCAAAAGCAGTCGTAAGAGGGGAGTTTATAGCTGTACAGGCCTATGTCATGAAGCAAGAAAAATGTCAAATAACCTTACCTTATACTTACAGGAGCTAGAAAAAGAACAACAAACAAAATCTAAAGCCAGCAGAAGGTAGGAAATATTAGAGTAGAAATAAATGATTTAGAAACTAAAAGAACAATAGAACAGCTTGATGAAACCAGGAGATAGTTCTTTGAAAAACTCAACAAAATCTATAAATCTCTAGCCAGACTTATCAAGGGAAAAGGAGAAAGGACTCAAATAAATAAAATCACAAATAGAGAGGAGAAATAACAACTAACACCACAGAAATACAAACAATTAGAATATTATGAAAATTGTATGCCATATAAGTTTATGGTTTATGGTTTTGTACTTAAGTCTTTAATCCATTTTGAATTTGTTTTTGTGTACGGTGTATGAAAGTGTCCAGTTTCATTTTTTTGCACGTAGCTGACCAGTTTTCCCAAAACCATTTGTTGAAGGGACTATCCTTTTCCCATTGGATATCCTTTCCAGCTTTGTCAAGGATTAATTGACCATATAGTTGTAGGTTTATTTCTGGGTTTTCTATTCTGTTACATTGATCTGTGTGTCTATTTTTGTGCTCGTACCATACTGTTTTGGCTACTACAGCTTTGTAATACAACTTGAAGTCCAGAATTGTGATGCCTCCAGCTTTGTTTTTCTTTTTCAAGATTGCTTTAGTTATTTGGGGTCATTTAGGAGTTTAGGATTGTTTGTTCTAGTTTTGTGAAAAATGCTGTTTTTATTTTTATAGGGATTTCATTAAATGTGTAGCTTGCTTTGGGAAGTATAGACATTTTAACAATGTTTGTTCTTCCAATCTATGAGCATAGAATGTCTTTCCATTTTTTTGTGTCATCAATTTCTTTCGTCAGTGTTTTATAGTTTCCAGACTATAGGCCTTTCACCTCTTTGGTTAGGTTTATTCCTAGGTATCTTATGATTTTGTATGCAATTGTAAATGGGACTATTTTCTTAATATTTACTTCTGCTGCTTCATTATTGGTGTATAGAAATGCAACAGTTTTCTGTACATTGATTTTGTATCCTATGACTTTGCTGAATTTGTTGATCAGTTCTAGCAGTTTTTTGGATGAGTCTTTTGGGTTTTCTATATATAATATCATGTCATCTGCAAATAGTGATAGTTTAAGACCAAATGTGAGTCCTGAAACCACAAACGTCCTAGAAGTGAACACAGGCAGTAACTTCTTTGAGATTTGCCATAGAAACTTTTTTCTATGTGTTATGAAACAAGGGAAACAAAAGCAAAAATAAACTATTGGGACTACATCAAAATGGAAAGCTTCTGCACAGTGAAGGAAACAACCAACAAAACTAAAAGGCAACCTACTGAATGGGAGAAGATATTTGCAAATGACATATCCAGTAAAGGGTTAGTATCCAAAATAGATAAAGAACTTAAAAACCTCAACACCTAAAAATAAATAATCCAGTTAAAAGTGGGCAGAAGACGTGAGCTGACATTTCTCCATATAAGACATACAGATGGGCAACAGACACATGAAAAGATGCTCATCATCACTTACCATCAAGGAAATTCAAATAAAAACACAGTATCACTTCACACCAGTCAGAATGGCTAAAATCAACAACGCAAGAAACAACAGTTTTGAGGATGTGGGGAAAAGGAAACACTTGTGCACTGTTGGTGGGACTGCAAGCCAGTGCAGCCACTGTGGAAAACAGTATGGAGGTTCCTCAAAAAGTTAAACATAGAACTACTTTATGATCTAGAAGTCACAGTACTGGTTATTTACCTAAAGAATATAAGAACACTAATTCAAAGGGATACATGCACCCCGATGTTTATAGCAGCATTATTTACAATAGTCAAGATATGGAAGCAGCCCAAGTATCCACTGATTGCTGAATGGATAAAGAAAATGTGGTATGTATATACAGTGGAATATTATTCAGCCATAAAAAGAACAAAATTTTCCCCTTTGTGACAACATGGACGGAGCCAGGGAGTATAAAGCTAAGTGAAATAAGTCAGTCAGAGAAAGACAAATACCATATGATTTTACTCATATGTGAAATTTGAGAAACAAAACAAATGAGCAAAGGGAAAAAAAGAGAGAGACAAACCAAGACATAGATTCTTAACTATAGAGAATAAACTGATGTAACTGGGGGTGGGAGGTAGGGAGGTGGGAATGGGTTAAATAGGTGATGGGGATTAAGGAGTGAAGTTGTCATGATGAACACTGGTGATGTATGGAATTGTCAAATCACCATATTGTACACCTGTTACAAATATAACACTGTGTGTTAACTAACATAAATAAAAATATTTTAAAAAGGTAAAGTACTTAGAATACTCAGAATCTGGAATTTTCACTTTCTTTGGCTTCTTAGCAGGGTAACGGGTATACACCAATTCATGGAACTTGTGTGAGGTTTAATTTCTCAACTTCAAAATGGGGATAATTGTAAGTGCCTTGGCTATTTCTCAGGCAAAGTTCAAGTGAAATGAGACGTTGGTGCAAGCAAGAATATCCACTGGAAATTCACACTCAAGAAAAGGGTACTATCTAAATTCAAGGCACTTAAGGGAGTATCTGTTGATAAATGTTGGGCTAAATGACTTTATTTTTACTCAGATCTGGATATGGACCCTTTATTGTCTGTTGTATTAGGAACTGCAGGAGACATTCTTGATTAATCCTAACAACATTCCTTTGAGGTGGCTGCCATCATTCTCCATTGGAGAGATGATAGAGACTTGGCCAAGGTCACATTGCTATCTAATGCCTGAGCCAAATTGAAAACCAGATTTGTTTAATGGTTAAGTTAGCACCCCTTCTAGTAAAAAGACTATTTTGCAACAGTGGTGTTTTGTGTTTGTTGTTTTGTGTTTTGGAAATTGAGGACAATATGGGATTCATAAAAATTTAGATAATTTACTTCTCATGAATGTAAATTCCAGACAGTATCAACTAATCACACCCTTTGGAAGCTTAGGGAAGTTAGGCATGATCAGATGCCTTGGAAAATCTTTATTCATTCCTCTTTGTGGTAAAATTTATTCTTATCATGTAATCCTTAGAAACAAGAAAAAGTGTTTTACTAGTTAAAAAGATGTTTATCATTCCATTCTTCCCTCATAAGTCTCAGAGACAGTAAAGCAACATCATTTTTCTTCATTATCCTTTTGGCTTATTTGCTTGCCCTGAATGAATTGTTGAGTTGAGAAACCCAAGCAAGGCTTCTAAAGCATTCTTCTTTCTTATTCCTAGTATATGGTCCAATCCTTAATGCTCTTATAATCATCAGTGACTGCATTTACTGGGACCCTGCCTATCCTCTCTCATAGGTGAGGAAGCCTGGGGGAGGGTCTGGGTTGGGGGCCAGAGACTGAGTAGTAAGCACTGTGGAGACTATTTTAGTCTCTGACAGTCTGTCTCTCATTTAAGAAGATCAGAGCTGGTCTTGCTGGCTGTGAGGAAAAAAAAAAAGGGGATGCTAGAAGGCCGACAAAGACCCTACCTGACTTATCATTTTGCCAGTTGGAGTTTTGTTCTGAAGAGTAGGAGACTCTTTATGGATTCAGACACCTCCTGGCTGTGTTCGGCCAAGTGTTAATTAATGTCTGAGTATTAGTGGCTCTAGTTAGGTAACATACATAGAAGGAATAAGTGTAAAGGTCTTGAAGTGGGAATGAATTTGAAGAAAAGAGAAGAAAAGTTGGATTCCTTCTAAGGGTGGCAGTAGAGGACAGGGCAGTCAGATGTGAGATAGCTGAGGGTATTCCTGGCAAATGTCTCACTGTTGTAGAGGCCCCCATGACCTGAGATAGCCTTGATTTGGTGTCTCTTCTTCGTAATCAATTAAAATTTATTGAGTACCTCATATGTGTCCAGGCATACTTTGCCCTGGATCATGCTGTAGTTATCAAACATGTAGGTAGCCCTTGCTCTCCTGGAACTCTTAATCTAGTGGAGGATGTTAATGAAATAACTGCATAAGACATTATAAAATTGTAAGTGAAGAAGAGGTTTATGGTGCTGTTAGAGAAGACTTTCTTTTCATGTGATGGATTCACCAACAGTGGCGTTGCTATACCCCACGTCTTGTGAACATCAGGATCCTTAGATACTTTCATTAGGTATTAAAAGGAATAGCCTAGTAAGAAAAAGATTAATCATATAGTTTATAAGTGGATTATGCTAATTTTTAAACACACACACATAAAATAAAATAGAGACATCTTTATATGTATGTATACATATTAATATATATAAATTTGTATATATATGTATATATATGCATATAATTTGTTTTTTTAAACCAGCATCTTTGCCTGATTATAAAAGCAATGTGAAGTTATCACAGAGAATTTGTAAAACCATGGAAAGTACAAGGAAAAAATCAAAATTCCCCAGAAATAATCAATGTTAATGTTTTTTTTTTTTTATTTTTTTTATTTAAAAAAAAATTTTTTTTTTCAACGTTTTTTATTTATTTTTGGGACAGAGAGAGACAGAGCATGAACGGGGGAGGGTCAGAGAGAGAGGGAGACACAGAATCGGAAACAGGCTCCAGGCTCCGAGCCATCAGCCCAGAGCCTGACGCGGGGCTCAAACTCACGGACCGCGAGATCGTCGCGGGGCTCGAACTCACGGACCGCGATATCGTGACCTGGCTGAAGTCGGACGCTTAACCGACTGCGCCATCCAGGCGCCCCTCAATGTTAATGTTTTGATACATATTTCCCAATCTTTTTCTAGACATATACATATTTTAAAATATAATTTGGATCATAACACAAAACACTTTTCATTTTGTTTTTAATTTTTTATTGGATTATAAGCATTTATCATGTTAAAATAATATTAAAAGGAAATTTTATTTCCTGTATTATATTCTATATTTATATCATAATTTATTTAATTATTCCTTTAGTGGACACTAATGATATATACTGTTTTGCTACATAAATAATATTGTGAGGTAAAAATTTCTACAACTTATGACTATTTTCTTAGGCTGTTTTGTTTTGAGAAGGAAAAACATAGTCAAATGGATAAAATTTTAAGGCTTCTGATATGTGCTGCAAAATTGCTTTCCATATAGAAAATATAGATCTAGTTCCCATAAGTGATGTATGAGAGTGATTATCTTACTGATTACTCTTGTCATCACTGAATACAGTATGATCATTGTTCATTAAGTAGTTACAAAATATTATCTTTTAATTTGCTATTTTGGTTCACTAGCGGGATTAAGATTTTAAAGTGTTTATTAGCCATCTGCCTTCTTTCATAAATCTCAGTTTATGTTCTTTGCTCATTTTTTATTGCAGTTTTTAAGTGCTTTTCTTATTGTTTGGTAAGACTTTTATTTATTAAGGATACAAATCTTTTGTCATATGCAAAATTTCCCAGATCTTTTTACAAACAACACAAGTTTCTAATTTTTGTGTAGATTTGGATTTTTATTCTTCATTTCTATTACTTTTATGCTCAGAAAGTTGTTCCCTATCTTACTAGTCAGATAACATTTTGTCTATGTGGCTTAAATCTGGATGAATTTTTATCGTGGTGCTCATACTTCAGCAAAACTGGGGCAGTGGCTGATACGGCATTTCTGAACATGTTGTGTGGGTACTTTGTGTTTGCCTAATAGTTTGATCTCAGTAGATATTTGTCATGGGGGTAAGTATTCTTCAAACCAGGTTTTGAAAGAGGAGGAAGTAGAACTCAGTCAAAAAAAGGGAGAAGGTCCTCTAGGTGAGGGGACCAGCACACAACAGGTGAGAAACAGAAACCTTGATACACAAGGAGCGCCTTCAGCGGGAGCTCAGCGTGCATGCTGGGGACGGTGGAGCGTTACACACGGTCAGATCATAAAAGGCCTCTCCGGCCATGCAGGAAAATTTAAACTTATAAAATATGGGAAGTCATCACATTAGGAAATTTAGGTTAATTATTATAATTTACTCTAAATAGCAGAGAAGAGGACTGGAGACAATGAGATTTCCATCGGGGCAATCCGTTCGGAAAGAAAATGTTACTTTTCTTGGCAATATTTAAGAAATGTGGGAGGTAGTATGATGTGGGCTAGAAAGAAAAGATTCAAGAAATATGCAGATGGGAGAATTTGTCCACTCCAACTTTAGCCTCTTGTTGACCTTAAATACGCACAAAGAAGGCAGCACAGCATAAAAGAAAAAAAGCCCCAGATTGGGAACCAAGGGTCCCCACCGGCTCATTGATCTTCACTAGTCACTTCTCCTCTGAGGGCTTCTACTTCTTTATTGTTATGAGTAATTTCTAGACTAGATGATTTCTAGTCTCTCACAGCTTTAAAATTTCTCTGTTCTCACTGTTTTAGGCACCAGCTTGGTGTTTTGAAACTGCAGAGTAGCTTGAGAAATCTCGTGAAAATAGGAACTTGGTACTTTTCTAGGATTTTTACTTCCTGTTTTTTATAAAATTTGAGCCAAAAGGACTCTAAGAAATACAAGGTTGGCCCCAACCTGCTGCTGGGCAAGCTTATCAGAGGAGGTTTCTGATGTCTAGAGGGGAGACAGTCTAGTCTGTTCAAGGGGAGTTGAACTTGCCCGTAGCCCTCTTCCCTGTCCAGTGTGTCTTAGTTGCCATCATTATATCCTGTTGTCTTGTGATGAAAAACCAAAATGAAGACACGCGCAGAAATGACAGCCATGTAGGAAGCTACGTACAACTACTGGAAACTCAAAAACTGTGGTTCAAATTCATTGGCAATTTAGGTAAAATCTGGGGTTTGTTTCATTCACTTTGTCAATGCTTGCCCCGCTCTGTGGTTAATGACTTACTCAGTGGGTTTAGCTTACTGTCATTTTAGTCTGTAGTGGGGGCAGAAAAACTGAAGGGTGTAAAAGACAGATGTCTTCTTTTCAGCAGTTCCTTGCTTTTTTGGTGTTTAGTTTGCTATTTTCTGTCATTTTTGTCTTGAGGCATTAGAATTGGGTCTACATTCTGCTGTCTGCTTTGTTATCTTATCTAAGGAATCTGTAAGTAGCTTAACTCTGTCAGGGGGAGATGGTGCTAAAAAAGCCTTTTCAGGAAGCACCAGAATCCCATTCCTCAAGCAATGAGCTGTGCCTTGCTTACATGAAGCTTACCATGCTAACCTCAGAAAATTTCCATCTCAACATGGGCTGTATCGTAAATAATGGAAAAAACTGTCTGAAATGGTGAGTGTTTTCTTAGATTATTTGGAATTTTCCAGCTTCTTGTGCTTGACAGAAGACCTCTGACCTCTGGGATGACACCATGAAAACGAGGTATGGCTTCTCCTGGTCAGCCAAGGAGAGGCTGCAGTTACTCCACAGATGTTTTCTATTGTTTTTCTCGTGAAATCTCTGAGTGTAGTCACCAAGTACTTGGGAAATGAACTCACTTTAGGAAAAAAGCTTAGTAGAGAGAACTCCTTGCTCAAGTGGAAAACTTATAGAGGGCTTTATTTATCTGCCTATAATCTTAAAGAAGGAATTTTAAGTTAAATGTTATTAAAAATTTATTAGTGTCTTTAAGAAGCCATTTCAAGGAAGGCTTAGGTTAATATCTAATTCTTTATATACTTAAAATTCATCTATAGGTAAATTTAAAGACAAAATTTATGTCAGTTATTACAAGTTGCCAATGACTTAGAAATGAAATTCTCTCAGTGCTCTTGCTTTTTGTTCTAGAACTCCTTGCAAACATTAATAATAGTTATACATTAAGAAGCCACTGTCTCCATCTTGGCTTTGTGGCGTAAAATAGAAGCAAAGGGGTGGTTAACTCAAAGCCATGCACTTTCATTCCTCTGGTTTGGTCATTCTGTCATTCAACCTGAAATGTCCTTTCTTCTCAGTTTCTGCCTATGAACATTGTGTTTCTCTTTTAAGATTCAGATCAAATGTTACCTTCCTCTTTCTCCTAGGACAGATTTCTTAAAGAAAAAAAAAAGTCTAAGACTATTTTGGAAAGGAAGCAGTGATCACCATGGATTGTTGATAAAGACGCCATTCCACTCCAACCTTATCTCTTTTGGGGGAATTATTAACTCATGCAATAAAAAAGAAATGCAACAGACATGGTATCTTTGGCTATCAGCAAGTCTTTGATAAGGTCTCTCTTGATAACATTGTGGTCCTTGTGATAGTCAATTAGGTAGATTCATAATTGGCTAGATGGCTGAAGCCAAAAATTACTGACTGATGGCCTTATGCCAGTGCAACTGCTTCCTGTGAAAATGCTGCCAGGGTTTGTCTTTGGCTCTATCTTACAGAAAAATTTTATTAATGGTGAAGCAGTCAGGATAGAATATTTTCAGGTGCCTGGACTTATTTCTCTTTACTTATCCATCTGAAGAAAGTCCATATGTGAAAGTCCAATTTTCAAGAACAGACAAGACCTGGGAATTGTCAAGGGGCTTCTTCGGGGCTTGATTAAAAGACTAAAAAGGACACATGTCTGGTGCTGACTTGGCAATTGAGTGGCAGTGCTGTGGGAAGAAGTGGCTGCCATGGTGGGACTTCATTTCATGGAAACTGATCCTGAGTCCCCCTGGCATGGATTCCAGTGGCTCCTGTGAGGAAAGGCTCACTGTTAATCTGTCTGTCAACAAGTAACAGTTTTCTGAACCCTCAAGCAAGCTGGACCAGCTGGGAGCAGACAGGGGCAAAAAGTCTATATGAAGGTAGTTTTCTGCAAGCATTACGGAAAACAAAATGGTCTCAGGACAGTGCAGGAAGTAAGACTCGGCCTAGGGCCTGAAGCACTGAAGTGGAACCAGCACAGATGCTGGCCGCTGGCTTTGGATTAAGGAGGTTTATTTAATTTTGTATTGGAATCTAGAGTTCTATTTCTTTTTTTTTCAAGTTTATTTGTTTATCCAGAGAAAGAGAGAGAGAGACAGAGAATGAGTGTTGGAGGGGCAGGGAGAGAGGGAGGGAGACTCCCAAGCATGCTCTGCACTGTCAACTTAGAGCGCGACATGGGGCTTGATCCCATGAACTGTGGGATCATGACCTGAGCCCAAATCAAGAGTTGGACATTTAATTGACTGAGCCATGCAGGTGCCCCTAGGGTGCTATAATTTCTAAAGTTTTATGTTATTGCATGGGCAGTTTTTCTTATCTCATATTTTCTTTGTTTATGTAGGTGAACAAAGGTTTTTATTTTATTAAAAAATGTTTAAAAAATGTTTATTTTTGAGAGAGAGAGAGAGAGAGAGAGAGAGAGAGCTCATGAGTGGAGGAGGTGCAGAGAGAGAAAGACACAGAATCTAAAGCAGGCCCCAGGCTCCAAGCTGTCAGCACAGAGCCCAGCACGGGGCTCAAACTCAAGAAGCACAAGATCATGACATGAGCCGAAGTCAGATGCTCAACCGAGTGAGCCACCCAGGCACCCCTGGACAAAGGTTTCTAGATTGCTCTCCTGTTTCTTAGGAAGAAGCCCCAGTCGTTTCTTTTTCCCAGAGGACAGAGCTCAGAGGATTTGTGTTCAGGAATTTCAGGTACCAGTTGGAAGGGCAATCTGTCAAGTCTTCAATCTGAATTCAGGATGGATCTGCGAAGCCATTTGAAGTTATAACTTTAGGTGAGACCTCTGAGTAAGTTTCTGAGAAGCGATTGAGGCAGATCAACAAAATCTCTGCAGCCATGCCAAGTATTTGCAAAATGCAAGCACCTTGGAGAAACACAAATATACATTATATAGCACACAGAATTGGGATAGGTCTTGTGGAGCTAAGCCATTTAAGAAAATCCCAGGATTCTAACAGCTAGGCACAAACAGCCCCAGGATCCGGGAGCAGCAGCTGCAGCGTTTAAATAAACACCCAGCCTCTGCACGTGTGTGCGTGGCAAGGCCAGTCAGTATCGCTTTTCAACCACACCTGCTCTCCCAGATGGCGACCACTGCCAGCAGCCTCTGCTCCTCAAGGAAGGACAGTCCGGGATTGTTTCACAGGCTTTACTGATGGGAAAATAACAACCCATCACCTCAGGCCAACACTGGGAACATTCTCATGCATTTCCTTTATCAAGCATTAGAAAAGGTCCTACTTTTTTTTCTTTTTTTTTCTTTTCTCCCCCCAAAAGACACCAGTTCTGAGAACCTCATGTCTTTCACCGTAAGCCTGGAACACAAGCCCATTCATTGGTACCAAAGTGGATTTGCACAGTTTCTATGAAAGCTGCTAGGGGCTAGGTGGGACCCTGATGACCCAGGGCAGAGCCACGGTACGAGAGCCACGGAATGGCTCTGTGATTTGAAAATACAGCCACTCCCCATGCTGTGTGGGCTCAATCTGAAAGGATAGCTCAACTGCCCATGCTCCTTGATTTCCGGAATCGATTTCCTCCTGGTGTTCCCAGCACAGCCCCGTCTGTGTTACCTTGCTCTGTGTGTTCTTTCTTAGTCTCTGATGCTTTTATCTTCCTTGCTTCTGAAATGTTACTGTCCTCAGAGCCACAACCTTGGCCCTCATCCCTTCTTCCTCTGCATGTTATCTGTGGGTCATCCAGATCCCTGCCTTCAGCCCCTCCATCGGGGGCATCTTCTCTTGGGTGTCTATGAGTCCCTCAAACTTCCCTTGTCCAAACTGCATTTTCTGTCTCAGTTACCAAGTGCCCCCCTCCCCTTCTGAGATTATCTGTCTTTTTTCATACCAGCCTTGTCCTCTCTCTCAGGTTTTTCTGTGTGCAGCACATTGCCTCTTGTTTTCCCATCTGGAAAAATCTTGATTAAAAAAAAAAAAAAATTCCTGCTCATAGGCTGAAACCTCCGTGGAACTTTACCCATCTCCCTTCCCCTCTGCTGGAATTAATTGCTGCCTTCATTGGTAAAATAAACATTACCGCAACCTGCTGGGCAGGGAGGCTACAGATACAGGGTAAGTGCTGTGGGAGCAAGAGGCGGGGTGGGGGTGGGCGCTCACTGACACTCCATTTTTGGAAATCCCCCCAAGGTCGATTAGGGAGCTGGGAGCAGCGTGTGGCCCTGGGGGTTACCTGTGGAGTATTCCCTAAGCCGCCAGCCAAACGCAACAGGGTTTTCTTCTTGTCTGTCCCTGCTAGCCCCCAATCCTGTCTGTCTTCTTCCAAACCCATCTATTGTCTATTTCCCCATTGGGAAGCTCCACAGATACAGTTTCGCTTCTCCTGTTTCCTCTTTCCAGATCTTAGAGTGAACTCATGACTTTAATGTCTTTATCTCCCTCAACATGACACGGTGATGTTGGCAAAAAAACCCACACCTGGCAAACTAAAAACAAGTATTAAATGGTGCACACTCGTAATGAGCCTCCAGGGTCTGCTCCCCTTAAAAACCTCATCAGAGATGATCCCCCTGCCCTGATGCCTGTGCATTTCTTCCCCGCGGGCTTCATTGTGTGACTCATGCTTTCTGAACACGCTGTCCTTTTTCCTGGCGAAAATGATCCCAGGGGTGCTGTGTGTGTAGCACACATCACTACATCATGCTTTGCGGGTTAACATGTCACATCCAACTGTTAATCCTACAGCTAAGTGGAGAGCCAAGGCCTCATTTGGGAGTTAGCACGCTGAGGGGAAGTAAGCATATTGGTCACTGCCCCATCACATGGAATCTGGCAGACCTAGGAACTGATTTGTAAGATGAACTCATGGACAGTGAATTTGTGGGATAGAAGGGAGTTTAGCGATCATTGAGTCCAACATGCTTATTTTACAGATGTCAGAATGGAAGCCCAGGGAGGTAAAGTGATATGTCCATGGTTCATGGAGAATTAGTGGCCAGTCGGCCTGATGTCCTGTTCAGTGGTGCTCTTTCCACTACTCTGTCATCTCTGGAACTCTGGTTGCTTGTAGCAAAAACCTTAACCTTATTATAACAGCCCTAGAAGGTAGGTTTATCCTAATTTATAGATGAGGAAACTGAGGCATATAGAAGATAAATAAATTGCCCAAGATCATGGAACTCTTCTCAGTCTAGACATTCTGGCATACAAAATGGGAATAAAAATATCTCAATCTATGGAATTATAGGAAATTAGGGAGATGAAATTTGTGAGATAGTAGATCATGAGGTGTTAATTTATGTGCTATTTTCCTTCCCATTTCCTTTCATCTTGGGACCCTATTTTGTTTAGGCAGCTATCTAAGAAGGAATCTGAAAATTGAGCCAGAGATCAAAGAAATAAAGTTCTTAACCCTTATTTTAAGTCCTTGTAGTGGATATTTACCTTTTTTCATCTGTCAAGAATTCTGAGGCTCTTCCTATTTTGGGGATCCCTGTGTCACATGAACTCCTGCCTGCCCCTGTCGAAAAACATGGGGGGTGGATATTCCATCTTTCTGCTACCTGGCAGCCAGTTTATGGACATTGACCTGGGGGTGGCTTCTGCCGAAGACAGTGTGTGAAGGTGGTGACCCAGAGTGCTGGTACACTTCACAGTCACCGTGGCCATCGAGGCAGGCAGCAAGACCTTAACTCTTCAGTGTTTGGTTTCTGCTGTCCAGCCTCTTTTTATTTTCAGCTGATTTTCTTACTTTCCAGAGATTCTGTGAACTGCCCAGTAATGGTTCAATAGGTTCCTTTTCTGCTTAAGTTAATGAGAGTTGTTCATACCAAGCACTCTGACTGGTACTATCCAGGTATAAGAAATATTTGAAACCAGACCTGCAGAACAAATTTCCCCCAACAGAGAAGTGACAATGCCCTCTGTGATGGAGAGTTGGAGAACTGAGATCTTGGAGGAGGGACTGTGTCTAGCTTCTCCCTCTCACTCAGCAGAGTTGACTGCAAAGGGGAATGATAACAGAACATACAGAAAAGTTTGTGTTCAAGAACAGGGTATAGAAATAGAGCCGTGGAAGGAGGCTGCTTCCTACATGTTGCCAGGAGTGGAAGCCATGAGTTAAGATGGCTTCATTGGGTGCCAGCCAGAGAAGAGGCCCAAGACAACCCATCTGATCCTCTCTTACCCCCAGAACAGCTGAGTTTTTCTATGTCCATGGAAGGCATGGAAGCTGGCCAAGACAAAAAAAGGATACGACTAAATAGCACCCGTAAATAGGAGAGCCAGTGGACCTGTACAGACATTAGGGTGCTACCAAGGGGTCTTTGCAGCAGAAGGTGGTAGTGGCTCCACGGTCAAAGACAAAGTGAGTGTACAGATGCCTCGGTAGTGCTAGCCTAAAAGATGGCTATATGTGAGAATCAAGTGGGGCTAAACAACTCAGACATCCTGGGGAGAAGAGAGGACAGTCCCAACCAAAAATATCCCTATTGCCAATGCTGACACTACTACATTCTATGAGCCCCCTAGAACTCAGGTCAGCCCAGGGGAGAAAGAGAAAAGGAAGGGCAGGGGAACATCTGGAACTGACTTAACAAAAGTAGCAATGATTGAGAAAACCCCAAAGTACTGAACTTATCTAGAATAGATTAGATATATTTTTTTGCCATTGGTGGACTAGAGTTTGAGATAGAAAAATAAAATAGCATTTTTGTAAACCTGAGATTTATGGCCCTTGATTAAGAAAAATTGCTCTTAGTGAATCAGGCTTTGGGCAGACTTTATTATTATTATTATTATCATTACTATTATTACTATTTTAAATAACTTAGTGTCATGTTAGCCAACATACAGTGTATGCAGTGTAGTCTTGGCTTCAGGGGTAGATTCCCATGATTCATCATTTACATATAACACCCGGTACTCGTCCCAACAAGTGCCCTCTTCAATGCCCATCTCCCATTTTCCCAGCCCCCTCCCCCGAATCCCACCCCCATCAACCCTCAGTTTGTTTCTGTATTTAAAAGTCTCTCACGGTTTGCCTCCCTGTCTGTTTGTGACTTATTTTTCCTTCCCTTCCCCTACGGTCTTCTGTTAAGTTTCTCAAATTCCCCATATGAGTGAAAACATATGATATCTGTCTCGGGCAGATTTTATTATTAAGAAGGTGTCCAGTGCCATCCTGGCTAGGAGACTCGCAAACATGCATAGTTTCATCTCTGAGCTACATCTCCGTGGCTGGTGCAGGGTAACGGGAACAAGGCAGCGCTCAACTTCCCAGAGATGTCGTACAGCCTGGTGCACACAGCAGAGAGTAGCCACCTTGGTAAGCGATGAACTAGGGATCCACAGGGCTGTCTGGGAAGCATGATGAAAAACATAGTCGTGAGAAACCGGCATCCCGGATACACAGTGGAGCCATTGGCAGAGAGCACCTGGAGAGCCACGTGGGATTCCAGTCCTTCTTTTCTTGCTATTTCATACTTGAAGCATTTAAAAAAAATTTTTTTTTTTTATTTTTTTAAAACAGTCTTTTTTTTTTTTTTTTTTCAACGTTTTTTATTTTATTTTTGGGACAGAGAGAGACAGAGCATGAACGGGGGAGGGTCAGAGAGAGAGGGAGACACAGAATCAGAAACAGGCTCCAGGCTCTGAGCCATCAGCCCAGAGCCTGACGCGGGGCTCGAACTCACTGACCGCGAGATCGTGACCTGGCTGAAGTCGGACGCTTAACCGACTGCGCCACCCAGGCGCCCCTAAAAAAATTTTTAAAGACCTTTCCAGGAGAGCAGTTGCACACTGGATATTGAGAGTGCCTATTAGTCCTTGTTATGAGCTTGAAGAAATGATTAACTGATGATCCACCTGGGTCTGGCAGACTAGTACATTTTAGAGAAGCTTAGCATCGTCTACAGGTTTTTACCACCATGACTTTCTATTGTTCGTCGAGATTCGGTTTTATGCAAAACATAGATATTCGGTGAAGAGATGGCCTATGCAGGAAGACGCATCCTGGTATGACTTATAGCGAAGACAATTTGACTTGGGGCCTTTTCCAAGTACTCTCCCAAATGAGAACTACCCCATGGAGGCTAATGTGGTGAAAAGAAAGATAGTGGAACGAACGCCTACTACCAACTTCTTCATTTCACTCACACACACAGGCGCGCGTGCACACACACACACACACACACACACACGTTCCAGTTCCGGATCAGTGCAGCCCTTGGTGTGTCATCAGAGAATACAGCCCGTCTACATGTATGCTATCCTGCACTAGCCCTGGAGTCTGAATTGTGTGCTATGTGTGTTGAGGGTGGGAATGAAGTGAGATTGGAGGTAGAGAAAAGGCTTGAAGGTGTATCATGGGACTCTGGTAAGGTTGATTTTTTTTTTTTCCCCCTGAGCCTAAATCTGGTGTTTTGGTCTGTGCTGAAGTGGAAAACACAGGCATCAGGCACAGTCCAGACACATCAAAATAGATGAACGTACCCCTTTGAATGAGGCTTACAGGATCTGGGGGAACTTCAGACTGGGGGTGAGCCAGGAACAAGAGAGACCTCCAGAGACCCCTCTGAAACGTGAGCTGGGTCTGATTCCACCTTTTGTAGGGAAGAGTGAGGAGCTGGAGCCCTGCTAATCTTCTGTGGTGTATTTGGAGAAGCACGTAGACTCCACCAACAAAGCCGGGCCCTGAGCTGGGGACGTGGGGAGGTTTAATCAGAGCTCTGCGGATGACCTTTTATTTATGATCCTGACCAGTCCCTTCACCTCTCTGTGCCTCAGTTTCTTCTCACAGACAGCCACCTTCCTCCAAGGGCTGCTGGGAGGATTAACCGAAAATTGAAGCCTAAGCATTTTCACACATACAATGCTTCATGAGTGCTTAAGAACACTGCTATCTTAGTGGCATTATCTCTAAATATTAATCTTGTGCATATGTTCTCTACCGGCCTTGATAATTCTTAAGATATCTGTGTGGTAGGTTTAATGCAGTGGGAAAGAGTGTCAGCCCGCTGCGGGTCCTCTTTGGGGCCAGAAGTGAACTGAAACGGAGTCAGCGTGATGCCAGAAAGTCAGACACAAAGAGTTAAGTTAATCTTCTGAATTCTGCCTCCTTGCTATTGTGTAGGCAAATTATCCAGGTGATTAAATTGTCTTTTTCAGCATCATGTTTGGAGATGTGTCTGTGTAGGTATGTTTGTGTGTGGTTTTGTGTCTGGGCAAGTGTGAGTTGCTAAATTATGTGTGAGTTAAATCATGTTTTGGAGATGTGTTCAGACTCAGAGTTTAACTTTGTGGCAAATTCTGGCTCTTTTGCTCTAGTGTTCCAGGAGCTGATTTCTGTTTCTCATTTCCTCTTCTGATGCCTCATCCCTTTCTGTTCTGTGCCTCTCACCATGTGGCTAGAGACTGATGGGCTGAAGTGATTAGGCCCCCAGACCCCTGAGCATCAGCCCTGCTTCAGCAGCACCTGCTACCCCTTTATTTCTTGTTTCCCTCAACCTCAGATCTTGCCCTTTTACTCATCTGCCATCTGGCAGCCCCCCTACATTCCATTCCATCACCACGGGGATAAGGCCAGGGGCAAACCAGAAATGGCAGTTGCCTTGGTTGACAGACCATCTTCCAGGAGGCCATGGCCCAGAAGGTCAGGTGATGATGCTGCAGCTAAGAGAGCATGTTGGCTGTGAATTACTAGGCTATGTCTGGAAATCTAGAAAGTAGCATTTTTCTGTGCCCTGCCACTAAATTCCACTCATCATGATTATTTTTCAGATAGGGATGTGCAACCTTTAAAAAAATTGTGGTAAAATAAATATAACACAAAATTTGCCCTTTTGATAATTTTTAAGTCCACAGTTCGGTGATATTAAGTACATTCCCAATTGTTATACTCTCATTACCACCATCCATCTCCAAAACTCTTATGATGTTGCAAAACTGAAGCTCCGTATTATTAAACAATTTTGATATTTAAAAATACATATTTCCCCCTCCCTCTGACCCCTGGAAGCCAATACTATCTGTCTTTATGGGCTTGAGTACTGTATGCACCTCATTTAAATGGGATCGTATAGTATTTGTCCTTTCGTGATTGACTTATTTCACTTAGCATAATGTCCTCAAGGTTCATCTATGTTATAGCATGTGACAGAATTCCTTCTTTTTAAGGCTAAATAATATTCCACTGTGTGTTTGTACCATATTGTGTTTATCTTGTCATCCATCAGTGGCCACTTGGGCTAAGGACATAAAACTTGTATGTGAATGCAGTGTTTGGAGAGCCAGTATGTATGTGAGGTGGTAAAAACACCATGGACTTCATGGTTAGACCAACGTGGGCCCCCTGTGGCTCTGTTACTTCTTAGTATGACCTTAAAAAAGTAACTTAACTTCTGTTTAAAAGAGCAATTCTTAAAATTTAAAGCACATTTTACATACAAAAGAGTATAAACTTACATGTCTAGTTTAAAGAACGATAATATATTAATAACACAAAAATAGAACAGACAGATATTTGCTAACCACATAGACTAAGAAACTGAGCATTACTCAGACCTTTGAAACCCTTCAGTACCTCTCCTGGTTGCCCCTTCCTGCTTCTATCTTGAACTGAAAATGTGTGGAAATTATTCCTTTGCTTTTCTCTGTAGTTATACCATACATTTAGATCTCTAAACAATACATTATTTAGTTTTGGTGTGAATTTTGAAATTTTTGTAAGTGAGATTCCACTGCTTTTTTTTCCCTTGTAAGCTTTAAGTTTTCAGATTCATTTGTGTTGAATTGTGTAGCTGTAGTTGATTCATTTTTATTATCTTAAAGTATTCCAGTTCCATTTATGGGCATAGGGTTCCTTTCCTTTCCTTTCCTTTCCTTTCCTTTCCTTTCCTTTCCTTTCCTTTCCTTTCCTTTCCTTTCCTTTCCTTTCCTTTCCTCCCTTCCCTTCCCTTCCCTCTCCTCCCCTCCTCCTCTTTCTCCCCTCCCCTCCCCTCCCCTTCCCTCCCCTCCCCTTCCTTCCCTCCCCTCATATAAACTGTACTTTTTTGAGCTTTATGCATATATCTTCTGGTACACGTATATAAGAATTTCTCCAGAGTATCTAATTGGAGTAGAATGACTTGGGCATGGACTATGTGCAAGTTTCATCTTATGAGGTAACGCTCAATGGTTTTATTTATTTATTTATCTATTTATCTATCTATTTATTTAGACAGCTAGTGAGCACATGTGTGTGTGGGGAGGGGCAGAGAGAATGGGAAAGAGAATCCTAAGCAGGCTCTGTGCTGTCAGTGCAGAGCATGACACAGGGTTCAATCTCAGGAACCATGAGACCATGACCTGAGCCGAAACCAAGAGTCTGATGCTTAACTGACTGAAGCACCCAGGTGCCCCTTTTTAATTTTTTTCAGTTTTAAAGTTTAGCTCAATGGTTTTTCTAAAGTTGTGCTAATTCAAGTTGTGTTCCCACCAGCAGTGGATGGAAATCCCCATTGTGTCACATCTTTGCCAACATCTGGCAATGCCATTTAAAAATTTTTGTCAGTCTGGTGGGTGTGAGGTAGTATTATTCTTTCTTTTCAAATATTTAATCTTGGCCCACTTCACTGAGCACTTCAATGGTGATAGTGCAATGTATGTGGTACACAAATGAACATTATTTTAAAACAAAATTATTCTATGAATGCGAACTTGGAACAACACGGATACTTGCTAACTCTCTGTAGAGATGGCTGATGGTTTCCGGGAATCAATGCTGTTGTAAACATTGATTAATCCGTTAGTTGACATCTTGATTTTGCTCAAGGAGAAATGGAGACTTTTTCCTGGCCCCCAGCTCCACACCATATTGTCAGTTAGTCACAAGTATTTATTAGGCATCTACTGGGAACGTACAAAGCATGCAGAAAAGCAGGTCTTAATTTAATAGTAAAGGGGAAGAGAAACAGGAGGGTCTGCTGGGTTCCAGGCAGAGTGACAGGTACTTTCCTAAATGTTAATCCCCACAATATTCTCTTCAAGATAGGTGTAACACCTGAGTTCTTAGAGATGGAGAACTAGACCCAGAGAGGTTGTCAGTCAACTAAAAATATATTTTAGTTCTGAATGTGTTCCAAACATTGTCTTTGAATACAAAATGAATATACAAGGTTCCTGCTCTCAAGAATTTTATACCCAGTCTGGCAAGGAAACCAGATGTGAATACATCCATAATTACATTTCCATGTGTTAAGAGGTATGATGGAGGTGTATATACTAGATACAGTGAAGTCTTCTCAGGGAAGAAGAAATATAAACCAAGCTTTGAAGGGTTAATAAGCGCTGGTCCAGTAGCAAGAAGGGACATTTCAATTAGAAAGGTGAGCATGAGCTCTCAATATCAATGGATATTGAAATAGCATTCCCTTTCTCAAGAATGTACAAAGAGTTCAGTATCTGCTGTTAAGGAGTGGTAGCAGGGATCAGAAAGAGGATTTTTGGAGAACAGGCAGGGGTTAGATCTTGTGGGACATAAGGGTCCAGTGAAAGGAGTTTGTATTTTAGATTTTGGTTCTAGAAAAATCACTTGGATGGCTATGTAGATTGGAGAGACAAGGCTGGGGACAGGGAGGTTAGAATATGATAATGACAGTTCAGTCAACAGACAAGGAAGGCAGAGGCAACAAAAGTACATTTCAAGTCTATTCAGGTTTTAGTGACTACTGGACACGGTGGCTGAGAGAGCTGATGGTATTCAGGCATCATTCACTGAAATAGTGAATAGAAGAAGGTAAGCAGGTTTGGGTGGGATTTGGCAATGATTTTAGGGATGGCCAGGTTCAATTTGTGGTGCCTATAGGACGTTCAAGCAGAAATGTCTAGTAGGCACTTAGAATTTGTTTGCTTAGAGTTTTTTTTTTTAATATTATTTATTTTGAGAGAGAGAGGGAGGGAGAGAGAGAACTTGTGTATAAGTCGGGGAGGGGGTGGAGAGAGAGCGAGAGAGAATCCCAGGCAGGCTCTGTGCTGACAGCAATGTGGAGCTTGGTCTCATGAATAATGAGATCATGACCTGAGCCAAAATCAAGAGTCAGATGCTTAACTGACTGAGCCACCCAGGTGCCCCCATAGAGTTTAAGTTTTTTAGGGTGACCAACTCACTCTGGTTTGCCTGAAACTTTCCCAGTCTTGAAACTGAAGGTCCTGAGTCTCAAGAAATCTTTCAGCCCAAAGGAAACTGGGGTAGTCTAAAACTCAGTAGAGTCTGGGCTAGAGAGACTTATGTGGAATTTATGGAAGTCAAGTGCATGGATGGGCATCCATAGGGAATGTGGAAAGTGAGTAGAGAAGGCAGCCAAAGATGATTATATATCAAAGATGATTATATATATTATATGGTGATATGTAACATATATGTTATATGTAGTTCTGAGAAAATCAACTTTTGCTGGGTAGCAAAAGAGGAGGAATTCATGAAGGAGCCTTAGAAGGCAACGGAGAAAAACATCTGTAATTGAAGCGGTGGTCAACTGTTGGAGACTGCAGAACATTGACCATAAGGTTGACGTTTAGAAGTGGTCAGGACTTTTTGTAAGAGCAGATTCATTTTGTAATAGGAATGAAATCAGACACCAGGGGGTGATTGAGGGCACATACTTTTAAGAAGTTTTATGGTGAAGTGATGAAGACAGAAAAGCTATCTAGCATAGGACAGAAGGATGAGAGAGAGTTTTGAAAAAAATTTGGTATGAGCTTATTTGTATGATGAAAGAAAGAAGTTAATGGAGAAAGAGAGATTAAAGGCACAAAGGAGGTATTAGAGTAAGTGGGAGGAATGGAGTCAAGAAATGGGTTGAACCAGAGCAGACCCCTCTTTTGAGACCAAAGGTATCAGAGCGGGGATGGGGGGAGTGTGCAGCAAGTGCATAGCAAGGTCATAAAGCCTCTTATCCACAGAGTTGGGATTTGAATCAATGTCTGCCAGACTTCAAAAGGCTATTACTTCCACTTCATCATAGAACAATACATTTAAGCTTAGTAAAAAAAAAAAAAAAGGAATACACATATGCACAGTCACTTAGTGTTACACACAGACATATGTGTCATGGGTGAAACTGGGGAAGTGTTTGGAGCCAGGTGTAGTTCATCTGGGAGTGCAACAGGAAAGGTGAACTTTGAACAGAATTCTTAAAGAATAGGATAAGATGAGGCAAGAATGGATTTAAATTAAAAAGAAAAACAAGTTGTTCTTCAACTTTTAAGTAGTTCTTTTTTAAAGAAACTTGTTTCAATGAAATAAGAAATTTGACTCTTGTTCTTACTAGAATGTAGATTCTCAGTAGATGTAATGGACGTAGAAATATACTCATCCCCTGTAGCAGCAGGATTGCTGGGCCCTGCCTCTCCTGCATCCATTTTTCCTCTTCTTCCATAGGATTGAATTTTTAAGTGAGATCATGGCTGCGTTTCCTAATGACTACATTTTGTAACATTCCTTGCTAATGTTCTTGACCAAGTTCTGGCCAAGTGGATGTGATCAGAAGTGATATGGACAACTCCTGGTTGTGCCTTTAAGGACAGAGATGTGTGTCTTTCTTTCCCTCCTTCCTCCACCCTCCTGCCTGGAATGAAGAATAGCAAAAGTGAGCCGTGTTGGACCAGGCAGATAAGGGCAACATCCTAGGGATGGTGGAGAAACAATATAATTGGAATTTGAGTCCCTAATGCTGAGGGGCTACCGTTCATAAGCCTTTGTTAATTTGGATTAATTTTCCAGCCTTTGAGCTATGTACTCCATTGCCAGTAATAAGACTAATAAGACTATTTTCTCTGCAGAATTAATAAACGTTTCCCGTATTATATGATGTCCGAATTCTTGGCTTGTTTCAGTCCTATGTTAAAGGCTTCCGAAGAGATCATCATCCCTGTGAAATAAAATCCCTTTGTCTGAGGCTTAACTCAGAGTGATACTTACATACAAAAGTACCAACTGGGAAGGATGGGACAGGCTCAGCCTTGGTCCAGATCATCCCTCTCCACCATCTTTAGTCACCATGCACAATAGATATTTTCTTCTTCATCTACCTCAGTGTTTAGAAGCTGCTGAGGTACTGTCTTATCGATTAGCATTGCATTTTGCTGTGAATAACAGAAAACCTGACTAGACAGTGACTTCAACATGTTAGGATTTTAACTTTCCCTGTGAAACAAGAAGGCTGGAAGGAGGCAGTACAGAGCTCCAAAGCGCACTCAAGGACCCCCTAGGCTACCTCTGTTTTCTGCCCAGCAGTTTTCAGCATGTGGTTTTTGTTCTCATGCTTGTCACCTTATGGTTCCACTTCAGGCATCACATCTGTGTTCCAGGCAGGAACAGGGGGAAAGGTGAAGGAAAAAGTGCAAGCCAAATGAATTGGCTCCCTCATTTTCATAAAAGTTTTATAGTGATATATAGCATATATACAGAAAAGTTCACAAATCACAAGTGTATACCTTGATGAATTTTTACAAAGTGAACACACTAATGTGACTGGCACCTCGAACAAGAACCAGAACATTCCCAGTAATTCCCAGTACCTCAGAATCCTCCTTATTGCCCCATAGGTCCCTCTTGTACAGCCAAAGGAACAGCATAGATTAATTTTGCCTGATTTTGAGCTTTATGGAAATGTACAGCATTTACTCTTTTGTGTCTGGCTTCCTTTGCTTAATATAATGTTTGTGGGATTTGCCCATATTATTGCATGTAATTTTAGAACAATTTATTCTCAATGCTGTATTATTCCAGTGTGTGAATATAAATTTTTAAAAATCCATTCCAGTATTGGTGGGCATTCAGATAGCTTGCAGGTTTTATCTATTACATAAATAGTACTTCAATATCTACTCTAATTCAAGTCTTCTGGTGAATATATGGTCGCATTTCTATGGGTATATCCCTAGATGAAGAATCTCTGAATTACAGATTATGCTTATATTTAGCAATGACACTGGCAAAAAATTTGTCAGAGTATTTGTACTGATTTACAAT
This sequence comes from Panthera pardus, assembly GCF_024362965.1. NCBI lineage: Eukaryota > Metazoa > Chordata > Mammalia > Carnivora > Felidae > Panthera > Panthera pardus. The sequence goes on from NW_026526654.1 coordinate 70,073,669, forward strand.
TCCTTCAGCAGGGTATAAAAGTTTTGGTTGCTCTACATCTTTGCCAACACTTGGTATTATCTGACTCATTTTAGCCATTCTGGTGGGTGATATATTGTGTTTTTAATTTTTGTTTTACTGATAACTAGTCTATCAACTAAAGTTGAGCAACTTTTCGTATCTATATGTTTATTGGCTATCTGGATATTCTATATTTGTAAACTATTTGTTCATATTTTTTTGTTCTATTCTTGTTATATTGTCTGTTGTTTTCATACTGTTTTGTTAGAGCTCTCTACATCTTCTGGGAAGAAGGTGGATGACCACGTGCCCGGTCCTAGGAGGGGCCGAGGGCAGGTCCTTGGCCTTGGGCGGGACATGGAGGGCACACTGGACCACGGCAGAGCATTCCCGCCCCCCCCCCCAAGCCCCGCCCTGGCAGAATCCTTTACCCCACAATGGTTCAGCTACCGATTCCCCATTTTGCTCGCCTTGGCCTTGGGGGGGCACAGGGAGGCCCTCGTCGCCTTCACTGTCAGAGCTGCAGCCGCCGACATCAGTGATCTCCAGCTCCGAGTCGCTGTCCTCCTTCCTGCCCAGTGCAGACTCTGGACCCCCAGTTCTGGGCAGTGCCAGGCAAGGGCTGCTGCCAGGCCCGAGGGGCGCTCAGGGCCCAGGCCCTCCCCTGTCGCAGCCAGCAGGGATGAAGCTGTGGGGCCTCCCCCTGTCCCTGCTGAGGGCAGGTGGCCCAGGGAAATGGGCAGAGGGTTGGGGTAGAAGTGTGGGGGGTAGAGAGAGGGGGGAAGCTTGGAAAAGGGGACGGTGAGGTACGGGTTATGGTTCCAGGGGTACTCTGGGAAGAGCTCTCTGCATTTTCTGGATGTGAGTCTTGTATTCGTTTTCTGAGGTTACCACTACAAAATACCACAGATTAGGTGGTTTAAACAACAAAGTTTACTTTGTCACAGTTGTGGAGGCTAGAAATCCAAGATCAAGGTGTTAGCAGGATTAGTTTGCCGTGTGGCCCCTGTCGTTGTCTTGAAGATGGCCACCCTCTTGCTGCCTCTTCACATGGTTGTTCCCCTATTCATGGGTGCCTCTGCTGCGTCTCTGTGTCCTAATCTCTTCTTACAAGGATATCAGTCAGATTGAATTAGGGCCCATCCTAATGACCTCATTTTACTTTAATTACCTCTTTAAAGGCCCTATTTCCAAATACATTCACATTCTGAGGTCCTGGGGGCTATAGCTTCAACTTTCGAATTTTGGGGGGACATGATTCCATCCATAAGTCTTTTGTTGGATATATATATTGTAAACATTTTCCCCACTTTGTTTGTTAGTTACCTGTTTATTCTCTTAATGGTGTTTAAAAAACACCATTATTTTTGAAATTCCAGTATAACTAACATACAGTGTTATATTAGTTTTAGGTGTACAATATAGTGATCCAACAATTCTCTGCATTAGTCAATTCTCATCACAGTAAATGTAGTCTTAAACTCCTTCACCTATTTCTCCTATCCCCCCACCTCCCTTCCACCTGGCAACCATCAGTTTGTTCTCTATATTTAAGTGTTTGTTTGTCTCTTTTTTTCTTTGTTCATTTGTATGAGTGAAATCATGGTATTTGTCATATGGTAATGGTGTCTTTTGGTGAACTGAAGTTCTTAATTCTCAATATTCTTTATCAATTTTTTCCTTATAGTTAGCACTTTTGGGAAGTCTATTTAAAAGACTCTGCCCATTTCAAAGACAGAAAAATAATTTGTTCTCTTTTTTTCTAAAAGCTTTTGTTTTAGCTGTTACATTTGAGTACACAATAGGTCTGGAATTAATTTTTATTTATGGTATGAAGTAGTGGTTATGATTTATATTTTTCTATGTGGACCCAACATTGTTTACAACATTGTTTATTGAAAAAAACATGCATTCTCTATAGCATCGCAGTGCTATCCTTGTTGTAAATCGGGCATCCATATTTTATGGATCTGTTTTTGGGTCCTATTCCCTTTCATTGGTCTCTTTGCATATCCTTGAGTCAATACCACTCTGCCTTATTTAATAAAATGGGTCTTGAGAGCTAGTGGTTTAAACCTTGCAGTTTTTTGCTCCTTTCCAGGATTGCCTTGTTATCCTTTTCATTGCCATATGCATTTTATTTTTTTTATTTTTAATTTTATTCTAATTGAGATATAATTGACATATAACAACATGTAAATTTAAGGTGTTACAGCATGATGATTTGATACATTGATATATTGCAATATGATAGGCACTATGGTGTTAGCTAACACCTTTATCATGTCACATAATTATTACTATTTTTCTTATGGTGAGAACAATGAAGGTCTAGTCTCTTAGCAACTTAGAAATTTAACTACAATATTATTGACTATAATAATTATGCTGGACATTAAATCTTTAGCACCTATTTATCTACTAGTTGTAAGCTTGCTCTTTAAAAAAAAATTTTTTTTAATGTTTATTTATTTTTGAGACAGAGACAGAGTGCGAGCAGGGGAGGGGGACAGAGAGAGGGAGACATAAAATCTGAAGCAGGCTCTAGGCTCTGAGCCGTTGGCACAGAGACCAATGTGGGACTCAAACTCACAAACTGTGAGATCATGACCCGAGCTGAAGTCAAGACGCTTAACTGACTGAGCCACACAGCCACCCCCGTAAGCTTGTACTCTTAAACAACATCTTCCCATTTCACCCCTTCCATTCCCCCACTCCCACCACCTGCCCTGGTAACCACCATTCTACTCTCTGTTTTCATGAATTTGGCTTTTTTAGATTCTGCATACAAGTGATACCATACAGTATTTGTCTTTCTCTGACTGACATCTCATTTCACATAATGCCCTCAAGATTCATCTATGTTAGCACAAATGGCAGGATCTTCTTCTTTCTCATGTCTGTATAATAAATCTCTGAAGAATTGTTATTTTCTTTATCCATTCATCTGTGGCCACTTAGGTTAAATCCATATCTTGGCTATTGTGAATTATGCTGCAATAAACATGGGAGTGCAGACATCTTTTTCTTTTCCATTTCCTTTGGATATATACCGTAGAGGTGGGATTGCTGGATCATATGGCAGTTCTACTTGTAATTTCTTGAGGAACCTCCATATTGTTTTCCATAGCGGCTGAATCAATTTACATAACTACCAACAGGGCACTAGGGTTCCCATTTCTCCACATCCTTGACAACACTTGTTATCTCTTGTCTTTGTGATGATAGCCATTCTAATGAGGTGATAGCTCATTGTGGTTTTGATTTGCATTTCTCTGATGGATGCTTAGTGATGTTGACTATCTTTTCATGTACCTATTGGCCATTTAGATATCTTCTTTGGAAAGATGTGCTTACTCTGCCATTTTTTTTTTTTTTTTTTTAATCACATCGGGTTCTACCCTGCCCTGGTGTCCCCAGTACCAATGCCCCAGAGGCTGACATGCACGCTTGCACTGGGAGGCTGTAGAGCTGGTTTTTCATAGGAGCATAGGCAGCCCTGCCCTGGGTTGGTACCCTGGCTGCCGGGCCCCAGCTGCATCTCTGGGCACTTGCCCCCCACTTCCAAGCTACACAGCTCCCTCCCAGGCCTTCCAGCCTCCATCTTGTCCCAGCCCTGACTCTGCTTATTTTTGAATCGATTGTGGTTGTTATTGTTGAGTTATGTGAGTTCTTTCTATTAACCCCCTATATATGGCTTGCAAATGTTTTCTCCCCTTCTGTAGGTTGCCTTTTCATTTTGTTGATTGTTTCTTTTGCTATGCAGAAGCTTGTTAGTTTGACGTGGTCCCACATGCTTATTTTTGCTTTTGTCATTGTGCTTTGGGTATCATATCCAAAAAACCATTGCTGAAACTGATGTTAAGGAGTTTCTTCCCTATGTTTTCTTCTAGGAGTTTTATGGTATCAAGTATTCTGTTTAAGTATTTAATTTATTTTGAGTTAATTTTTGTGGGGGTTTGTGATAGGCGTCCAATGTCATTTTTCTGTATGTGGTCATCCAGCTTTCCCAGCACCATTTATTGAGACAGTCTTTTCCCATTGAGTATTCATGGTTCCCTTATCAAATGTTAGTTGACGGTGTATGCAGGGGTTTATTTCTGAGCCCTCTAGTATATTGGTCTATGTGTCTATTTTTCTGCTAGTACCATACTGTTTTGATTACTATAGCTTTGTAGTATAGTTTGAAATCAGGAAATGATTTTATTCTTCTTTCTTAGGATTTCTTTGGTTAGGATTTTTTTTTTCTGTTTTTGTGAAAAACACTATTGGAATTTTGATAGGGAATGCATTGAATCTATGGATGGCTTTGGGTATAATGGACTTACTAACAATTAATTCTTTAGATCCATGAACATGGAATATCTTTGTTAGTGTCTTCTTTAATTTCTTTCATCCAAGTTTTGTAGTTTTCATTGTACAATCTTTTACTTCCTTGGTTAAATTTATTTCTAAGTGTTTTATTACTTTTGATGCTATTGTGAATGGGGTAGCTTTATTCTTTTTTTTTCAGACATTTCATTGTTAGTGTATAGAAATGCAACTGATCTCTGTGTGTTGATTTTATATCCTGCAACTTTACTGAATATGTTTATTACTTCCAACAATGTTTTGGTTGAGTCATTAGGATTTTCTGTATATAAGATCATGTCATCTGAAAATAATGATTATTTTATTTTTCATTTCTGATTTGGATGCCTTTTATTTCTTTGTATTTACTAATTGCTCTGGCTAGTATTTCTAGCACTATGTTGAATAAGAGTGGTGAGATGGGTCACCACCATCTTGTTCCTGATCTTAGAGGAAAGCATTCAGTCTTTCACTATTGAGTATGATGTTAGCTGTGGACTTGTTGTATAATCCATGTATATTTTAGAATCAGTTTATCATTTTCAACATGCAGAATCCTTTATATGACTCTCTTTTAAAGAGGTTTCCTGGAAGTTCCAACCAATGACTTCTCATTACATCCTATTGGCTAGACCTATGTTACATGACCATCCCTATCTGCAAGAGTGACTGGAAAAATGTAATATTTTTAGCTGGACATATCATACTCTGAACGAAATTGGGATTTTCTTAGGAATAAAAAAGGAGAATGGACATTGCACAGGCAACCAGCAAGTTCTGACTAAATTGCTAATTCTTTCAAAACTAGTGGGGATAAGGGAAGAAGAGAATAACAGTTACCCTCCCTGCTTATTAAATGAGCAGAATTCCAGGGCTTTTGCTGTCATAGTTGGAATCACATTGGTGCAATTCAGGGGAATTGATGGTTCCTGTTATTCTCTTGTCTGTTAGGATCAGGCTGAACAGCAATGAAGGTCCCAGCAATTAATCTGGTAAGACTATAGGGTGGCCCATGGTGGTTTCCATTGATGATTAATAGGCCAAGAAGATTTTCTGCCACACCATCACTTTCGGTTTGATGGACCTAGGGTGGACCCAGAAAAGGTTCCATGGTGGGGTGGCTGGGTGGCTCAGTTGGTTGAGTGTCCGACTTCAGCTCAGGTCATGATCTCACGTTTCATGGGTTCAAACCCTGCATTGGGCCCTGCTGCTGACAGCTTGACGCCTGCTTCCAAATCTGTGTCTCCCTCTCTCTCTCGGCCCCTCCCCTGTTTGTGCACTCTCTCAAAAATAAATAAATAAACTTTTTTTTAAAAGAAAAGTTTCCATGGCATTATAGCCCAATTCATCCACTGCTAAAAGAAAATTAATAGTTTTGGAACAAAAGATTATAAAGATACTTCAGGGAATGAGCTTTTATTCACATTGTCACATATAACTTAATAAAACTAAAAATAAAGCCAAACCTTTAAGTCATTGGACTATCTTGCTTATATTTTTAGTAGGATGATTTTTAGTATCCCTCATCAACCCTAATTCACTCTTTCCACCCCACATTTTAAGATTGTTTGAAATTAGTGAACTTAGGAGCAAGGACTAGTAGACAGGGTAATCTGTGCCTTGAAAGAAAGAAAATGTGAAATCATCTGTTCTCTACTACACTGGTTTAATCTATTCCCTCTAGACTGTGACCCAATCTAACAGAAAGTAAGGAGCCCATATCTGCATACTACGACCCTGCCTTCCTATCTTTATTAGAAAGGACCAAGAATGAAAAAGCAAGCTGTGTTATTCTGGTTTCTCTGAGAAGCAAACACTAAATGGGATTAAATGTGCAAGGATTTTTATCAATTTATTTTATAATTGTTAGATTAAAAATTTAGACAAAAACTTTTCAAATAAGTCGATTTCTCACATCCGCATCAGGCATTTTCTGTGTCGTGAGAGCAAAACAAATATAGGGCAGGATCTCTGACCTGTGACTTGTTGACAGATTCACAGATGATCATGTTCTTGTTTTAAAAACAGGCAACCTAGGCACATAATCAAGATATCAGGTATCTGAGAATCAACTTTTCGCTAGTAGTTTTATTTTTATTTTTCACACCATCAGGTCCTAGGATGGGCAAGCACAAATCTAAGTTCACCAAAACGTCACCCAGACAGGCATGAAACTGACAGCAAAGGGCCTTCAAACCTGATTTATTCTTCTGTGTTCTCTCTAAATCACAATTTGTGCTGATAAGGTGACTTAATTTATTTAAAAGTGAAATGGAGAAGCTCAAAGAAAATTGAGTGAACCCCAGGTTTATGTGTTGAAAACCTCCATTAGCAGCTGGGCCACAGGCAAAACGGGGTGGGAGAAATGCAGCTAGAAACAAGATTAAGAGGTGATAAAGCTCATGAGATAGTCTCACTTAAGTCACCATTTTACTGCTTGAAAGGCCTGGCAGAGGAGGAGGATGTTCTAAGTAATCTATTTGCTGATTCTTTTTCCCTCTTCATTATAAATGATTTAGCTCATGGCTTTTCTGCTGTTTCCCTCAGGGAGATCATCCTCAAAAATATAATAAATAAATAAAAGTCATCAATACCTGAAGTTTTCTCAGATGAGTTTCATTTTTGCAGATAATTCTCTTACTGCATTAATCTTCCTGGAACAACCCTGAAATTCTTTTCCTTCATGCATTTGCTCTCCTGAGATACCTACAAACCATTATTCACCATTTTAGCCTTCCCTTCATCTGGCTATGGTTCTTTCTTTTCTCAAGTGTGGGCAGGTCAAATCCTTTGAGAGAATTTGCTGCATCTATAAATTTACCAATGCTTTTGGTCGCTTCTGTTTTTCACTTGGCTCTTGAACAGTCCCACAGCCTGTGACTAAATGACACATACTGGTGATCTCTTCCCAAAGGAGTTTATTCAAAAGCAACAGAATTGCACGTTGAAATCTATTCCTGCAGCAGTTTGAAGCTGTGAGCCCTAGCTCTGTGAAATGGAAGATTAGACATCCCCACAGTCTACATGGCTTGAAAATATTGCAGGATGTTTGGTAAACATAAAAAGCAGTCTTGGGAACATCTTCAGCATACAGGGGGAAGTTCCAACACATTTCACAAGAGAGAAAAGTAATGCAGAGAAAGAGGAATTTCAGTCTTCTCTGCTGATTACCCCTCCCAGAACTCTCCCTGCCCTCCCTCCAAGGGGGTTACCAAGGGCAGCTGGCTGCAAGGCTGCAGCTGTTCTTAATTGTTGATTTTAGCCTTGCAGTGGTCCCAGGTGGGAGAGGATGCCATATCTGCCCCCTGGAATGGACTTACAGGTGTTTGAGAAATGTTTTCTTTCCTGTGGGTTACTTGACACTCTAACAGACGAGCTATTATGATATACTGGCTGATGTCAGGAGACCTGGGTTTAATAGTCCTTACTTTCTCCTTCCTCTTATGTATAGACTTGCTGAAAAAGATCTGCTTTCTGTGGATTTCCCCGTTTATTCTCCTTTCTGTGATCTCTGCAAACGGGCAGGATACGTCGACAGCAGAAGTGAACATCAGGTATAAGATCTTTATGAACTTGCTCCAGGCAGGCGCTGATTAAAATGGGTTCCATACTGAAAAGCCACTAAAAGAAAAACTGAGTGTATTCAAAATTAACTTAAAAAAAAAAAACAAACCCAAAATGCTACTTGAGTAAAAATAATGAAAGCTGGTTTTATTTTTGTTTTGCCTTGTTTTCTTTTTTTTTTAATTTTTTTTTTTAACATTTATTTATTTTTGAGACAGAGAGAGACAGAGCATGAACAGGGGAGGGGCAGAGAGTGAGGGAGACACAGAATCGGAAGCAGGCTCCAGGCTCTGAGCCATCAGCCCAGAGCCCGACGCGGGGCTCGAACTCACAGACCGCGAGATCGTGACCTGAGCTGAAGTCGGACGCTTAACCGACTGAGCCACCCAGGTGCCCCTTGCCTTGTTTTCTAAGAACAAATGTATTAGGACTTGGGTTCTAAATACGGCTGGGCATGTATTCACGTTTGTTCTGAGGACGTAATGACGAGGTTTCATTTGTGGGCTGTGGACGTCATGTGTGTCACATTGAATGCATTAATCTGAATATATCGATACTAGGGCAGTACTCCTGCCTCCTACACACCCCCTTAGGTTTCAGGTAACTGGGGCTCCTTCCTTGGGCCCCATGCCTGCTCTGGCCCACCTCTGACCAGTCCCTCATACCTCTCCTGACAGCCCACTTCTACACTACGCTCTGAGACCAGTACCTAGACTTCCCTGGCCCTGTGTCTACCCTGGGTGTGCGCCTGTGGAGTGATTATGTTTGGAGGTGGAATGAAGGGGTGTAGAGCCTGCACATGCTGGCTGGAGTGTCCACATGCATGTAATCAGTGCTCCTCAGGTGGGCAAAGAAAGGGGCACCTGAGCCTGGTCTCCATATGTGCTTTTGTCCGGATATTACAAACGTTAGGGATGGGCTTCTCCTACTGGCTGGTGCAATACTTCAAAAAAGGTAAAGAACATGAGTTATGATTTAAAATTAGATTATTTCTCACTCATTTTCAATCTGAAGGCAAGTGCACAGGAAATTAGTCTCAGTGGAAACAGAAAGTGAAACTGACCACTTTGGTTCCCCCTTTTAAGATCTATGAATTGCCTCTCTCAGCCAATGATACATTTATTCACATGTTAATTTGAATGTTTGAAAGTTATTGATATTTTAGTAAAGTACATTGGAAGGATCAAAAGTAACATTTTGTCGGAAAATGATAGATGTTGAACAGTATTTTAAAGACCTGCAAATTGTACCAGGGTCTTGAAGGCTGTTCAGGCTTAGGGTGACGGTAATAAGCCTAACCACAACTCTGCGTTATATTAGTTCAGTTAAACACCTGGACACCTGAATTTGGTTGAATACAACCAAATAAAAGGCTCCACAAATTTCTTATAGTGCCCCGCCGAGGAGAGCTGAGTAAATATTTACTGTATTTTAAAAATTGATCCCATGTTTGGTCAGAGTAGCTCACCCAATAGCCCGAGATGGAATCAGCCTAAATCTCTTGATGTTTCAGTGGCACTGAAAGCCAGCCCTAGCTTCCAAAGCCAATGGCTCCCATGATTTGTCAGATACTTTGGTGTAAGAAAGCACAGTTAACTTTTCCATTTACTATGCAAGTAGATGCAAGAGTGCACTAAAATCAGTGTAATTTGGCTCCCTCCTAGAAAAGTGGCCCCAGTTAAGTCTCAGCTTCCTAATGGTGTCAGTCCATTCAGTGGGCATTGACCCCTGGATCTTCCGTTCAGTGGTTTCAACTGGCCTCGGTTAAACAATGCGTGATGATTTCTGTTAGATTCTTTCCAGGAGGGTATATTATCTTTCTGTGATTGGGGATGAGTTTGGGAGGGCATGAACAGAGGAAGAGTTATGTAGTCAGAGGACTGATAGGATCTGATGAGGGTCTCCTGTGACTTTGCCTTAAAGTACTGTGGGATTTCCCCCCAGATGATCTTAGTTTTCTATCTTGAGTACCCTAATTTGTATTTTATCTGTTCTGTTCCAAAATGGCCTTAAATCTCAATGTTTTTCAGATTGTGAATCTTGACCTATTAGTGGTTGTTAAATTGAATTAATGGGTCAAAGCAGCACTGAAAAGTATAGAATGAAGCGGAGTAGAAATTAGCAGAGCATATCTTAGGCAGCAGAAAGGAATTATTATGGCAGAACTTTTGTTTCTGTTGTGTGTGTATGAGTACTGAACATTGCTGTAAAACATTCTTTGCATGAGTTGTGATGAGAAAAATGTGATAAAGCACTGATTTAAGGCAGATCGTTTGAAGGTAGAGTTTTAGGTATGTGATAGGCATTAGGAGAGAGAGCTTTAGGGGCAGGAGACCTTCTGTGCATAGCTTCCACCACCCCCTCTGAAGGCAGTCAGCCTCCCACTTTGCCAACTCATTAAGGTCAAACCTTTTGATGTTGTTCTTTTATCCTTGCTTTGTAGAAGACCATCATGAAATCAAAATATTTTCAGTAAATAATAGTTTTCAGCTTATAAGATGCCCATGGTAACCCACTTGATTATGCATTCTAGATTCTAGATGCTATGTTCATCCCAGAAAAGAGGCCAGGTTCAACTCTCAGCCTCTAAGAAGGCCTCCAGCAGGGTATTCTCTAGTCTATTTTGATGAGTCAGTGTTAATATGACTACTACCTTGAAGGGGGTGCACTTATCTGAAAGTATTTCCTGTTTCCAATTAACTTTTAAGTTTTGAAGGTATGTTGCTATTACTTGGCCTAAGTAAGGTATGATTGGCTATATGACATCTCCAGTAGCCAAGGGTTTATTCAAAGGGAGTGAAACAAGCAGGTGGCACTGCTTCTCAAGAACAAAGGTCATGGGGTGCCTGGGTAGCTCAGTCGGTTGAGCCTCTGACTCTTGATTTTGGCTCAGGTCATGATCTTGAGTTTGTGATCTCATGCTGGGCATGGAGCCTGCTTAGGATTCTCTCTTTCCCTCTCCCTCTGCCCTTCCCCTGATCTCTCTTTCTCACTCTAAAAAAAAAAAAAAAAAAAAAAAAAAAAAGAATAAAGGTAACACATAGAAGGAAATGGTTCCTGGATGCTAGGTAGTTCCGTGGAGGCAGGGATGGCTCCATATCTTATTGCTTACCGGCTCATGGAATACTCCACTGAGGATCACAGACAGACTCAGGCAGCCAGTTGCCTTTTGAAGGGACTGTTTTTGGTTGTGTCATTCCATTACCATTCCAGGGGCCCAACTATTCCACTCTGGAATTGCTAACAATTCCCTTCATTCCAAATCAGTGCTATTTGTTACAAGCCTACTAGTACTTTTCCCTTGGGGAAGCATAGAGACAGGGTAGAACTCTTTGATGAAAAGAATGGGGTTTACTCTTGGGCATTTAATTAGTAGAATCTATTTTCAAGCCTCTTCCATCAAGTAACGCCAGCTGATGCCAAGGAGAATGGGAGTCTTGTTGGCTTTGTTGTCTCCATTGAAGTCTCCTTGCATTCACCAAAAGATGCCTTGGAGAAATCTTAGGCCCAGAAGGAGTTAAGCTGTGTGTCTGCACAGTGCGGCTTTGTTCTGGCAACATCCCATCGGTTTAGGTCATTTCTGATGACTTCACTCTCCTGGTGACATCAGCCTCTAATCTCCTGAAGGTGAATTCATGTGCGATTGCTTCAAAATACTCACTCCCTGAGTTCCAGGCCATTCCCGTTGATATATGGACAGAGCTTGTCTTTCCCAGGCCGCAGTCTGGTCTGTGCACTGCATTTGTGCTTACCATATCATATTACTGTGTGGACATTATGTCACTAACTGGCACAGCCCAGCTCAAAAGTGAAATGTGTTTATTACAAGCAAAAACCCAAAAGCGAGCATCAACTCTCCTGCATCCTACCCCCAGGTATAAAATAAAAAGATTAGTGGGATTCCTCCACTGTATTTTGGGTTGATATTCTAATTGTTCTCTCTCTTCTCTCTTTATGTGGCCTGAATGTTGATAGTCTCTTCCTCATAGTTTTCAGTCCACTATACCCACTAACTCTCGAAAATGTTTGGTTACTGATGGCACAAATTAAATATAAATCTTTGAAATAACTTAATTTGGCCTTGTTCTAAAATATCAGTTCTGTGAATGAGGGTCACTTGCTTGCCTTCTAAAACCATTTCCTATACTTTGCCTTTCAAATGTCATGAAAAAATAAAGAGTGGGCAGGAAAGCAACTCAGGTTTATTGGGTGAGTGCCCAGAGTTGGCTTTGACCAAGATGGTGTTGCTGTGCACTTGTCCAATGCTGACAGAGGTGTGCATGCCTCTAGGTATTGTGGAACATGGACTGGAAGGGTCCCTGGAGCTTGTCTAGTCTCAGAGGCCAGTGTAAGCACATTTTATGCCCTTTACTGCCCTTTTTCTGTTATGTACAGACTGTGGTGACACCCAGTTATGTTACCAGGGATTCAGAATGTCACAGTGCCTCCGTGAGCCCTGTTGTTCTCCCATGGTTCCCACCCCTGAAGGGAGGGAATGTGCTGTACTTGAGGTCCTGTGTCTTCTGTTGGGACCTAAGCCAAAATGGGCAGAGGAGGGGAGCCTCTCTGCAGAGAAGCACAGTCCTTACACAATTTCCAGGATCCGGTACATCCATTTCTTTTTCTGATTAATGGCTCTTGGCAGTCAACTGTAGCTTCTGGTGGACATAACCAGCAGGGTACACACTGAGGTTTAAAATCATGTCAGGGAAGTTTCATACTAACACAGTATTTTTAAGAGGAGAGACTGGTGTTTAAATGAACCAATACAATGCCACTTTCACTGTTTATCTTCATTTCATATTGAAGGGAAAGAAAGCAATGAATAGAGCTATTCACCCTTCCAAGAAGAATGGTGCAGTTTTCAGATAGTCCTGACTACGTATATTTAGTTTTGGGGTCAGCCTACAGATTACAGGGGTACCGAGAAGATACTCTTTTCCCCCTTCCTCTTCACAAAATAAATTTAGAGGATTTTTTTGAGGAAGGAAATAAAGTCACTGGATGACTTGCAAATATATTTTTAAATGCAGGAATGGTTAGGCTTTCTGAGTTTCAGATCTGTTTTAGTTGAGGGTGGGGGTGGGGGTGGGGGTGGGAGACTGGCTGTAACAGAGGAAACTCGGGGAATCTTAGTCTAAGATGTTGGCACTATTACCATTCACATCTGCTCAGGATATACAAAGATATTAGATTTTTTTAAAGGTTTAATATAAAGTACAATAAATTTCTTTCTCCTTTTGCTGCATCTCCAAGGAGGTAGAAATATTAGAGAACCCTCTTTACAAACGCTTTCTCAATGCCATTCTCTTCTCTGGTTCATGCAGAGAAAAAAATAGGAGAAAGAATACAGGAAAAAAAAAAACCCTCGCAACCTAATTAAAATAAGTGAAAATTAAAAAAAAAAAAAAAACCTTCTTGTGCCTTACTTATTCTCTTCTGGCAGCCATGACTGTTTACGTACGCATACTTTATACACGCACATGCTTTAGACACACCCATATTTACTCCCTTCCCCCCAAATAAATACTCCTGAGGAATTGGAATTTCCCACTTCCCTGCTGTCTGTAAGCTTCTTGAAAATGAGATGGTAGAACCTTCTTATTTGGCTGAGAAGTCTGGAAGAAGTCCTCCTTCCTAGCAGTAAAATGCCTCATACGGACAGGGGGTTGTAGTCTCATTTGGAGATGAAAAGTAGTGGTGGACGTCTGCTGTTTGGGCAGGGAGGAGGGCGGTTGGAATAAGGAGCCAGCAGTTGATGGGCCCTGTGTCTTTCCCACGCACACTGTCGGGGTGGTCCTTGGAGAGAGAGTGCTTTATTTCTGTTCCTGAGAAGACAGAGAGATGTTTGCTTTTGTAGTTGGACAGGAAAGGCTGGCAGTGTCTGTAGCAAGCTAGGTAGTCTGTGCATTGTATGCATTTATTTGTTTGCATTTATTCCTGCTTTTTGCAAACTAACCTTTGATGAGCATGCCTTGCTGTTAGTCTGCTGAGTACTTTTCCTCCTGGGAGATGGCTAAACCACCACCAAGGCGAAACCACCCAGTTTGTCCACTGTCTCACCAACTCCCCCCACACCCCCCAGCGGGGAAAGCCTCCCATTCCATACCTCCCTCCTGGAGTCTTCTGCTTAAATTAGGCTCATGCCAAGCTTGTGCCAAGCTCAGGACCGGCAGGGCCATCACACTAGACGCAGACTAGGGAAGATGCCGGTGGCTGGAGGTACAGAGGAGAGGGAGCCTGTCTGCCAAAGTTGACGTGCACGTGTACATCCACCAATGTGTGTGATGGGAGCATGTCTCAGCAAACCCTTCCCTGAGGCTCTGCCATCTACTACTGCCCGTGTGATCCTGAGCAAGAACCATAGCTCCACACAAGATGTGTATCCTTTGTCCTGGAATTCTGGCTCCGAAGAGAAGTTCTCGCTGGAGCCATCAGTACCTGCAGCCAATGGGACAATAAGCAATGATACAGTTGTGCTCACCAAGTATTGGTTTAATTAGTAAAAGAACTAATTTGGTGAACAAGTGTTTTGGGTAATCTTCCCTATCTAGAAGGCCAGGTGAGGGGCTCCAGATAATGAGCGAACAGGCACTACCTGACCTGCCCCACCCCACTAAGTTCTTTTGAGTTTGTGATCTGGTCTGAGACTAGGCACATTATCTGATGTGACATTCCCACAGGACCAGCCACCTCAAGAGGACCTCGTGTTAGCCCCAGTGGCGACCAAATGAATGATGACTAGTGAAAACACACTGTGGTACCTTCAATTTGTATCCTGTGCCTAGAGCAGAGCCTGGGCAATACACAGGCACTCAGGAACTACTTGATGGGTTGAATTGTTGAAATCAACTAAAATTTGCTATATAAAATAAACCCTGAACATGAAAACGGAAGCTATAGATACATCCTAATGTTTCAATGATCCCAGGGATGTAAAACATAGTTTTTGTTTTTTAATGTTTATTTATTTTTTTAGAGAGAGACAGAGTGCAAGCAGGGAGGGGCAGAGAGAGAGGGAGACACAGAATCCGAAGCAGGCTCCAGGCTCTGAGCTGTCAGCACAGAGCCCGACACAGGGCTTGAACCCACAAACTGTGAGATCATGACCTGAGCCAAAGTTGGACGCTTAACCAACTAAGCCACACAGGTGCCCCAAACATACGGTTCTTTGAAAGGACCCATCCTGATATTCTTACTCAAGTATACCTACTTTTCTTCCATTTGACGTTTTAATAGTGTGGTCGTGGAGACAGCTTCCAAAATGGACTAAATCTATGAGTGGGGATCCACAATTTTCTCCAAAATGGGGGAGGCTTCATATAGTATCTTTCTGGTCTGCTGTTTAATCTTTAGTTAAGGAATTCAAGGAGGTAACTTCCATGGAGGTGGCTTCTCAGATGACGATTTTCTTATAATATCTTCACTCAGTTTTTTGACAAAAAAGTGGTAGCTTTTTCATTGTTCATTCATTCCACACAATTTTTAATATTGCTTATTTTCTCCCCTCCCCCCCTTACTCCCTCTTGGCCACCCCTAGCACCCTGCACTGGATTGGGATTGCTCCATGAGGACAGTGATCATGCCTGACTTGTTCAACACTGAGGTTCAACCTCAGCACCTTGCCCAACACCTGGGCTGTAGACGATGTTTAATATTATTGTGTTTAATGAATGAATTGATAGGAATGAATGATGACTAGTAAAAACACAGGGGTTCCTGCCCTGGCTTGGTTTATTGCACTAGATCCTGACAACTATCAGCACATGTGAAAAAACAATTGAGAGTCATTTCTCTGGTGAATCTAGTTTTGGCAGTGGGTGATTGGTGTTTGGCCAACAGCTTCTCATTGTAGGCGTTACTCATACATAAGCCATAGAAGTCTGCCCAGAGAAGTCTGGTTTTGTTGCTGTTGTTGTTAATTTAGTATCATAAAAGTTGTGGAATATTACATACACAAAAACTGCATATAACAAGTATGTACAGCTTAATAATGTATCATAAACCAAATAATTGTTGAACTACTACCAAGAAATAGAGCATTACCAGCTTCTAGGAGACCCCTTTCATGATCTTTCCCAATCATCAATTCCTTTCTCCCTCCAAAGGTAACCACTACCCCAACTTTTATTATAATAACATCTTTGTTTTTCTTTATGTTTTACCACCTGAAAATGTTTGTGTCCCCAGATGCAAAGATTTAGTTTGGCTTATTATTATTATTTTTTGGACACTATATTAAAGTGAAGCCATTTAGTATTATGTCTTTATTTTGTCTGCCTTCTTTGTTACACCATTACTTTTTGGGAGTAATCCATGTTGTTATGAATAGATATAGTTTATTTTTTTATTACTGTGTTGTATTCCATTATAATATAAATATACCACAATTTATTTATCTACTGTTGGACTTTTTCTCATTTTTTCCTATGAAAAATAATATTTCTATTACATTCTTCTTAACATCTTTGCATGTGTATTTTGGTGAAATTGATGAGCCAGAGGACAGGAGTATCTTCAGTGTTAGTAGATAATGCTAAGCTGTTTTCCAAAATGGTTGTACTAAATTTTCCCCCCCTTTCCCCATCAGACATATAGAGGGTTCCCATTGGCCTACATCTTTGCCAGTATTGGTGTTATCAATCTTTTTAAGTTTAGTCATTCTGGTATTTCACTGTGGTTTTTATTTTCCACTCTCTGATTACCTAGTACCTGTGCAGTGGAGTATCTTTTCTTATGTAAGTTAGCATTTGGATATTAACTTCTGGAGGTATCTTTTCAAGTGTCTTATTCCTTTTTTTTCTACTGAGTTGTTTGTCTTTTTCTTATTGATTTGTAGGAGCTGTTTAAATATCCTAGATATGAGCCTTTTGTGAGATATATATGCAAATATGTTCTCATGCTCTGTGATTTCTTAATGGTATCTTCTGATGGATAGAAATTCTTAATTTTAATGGAGTCAATTTGATCTATGTTTTCCTTTACAGTTAATATTTTTTGTGTTCTGTTTAAGATGTCTTTCTCTCCCCAGAGATTATGAATATATTTGCCAATATTTTATACTTTTTTGTTTATTTATTTTTGACAGAGAGAGAGAGAGAGCAGGGGAGGTAGAGAGAGAGGGAGAGGGAGAGGGAGAGGGAGAGGGAGAGGGAGAGGGAGAGGGAGAGGGAGAGGGAGAGGGAGAGGGAGAGAGAGAGAGAGAGAGAGAGAGAGAGAGAGAATCCCAAGCAGGTTCTACACTGTCAGTATAGAGCCCAATGTGGGGCTTGAACTCATGAACTCATGAACTGTGAGATTCTGAGCTGAAATAAAGAGTTGATCACTTAAAAGACTGAGCCACCTAGGTGCCCTGCCAATGTTATATTCTAACAGGTTATTGTTTTATCTTTTTCATTTGTCCACCTGAATTGATGTTTGTGTATAGTGTGAGAAAGGAAGTTGAATTTCAACTTTTTTTCCATATTGATATTCTATTGTGTCATCTTTGTCATAAACCTATCTTTCTGGACTATTTTATTTCATTCTATTTCTCCATTTTTAAGTTAATATTACACTGTTTTATTTACTATGCTTTTTAGTTAGTCTTGGTGTTGAGTAGATGGAGTCTTCCAAAATTATTCTTTTTAAACCATATCTTAACTATTATAGGATGTTGCATTTATATGTAAGTATTGGAATCAGCTTATCAAATCTTAACTCTTCATCTTCAAAGTTGAGATATTCATGGGGATTTTGTAGACTCTATAGATTAATTTACACAGAACTTATGTCTTTACTATATCAAGTCTTTAGATCTAAGAACAAGTCCTCTCTATTTTTTTAGACCTTTATTTTTTCAATAATGTTTGGATTTTCTGAGTTATTTTTTATGTATGGTATAAGTTATGTATCAAAGTTAATTTTTGCATGTAGACATCCTATTGTTCCTGCACCATTTGTTAAAAAGGCTATTATTTCTCCATTGAATTGACTTTGTACTTTTGTTGAATATCAGTTGTCCACAAATGTTTGCATCTATTTCTGGACTTTTTGTCCAATTCCAGTGATCTGTCATCCTTATGCCCATACCACACTGTGTTGGTTACTATAATTTATAACTCTTAAAATCAAGTAGCGTCAATCCTCCAACTTTGTTCATACCTTTTGAAATTGTTCTGGCTACACCAGGTCCTTTGCATTTCCATATGAAAATTTTTAGAATTAATTTGTTAATTTCTACAAAAATGCCCACTGATATTTTGATTAAGATTGTGTGTTGCATCTATAGATCAGTTTAGCAAAATTTTACATCTTAAAAATATTGAGTACTCTAATCCATAAGCAAGATATAGCTCTCCATTCATTTGATCTTAAATTTTCTCAGCAGTGTTATGTTATTTTTCTAAGATTTTCTAATTTTTTGTTGTTATTGTGAATATTTTTAAAATTTCATATTCTGATCGCTCATTGTATGTAGAAATATGATTAATTCTTATTTATTGATATTATAATGCTGTGACCTTGCTGTATTAGTTAGCTCATTATTACTTCTAGTACCTTCTTTCTACATTCCATCAAATTTTCATCCAGATGATCGTGTGATCTTCCTTTTCCTTTTCCCTTTCCCTTTCCAATCTTTATGCCTTTGATTTGTTTTTTATCTTTTTACACTTGTTATAACCTTCAGTATAATGTTGACTAAAAGCAGTGAGAGTAGACGTTCTTGTCTTGTTCCTGATCTTAGAAGGAATCCACCCTATGAAGTGTGATGTTGACTCTAGGTTTTTTTATAGATATCCTGTGTCCATTTGAGGAAGTTCCTTTCTATTCCTAATTTTCTGGGAGTTTTTTTTTAATGTTTATTTATTTTTGAGACAGAGAGAGACAGAGCATGAACGGGGGAGGGTCAGAGAGAGGGAGACACAGAATCTGAAACAGGTTCCAGGCTCTGAGCTGTCAGCACAGAGCCCGACGTGGGTCTCGAACTCACGGACCGCCGGATCATGACCTGAGCCAAAGTTGGACGCTTAACTGACTGAGCCACCCAGGCGCCCTGGGAGTTGTTTTTTTTTGTTTTTGTTTTTTTTTTATAAGAATAAAGTTTGGATTTGGTCATATACTTTCTATAGATGTATTGAAATGATACATGTTTTTTCTTTTTTAGTTTGGTAATATGGCGAATTACATTGATATTTTTGAATGTTAAATCAGCCTTGAATTCCTGGGACAAACTCCACTTGGTTATGAAATTTTATCCTTGTTAACTGTTGTTGAATCTGATTCACCAAAACTGTGTTTAGAACTTTTGTATTCATTTTTATGAGGAATATTGACTGTAGTTTTCACGTAATGCCTTTGGTTTTGCTATCAGTGTATTGATGATTTGCAGAATGAATTGGGAAATATCCCCTCTTCTTTAACTTTCTGGAAAAGTCTGTGTAGAAATGGTCTTATTTATTCCTTAAATGTTCAGTTGAAAGTACCAGGAAAGCCATTTGGGCCTGGGGTTTTTTTTGTAGGAAGAGTTTTAACCACAAATTTAATTTTTCTTAGAACATTAACTTTATCCCACACTTTACATGATGACTAGATTTTGCTTGGATTTTTTGATGGTGTTGCTTCTCT
This sequence comes from Panthera pardus, assembly GCF_024362965.1. NCBI lineage: Eukaryota > Metazoa > Chordata > Mammalia > Carnivora > Felidae > Panthera > Panthera pardus. The sequence goes on from NW_026526654.1 coordinate 70,093,190, forward strand.
AGAAAGTCAGGCAAGTGGAGACTACTCGTAGTGTTTCTCAGGCTCACTTTAATCAATTAGTCCATCTTGAGTCATTTTTCTGACTATTCTCTGGGACCCACTGGCTAATCATTGTTACCAAAACTTAAATTCTCTTTTCTTCCTTATTGTTCTGCCACCCTTACCTCCAGGAAGCACTTGCTGATTAGACCCATACTGAAGGTTCTCAGTCTCAGCTGAACTTCAGTATCACTCAGGTACCATTTTACTTTGTCCTAGTTAACAGCTTTTTCCATAGTCCACAGTGGCTGTTCAAGTTTCTCAGGTTCCTATTTTTCACATCTCCCTTCTATTCTAAGATTATCAGGTTCACTTATGTCTTTACTGAGGCCCTGCTACATGTTTAATCCTCTGTTTGGCACTAGTTATACAAAGGCCCTTGACTTCAAGGATTTCACAATTTCATAAAAGAAAAAGAGTAAGACTGAAAGAAAGCTCAAAGAGAAATAATGATTCAAAGAAGGATATGGACAGAATCTAACAAAAAAAATTAGAAACAAAAAAATCTAATACAACGTTTCATGTATTAACAGAGGTATGCATATGTATAAAAATATCATATCACATACATATATACATATTTCACACATCTTTTATCCATTCGTCTATCAGTGGACACTTGGGTTGTTTCTATATTTTGGCTATTATGAATAATGCTCTAATGAACATGAATGCAGGTATTTCTTTGAGATATTGCTTTCATTTCCTTTGAATATATACCCACAAGTGAGATTGCTGAATCATACGGTAGTTCTATTTTTAATTTTTTAAGGAACTTCTAAACTGTTTTCCATAAGAGTTGTAACAATTACATTCCCACTGACAGTGCACAAGGACTCCCTTTCCTACATAGCCTCATCAAAACTTGTTATCTTTTGTCTTTTTGATTATAATCATTTTACTAGGTGTGAGGTGATACTTAATCATGGTTTTGTTTTGCGTTTCCCTGATAATTAGTGATATTCAGTTTCTTTTCATATACTTGTTGGCCACTTGTATGTTTTCTTTTGAGAAATGTCAATTCAGGTCCTTTACCCATTCTTTAATCTGGTTATTTGTTTTCTTGTTATTGAGTTGAGTTCCTTATATATTTTGGATATTAACCCCTTGACAGATATATGGTTTGCAAATATTTTCTCTCATTTCACAGGTTGCTTCTTTACCTTGTTAATTGTTTCCTTTGCTGTGAAGAAGCTTTTTAGTTTGATGCAATTCCATTTGTCTATTTTTGCTTTTGTTGCTTATGCTTTTGGGATCATACCCCAAAAATAATTGTCCAGATCATTGTAAAGCAGCTTTTCCCTCTGTTTTCTGCTAACAGTTTTATGGTTTTAGATACTATATTTAAGTCTTTAATCTATTTTGAGTTGGTTTTTGTATACAGAGTGAGATAAGGGCCTAATTTCATTCTTCTGCATGTGGAAAACCAGTTTTCTCAGCACCATTTATTGAAGAGATTTTCCTTGTCCTAATTTTATTTTATTTTTTTATTTTAAAGTTGTTGATCCACTATCTTCTTGTTTTCATGATTTCTAACAGGAAATTTTCTGTCAGTCTGATCTTTGTTCCTGTGGCTATTTTTTAAGATTTTATTTATTTATTTATTTATTTATTTATTTATTTATTTATTTATTTTAAATCTACCAGGGGTTTTGAGCAATTTGATTATGATGGGTTTTGGTGTAATTTTCTTTACATTTCTTGTCCTTGAGGTTTCTTGAGCTTCTTGGATATGTGGATTTATGATTTTCATCGTATCTGGAAAACTTTTGACCATTATTTCTTTTGCAGTATTTTGGCATTATTTTTCTTGCTTCCTTTCTCTCTCTTTCATTGGGGACTCCAATTACCTGTATATTAGACTGTGTGAAGTTGTACTATAGTTCACTTGTAGTTATTTTTAAAGTCTTTTTGTGTTTTATTTCAGTGACATTTTCTTCTCAGTGTCCTAGCTTCTGAATTTCTTCTTGTGTAGCTTTCATCTCTAGTAGTCTGATTTTTTAAAATATCTTTTCTGTCTCTACTTAACTTTTTGAATTTATGTAATATACTTATAATATTCTTTTAAATGCCCTTGTCCGTTAATTTTAACATCTCTTTCAGTTTTGGATTGTTTGATTTTTTTCCTCAATACTTTCCTGTTTGCTTTGCATGTGTGTTTGGGACAGCTCCCAAAACAGCCTGTCAACATGAAGGCCAAATTCTTTAGTAGAAGAGCTGAGGAGAAGATTAAGGGTGTAAGGGGAGGGGGCGGTGCCGAGTCCTAGAAACTTGAAGCTATGTAGAGGGAGGTTCATTAAATGCTAACAAGGGCTTTAAATTTTTTTTAATGTTTATTTTTGAGAGAGAGAGAGAGAGAGCGTGAGCAGGAGAGGAGCAGAGAGAGAGAGAAAAAGAGAGAGAGAGAGAGAAACACCAAATCCAAAGCAGGCTCTAGGCTCTGAGCTGTCAGCACAGAGCCCAATGTGGGACTTGAACTCATGAACCACGAAATCATGACCTGAGCTGAAGTCGGACGCTTAACTGACTGAGCCACCCAGGCACCCCCCCACCTTTTTAAAAATCTTTAAACCTGTTTACTTATTTACTTGGGATTTTTTATTTACATAATGTTCACACAAATACATTCTGATAAAGAATCAAGTAATACAAAGACTATGGAGGAGAAGAGGAGTTCATTTTATGGCTACTCTTGGTATCATTTTCCACTCTAAAAGGTAATTGCTGTTAACATTTTGTTGTAACTCTTTTTAGTTTCCCTTCTATGCATCTTCATGTACATATATGTCCACACACATTGATATCACACTTTTTTTGTGTGATATCACACAAGGTCTTGATGATCATTTCCTGTTAGTACTGAGCATCTTCAACACTGAACACCCTGTATTCCACTTTTAAATAATCTCCCTCCATCCTCTTCTGGTCCATAGGGACATCCCCATGTTCTCAGATATGTCTTTTCTCCCTCAGTGATAGCTCGTGCGATTCCAGCACCTGCCTGAACCTGTAGGCCTTTTCTCTTCCTGGTGATGGTGATGCATGTAAGTCCCCCACTGAACTATGGGCTCTGTAGCATGGACATTGGGTCCCATCCACCATGGTATCTCCAGGGCAGGGTGGGCTCATGAGTGTTATGAAATAGTAAAGACAGATGAATACTATTTCTCCACACCCCTTTCATCTTCACTCAATGGGACCCATCCTGGAGGAGCAAGAGGATTACTATTCTTTGTAATTGTTTTGTACAGTTCTTCCCTGGCCTCTGCCAGTTTCCTCACATGTGTGCACTGGTCAGTATTTTGAGTAAGTGGAGACCCTCTACAAATGTCCAGTTCTCTTTCCCTATACAGCTCTTGCTTCTCCCTGTATCCTGATAATGTCAAAAAAATTTTTTTTAATGTTTATTTATTTTTTGAGAGAGAGACAGAGTGCAAGTAGGGAAGGGGCAGAGAGGGAGACACAGAATCCAAAGCAGGCTCCAGGCTCTGAGCTGTCAACACAGACCCTGATGCGGGGCTTGAACTCGAGATCATGACCTGAGCTGAAGACAGAGACTTAACTGACTGAGCCACCCAGGCGCCCCGTGTATCCTGATAACTTTAGCCACACTGGTCTTTCCAAACTCAGGTGCATGGTAAAACACCACAGGGAGTCTGCAGACTGCATCTCAGTTTTCCCTTCCTGTGCGATGGCCTGGAAACTATTTCATGGCAGTAGGCTGGGGCTGTCGTAGGGCTCTCCTCATTCTTTTTCTGTCCTTTGTCTTCTCTTAGGTTCTGTTCTGGTAATTATTCACTATCACGTTAACTTTCTCACAGCATCAAACATTTTTAAAATAGTTTATCCTGTTACTCTACTATTCTTTTGTAAAAGGTTTGGCAGTAATTACTGTCTGCAATTGTTGGAATAAGAGCCCCAAACCTTTTCGTTTCAACCAAGTATTTTTCAGATAAGTGAGCAGTTGTTTCAGGTGTGGAGGGGTCCTCGGGTAGAATCTAAGTGGGATTTAGAACTGGTCGTCTGACATGTCTGGCAGTTTTGGTGGAAAAGCCAACTGGAAACCTCTCTTCTGATGAGGACTGAGGAGATGCTTGAGAGGGTGCTCATCCCGGGTGGCACCCAGAGCCAGCCGGGTAAGGTTGACTCAATAATGAAATCTTGGGGCCCCTGGGTGGCTCAGTCAGTTGAGTGACTGACTCTTGATTTCGACTCAGGTCGTGATCCCAAGGTCATGGGATCAAGGCCTGCATCTGGCCCTGTGCTGAGCATGGAGCCTGCTTAAGATTCTGTCTCTCTCAGCCTCTGCCCCTTTCCTCTGCTGCTGTGCGTGGTCTCCCTCTCTCTCTCTAGGGAAAAAAAAAAAAAGAATGAAATCTTAGTTATCAGCGAGGAGGAGGATTGAGAATGATGTCAGTCATTCATATTTCTGTCCAGCTCCCATTGGTTTATGAGGACTGTATATATAGAGAGTTCACTGTATGTTAAAACAGAAAGGGCACATTTACTAAACTTTTTTTTTTTTTTTAAGGAGGCAAAGTCCATTCATCAGCATGTAGGAGTGGGAATCAGTGTAATTTGAGCGTTTACTGTTAATATGACTCTTTACTCACACCCCAGCTGGTGAGGCTTGGAGAAATCAGGTTATAAGAAGCCAAGTTAGCCTGGGTGCAGCTGAAACTTGACAGAGCTTCGTTAGAAGAAATAGTAGTTAGAAGGAATAGTAGTCCTTGGCACAGACCCATTGTCCGTTAGAAACTAGCCTGAGGCCAGAAATTCATTTTACCTTGACCTCAGAATATCCATCAGATGGCAAGGTTCTCTCCTGGGACTGATATTGTTCTGGGCTGATATGCAGAGAGATTGACTTAAGAGTTCTTAAATTTTGGAAATGAGTCACACATAGGGTCAGGTTTGCTAAAACTTAACGTGCTGAAACTGCCTGGAGGCAATTTGTTGGTAACCTGTAGGCACTGGGCAAGATATAAAAACATTAATACGATGCATAAAATGAAAGACGAATAGTGGAGGTGAGGAGTGGGGGAAGCTATCTGCAGTGAACATAGCTCTAGTTCACAAGATGAAATCTATATTTCACTCAGCAGAAGGTACAAATCTGTATCGCATTAACTCTGCAGTTTTAACTAAAACAAAGACAGGATGGCAAATATTTAAACAGTGATTAAAACATTGCCCAGGCAATAGGAAATGCCTCCTCTTGCCAACTGTTTGCTTGGACAAAATAAAGTAAATGAGGGGCACACAAACCATGTCTTCCTGGTTGCTCTCAGGGACACTTCTCTGGCATAAGGGCAGCTCCCTCAAACATTAACTGAAGTCCTGTGGGTCCCTCTGGAAAGAGCCTAATGGAAAGAACTCTGAAAACTGTCGATGGCTAAAAGGGGATGTAATATATATTTTTCTTTTAACATATTTTACGTGTGTAAGTGACAGGGTGCAATCAGAGCAGATTTCCCTACCACAAGTTTGAGTGCTTAACTTAAAACAAACCCATATTTGATTTGGTAGCATAACTCTCCCCTCATCCCCTAATTTGGCTCTTTGCCCACTGTTCATCTAATTGCCATGGGTGCAGCCTGAGATTCTATGGCCCTTAAGGGCAACTTGAAGAAAATAGTGCCATTACTAATTATAGTGATGTTGTGATTGAAATTAATACTCTATACTTTGAAATACCTAAACTGATGTGAGAGCACAGAAGCACCTGAATATTCCCCATAAATCTATAGTCTGTTAAAGTTCACCATGGCCATCATGTCATAAGTTACACTGGGAAATTCTCATTTCGGCTTTCAGTCAGGATGACCACAATTTTGATCAAATCTCGCTCAGTGTTTTCTCCAGTCATATTAAAGGTGAGGCCTTTTGGTACGTTGGCCCAAAGTGGTAACGATGCTGCCGTGCTCTTTTGTAGACAGGCGAATGAGTGAGCTGGTAACTTAAATCACTTCGGTAAATAGTATTCACTGTCACATTCTCAACATTGGATTAAATACCGCAAATGAGCGGCCAAGAGAAAAGAGTGTTATGAATTGAATTGTGTCCCCTCAAAAGAGATATGTTGAATTCTTAGCCCTGAGTGCCTCAGAATATGATCTTATTTGGAAATAAGATCATTGTAATTCATTAAGAGGAAGTCATACTGGAGTAGAGTGGGCTCCGAATCCAATATGGCTGGTGTCTTTATAAGAATGGCCATGTGAAGACGCAGACTCAGGGAGAACTCTATGCATGAATGAAGGCAGAGATTGGAGTTAGGCATTTGCAAGCCAACCACTGCCGTAGATTGACAGCAAACCACTGGAAGCTAGTAGAGAAATAAGGAAAGATTGTCACCTATAGGTTTTAATGACAATGTGGCCCTGCTGACATCTTGATTTTGGACTTCTAATATCCTGAACTGTGAGACAATTAATTTCGGTTGCTTTAAGCCACCCAGTTTGTGCTACTTGGTTCTGACATCCCTAGAAACTAATATAATTCGGAATGCCTCTTGTCTTCAGGACACATGGAATCTGGGATGGATATGATACATACACAGGGTGTAGTGAGAATGAAATGTGGAATATAGGGAGGGTCAGTCAAGACAAAGATACTAGAGGAGGTCAACTTTAATCTGATTTCAAAGTGTCATGAGGAGAGTCCTCAAAGACATTGGAAGTGACTTTTTTCCCCTTGTGAAGTCTGGAACCAAGAGAAGGCTATCTGTAAAATGGATGAAATGTCCAGATCTTTCTCTTCCCACAATACAGATTCAAATGATACAAACTAGCCCTAGCTTGACAGACACCCTCTTTATTACTAGTGAGCCAACAAAAGTATAGACTAGCTTAATTACATAGATAAAAAGGAATTTGAAATGTGGAATGTTAGAGCCAAGGATCCAGTAGCTAATTATCCCGCATTCAATGTAACTATCCTAACCCTAGTAGCTGTTCTAAAACCTAAATGGCTAGAACCCTGAGAAAACTTTCTTTTAAAGCACTGAACAGAGGGGGCACCTGGGTAGCTCAGTCAGTTAAGCATCCTACTTCGGTTCAGGTCATGATCTCACGGCTCTTGAGTTTGAGCGCCACGTTGGGCTCTGTGCTGACAGCTTAGAGCCTGGGGCCTGCTTCAGATTTTATGTCCCCCTGCCTCTCTCTGCCCCTCCCCTGCTTGCACTGTCTCTCTCTCTCTCAAAGATAAATAAACATTAAAAAAATTAATGTGATGAACAGAAATTCCACCTCTCTGCATTTGGTGATTTAGTGCGAATGTGGATCCAGGGCCAGTCTAACAGCCCATCCCAGCCCTCATAGCATGAAAGCAGAATGCTCGGTTCCATGCCTATGGTAGGGTGCTCCACAAAGCTCTGGTTCTCCTGGTTGGTTACCCACCATACAAGGGCCACATCAGCTCTCTAAAATGAATATCTCGCCACATAACTTCTTCTATACAACCTTTTGGTGGCTCTGGCTGCCTACGGATCAAATCTTAGCATGATGTAATAACAAGCCTCCATGATCCATTCCCTCTCTGGGTTCCTCCCCTGCCATACTCTCCCTTTAATTTTATATCTAGCTACACAAAATTACTTGTTTACACAATACAACCTTATATGTGTCCTGCCCCTGTAACTTTTTTTTTTTTTTTTAATTTTTGAGACAGAGACAGACAGAGCATGAACGGGGAGGGTCAGAGAGAGGGAGACACAGAATCTGAAACAGGCTCCAGGCTCTGAGCTGTCAGCACAGAGCCCGACGCGGGGCTTGAACTCACGGACTGCGAGATCATGACCTGAGCCGAAGTCGGACGCTTAACCGACTGAGCCACCCAGGCGCCCCCCTGCCCCTGTAACTTTAATTTACTATCTCCCAAACATAAAATGCCTTTACTTCTTTTTCTATTGGGAAAACTTTAGTTAATCTTCAAAACTTTTTTTTAAATTAATTTATTTTCATGTTAGTTGACATACGGTGTTGTCTTGGCTTCAGGAGTAGAACCCAGTGATTTCATCTCTTACATATGACACCCAGTGCTCATCTCAAAAAGTGCCCTCCTTAATGCCCATCACCCATTTAACCCACCCCCAAGCCCCCACTCCAGCACCCCTTAGTTTGTTCTCTGTATTTAAGAGTCTATTATGGTTTGCCTCCCTCTGTGCTTTTATCTTATTTTTCCTTCCCTTCCCCTATGGTTATCTGTTGAGTTTCTCAAATTCCACATATGAGTGAAATCATATGATATCTGTCTTTCTCTGACCAACTTATTTCACTTAGCATAATACCCTCCAGTTCTATCCACATTTTTGCAAAAGATTTCATTCATTTTGATCACCCAGTAGTATTCCATTGTATATATATATATATACCACATCTTCTTTACGCATTCAGCAGTTGATGGACATTTGTGCTCTTCCCATAATTTGGCTATTGTTAATAGTGCTGCTATAAACATTGGTGTGCATGTGCCCTTTTGAATCAGCTTTTTCGTATCCATTGGATAAATTCCTAGTAGTGCAACTGCTGGGTTAGAGGGTAGTTCTATTTTTAATTTTTTAAAAAACTTCCATACTGTTTTCCAGAGTGGCTGCACCAGTTTACATTCCCACCAACAGTGCAAAAGGGTTCCTCTTTCTCCACCTCCTTGCCAATATCTGTTGTTGCCCGAGTTGTTAATTTTAGCCCTTTTGACTGGTGTGAGGTGGTATCTCATTGTGGTTTTGATTTGTATTTCCCTGATGATGAATGATGTTGATCATCTATTCATGTGTCTGTTAGCCATCTGGATGTATTCTTTGGAAAAGTGTCTATTCATGCCTTCTGACCATTTATTCACTGGATTATTTGTTTTTTTTTGGGCGTTGAGTTTGGTAAGTTCTTCATAGATTTTGGATACTAACCCTTTATCTGATATGTCATTTGCCAATATCTTCTCCCATTCTGTCGGTTACCTTTTAGTTTTGTTGGCTATTTCCTTTGCTGTGCAGAAGCTTTTTATCTTGATGAGGTCCCAATATCTCATTTTGGCTTTTATTTCCCTTGCCTCCAGAAACATGTCAAGTATGAAGTTGCTATGGCCTAAGTCAAAGGGGTTACTACCTGTTTTCTCCTGTAGGATTTTGATGGTTCTTGGTCTCACATTTAGATCTTTCCTTCATTTTGAATTTATTTTTGTGTATGGTGTAAGAAAGTGGTCCAGGTTCATTCTTCTGCATGTTGCTGTCCCATTCTCCCAGCACCATTTGCTAAAGAGACTGTCTCTTTCTTTCCATTGGATACTCTTTCCTGCTTTGTTGAAGATTAGTTGGATGTGTATTTGTGGTTCCATTTCTGGGTTCTCTATTTTGTTCCATTGATCTATGTGTCTGTTTTTGTGTCAATACCATACTGTATTGATGATTACAGCTTTGTAATTAATACAGGTTAAAGTCTGGGATTTTGATGCCTCTAGATTTTGTTTTCTTTTTCAACATTACTTTGGCTCTTCAGGGTCTTTTGTGGTTCCATACAAATTTTAGGATTTTTTTTTTCTAGCTCAGTGAAGAATGCTGGTGTTATTTTGATAGAGATTACACTGAATGTATAGGTTGCTTTGGGTAATATTGACATTTTAACAATATTTGTTTTTCCAATCCATGAGCATGGAATGTGAATGTCGTTTCATTTCTTTCTGTCTTCTTCAATTTCTTTCATAAGCTTTCTATAGTTTTCAGGGTACAGATCTTTTACCTCTTTGGTTACATTAATTCCTAGGTATTTTATGGTTTTTGGTATAGTTGTAAATTGGATCGATTCCTTGATATCTCTTTCCTTTGCTTCATTATTGGTATACAGAAATGGAGCCAATTTCTGTACACTGATTTTATATCCTGTGACTTTGCTGAATTCATGGATAAGTTCTAGCAGTTTTTTGGTGGAGTCTTTTGTGTTTTTTATGTGGAGTATCATGTCACCTGTGAAGAGTGAAAGTTTGACTTCTTTGCCAATTTGGATGCCTTTTTTCATTTTGCAGTCAAATGCTCTTCCACTGCCTTTTATTTCATTTTATTGTCTGCTGACACTAGGACTTCCAACACTATTTCTGTTGTTAAACAACAGCGGTGAGTGTGGACATCCCTGTCATTCCTGATCTTAAGAGGGAAGTTCTCGGTTTTTCCCTATTGAGGGTGATATTAGCTGTGGGCCTTTCATATATGACTTTTATGATGTTAAGTTATGTTTCTTCTATCCCAACTTTCTTGAGGGTTTTTATCAAGCATTTTGTCAAATACTTTTTCTGCATCTATTGACAGGATCATATGGTTCTTATCTTTTCTTCTATTAATGTGGAGTGTCACACTGATTGATTTGTGAATATTGAACTAGCCCTGCATCCCAAGAATGAATCCTACTTGGTCATGGTGAATAATTCTTTTAATGTACTGTTGAATTCAATTGCTAGTATCTTAAAATTTTTTTTTAGTGTTTATTTATTTTTGAGGGAGACAGAGTGTGATGGGGCAGGGGAGTGCAAAGAGAGAGGGAGACACAGAGTCTGAAGCAGGCTCCAGGCTCTGAGCTGTCAGCACAGAACCCAATGTGGGGCTTGAACTCACAGACCACAAGATCATGACCTGAGCCAAAGTTGGACACTTAATTGACTGAGCCACACAGGCACCCCTTGATTTACTAGTATCTTGAGAATTTTTGCATCCAGGTTCATCAAGGATATTGGCCTGTAATTCTCCTTTTTAGTGGGATCTTTGGTTTTGGAATCAAGGTAATGCTGGCTTCATAGAATGAGTTTGGAAGCTTTCCTTCTGTTTCTAGTTTTTGGAACAGTTTGAGAAGAATTAGTATTAACTCTGCTTTAAATATCTGGTAGAATTTCCCTGGGACTCTTATTTGTTGGGAGATTTTTGATAATGGATTCCATTTCTTTTTAAAAAAAAAATTTTTTTTTAAACTTTATTCATTGTTGAGAGACAGAGAGAGAGCATGAGCGAGGAAAGGGCAGAGGGAGGGAGACACAGAATCTGAAGCAGGCTCCAGGCTCTGAGCTGTCAGCACAGAGCCCAATGTGGGGCTTGAACTCACAAACTGTGAGATCATGACATGAGCCGAAGTCGGATGCTCAACTGACTGAGCCACCCAGGCGCCCTATGGATTCCATTTCTTTACTGGCTATGGGTCTGTTCAAATTTTCTTTTTTAAAAAATTTTTAAAAATTTAAAAAATTTTTTAATTTTTTAAATATGAAATTCATTGTCAAATTGGTTTCCATACAACAGCCAATGCTCATCCCAAAAGGTGCCCTCCTCAATACCCATTACCCACCCTCCCCTCCCTCCCACCCCCCATCAACCCTCAGTTTGTCCTCAGTTTTTAAGAGTCTCTTATGCTTTGTCTCTTTCTCTCTCTAACCTCTTTTTTTTTTCTTCCCCTCCCCCATGGACTTCTGTTAAGTTTCTCAGGATCCACATGAGAGTGAAAACATATGGTATCTGTCTTTCTCTGCCTGACTTATTTCACTTAGCATAACACTCCAGTTCCATCCACATTGCTACAAAAGGCCATATTTCATTCTTTCTCATTGCCATGTAGTATTACATTGTGTATATAAACCACAATTTCTTTATCCATTCATCAGTTGATGGACATTTAGGCTCTTTCCATAATTTGGCTATTGTTGAAAGTGCCAACATTGGGGTACAAGTGCCCCTATGCATCAGCACTCCCGTATCCCTTGGGTAGATTCCTAGCAGTGCTATTGATGGGTCATAGGGTAGATCTATTTTTAACTTTTTTTTTTTTTCAATATATGAAGTTTATTGTCAAATTGGTTTCCATACAACACCCAGTGCTCATCCCAAAAGGTGCCCTCCTCAATACCCATCACCCACCCTCCCCTCCCTCCTACCCCCCATCAACCCTCAGTTTGTTCTCAGTTTTTAAGAGTCTCTTATATTTTGGTTCCCTCCCTCTCTAACCTCTTTTTTTTTTTCCCCTCCCCCTCCCCCATGGCCTTCTGTTAAGTTTCTCAGGATCCACATAAGAGTGAAAATATACAGTCTCTGTCTTTCTCTGTATGACTTATTTCACTTAGCATAACATTCTCCAGTTCCATCCACGTTGCTACAAAAGGCCATATTTCATTCTTTCTCATTGCCAAGTAATATTCCATTGTGTATATAAACCACAATTTCTTTATCCATTCATCAGTTGATGGACATTTAGGCTCTTTCCATAATTTGGCTATTGTTGAGAGTGCTGCTATAAACATTGGGGTACAAGTGCCCCTATGCATCAGTACTCCTGTATCCCTTGGGTAAATTCCTAGCAGTGCTATTGCTGGGTCATAGGGTAGGTCTATTTTTAATGTTTTGAGGAACCTCTACACTGTTTTCCAGAGCGGCTACACCAGTTTGCATTCCCACCAACAGTGCAAGAGGGTTCCCGTTTCTCCACATCCTCTCCAGCATCTATAGTCTCCTGATTTGTTCATTTTGGCCACTCTGACTGGCGGTGAGGTGATATCGGAGTGTGGTTTTGATTTGTATTTCCCTGATGAGGAGCGACGTTGAGCATCTTTTCATGTGCCTGTTGGCCATCCGGATGTCTTCTTTAGAGAAGTGTCTATTCATGTTTTCTGCCCATTTCTTCACTGGGTTATTTATTTTTCGGGTGTGGAGTTTGGTGAGCTCTTTATAGATTTTGGATACTAGCCCTTTGTCTGCTATGTCATTTGCAAATATCTTTTCCCATTCCGTTGGTTGCCTTTTAGTTTTGTTGATTGTTTCCTTAGCTGTGCAGAAGCTTTTTATCTTCATGAGGTCCCAATAGTTCATTTTTGCTTTTAATTCCCTTGCCTTTGGGGATGTGTCAAGTAAGAAATTGCTGTGGCTGAGGTCCGAGAGGTTTTTTCCTGCTTTCTCCTCTAGGGTTTTGATGGTTTCCTGTCTCACATTCAGGTCCTTTATCCATTTTGAGTTTGCTTTTGTGAATGGTGTAAGAAAGTGGTCTAGTTTCATCCTTCTGCATGTTGTTGTCCAGTTGTCCCAGCATCATTTGTTAAAGAGACTGTATTTTTTCCATTGGATATTCTTTCCTGCTTTGTCAAAGATTAGTTGGCCATACGTTTGTGGGTCTAGTTCTGGGGTTTCTATTCTATTCCATTCTGTTCAAATTTTCTATTTCTTCCCATTTAAGTTTTGGTAGTGTGTGAATGTCTAGGAATTTGTCCATTTCTTCCAGATTGTCCAGTTTGTTGGCATATAGTTTTTCATAGTATTCTCTTATAATTGTTTATATTTCTACAGTGTTGGTTGTGATCTTTCCTCTTTCATTTGTGACTTTATCTGTTTGGGTCCTCTTTCTTTTCTTTTTGAGAAATCTGACTGGGTGTTAATCATTTTTGTTTATTCTTTCAAAAAACTAGCTTTTAGTTTAATTGAGCTGTTCTACTGTGCTTTTTTTAAATTCTATATTGTTTATTTCTGCTCTTATCTTTATTATATCCTTTTTTCTACTGGCTTTGGGCTTTATTTACTGCTCATTTTTTAGCTCCTTTAGGTGAAAGGTTAGGTCGTGTACTTGGGACCTTTCTTGCTTCTTGAGATAGGTCTGAATTGCCATGTATTTTCCTCTTAGGAATTCCTTTGCTGCATCCCAAAGGGTTTGGACTGTTCTGTTTTCATTTGCTTCCAGTATTTTTTAATTTCCTGGTTAATCCATTCATTCTTTAGTAGGATGTTCTTTAACCTCCATGTATTTAGGGGCTTTCCAAATTTTTTCCTGTGATTGATTTCAAGTTTCACAGTGTTATGATCTGAAAATATGCATGGCATGATCTCAGTCTTTTTGTAACTGTTGAGGGCTGTTTTGGGACCCAAAATGTGATCTATTCTGGAGAATGTTCCATGTTCACTTGAGAAGAATGTGTATTCTGGTGCTTTAGGATGAAATGTTCTGAATATATCTGTCAAGTCCATCTGGTCCAATGTGTCATTCAATGCCGTTGTTTCCTTATTGATTTTCTGCCTAGGTGTTCTGTCCATTGCTATAAGTGGAGTATTAAAGTCTCCTACAATTACAGTATTATTATCCAAAAGTTTGTTCATGTTTGTGATTAACTGATTTATATATTTGGGTATACCATGTTGGGGGCATAAATATTTACAATTGTTAGCTCTTTATGGATAGACCCCTTAATTATGATATAATGCCCTTCTTCATCTCCTTTTACAGTCTTTATTTTAAAACCGAGTTTGTCTGATAGAAGTATGGCTACTCCAGCTTTCTTTTGACGTCCGTTAGCATGATAGATGGTTTTCCATCCTCTCACTTTCAATCTGCAGGTGTCCTCTGGTCTAAAATGAGTCTCATGTAGGCAGCATATAGATAGATCTTTTTTTTTTTTTAATCCATTCTGATGCCCTAAGTCTTTTGATTGGGGCATTTAGTCCATTTACATTCAGAGTGATTATTGAAAGCTATGAATTTAGTGCCATTGTGTTATCTGTAGATTTCATGTTTGTTGAGATGTCTCTGGTTTTTTGAAGTCTTTGCTGCTTTCCACTCACAGAGACCCCCTTAGGATCTCTTGCAGGGTTGGTTTAGTGGTCATGAACTCCTTCAGTTTTTGTTTGTCTGGGAAAGTCTTTATCTCTCCTATTCTGAATGATAGCCTTTTTGGATAAAGGATTTTTGGATGCGTATTTTTCCTATTCAGCACATTGAATATTTCTTGCCACTCCCTTCTGTCCTGCCACATTTCAGTGGACTGGTCTGTTGCTAACCTTATATGTCTATCCTTGTAGGTTAAGGACATTTTGCCCCTAGCTGCTTTCATAATTATCTCTTTATCTTTGTATTTTGCCAATTTCACTATGATATGTCACGGGGTTGACCTGTTTTTGCTGCTTTTAAAGGGAGTTCTCTGTGCCTCTTGGACTTGGATGCCTGTTTCCTTCTCCAGATTAGGGAAGTTCTCAGCTATAAGTAGTTCAAATAAACCTTCTGCCCCTTTCTCTCACTCTTCTTCTTCTGGAATTCTTATGATACAGCTATTGTTTCATCTCATGGAATCACTTAGTTCTCTAATTCTTCCCTTGTGATCTAATAATTTCCTTTCCCTCCTTTTTCCAGCTTCATTATTTTCCATAATTTTATCTCCTATATCACCTATTCTCTCCTCTGCTTCTTTCGTCCTCTCTGTCACTGTATCTGATTTATTTTGCATCTCAGTTATAGCATTTTTTAATTCATCATGGCTAGTTCTTAGGTTTGATCTCTGCAGCTAGATATTCTCTGCTGTCTTCTATGCTTTTTTCAAGACCAGGAGTTTGTCTTATGACTGTTATTGTAAATTTTTGTTTAGATATATTGTTTATACCTGTTTTGAGCAATTTGTTGGCTGTGATTTCTCCCTGAATTTTTTTATTTTTTGAAGGAACTCCATACTGTGTTCCACAGTGGCTATACCAATTTACATGCCCACCTTCAATGTATGAGGGTTCCTTTTTCTCCGCATCGTTGCCAAACTTATTATTTCTTGTCTTTTTGACTTTAACCATTCTAACAGGTGTGAGGTGAAATTTCATTGTGGTTTCTATTTGCATTTCCCTGATGATTAGTGATGTTGACATCATGTGTATGTTGGCCATCTGTGTTTGCTTTTGAAATATGTCTATTCAAGTCCTCTACCCATTTTTAATCAGATTGTTTGTTTTTTTGGTGTCAGTTTTGTAAGTTCTTTGTATATTTTGGATATTAATCCTTTATTAGACATATAGCTTGCAAATATCTTCTCCCATTCAGTAGATTGTCTTTTTGTTTTGTTGATGGGTTCCTTTGCTATGTGAAAGCTTTTGATTTTGGTATAGTTTTAACAGATTATTTTTGCTTTGTTTCCCTGGCCTGAGAGACACATCTAGAAAGACACTGTTGTGGCTGATGTTAGAGAAAATACTACCTGTGTTCTTTTGTAGGATTTTTATGGTTTCAGGTCTCACATTTAGCCCTTTAATCCATTTTGAGTTTAATTTTGTGTATGGTGTTAAAAGGTGGTCTGCTTTAGGGGTACCTGGGTGGCTCAGTCAGTTGAGCATCCAACTCTTGATTGAGGCTCAGGTCATGATCTCACAGTTTGTGGAATGGAGCCCCTGCTTGGGATTCTCTTTGTCTTCTCTCTCTGCCCCTCCCCCTCTCAAAATAAATAAATAAACATTAAAAACAGGTGGTCCAGTTTCATTCTTTTATATGTAGTTGTCTAGTTACTTTTCCTTTGTATTTATTTATTCCCTATTGTATAATCTTGTCTCCTTTGTCATAAATTAATTGATCATATAATTTTTGGTTTATTTGTGGGCTCTCTATTCTTTTCTTTTTGGGCTCTCTATTCTTTTCTTTTCATCTATGTATCTATTTTTGTGCCAGTACCATAGTGTTTTAATTACTACAACTTTGTGGTATATCTTGAAATCTGGAACTGTGATACCTCCAGCTTTGTTCTTTCTCAAGATTGCTTTGGCTATTTGGGATCTTTTGTGCTTCCATACAAATTTTAGCATTATTCTGGTTTTGTGGAAAATGCTGTTGGTATTTTAATAGGGATTTCATTGAATCTGTAGATTTCTTTGTGTGATATGGACATTTTAACAATATTAATTCTCCCAATCCATGAGCATGATATATCTTTCCATTTGTTTATGTCATCTTCAGTTTCCTTTATGTTTTATAGTTTTCAGAGCACACGTCTTTCACCTCCTTGGTTAAGTTTACTCCTAGGTAATTTATTCTTTTTGGTGCAATTGTAAATGGTGTTGTTTTCTTAATTTCTTTTTCTGCAACTTCATTAGTGGTGTATAGAAATAGTACTGATATCTAGGTATTAATTTTGGATCCTTCAACTTTACTGAATTCACGTATTCCTCCTAGTAGTTTTTGGTTGAGTCTTTAGGATTTTTTATGTATAGTATCATTCCATCTGCAAATTGTGACAGTTTAACTTCTTTCTTACCAATATGGATGCCTCTTGTTTCTTTTTTTTGTCTAATTGCTGTGGCTAGGACTTTTCAGTGCTATGTTGAATAAGAGTGGCAAAAGTGGACATCCTTGTTTTGTTCCAGATCTTAGAGGAAAAGCTCTCAGTTTTTTCCTATTTATTTATTTATTTATTTATTTATTTTCTAACATTTATTTATTTTTGAGACAGAGAGAGACAGAGCATGAATGGGGGAGGGTCAGAGAGAGGGAGACACAGAATCTGAAACAGGCTCCAGGCTCCGAGCTGTCAGCACAGAGCCCGACGCGGGGCTCAAACTCACGGACCGCGAGATCGTGACCTGAGCCGAAGTCGGCCGCTTAACCAACTGAGCCACCCAGGCGCCCCAGTTTTTTCCCATTTAATATGATGTTAGCTGTGGGTTGTCATATATTGCCTTTATTATGTTGAAGTATGTTTTCTCTAAACCCACTTTGTTGAAAATTTTTATCATGAATGGATATTGAATTTTGTCAAATGCCTTTCTGCATCTATTGAGATGATCATATGATTTTTGTTCTTCATTTGGTGGCTGTGGTGTTTCACATTGATTGATTTGTGAATATTGAACCATCCTTGCATCCCTGGAATAAATACTACTTGGTTGTGATGAATGATCTTTTTAATGTATTGTTATGTGCAGTTTGCTAATTTTTTTGAGGATTTTTGCATCTATCTTCATAAGGTATATTGGTCTGTAGTTTTCTTTCTTTATTTTTTTCTGTCTGTCTTTTTCTTTTTCTTTTTATTTTTCTTCTTCTTTTTTTGTGGTGTCTTTATCTGGTTTTGGTATCTGGGTAATGCTAGCTTCATAGAATGTATTTGGGAGCCTTCCTTCCTCTTCTATTTTATGGAGTAGTTTGAGAAAAATAAATATTAACTCCTCTTTAAATGTTTTAGAATTCACCTGTGAATCCACCTGGATTTTTGTTTCTTGGAAGTTTTCTGATTACTGATTCAGTTTCTTTACTTGTAATCTGTCTGTTCAGATTTTCTATTTCTTCCTGGTTCAGTTTTAGAAGATTGTTATGTTTCTATGAATTTATCCATTTGTTCTGGGTTGTTCAATTTGTTGACATATAGATTTTCCTAATATTCTCCTATAATTCTTATATTTCTGTAATGTCACTTGTTAATTCTCCTCTTTTTTGATTTTGTTTATTTGAGTCCTTTATTTTTTCATGATGATTCTGGCTAAGGGTTAATCAATTTTGTTTATTTTTTCAAAGAACTGGTTCTTCATTTTGTTAATTTTTTCCTTTTTCCTTTTTCTTTTTTTCTTTTTTAGTCCCTATGTCATTTATTTCTGCTCTGATATTTATTATTTCCTTTCTTATACTCACCTTGGGTTTTGTTATTCTGTTTCTAGTTCCTTTGGGTGCAGGGTTAGATTATTTATTTGAGCTTTTTCTTGTTTCTTGAGGTAGGCCTGTATTGCAATATATTTCCCTCTCACAACTGCTTTTGCTGTGTCCCAAAGATTTTGGACAATTGTGTTTTTCTTTTTATTTTTCTTCATGTATTTTTTTTTTTAAATTTCTTCTTTGATTGCTTCATTGACCCATTGGTTGTTTAGTATTATGTTGTTTAGTTTGCACATTTTTGTGTTCTTTACAGTTTTTTTCTTGGGATTTATTTCTAGTTTTAGTCCACTGTGACCAGAAAAGATTCCTGGTATGATTTTGTTCTTAAATTTTTTGAAGCTTGTTTTGTGGCCTCATATGTGATCTATTCTGGAGAATGTTCCATGTGCACTTGAAATGAGTGCTGTTCCTGGATGCTTTTGAATAGAATGTTCTGTATATATCTGTTATGTCCATCTGGTCCAATGTGTCATTCAAAGACATTGTTTCCTTATTGATTTTCTGCCTGGATGGTCTATCCATTGATGTACGTGATGTGTTAAAGTCCCTACTATTATTGTATTACCATAAATTTCTACCTTCATGTCCATTATTATTTGCTTTATGTATTTAGGTGCTCCACTATTGCATGTGTAGATATTTAAAATTGTCCTATATACTTTTTGGATTGATCCCTTTATCATTATGTACTACCTTTCTTTGTCTCTTGTTATAGTCTTTGTTTTAAAGTTTATTTTGTCTGATATAAAGTATGGCTGTCCTGGCTTTTTTTTTCTTCTTCTTCCATTTCCATGGTAAATGTTTTTACATGCCTTCATTTTCAGTCTGTATGCATGTTTAGGTCTAAGGTAAGTCTCTTGCAGGCAGCATATAAATTGGTCTTGCTTTTTAAAAATCCATTCCACCACCCTATGTCTTTTGAATGGAGCATTTAGGCCTCCAAATAGATTTAATACTTTCTTTTTTTGCTTATTATTTAAAATAATTTTTTTAAATGTTTATTCTTGAGAGAGACAGAGTGTGAGTGGAGGAGGGGCAGAGAGAGAGGGAGACACAGAATATGAAGAAGGCTCCAGGCTCTGAGCTGTCAGCACAGAGCCCAACATGGGGTTCAAACTCACCAACCATGAGATCATGACCTGAGCTGAAGTTGGACACTTAAACGAGTGAGCCACCCAGGCACCCCTTTTTTATACTGTGTGTCTCACATTATATTTAATGATTTATTTATAAATCATCTCCTAATTAAACTGTGTGAGCTTCTTATGGGAAGGAAGTATGTCTTATTTATATCAGGATATCCAGTAGTAAGCACAGTGCCTATAGCAGGTGATTAGCAACTATTTAAATGCATTTATTCCCCCAACAAATATTTATTGAGGCTTTTAATGTGCCAGCTGTTCTGGGCCTTGCAAATAAAGCCATAAACAAGACAGATAAAGATCTTTCCTACATAGAGCTCACATTCTGGTAGAGAAGATGGATAAACAAGTAAACAGATACGGTATATAGTTTTGATAATAATATTGGTATAAAGAAAAACAAAAGAATGTAAGAGGTAGATAGTTGATAGAGATTCTCTCAGGTTCACAAGTCAAGAGGTAGTCAAATGAAACTTGCCAAAAGGGCAGAGACTTCTGTCCAGTCATCCTCGGTTACTGATAGCCTTCTTATCCAAGTCAGCATAATTCGCTATTGGAATCAGGGTGAAAGGAAGGGGATTAATGAGACAAACTGGGCTGGCAGCTTTACCTACATTGTCTTACTGGATTGTTATAATATCCTGAGATAGGTGCTTTTTAGATGAGTGTTAACCTGAACTTCAGGGATGTCAAATAATGTGTCCATGGTGTAGTGTCTGAGGGTGTGAGCGAAGATTCAAATTCAAGTAATGCCAGCCACCTACTCAACACCATTTCTCCAGTTGAGTTCAATGAGTAAATACAGTGAAGTGCTGAGTTTGTGCCACACCCTGTTCTAAGTGCTTGGCATACATCCGTGAATATACCAGATAAATATTTCTGCCTTTACAGAAAATAACAAGTGTTGGTGAGGGTGTGGAGAAATGGAAATTCTTGTGTAGTACTGGTAGGAATGTAAAATGGTGCAGCCACTATGAAAAGCAATACAGCAATTCCTCAAAAGATTAAAAATAAAGTTACTATAAGATCCAGCAATTCTATTTATGGATATATACCTAAAAGAATTGAAAGCAGAGTCTTGCAGGGATACTTGTACACCCACGTTCAGAGCAGTGTTATTCACAACAGCTGAAAGATGGAAGCCATCTGAGTGTCCACTGACAGATGAGTGGATAAACAAAGTGTGAGCACGGTCCAGCCTTAAGAAGGAAGGAGATTCTGAAACATGGATGAACCGTGAGAACATTATGCTAACCGAAATAAGCCAGTCACCAAAAGACAATACTGTGTGATTCCACTTGGAGGAGGTGCATAGAGTAGTCAAATCCATAGAGATAGAAAGTAGGACGGTCGTTGTCAGGGGCTGGAGGGAGGGAGAATGGAGAGTTGGTGTTCAGTGGCAGAGATGAAAAGAGCACTGTGGAGAGATGGTGGTGATAGCTGCAGAACAATGTGAATGTATTTAATACACTGCATGGTACAGTTGAAAGTGGACTTTAAAGCAGTCAGTTTTATGTCGTGTGTATTTTACTATAATTAAAAATATCCCGGGGCGCCTGGGTGGCTCAGTCGGTTGAGCGTCCGACTTCGGCTCAGGTCATGATCTCGCGGTCCGTGAGTTCGAGCCTCGCGTCCGGCTCTGTGCTGACAGCTCAGAGCCTGGAGCCTGTTTCGGATTCTGTGTCTCCCTCTCTCTCTGACCCTCCCCCGTTCATGCTCTGTCTCTCTCTGTCTCAAAAATAAATAAATAAATGCTAAAAAAAAAATTAAAAAAAAATATCCCTGCCCTTATGGGGCTCATGTTCTAATTGGGGGAGATAGACAATGAACAATAAACAGATTAAAATGTATACCATAAACTTTTGTCAGAAGGAGATGAGCTATATAGAGGAAAACAGAGAAGGTTAAAGAGGGCTGGGGGCAGGGAGAGAGTATCTTCGGTTTTTAAAAAAGGTGGTTAGGTCTGTGGTCTTCTTCAGCTGAATTCAATATGCTGTCAATGAAGTGTGTCAGCCCTGAAATTGTGATATCTTCCTTGGGATCCATGTTTTGCCTAGAAATTTCTGGCTTGGTGGAGTCTTAAGTGGGAATTTCAAGTCTTTCAGGAATAACTTTCAGACACCATCACGAGGCCAGTGGATTTTCATATGGAAACACTCAGAGGTGTTTCTTTTCAAACGTGTGAGAGAGACAGTTCGGAGGGGTGTGCACATTAGGAAATAACCAACAGTTAAGTGGGAGAGGTGGGAACAGAAGCGAAGTAACTTGGCAGGGTGAGTAGTTTTAGGCAGAGCAGCAGGCTCTAAAACTGGTAGGCTAGGTGATGGGAAGTAAGCACAGGATCCTTGTTGTTGACTACTTTTTACCCCATCCAATGACTCCTTCTGCAAGTGTTCTGAAGGTCCTCTCTGCATGTGCCTCTGGGTTAGTTCCTGGGGCTCAGAATAGAAATAGAAGCTGTCCCCAGGGAGTGGCATAATCTAGTAGGAAACCCAAAACGTATGCCCCTTGCAAATACTTAAATAACAATGGCATATAGTTTTTGATAAAATATCCAGATGAGTGATAGAGAAAATGA
Organism: Panthera pardus; assembly: GCF_024362965.1. Taxonomy (NCBI): domain Eukaryota; kingdom Metazoa; phylum Chordata; class Mammalia; order Carnivora; family Felidae; genus Panthera; species Panthera pardus. The sequence goes on from NW_026526654.1 coordinate 70,115,341, forward strand.
ATGCTGTATTTAACAAGGTGTATATTACACAGGCATCTGGCGGGATTAGAATGGATGTGGCTTGGTCAGAACATACTCTCGGAGCGAAGAGTCAGTCCACCATGACCAAGAATATCAGTTTTGGTTTCAGGAGCTTTGAGGAGAGAAGAGCCCTGGGGACAGGGGCCACTGCAAGACATTTCAGGGAGGCGAGGGAGCTCAGACGGAGCCTGAAGGGTGGGAAGGGAGAGACGACCAGGAGTAATTACGTTTGTTTCATGAATTAAGTGGAATTCTTGGAAGATTATTCTGACAGTTGTGTGCGGGACAGAGGGGAACTGGAGGAAGGAGAGGAAAATTGGTGAGGCCGTAATAGGAACTGAAGTGTGAGGTGGAGAGTGGAGGACGTGCTGTTGGAGAGAAAGGGACAGCTGAGGGTGGAGACTAGGTGACTCCACCTCATACTACGAAGGGCCAAGGCATTTCTTTCTTACCATGAATTCTTTAGATGTCATTAGGAAGTCTAATAGAAACATAAAAAGGTGTGAACTTAAGCTGCTGACAGTGCCCCCATTCCCTTCCCTGAAATTCCTCTCTTAGGACCCAATGAGGGAGCTGGAAAAGAATATTTGTGGAGATGGCTTGCAGAATTGAGCTAGGCCCCCACAGGAGTAGCCTCGTCAGCAGGAATGACTCCAGGGTCTGCAGTATTAGAGGGCACATAGGTGGGCATCTCAAACTCAGCCTTAGTTTGGATCTGGAAGAATAGTATAAATGTTTTGAAGCTGTCAAGCCCTGGAAATGCTATCCTGGGAAGTCTCACCTTAGGGCTATATCTGGGAATCCAGAACCAAGGGAAGTTTCCTGACCTGCTGTTCCAGTAAACCCAAGCTTATCATCTTGTTAAAACTGTACTTTGGGCATGTAGTTCTTAGTTCTCCATCTAGGCAAGCTTTAGACAGAATTCAGGAGGCTCTAAGAGTTGTAAGGTTTCCCTTTTACAGTTTTAAAGTTTTAATTTGGGTGCTAATCAAAAATTCTTCAGGCAAGTGGTAGTGTTTATACAGATCTCTTTAAAAAGACGAAGGGGAAGCTATATGACTGAATGAATTTCTTAAAAAAATTTTTTTTAAAGTTTATTCATTTTGAGAGACAGAGCGGAGGAGGGGAGAGAGAGAGAGAGAGAGAGAGAGAGAGAGAGAGTCAGTCCCAGGCCGACTCCGTGCCGTCAGCGTGGAGCCTGATGCGAGGCTCAAATCACGAACTGTGAGATGATGACCTGAGCTGAACCCAAGAGTCAGATGTTTGACAGACTGAGCCACTCAGGCACCCCTGAATGCATTTCAACTCGCAGAAAAACTACTTAAAGGGGATGAGGGCTAAAAGGAAGTGGATGCAGTAGCCGGCTAGTTGGAGCTCAGGAGTTTTACCCAAGATAACTTCACAAACACCATTGGATACATTATATTAATCAGAAATACATTTGTGTTAATGTGCTTCTGGATTCTAGTGTTCAACCTAAGATCCATCACATTTTATTATGACTTTAAATATAGTCAAGTAAGTCAACTGGGATCAACAACTCTCAGGGAATAGACCTTGGGCAGAAAAGGTGGGAATAGGAGGGTGAGACGAGGGGAGGGCTTTTGAAGTTGTGAGCTACAAAGAGCAATTGAAGCAGGCCAGATGTAGGCAGGAGGGGGGGTTTCTGAACAGTGAGAGGGTAGCATTGAATGTCAGGATAGGTATGAGGCAACTGGGGAGAAGCAGAGATTGACACATGCCATGATGGAGAGGTGAGGGGCCACCAAAGACAAAGCAGGTACCTTATACTAGGTACTGAGTATAAAAGAGGAATAAAAAACATGGTTCCTCTCCTCGGAGTTTCAGAGACAGAGAAATAGGCAAGCCAACAAATAATTTGTGCAGAAGGTTTTTAGTTGAAGTAATTTACAAAAACTCAGAACAAGGAGGAATAATAACCATGAACACCCATTGAACACTTTTGTGCCAGACACCGTGCTAGGTGCTTTGTATGTATTATTCCAACAACTCTACGATGGCCGTTCTCATCATCTCCATTTTTACAGGTAAAGAAACCGACTTCTTAGCAGAGCAAGTAACTTGCCTAAGGTTGTAGGTGGTACAGCAGGTGTTCTCTAAATTTGACATGATCCCAGCAAATTCCAGGATTATTAATTATTAGCAAGCTATAAATTAAGCTGCTGATACTCCTTGCATTCCCTTCCCTGAAAAATAAATTTGGACACTAGGAACTGGATTTTTAAAGTTCATACTAAAATATTCTGAAAAGGTAGAGCAATAAGAATGGACTAGAGCCCCCAGATGTTAAAGAATTCCAAGAAACTATAATAGTTTAGATGTTACAGTGCTGGTTCAACGAATAGGGTATTAATGATGCAGAATAGAGAGTACATGTGGAAAATTTTGACACCCCATGATAGGAATGTGGCATATGATAAGGCTGCACATTATATTTGATGGGAAAAGTTGCTTATTCTGTTAGAAGCAATGAGATAATTGGGTAGTCATTTGTAAACACGCACACACACACACACACACACACACAATACAATCACAACTCTACTTTGTGCACCAAATGCATCAAAGATTTAAATATGAGACAATTAATGTCACAAACATTCTGTAGGAAAACATGGTAGCATTTGAAATAATTCACTATAGAAAGGTGTTTCTAAGCCTGGAACAAACTTCTGTAGCTGTCAAAGGAAAGTTTAATGAAATGAACAACATAAAAATATTTTATTATCATTAAAAAACCATAAACAAAGTCAAAAGACAAACAAACTGGAAAACATATTCGCAACATATGACCTAGACAAAGCATTTTTATTTTGTTCCTATATGATAGTATGAGATATTTAAGTGTTTAAAGCCACAGTTTTTAAAATTAAACTTTTAATTTTAAGATAATTGTATGTTATCATCACAATCTGTTCCATCCATGTTGTTGCAAAGGGCAAGATTTCATTCTTTTTGTGGCCGAATAATATTCCACTGCATATATATATACCACATCTTCTTTATCTGTTCATCAGTCGATGGAAACAGGTTGCTTCCACACTTTGGCTGTTGTAAATAATGCTGCTATAAGCATAAGGGTGCATGTATCCCTTTGAATTAATATTTTTGTACTCTTTGGGTAAACACCCAGTAGTGTGATTATTGGATCTACTTTTTGAGGTACCTCCATACTGTCTTCCACAGTGGATACACCAGTTTGCGTTCCCACCAACAATGCATGAAGGTTCCTATTTCTCCACATCCTTGCCAACACTTGTTTCTTGTGTTTTTGATTTTAGCTGTTCTGAGAGGTGTGAGGTGATATCTCACTGTGGTTTTGATTTGTATTTCCCTGATGATAAGTCATGTTAAAGCATCTTTTCATGTGTCTTTCAGCCATTTATATGTCTTCTTTGGGGAAATGTCTTTTCATGTCTTCTATTTTTTTAAATTGGATTATGTTTTTTGTGTGTTGAGGTGTAACTTCTTTATATATTTTAGATACTACCCCTTTATATGATATGTCATTTGCAAATATCTGATCACATTCAAGGTGGCCTTTTTGTTTTATTAGTTGTTTCCTTTGCTGTGCACAAGCTTTTATTTTGATGTAATCCCAATAGTTCATTTTTGCTTTTGTTTCCCTTGCCTCCGGAGACATATGTAGACAGATGTTACGACTGATTTCAGAGAAGTTACAGCCTGTCTTCTCTTGCAGGATTTTTATGGTTTCAGGTCTCACATTTAGGTCCTTAATCCATTTTGAGTTTATTTTTGTATATGGTGTAAGATAAGTGGTCCAGTCTCATCCTTTTGCACGTAGGTGTCCAGTTTTCCCAGCACCACTGTTGCATCCTGGGAATATATCCCACTTGATTGTAATGACTGATTTTTTAAATGTCATTTTGGATTTGTTTGATAATATTTTGTTGAGGATTTTTGCATCTATGTTCATCAAGGATATTGGCTTGTAGTTCTCTTTTTTTGTTGTATCTTTATCTGGTTTTGGCATCAGGGTAATGCTGGCCTCATAGGTGAAACTGGAAATTTTCCTTCCTCTTCTACTTTTTGGAAAAATTTGAGAAGAATAGTTGTTAATACCTCTTTAAATGTTTGGTAGCATTCACCCTATGAAACCATCTGGTCCTGGAATTTTGTTTGTTGGATTTTTTGGTTACAGAATTAATTTCATTGTTATAATTTGTCTGTTCAAATTTTCTATCTCTTCCTGTTTCAGTTTTGGTGGGTTATGTTTATCCATTTCTTCCAGGTTGTCCAGTTTGTTGGCATATAATCTTTCATAATATTCTTTTAATCCTTTTCATTTCTTGGTGTTGGTTATTTCTCCTCTTTCATTTATAATTTGTTTATTTGAGGACTCTACCTCTCTCCTTTTTAAAAAAAAATTTTAAATGTTTATTTATTTTTGAGAGAGAGAGAGACAGAGTGTGAGCAGGGGTAGGGTTGAGAGAGAGGGAGACACAGAATCCGAAGCAGGCTCCAGGCTCTGAGCAAGCTGTCAGCACAGAGCATGACATGGGGCTCGAACTCACGAGTTGTGAGATCATGACCTGAGCCGCAGTCAGACGCTCAACCGACTGAGCCACCCAGGTGCCCCAGTCTCTCCTTTTTAATAAGTCTGGCTAGAGTTTTATTAATTTTGTTGATCTTTTCAATAAATCAACTCTTGATCTGTTCTATTGTTTTTTTGTTGTTGTTTAGTTTCTATATCATTTATTTCTGCTCTAATCTTTATTATTTCCTTCCTTCTGTTGGTTTTGGGTTTTGTTTGTTCTTTTTCTTGCTCCTTCAGGTGTAAGGTTAGGTTGTTTATTTGAGATTTTTTTCTTGCTTTTTGAGGTAGCCATGTGTTTTCATGTTCATTTGTCTTTATGTATTTTTTGATTTCCTCTTTGATTTCTTGGTTGACCCATTCATGGTGTAGTAGCATGTTATTTAACCTTGATGTATTTGTGCTCCTTCCAGATTTTTTCTTTTGGTTGATCTCTGGTTTCCTAGCATTGTTGTCAGAAAAGATGCACGGTATAAACTTCAGTCTTTTTGCAATTATTGAGACTAGTTTTGTGGCTTAATATGTGATCTATTCCGGAGAATGCTCTGTGTGCACTTGAAAAGAATGTGTATTCTGCTGTTTCAGGATGGAATGTTCGGAACATATCTATTAAATCCATCTGGTCCAGTGTGTTGTTGAAAGCCACTGTTTCCTTGTTGATTTTCTGTTTAGATGATATGTCCATTGATGTAAGTGGGGTGTTAAAGTCCCCGACTATTCTTGTATTATTATTGATTAGTTCCTTTATATTTGTTATTAATTGCTTTATGTATTTGAGTGCTTTCATGTTGAGTGCATAAATATTTACAATTGTTATGTCTTCTTGTTGGATTGTCCCCTTTATTATTATATGGTGTCTTTCTTTGTTTCTTGTTAGTCTTTGTTTTAAAGTTAGTTTTTGTCTGATACAAGTATTGCTACTCTGGCTTTCTTTTGACATTTATTTGCATGATAAATGTTTCTCCATCCCCTCACTTTCTATCTGCATGTGTCTTTAGATCTGAAGTGAGTCTCTTGTAGGCAGCATATAGATGGGTCTTGTTTTGTTATCCATTCTGTCACCCTATGTCTTTTTTTTTTTTTTTTTTTTACTTTTCTTATATACATTTTATTTTTTTTTTTTAAAAGTAAGCTCTACACCCAACATGGGGCTCAGACTCACAACCTGGAGATCAAGTGTCACATGCTCTATAGACTGAGCCAGCCAGGTACCTCAACCTGTGTCTTCTGAGAGGAGAATTTAGTCATTTGACATTCAAAATAATTATTGATAGGTATGAATTTATTGCAATTTTGTTATGTTTTAAGTTTGTGTTTGTAGATCTTCTCTGTTCCTTTCTTGCCTAGCTCTCCTCTCACCATAATTTGGCTTTCTTTAGTGATATACTTGGATTCCTTTCTCTTTATGTTTTGCATATATATTACCGGTTTTTGATTTGTGGTCACCATTAAATTTGTGTATAACATCTTCTGCACATAGCAGTCTATCTTAAGTTGATGAATCCTTAAGTTTGAACCCATTCTTTACTCCTCTTCTCCCCATGTTTTAGGCATTCAGTGTCATACTTTATTCCTGTTATTTTGTGAGTCCTTTGACTCATTTTTATACACTCATTTTTACTGCTTTTGTGCTTCCTACTTTTCTTACTCTTACTTATGGTCTTCCTTTCCACTCACAGAGTCCTCTTTAACATTTCTTGTAGGGCTGGTTTAGTGGTCGTGAATTCCTTTAACTTTTTTTTTAAATGTTCATTTATTCTAGAGAGAGAGAGTGCGAGCAGGAGAGGGGCAGAGAGAGAGAGGGGGCAGGGGATCTGAAGTGGGCTCCTCACTGACAGCTGTGAGCCTGATATGGGGCTCAAACCCATGAACTTGAACCATGTGGCTCATGACCTGAGCCAAATTTGGACGTTCAATTGACTGAGCCACCCAGACACCCCAACTCCTTTAACTTTTGTTTGTCTGAGAAACTCTTTATCTCTACTTCTATTCTGAATGACAACCTCACTGGGTAGAATATTCTTGGCTGCAGATTTTTTCCTTTCAACACTTTTAAGATATCATACTCCTTTCTGGCCTGCAAAGTTTCTGTTGAAAAATCCACTGATAGCCTTATGGGGTTTCTTTGTAGTAACTATTTTCTTTTCTCTTGTTGCTTTTAAAATTCTTTTTATTTTATTACGGCTTTTTTGCCATCTTAATTACTATGTGTCTTGTGTGGATGTCCTTGGGTTGATTTTGTTAGGGAATCTCTGTGCCTCCTGAATCTGAATTTCTGTTTCTTTCCCCAAATTCAGGAAGTTTTCAGCTATTGTTTCTTTAAATAAATTTACTGTTCCTTTTTCTCTCTCTTCTCCCTCTGGGATCCCTATAATGTGTTATGCTTGATGGAATTACTGAGTTCCCTAAGTCTGTTCTCCTTTTGCATAATTTTTTTTCTCTCACCTGCTGAGCTTGATTACTTTCCACTACTCTGTCCTCTATATCACTGACTCATTCTTTTACTTTATCTAGCCTGCTCTTTATTGCATTTAGTGTATTTTTAATTGCAATTATTGTTTTCTTCATCTGTGATTGGTTCTTTTTTCTGTCTCTGTTAAGGTTTTGATGTCCTAAACTCTTTTCTCAAGTACAGTGAGTATCTTTATGATCATTACTTTAAATTCCCTGGAAGGCATATTACTTATCTCCATTTTGCTCATGTCTCTTGCTGTAATTTTATCCTGTTCTTTCATTTGGGACATATTCCTCTGGCTCCTCATTTTGCCTCTTTGTGTCTGTTTCCATGTGTTAGTAAAGTCAGCTAGTCTCTTGCTTTTGAAAGTAGTGTTCAAGGGTGTGCGCTTTTAACAAGGTGGTGCTGGTTCTCTTCTACAAGGGTGCCTAGGTGGTGCTGAGACCAGGGCAGCTGGGGCCACTCCATAGAGCATGCTGATGGGGGGCGTAATTCCAACAAGGTGTGTGCATCCTCCAGCCACCACTGCTGTGATTGCAGCCCCGCAGAATTTGAGGTTGGAAGACGTGCCAGCAAGGCATTTGCAGGTTCCCTGGTAGAAGGGACCCACAGCCTTGGATCTGAGGCAGGCCCAGCTGAAGGTAACAGGTTGTGGTGCAAGCAAGTTAGGTAATGAATGCTGGGTGCCATGCTGGTTCCCACAGGTGGCTGTGTGTTTATGTGGGACAGGGGAGGAAGATGAGGCCTGTCAGCTCCTTTGTTCCCCGAGCGTCCTTCAGTGAACTCTGAGATCAGTAACTCTCCTTCCTAAATGCCCCGGGTGTTTTTCCAACTGCTGCTTCTATGCTGTCTCTTTGTGGCTGTTTGTTGTCCTGTCTTCTTAAGGGCAGGGGCTCAGCTTCTGATTGCCTTCCAGACTCTCCCACAGCCAACCCCACTGATTTTGAAAGTTCTAGGCTTTAAGTCCCTCGGGTTGTATGAACTCACAAAATTCAGCCCCTCTGTTTTTGCATGTGGTCTCTTCTCTACATTTAGCTGTGGAATTTGTTCTGCCAGTCTTCAGGTCATTCTGTGGGTTATTTACACTTATCTGAGTGTTATCTCGTTGTATTTGTGGGGACAGGGTGAGCCCAGAGCCCTCCTATTCTGCCATCTTTGCCGGAAGTCTCCCTTCTCCGGAGACGTTTCTGGCGGTCATGACTGGTGAGGAGGATGCTACTGGCATCTAGTGGGTAGAGGCCAGGGACGCTGCTGATATCCTACAAGGCACAAGGACAACCCTTATGACAAGGAATTTTCTACCCCGAAAAGTCAACAGTACTGAGACTGAGAAACCTTGGTTTACAGGGGCCTTGATTAAAAGGTTTCACCTGTGCTACTGCGAGATGTTCCAGTGTGTGTTACCAGTGCTTCAGAGCATCAACTTTATTTTCATCCATAGCATGTGAACTAAGATCTTTCTAAGTGCCAGCTGCTGGGGAAAGACTAATCAAACAAGAAATTCTCACTAATTTCCTTTTACCAAATTCTTCTTTTTGCTGGTTAGAAAAAAATGGCCTTCTCTATTTTAGCAAAAGCACCATCTGTATTCGAATATGGTCTTTTGGTTTTGACAAATAATGTGCTTCAACAAATGGAAAAAGTACCACAAATGGCAACAGATGTAGCTTAGTGCTGACTTTAGAAGGTGGCAAGGCCTCCTATTGGACGAGCAATGCTACACACGTCCCACTCAGAGCTGTCGAACAGAACGCTTACAAATTAGAAAGTAATGACCATTGCTTTACTTGTTACGATAAACCAGAAAAACAGGCTTCAGCTTATTGAATCTATTATTGAACCCTAATTGGCTGTGGTGTTTGGACGTTCTGAGGCCTATGGTAAGATAAATAATATTTATGGTTTCTTCAATGTATCAAATCATTGTTTACGAAATACAGTGTAGTATGAAATGCTCTCCTCTCTCAGAGTTTAGACCACAGAGTGACCAGGCGCTCATTCTGGGGTTGTGATTGAAACACTGGAGCCTAGTATGGGTAATCTTCACGTAGACACTCTAACCACAGATGTCAGAATGCTTAGCAGTGCCTCAGGCCCATGCAGACTCCTCGACGGGTTCTTAACCAATACCCTTAACATCGCCGTGTGGGCTTTGGGTGGAATTGAGGAAGGGTAGCATTAAATACACTGAGTAATCTGAAAATGAAGGGTGGGGAATTAAAAATGAGTTCAGTTGGGTTCAAGGAAATTTTCTGAGGATGTCAGCGTTTTCCATTTTGGGGAAAAAAGATGTCTTTTAAAATGTTTCTCTAGGAGAATTTGCTAAAATCGCGTCAGTGATACATGATATGTGAACTGAAATAGTGTAGAGAAAAAAATTTTAAAACATTAATTAAAAAGTAAAGTCTCAAGGACCCAAACTAAAATACCAGGATAATATTATCAGTGAAGACCTGTTTCCTTATCTGTAAAACAGGGAGAAACAATCCCTTCTGTGAAACTCTTGGAGTCAAATGAGTTTCACAATTTGGGATTTTTAGTATTTTAGAAAAGTAATAAAGCTCATGTATCATTTATTGTATAGAACCTTAAGAGGGGTTTGGGACACTATCCTCTAATGACACATATTAATATCTCTGTAGTGAAATGTACAGTAAATGGGTTAAATAAATAATACAAGTAGCTTCATATCAGGTCAAGTCAGGTTTTGTTGCCAAGTGAGTTTGCTATAGACTTATTAAAAAACTTTGAGTTTTCAGAGCTTTGGGATTTAGGAATTATAAATGAGGGATTGTGTATCTGTATCTGTCCCGAAGAGGTATAATAAGAATAAAATGCTACAATGGATAAACTGTGTATAGTGCTGGCGTATAATAAGTGTGTGATAACAGTAGCTATTATTATTAGGTTGAGACATAAGACATTTTTGTTTTGTAGATAAAAAATAATCAGATACTTTAATTAAAAATTATTATCACTATTGGGATTCTTTGGGTTGATATATATTTTGGCTCCGTTTCTATTCTATTTCTTTTCTTTCCCTCCTTCCTCCTTCCCTCTCTCCTTGAGGGCTTCCACCTTAAAATCCCTGCATTAAAAAAAAAAAAAAAAAAAAAAAGTACTGTGAATGGTCATCTTTGACCTGGTTTGGTTACTGAACAGGCTTTTAAAGCTTCATCTACTTATGTATGGGCAGGAGGGCTTTGCTTAAAAAAGATAAAAAGCAAAACAAAAACAAAAATAGCAAAATAGGCAGCAAGCATTTTACTTGTCTTGTAGTTCCATGCCCTTCTTTCACGGCAAGACCTGAGTGTTTTAACCACTTCTGATTCTGGTGACCTGGGATTCCAGCCCTGGCAGTCTGAACTGAGTCAGAGGGATCTGAGTTGGATCAGCACAGAATCCAGGCCAAAGTCATGGTGAACTGGTGTGCGCGCGCGCGCGCACACACACACACACACACACACACACACACACACACACACACACACAACATACAGCAGCCAGCCAGCTGCTAACCACCTCAGAATCACACCTATTTAAATAACCTGCTTCTTGTAACTCCATTTCCTGGGCCCCATTTCTCTAAATCTCTTTCTGGCTGCAGACCTTTCAGCCATTCTCTCAGATCATTCTAGATTTTAATGTTATGGACTATCTACAGTGGCCGAAAACCCAACAAACTCATAAACTACATTCTGTTTACAAGTTCATTTCCCAGGCCAATTATTTATTTGTTTAATTAAGAAGTTCTATATCCCTGAGAGGACCTTAGTAATTGAAAGCTGCTTTTATTTCACTAATATGTTTAATAACTCCTGACTTTTTTAGTAGGAATGAATCTAGGCTTGTCAAATATTTTCAAGGTAATTCTTCTGCTGAACATGGAAGATTTTGATTAACCAAATAATTTATGATGATAATAAAGGCATAGAAAAATGGAACAAATATCATTGTTAATTGTTCTTTCCTTCTGAAAGATTGCATGATCTATAGCAGTAACTCTTAAACTGGGTCCCATGGTTAATTGGTATTAGGTAGGTGTTTCAGAAAAAAGAAAAAGGATGCTATGCTCAAATAACTTTGGGAAACTTTGCTTTGAACAAAATGAAGCAGGTATCTTTCCTATAGAAACCCTCAATAGCTTTTAATATACTAATTTGTATTATGACTATAAGAGGGGACTGAGTTTGTAGGAACTCCTAAGACTATTTGAACATGAAAACTTTCCTTTTGCCAAAACAATATTTCATGGACACCAAAGTTGCAGGCAATACGGTGTTTGAAATATTGGCTCTGGCCCATACTGGTAGGTCAGTTGTGATGCCTTGACATTCATAGTTTTCTTACAAGGAAAACTGGTCAATTAAGAAGCCGCTGATCACAGGCAGCCATAATTTGACCTTTCCCTTCCTCGTGGCTGTTTGGAGCAGAAGTGGGCACCCAAGTCCCAGGTGACCAAGCCCATGGACTAGACAGAACTGAGATATGTGGAAAGGGTCAATTAGCTGACACGTAAAGAAGCTGCCATGAGGCAGTTGGCTCCTTGAAGGTCTCTGACTAAATCATGATCATGAGGAGGCAGACATTTTGAGAACAAGGCAGGAAAGACAAGCAGAGTAGAGGGTGAGGTGGCTGATGAGCTATGTCAAGGGCCATGGAAGCAGAGATAGAGCATGTGAGTCACCAAAGAGGAGATTAATTTTGACCACTTGACCTGGAGGGGCAAAGAGGTAACCCCATTCCTGGATCAGCTCTCAAACCTTCGAACTGCTTTTGCCAGGCTGGGCTGTGCAACTTCCTGGGCTCCTCATGATGTTCCTATTCTTATTTCCAGTGACTTCTTATTATAAACTCCCTCCTTATCCACTGCATTCTTATAATTTATTCCATCATAATTTGAGATAACCTGACAACTCAGCACCTTGCAACTTTAAAAAGTCCAGTGAACACTTCTGGTTTGTTGTAAAGACTATTTTTTCCTATTAGAAATTAGAAAAACTTTTTTCTTCCTGCAAAACTGATGCATAGAGAAATTAAAAGCCCAACTAAATGCAAAGCAGACAACAAAAATTACTACAATTCTCCCCACTTGGATAATTGCTGTTAAATTTTGATCTGTGTAGCATCTTTTTTTTCTCTAATTACAAAATGGGAGCACACTATATATCCTATTTTATATTTGTTTACTTAACTTTTATAAATATCTTTTCCTTTTTATCACAACATATTTAATGGTTAAGTCTTATTTTGCTGTGTACGTAGTTTATTTAATCCCCAATGTTGAACATTTTGGTTGTTTATTTTTTTGCTAATATAAACACTTCTGTGATAAATAACTTTGTAACTAAATGTTTGCACACATATGTGATTATCTCTCAGGATAAAGTTCTAGAAGCAGAGTTATGGGACCAAAGTGTATGCGTAATTTTAAGGATTTTGATTCTTAATGGACAAATTGCCCTCCCGAAAGTCTGTACTAATTTACACAACAATCAAGCAGTCTCTGACAGTCAAGCTTTATTTTCTGTGGGTTTCCAAGCTTTTCACTGCTTTTCGAACCAAATTGCTTGTGCTAAACTTTTCAGCTCTGGCTCTGGCCACTTCGTCTCAGAATCTACCACAATCTTCTCTTCTTCTGCCACTGGATCTCCCTCTATCAATTTGGTTACTGAGCAGTGGAGGAGAAAAGCGTACCCAGTTTTATTTGTACCCCATCCAGTTTGGGAAGGCAGTAGTAGCAGCAATTTAAACTAGAAACTCTCAAGATTTGCTTCTATTGGGAAATGAAAGACTCATAAGGTTCAAGGAGTCCATTAGTGGCAAGTAAATTAAGAGCGTAAACGTAAGGAATGCCTGCAGCTTGCAGCTTGGTATTACATGGTTGCTCTCGTTGCTGAAATGTGTATAAAAGACAATGACAACTTCAGTTATATTCCTGATATACTAGCTAGGGCCAACCACCTGTGGCCCTAGTCAACAGAGATGGCTGTGACAAATGTTGCATGACAATAGCTTAGAGAGGAATAAAAACATCAGTCCTGTTTTTTATTGCATAACTTCTCATCTTATATGTTTAGGGGAGCAGGGCCTGAGAATCCTATTTATGGGCTATAAGACTCTTTCTTTTGCCCTTGGTGGTCAAAAGGGCATTTGGGGAATTTTACCATTACTTGGAAGTTCTGGTGCAGCAAGCAAAGGCCAGCTGGAAAAACAGTTATTTTTACTGCCTGTTTGCCTTTCTTATGAGAACTTCTGAAAAGTCTGAGAAGTTTGAGGTTACTCATTAATTTTGTGAATTACCTATTTTAGTTATTTATATTCTCCCTAACCAAATTAGTCTGTGCCATTGAGAATAAACTGTTTTTCATACATTTACCTTTTCACTCACTTCTCTTGTTCAAAAGACATCTATTGAGTCTCCACTATGGTGCATGTTTTGCACATGGTTTTAAGAAATATTTGTATGTTGGGTGCCTGGGTGGCTCAGTTGGTTAAGGGTCCGACTAAGGCTCAGGTCATGATCTTGTGGTTCATGAGTTCCAGCCCCATGTAGGGCTCTGTGCTGACAGCTCGGAGCCTGAAGCCTGCTTTGGATTCGGTGTCTCCCTCTCTCTCTCTGCCCCCCCCCTCGCGTTTTATCTCTTTCTCTCAAAATTAGGTAAAAAAAATATTTGTTTGTATTTCATTTCAGAATTTAAGGTCCATCAAAAACAAGGGTTTTAGATTCTTAGATATTATTATGCCTGGTTTCATTACAACCTCATAATCTACCCTTCAGAACCTTTCAGATCCTCTACTCTTATTGGTGGGATGGGAGGGCTGGGGGATTGCTCTTTAACTAAATAAAAAGGGATGAGTCATGACAGAAAGATCAGAGCTTTACCCAATGTATTTCCAAGGTTTTTCTGTGGGGTTGGGGGTGGGGACTCATGCTATGATCTGGGACCTGCTGTCACTTAGCTGCCATAGTCTCTCTTACTTCCTGAGGCAGAGATCTTTTGTTTAAATTGCTTTCTCCCATATTGGGTTTCCCCTCGATTCCCCCAAAGCACTGCTAATATAAGACTGTTGCATGAAGTAGATTTTCCTGAGGGTTTTGGGGGTAGTGCAGGGTAATTACAGTGGAGTTTGCTGAACTGCAAGGTCTGAGGGAACTGTCCTCACAAGACTTACCTCAATTCTAACACCAACAGTAAGTTCAGGGGCTTCCCCAAACTACCCTCAGGTTGGACAATTTGCTAGAAGGAGTCACAGAACTCACTGAGAACTATACTCGTGGTTTATTACAGGGAGAGGATACAAGTTAACATTAACCAAAGAAAGAGACTCATAGAGCAGAGTCAAGGAGGGGTCCAGATGTGGAGCTTCCAATTGCCCTTCCCTCTTAGGGTCCTGGGTGGCATTACCTCCTCCAGACCACAATGTGTGACAGTGTTCAGAGTATTGCCGACCAGGAAACCTCACCAGAGTCTTTAGTGTCCAGATTTTTTTTTTTAGATGCTCTATCACACAATGCCTATGTGAATGACTGTTAGTGTCCAGTCCTCTAGGGCTAACACCTTTAGTCTTCATTTTCTCTAGATATGAGGGTTTATACAACATGGCCCAAAGCCTCCATTATAAGTCACATCATTAGACAGTCAGTAGCCAAATGCCTCAGGCAAACAAAGAGATTCCATCATGTAAGACAATTCAGGGGTGTGGAGATCATCTCCAAGTAGCCAAGGGGCAAAAGACAGACCTCTTTTTGGTTAAGGTTAATTCTTAACTACATAAATTACACTAATGGGAAATTTCTAGAAACTTATTAGTCGTTCTTAATCTCACTGGCTGGGTCACACTCCTTTTCTATTATGTTTTTTGAGTTTCTTTCTTTAGACTTTCTTATTGTCTCCCTTTTACCTAATTTCTGGATGCATAGGTTTTCTTTGTTAGGCTACCCTTAGAAATGCACAGTTCTCACTTTACTAAACAGAGCAATTCATCTTTCTTGGACTTGCCCTAGTACAACTAGATTGAGCCTGGAGGCCTCCCTTTTCTTGTCCTAAAGGCCCACCAAAACCCATACTTTATTTTCCTCAATTAAAGAATCATCTGTTACTAAGTCAGACCTCTCCTTTATATGGCATATACTGAATGAGAGTAGCCATCAACCATAGATTTCTATACCTAGTGAAACCATTTGTACAAATGAAGATAAAATAAAGACAGTTTCAAACAAAAGCTGAAAGACTTCCACTATCAAAAGTCCCTTTTTGCAGACTATGAGTCTGGAGTTCTCTCTTATCCAGCAAGAGAGTGGACACAGAATTGAATATGAGAGAGGCTAATGTCCAGGAGGAGACAAGAGCCCCAAACAGGGCTTTCATCTCCATATTTATTGAGCTCACAAGATATTACCCACGTGGTGAACATGAAGAAAACAATCAGATAGTAATCATTAACTTGTGTGTGTAAGAAGCAAAGAGTCTGGGGGGCAAGTGGAGTTGGTGATCAAAGTACAATAGTATATTGGCATCAGATGCAAAGTAATTTCCTGCATGTGATATAACAAGTTATTCGTGATTCCATTACAATATCTCACTAGCTAACCTTGGGCACTTTTGCTCTGTGGTGGTGGCTTTCTGTAAGCTTTTTTTCTAATCCATTTATGTAAATAGAACCTTTCCCCACAGTCCCTTACTAAAAGGAAAGTCTGAGATACATGAGAAAAGTGGAGTGAACAACTAAACAATGAACAAGAAGGTAAATATGTGGGCAAATATTTTAAAAATTGTAACTGCAATTGGTTTTGTTTAAAATAAGGATTTTTCCCCCATTGCATGAGCTACTTTTATAATTATATTACTTTTATAATCATTGGTGACCTTTTCTTGTTATTGCCCAACAAAGTAAGTCACTTTTCCTTTAGAAACATTTTCAAAGAATCCAACCATCTTACTTTAGTTATCAAATCAAAGTATTTTTTATTTTTCAACTAAGAAGAGTAACAGATCATTTATGGATTTCATAGCAATGATGGAACAGTGCAAACCAGAGATTATTCATGTTGAAAAGAAATGAGTTACAAAATCCTCTGGGGCATTCTGTTAAATATCCAACTGGGACGTTCTGTTAAATATTGTTAGCCAGTGGTTCTTAGTATAACTGCTTAAATTTTAAGTTTAAGAGAACTAGTAAGAATGGTAAACTGCTCTACATAGTGTAGTTTAGTAAATGAACAAACAAAAACACAGAGATCAGGCTGTATCTGGAATTTAGTGTTTTAGAGCTGGAAGGGCACTTGGAGCTTTTCTGTCCTAGGTAGAAAAAAATAGAGAATAAGGATAGTACAACAGACAAGTTGGGATCTGACAAAGAGATGGGGCCATTCTAGAGCTCTGATAAGCAGAGGACTGCAGAGCATTTCAAGCTGGCAAAGCTGGCTCATGCTTCTCCAACCTGTGCTCTTCCAATGGGGAACTTTTGTGAAAGCCTCTTTGATTTCAATTCATTTCGTATGGCTGCCAGTTACAGCTGTGCCGCTATTTTCATTCCAATAACAATACTTTGTTCATTTGGGAAGTTTTGTGATCAGGTGACCATTGTATCTGGGCAAAAGCATTCGGGAAAATTTGAAGCCAGGACAAATTCACTTAAGATTGTTATTGTTGTTTTTAGGGGCGCCTGGGTGGCTCAGTTGGTTAAACGTCCAACTTCGGCTCAGGTCATGATCTCATGGTTCATGAGTTTAAGACCCACAAAGCCTGGAGCCTCCTTTGGATTCTGTGTCTCCCTCTCTCTCTCTGTCCCTCCCCTGCTCATGCTGTCTCTCAAAAAATGAATAAACATTAAAAAAATTAAAAAAAAAGATTGTTATTGTCGTTTTTAAACAAGTGGTCAGCCTTGCAAAGTTTATGGATTGGTGTCCAAGCCTTGTACTCTGTGACTGCTCTTTCGAAGGCCACACTTTAGGAAGGAATAGCCATAGGGGTGTTGGGAGATTGATGTGTGTGTGTGTGTGTGTGTGTGTGTGTGTGTGTGTGTGTGTGGTGGGGTGGGTGGGCATTGCTGGAGAAAGATGACCAAGTGTAGGAGAGAAAAGAATGGTTGCCATATTTTATATTTGACAGAAATTTCAAAATCTCTGTGTAGAGATTTTCTTTTGCTGTGCATGGACATAACTGGGAAAAACCTCAAAAAGTTGAATGCCTTAGACCTCCAAGTTTCATTTTCTCCCAGAATGCCCATTTGGGTATGGTAAGCAGCCTCTGGGTCTGCAGAAATATGGATGTATGTCTTTCTTCTCTGGGGGCTGGAACTCGCCCTGAGCATGGGCATGTCTGCAAGTGTGGGTGAGTGGTGCAGGGTTTGTGCCAGCCTGGGAGGCCTTCAGGAGTGATCTAATCTCTGTCATTTCTAAAATGTTCACACAGACGTGTCCTTTGCTGTAAAATGGCTGCTGTCATTTGTCAGTAGTGGTATATATCTATATGGGCACAAAGTCCTAGACCTTTCTACCTCTTCCTGGTAAACTCTTCTTTTCTTTCTTCATAAATTGAAGTATAGTTGACATTCCTAAGAGCTTTTCCAAGGCACTTGCCTTGTCTCATTTTGGGCAACAAACTTGTGAATTGTGTGGGGTCCAATTGAGCTGTCTTACTGACTTAGGGGGTTTTAATTTAGTTTCTCTATTTGGAAATGGGGATTGTGGAGGTCTTTTCTTTTGCTTGGTGTTATAAACATATGTGGATGAAAAAAAAAAAACAGAGGCAAGCAGTCTTTGGAACTTAAAGAGGGCATACAAATTCCTAAAATGTCAGCTCTTTCGCCAAGTCTGACTGACTGAGACACAACCAATGGAACACCAGGAGGCTTAATTAAAGAAATGAGGGGCGCCTGGGTGGCTCATTTGGTTAAGCGTCCAACTTCAGCTCAGGTCATGATCTCATGGTTTGTGGGTTTGAGCCCTGCGTCAGACTCTGTGCTAACAGCTCAGAGCCTGGAGCCTGCTTCAAATTCTGTGTCTCTCTCTCTGCCCCTCCCCAACTTGCATTCTGTCTGTCTCTCAAAAATGAATAAACATTAAAAAAATTAAAAAAATGAATAAATAATACAATTTGAATCAGAATATTAGTGGCTTCTGGAATTGAAAATTGTCTTAGAATTAGTTTTATCTTACTGTCTTATAGATGAGAAAATAGAATGAAGATATTTCATGACAAATACCTGTTTTCTAGGTTCGGGAACATTGCTAGACAGTCTGGGAAAGTGGCCTTGAACGTAGGGCCTCTGACTCTAAGAGATGTGGGGTTTATTTAAGGGCCTTCAGCTTTGTGCTCTTGCCTTGGGGACATTTTCACGTGGCATCATTAAAGATGTTTCTCTCTCCAGAGCTGATCCAAGTTCTTTGCCCAGGTGGCCCTTTTGAGAATGTACTTTCTCCTCTCTGTTGCTTTTTCCCTATGATATCCTATGATATCTAAATTTTTGTATAATTAAGACATTTTTAGTGTGTGTTTTTCCATTAAGACTATTTTGTTATAATGATTTAAGTTCTTCTTCTTTTTTTTTTAAGGATCCTTTCCCAGTATAGTGTTATCTTCCCTTTGTTTTCTTGCTTCTATTTCAGGTTTCCTGTTATAACTTTTACTCATCAATATCTACTTTATGTGGTGATGATGATGATGATGATGATGACAATGATAGAAAACAGTCACATAGCAACGACTATGTATATAACACATGGGGGCCTATTGCTACTGCTCAGTTATAAATGGATGTGTACTCAAACATTTTCTTCTGATTAAAATAGATTTTAATTCTGGTTGTTATCCAGTTTTGCACCTCAAGTTTCAAATTTATCATTCTTAAATTTTTGTTGCTAAAATATTCTTTTGTCTTAAGCTCTACTCACCAGTATTTTCTCTTATTTTTGTATTTTACTTGCCTAATTACATTTAGTAATTTTTTTGGTGCCTTAGGTTTAATATTATTTGTATATTTTAATCCGTCTTTTAAAAATGCTTCCTTTTCACATAGGAGATTGAGAAAAAAATGAACAATCGCAAGAGGGTATATTCAGGCAAACGCAGGAAAGAGCCAACATTATGGAGGGGAAAAGGTGGGGATGTGACTGTGTCATCCCAAATAAAAGAGATCAAAGAGAATTGACCATATATCACTTGTGAGCCTTGATTAGATGCTGGTTCTAAAACAAAACAGTTTTTGAATATGGACTGGAATAACTGTTCATTTCTTCGTTGCGATAATGGTATGAGGGTTATGGAGGAGAATATCCTTAGTCGTAGGTCATGCATGAGAGAGATGGATAAAGCAAATTTCACAAATGCCGATGATTATTGAATCTAAACAAAAAATATATAGGTATTGACTTTACTATTCCTCAACTTTTCTGTAGATTTGAACGTTTTCATGATAAAGGTTAGAAAATACAAACAAAACGAAGCACAAACAACAAAATCTACCTTTATTATCTCTTAATTTTTGTTCATAACTTGCATATTTTTATTTATATTATGTTTTTCTGTATTTTTAATTTAACATTTTCGATTGTCATTGTCTTATTTTACATTGTCCTTAGGGTCTGTTTTATCAAGTCAGGTAAGGCTTTGGGCCTAGGTGGTGGCTGGGGGAAAGGAACAGCATGCATATATTGACCAAGATAATCAGATGAAGTTTGGGGATCCGGTGCTTTCTCTGGCCTCCTTGTCAGACCACCCACCCTTCGTTGTTGGTTTTCCCAAAAACTCATGTATAACCAGGGAAGCCACAGGTTAACATCTCTCTCCTAAATTACCAGATAGCCCCAAGTGGAGAAGTTTCATTTTAGGAATTCCGTGTTCCCATTGAAAGATTCGTGAAAACGACAATAACAGAAATGCAAAGTGCCAGAGCAGGACAAGTGCAGGACAGTGTCCAACGACCTGGGTGTGGGGGTGGCTCTGATGCTGGAAGACAGCAGCACATCTCCCTCACACGCTCCTGCTGCTAAGAGGGCAACCAGGCTCAAAGCTTGCCCAGGCGGACGTGCGCCTTGTCAAAGGGAACGCAAAGCCAAAGGCAGAACGCAATGCAATTTCCTAAAGCATGAATTTCACTTTAAGATTTGAGGGAAGTTGCTTTTATATTAGAATAAACACAAGTCTAGGGGGTACCTGGGTGGCTCAGTTGGTTAAGCCTCCAACTTTGGCTCAGGTTTGCGTCCGGCACCACGTTGACAGTGTAGAGCCTGCTTGGGGTTCTCTCCCCGCCACTCGCTACTAGTGCTTTCGTTCTCTCTTAAAATAAATAAACTTACAAAACAAAAACAAAAACAAAAACAAACATGAGTCTAAGAGAGTAGATCTTAAAAGGTCTCATCACAAGAAACAAAGTTCTAACTATGCATCATAGTTAAGTCATCTAGACTTACTGTGGTGATCATTTCACAATATATACAAATATCAAACGTTCTACATCTGAAACTAATGTCAGTTATACCTAAATAAAAAATGAGATAAAATAAATGAAACATGGGTATATTGTAGACTAGCTTGCACAATGGTGGCTCCAAAGGAATCGCATGCTTATTGAAGACTGTTTTTGAGATAGCCGTTAAGATTCCCAGGAGTCTTAGTGGAAGGGTCTGTGATGCTCTGTATTATGATTTGTTATCGGTATGTTTGGTTAAAGAAGGTTTTATAGGGAGAAAGTTTTTGTGGACTAATATTGTGGACTAATATATATTTCAATATTTTCATATATATTATGTATCAATATTTTATTTATATATATAATACATATATATAAAATTGCGTACCCCCCCAAATTTATATATTGAAGTGGTTACTCACCAGGCCTGTATACACATATTAAATTTTTCTGAGTTGTTATAGCAGCTGTTGCAATTGAAAATAATTCAGCAAACAGGATCATTTTCTGTGTAGTTTATGGGCTCGGGAACAGGCCAGGAGCATTGGAATTTGAGTTACCGTTAGCCCGCTCAGCCAATCTCCACATGTCACAGGCTGGTAATTTGACCTACAGCTCCCTTGAAGTGAGTCTGCGTTGAACACAGAAAGCTTTTTTTTTCTCCCTTTTTGCCAAACATTAAATGGACTTTTATGTGTGTCTTTTTTTTCCCCTTACAAAATCATGATTTGATTCAACAAAAATATTACACACCTTCTTCCTGAGGGTTTCGTATCCTTTCCTTGGACTCACAGCCACACTTTTTCGGCAGCTGTCTGCCCTCCCTTCACCGGAGAGCCTGAGTACGTAAGACTGGGAGAGGCGGGCCTTGAATTTAGCTGTGCCTAAGAAAACACAGGCGGCAGTGAGAAAAATATCTTCCAATGACATTTCTTTTCAAGATTCAGGAAGTCGGCTGCTTCTCAGTGCTCTTATCGTTGCTGTGAGGTTTTGATTTTTCCAATCTCTAATGTGTGCTGGTTTTCAAGGCAAATTAGAGCAGGAGCTGAGAGAGCCTTCTGTTTGCAGAGAGCAGGAGGCTCTCCTCAGGTTGGAAGGAGCCCCACCTGGTCTGCCAGGCTACCTCCCAGAAGCTGGGGCTGGCGGGTGTGTCTGATGATGGAGACAATTGGAGCCACTTCAGCAATGGAAGCTGGCGCCATGTTTATGGCATCCATTGGGATGTAGATTGTGGTGGGTGGGGCAGAGTGCCTAATGATACCGTCAATTCACCGCTAGGTAACAGGTAACCTGCTTTCCAGCTATTTTGTATGATATCCAGACTTCCTGGCAGTAAGTCTTGGCAGTTCCCAGATGCGGCACCACTGAGCTCAGTTGCTTCCATTTTTTAATGATACCCTAACCAGTGGTTGAAAGACCTAAGATGATAGTGGCCACGATGATGTGCTATTCTGGGTTACTGAAAATGGAAATTTGTTTTTTGCTGAAGACTGTTTATCAGTGTAGTAACTTGTATTTCAGTAATATTAGGAGTTCTGTGGGGCGCCTGGCTGGCTTAGTCGGTTGAACAACTGACTCTTGATTTCGACTCAGGTCATGATCTCATGGTTGGTGAGTCTGAGCCCTGATTCAGGCTCTGCCCTGACAATGTGGAGCCTGCTTGGGGTTCTCTCTCTCTCTTTCTCCCTCTCTTCCTCTCTCTCTGTTCCTCCCCCACTTGTGCTCTCTCTTTCTCTCTCTCAAAATAAACTATATATATTAAAAAAATGGAATTCTGTTTTATCAGCCAGTTATACTATGAAGGAAAAATTACATATAAAGTCTTCAGGGGCAGCTGGGTGGCTCAGTCAGTTTAGCATCCAACTCTTGGTTTCAGTTCAGGTCACGATCTCACGGTTTGTGGGTCCAGTCCCCATGTCAGGCTCTGTGCCGAAAGTGCAGAGCCTGCTTGGGATTCTTTATCTCTCCCTCTCCCTCTCTGCCCCTCCTCCCTCTCAAAATAGATAAAGAAATTTTTAAACAAATTTAAAGAAATGTAACGTTTTCAGAGTCACGGAAGTTCTTGTAACATTTTAAAGTTAAAATCCGTAGAGATATCTAAACTTATTTGATCCAAGTTTTGGGAGTCCTAAAGCCATTGTGGTTTAGATGATATCTGTTTATGATTGACAGAAATTGTAACAACTGTGCAAAATCTTGAGTTATGGGGTCTTGCCGTCCATCTGAGAGATCATCTGCACACAATAGAAATGTGTGCTTGTCTGGAGTGTCCAAGAGGAGGATGGAGGAGGATGGTGGGGGTTCAGATTCGGATGGGTGGAGTGCAGAGCACATACCTGCTATACTTCGAAGAGCAAACCCCAACTGCCTCAGCCTACCTCTAGTTTTTCAGCACAGAAATTGAGTATGAAGGAGGCAAACAAACAAAAAATCCAACCAAATACTGGATTATAACATTAATTTTTGTGACCATTTCTATTTGTGAGTGTGTGAGTGACATTAATTGGGTTCTGATTCTGCAACAGACAAGACTTTGACCTTGAGCCCTGCAGGATGGCATCCCCAAGAAAGCCCTACTTGTGTCTTGACAGTCAATGCCTGGGGAGTAGGCTATCCCGAAGCTTTCCACAAGCAGGTCTGGGAGGGCAGACTCAGTGACCCTGGCCTTGTTCCTGTGCTTACCAAGAGGAAGAGGATAGACCTGAGCCACCCCTCACACTCTGTGTAATTCTGGGATAAAATATGTTAAAGGTTAAAAAGCCTTTAAAAGGGGGTAACCTCTGGTCTCCCTGTGGAAGATGATCAAATACTATTAAAATATTCCCATTTCTGGTAAATGAATCAATTTCCAAATACTTACAGAATGCCTTCCATGGTCAAGATCTTGATCCAGAATTGCTCATTAGAGTAACTTCATCTGCAGAAAGAACTCACTCACGAACATTAAATGGCAGCGTTATAACCACGTACAAGGGCAAACTGTGCCGTCCAAACAGCAATGCACTGGTTTGCAGCTCAGTAGGGGTGTGGGTCTGGGGACAGCCTCCAATCCAGACTCTATACTAAGAAATTAGGTAATTCAATGACAATAATATTTTTAGCTGCAGCTTAAGGGAAGTTTACAGCTTTAAAACAGGAAATGGAAAACAATAAGTAAGAAACTATAAAATAAATTAAGCACACAGCTTTCTGTTACATTTTATACCCAGGATATATATACCTAAAGCTTTTACTTTAGGAAATGACAGGCTTACTTGGAGGGCCAGCAACTTCTGGAGTCTTTCTCTTTTTTATTGAAATGGAAGTGGGAGCAGTGTTGGCTACACTTAAGGCTTAGGTTTTTATTTCTCTGTAAATTTCAAATTGTGTCTTTAATATGTGTCTAAGAGGATTTTTTTCTTTTAATATTTACAGGCCATCTTACGGTAAAATGAACCTTTGCTGTGTATTAGAATCTGCGTATTATTATTGGCCACATTTTTTTGAGTGATTACAGTGAGCCGGGTCCTGTATTAAGCACTAAAATGCACTAGTTTATTTAACTTATTTAACATTATGATGCAGGGATTATTATTATCTCCATAGTATAGACGAGGAAACTGAGGATGATGAGAAAAGTTATACTGCTTGCTAGCAAGCTCCCAGCTACTAGCAAGCTTTGTACCAGGAACTCAGATCTGCCTGTCTCCAGAGCCTGAGATCTTAATCTATTCTGCTGACTTTCATTCAATGTCATAAACTTGAGAACTGGGGAGCCATGGGTTGATGAGCCGTACACGTGACAACCCTCATATTGCAGTTTCTTTTAAAGTTTCTTTAAAATAACTCTAAGAGGGGTCTCTGACCAATAAACTCAGATCTCCAAACTGGCTGAATTTGCCATATGTTATTTCCCCAGAATTTGGGTTCTAACAAATGGCAAAGCTGGAATGACCACTCCCTTCCCTGGGCTTCAAAGAATTTAATGTCTTGCCTCTACGGGCGGAGACCTCTTAATTTTAGCATTGGTGGCATGTGTTGTCTGAATGGGAAGAGTCAGGTGTAGTTAAGACTTGATAGGATTTGTAGTCTAAAGAAGGTCAGGAATCCCACTGGCTCAACTCTGCCTTAAAAATCTCAGTTTTCTTACCTTTAATAGAAATGATGTCAATATCTATTCAACTGGAGTGTTAGCATTAAATTAGACAAGACGTGTCAATGAAATTTATGAGTTACTGTTTTTGGAGACATTGAAGTTCTCCTCCACTGCCTTGATAACATGTGGGCGGGTACTTTACCATCCTCTGTTTCTAAGGATCTGTTAAAGTCACTTTTTTTCTGAGAGTGCTCGCTCTAATGGGACCTGGCTGGAAACATGGTGCACTCACACCGGGAAGAGTTTAATAAAGTGCCTATTTACTTAGGTGTGTGCTGGCTTTAGGAAAAGCAACAGAGGATGTTGTAGTATCCTGGTGGGAAGCCATTACCAGTAAGTCTGAAGGGATGAGGGGAGGGAGGGTTTACGAGAGCCCAGAGTTTTTGGAGAGGCCCTCCTGACAAGAACTGTGGCCTTTGGTGGAGGGATGTGGTCCACCCACAAAAACTTACCTGGGAAAGATCCTGGGAAACATTTCTTTCTGACTTCACTTTCTTCCCTCCCTTTGATCTTCTGCAGATACTCACCACTGGTTGAATTCAAATGGAAGCCACCGGGGAAGGGAGCTCCTGATGCAGCCTGAAGACCGTATAGGTCGGTTCCTGGGGCAGAGGGCAGGTGGAGAAGAGTGGAAAGCAGCACTGGGCAAGTAGAAGGTACTGAGCACAGCCACGTGGCCTTCCAAATATGTTAACCAATAATCTTTATCACTTTGGTCAGACTTGGCCTAGTCAACTGTAATTCAGCATTATGTTGTCTTTGGTGACTCTTCCTCCCCTTGTGGATTTTCTCCACTTCTAGAAATATTCACTCTTTATTTCTAAGCTGCCTTGTGCTCTTTTGGTTCTCTAAGTCTTCTTGTTATGAAACGAAATTAATACAAGATGTTCATTTTCACACTTAAATGTCTTATGCCTAATTGTTATTTTAAAAATGCATACCGATTTCCACCCCTGGGATGGCTAAGTTTGCTACCGGACCAATTGCAGATGAAAAAAAATACAAAGAACAACTACTTGGAGGCACTGGAAAGTGGATACATACAAACAGATTATGGAGGGTAATTGGATGAGAGAATAAGACAAAGAATTCATTCCTCAGTTATGGTTTTTAGCTGAAGAGTAGTTCATAAGAAATGTTGATAGCCTTTTTGGCATGAAGAATTAGAGGAGAGAGTTGAGAGCAATCACGGCCATTAAAAAGTGAGGAGGACATCTCTACAAGGAAAGAGCCAGAGAGGGGAGTCCCAAATTCTGTTTACAAACTTCACAAATTTCTGGCTGGCCCCTGAACCATAGATGCATGTGGCACACTACAAGCCACTCAGTAAAAGGTAAGTAAACTGAGCTGAAATATGAACTATTGCCTGAAACATGGAGTACTTAAATTTTTTTTTTTTTGCAGCTTTGCCCCCCAAAAAATATCATACCCTTTGGGAGAAGTATAATAGAACCCAGAGTCCTCCCAAGAAAATATTCACAATGTCCATTGTGATCTATAGATTAAAAATATACTTTTTTTGGTACAAATTAAGAGGCTGATCTAAAATTCATATAGAATGCAAAGGCTTTAAAATAGTCAAACAACTTTGAAAAAGAGCAAAGTTGGAGGACTCATATTACCTAATTTCAAGACTTATTATAAAGCTATAATAATCGAAATATAAGGGTAACAATGATAAGATGGACAAATGTCAATGGATATAATGGAAAAATAAATCCATATATATAGAGTCGATTGATTTTTGATAAAGATGCAAAGGCAATTCAGTGGAGAGAGGGTAGTCTTTCCAACAGTTGGTGCTTAATCTTAAATAAGTGCAGTTTATTGTATGTCAATTATACTTCAGTAAAGATGGTAAAATAGCAATAATCAACCAGGAATATTTATTGAGAGGCAGGAGATGATAGTATAGAGGTTGAGCTCCGAATCCAGCTTTTCCACTTACTATTTGTATGACTTGGGATGGTTTAACTCTTCTGGACCTGTTTTTCTGTATGTAAAATGTAGTTGTTATAAGTATTGTTAGTTTATTAATACCCTTTTGGTATTCTGTGGCATATAGGAAGGATTCAGCAAATGTTAAAAAGTCTTGTGCGGGGGCACCTGGGTGGCTCAGGCAGTTAAGCATCTGACTCTTGATTTCGGCTCAGGTCGTGATCTTGCAATTCGTGAGATCCAGCCCTGCATGGGGCTCTGTGTGCTGACAGTGCAGAGCCTGCTTGGGATTCTCTCTCTCCAAATAAATAAATGAGCATTAAACAAATGTATTGGGCACTATGCTGAGTGTTTTATAAGAATTACCTTACTTAAACTTCATAATCCTGTAAAATAGGTACCAATACCCTTATATTACAAAGGAGAAAACTGGGGTGCCAAGAGGATGTATGACCTATCCCAGGTTGTTTGCACAGGATGCAAGTAGCAGAATCTAGACATAAAGGCAGTCAAACTCCACACACTTTTCATCCTATGAATAAGTGTTAACAGATGAGGCACTGACTCAAGTGCTAGTAAGTAAATTGTCCAGACAGTGCCCATGTTTTCTAGGATGTTATTATCTGAGATACATGAAAATACTGAAGACCAACGTGTTTGGGCGGCTTTCTGGGAGTTCCTCTTGTAATTACTCCTGGCATCTGGCTCAGTGCTTACCAAACCTGTTTCTTCTTCCCGGGCACATAGTCAAACTATATTTTCCAGCTCCTGTATCTAGTGAGGTCATGTGGCTAGTTCTTGCCAATGGAATATGAGCAAAAGTGGTTGTATCCTTTGTACATTAAGGTAGGTAGGAATGGGTGGGCTTTCTCCATTCTCCACTCCCATACTGGTTTGTGTTTAAGACAGGGGAGCCACAACGTTGGGAGGAACCTGGTTCCTGAATGACTACCTGGAGCAGAGCTCTTATTGCTGACTTCATTGAATGACCTTTGATGTATTAAGCTACTAGAATTTTGAGATTTGAGGTTGTTTCTTGTAGGTATGAACATACTCTAACTAATGAATTATTCTTGTGGAATGTTACCTTGCTGACATATCCCATCTCTAGAAATTTCTGAAATATAGGTCAGAGATCTAGATGAACTCTATTGCTAGGAGATGGACCACAGAGGAGTTAGAATAGAAATTTAATTAAGAAGTAATGTCTAATGGGGCGCCTGGGTGCCTCAGGCGGTTAAGCGTCTGACTTCGGCTCAGGTCATGATTTGGGGTCTGTGAGTTCGAGCCCCTTATTGGGCTCTGTGCTGACAGCTCAGAGCCTGGAGCCTCCTTCAGATTCTGTGTCTCCCCCTCTCTCTCTGCCCCTCCCCTGCTCATGCTCTGTCTCTCTCTCTCTGTCAAAAATAAATACACATTAAAAAAAATTAAAAAAAAAGTAATATGTAATTAATAGGAGATAATATATGAATACTACATAGAACCTAAGGTTTTTAATATTTAAATTCTTTCCAAAGTTCCAATATTTAAATATCCTTAATCTCACTCATGGTGGTTGAATCCTGGCATGTGCTCATGGTTCATATTCCCTACTGGCTTTTGCTATGTCTGCTTCCTGTTTCTTGGGGCTTCAGTTGTGGGCATCAACTTTAGGCTTTCCAAGACCCACAAGAAACTGAATCATCTCTGGCCCTCTCAGACGTATAATTGTTTCCCCGGGTTGTTTTGAAACCCTCCATTCACATCTCAAAAACCTATTCGGTGGGACAGGTTGATACCATCTGTTTTTCAACTACAATCTTCCCCCTCCTTCTTGCTCATCGGAAGGTGTGCTTTCCACTCATTTTACCAACTTCCCAAACTGTGGTATGTCTTCTCTCATGCTGTGCCCTGTCTCAACTCTGACAATTCATGGTTTGCTGACAGACCTTTGGTTCCTGGCCAATTACAGCTGGCTTATGACTCCAACAATCTCCTGGCACAAGAGCCTTCTCCTGGTTTTCTAGGGCTTCTGAGTGAGAGAAAAGGAACACACACCCTGGCTTGAGGACCATCTGTGACAGCCTGAACACGTAGTTATTACTTTTATGTTTCATTTCTTCCTTTTTTAGTTCTGGATTGAAAAAAAAAAGCACCCAGAGATAGTACCCTTTGTGCTGCTTGAGTTAAAGAAATTTTGGAGAAAATAGGTGTCTATACAGCTGGACAGTGTTTACCTTATGCCATTGGTCATGGAGAAGGGGCTTGGTTCTAGGCGTCTGGTTCTGAGTACCTATTGTTTGGCAAAAGGTGATCACTTACAGCATTCCCGAGGTTAAATATGAGGAAACATGAAAGTTCTGATCCTCTGGTTCCCTGCTTTCGTTTCACTGATGAGGAAAATGAGCCCTCAGCTCCTCAGACTGTGGTCTTCAGACTGGTGTCTCTCTGGGAACCACTTATTACTGGTTGGTGGCAATGTAGGTACAGAGTGTGAGAGTAAGCATTTAGAAACGTTTGTAAAAATTTGACAGAGACATTTTGTTGATTGACACTAATAAAAAGACAGGGCTTATGTATATATTTTTTTAAAAATTCATTTATTGGGGTGCCTGAGTGGCTCAGTCGCTTGAGCATCTGACTTTTGATGCTCAGCATGAGCCTGCTTGGGACTCTCTCTCTCTCTCCCTCTCTCTCCCCCACCTCACTCCCTGTCCCTGTCCCTCTCCCCCACTCATGTTCTCTCTCAAAATAAAATAAACCTTTAAAAAAATAAAAAAATTCATTTATATTCGGGGTGCCTGGATGGCTCAGTCGGTTAAGTGTCTGACTCTTGATTTTGGCTTGGGTCGTGATCTGACTGTTGTGAGACTGAGCCCCATATCGAGTTCTGAGCTGAGCAAGGAGCCTGCTTGAGATTCTCTCTCTCCCTCTCCGTCTGCCCCTCCTCCATTCACACAGGTGCACTTGTGTTATCTGTCTCAAAAATAAATTCATTTATATTTGATTTATTTTTTAGAACAAGCTTTATTTTTTAGAACAAGTTTAGATTTACAGAAACATTGAGAAGATAATACAGAGAGTTTTCATATCCTCTGCACCAAGTTTCCCCTATTATGAATATATTGCATTAGTATGGTATATTTGTTGTAATTAATGGACTCATATTGATACATTATTATTAACTAAAATTCATACTTTACTGATATTTCCTTAGTTTTTAACCTAATGTCATTTTTCTATTCTAGGTTCTCTTCCAAAATGCCACATTATCTTTCGTTGTCATGTCTTCTTAGCTTCCTCTTGTGACAATCTCTCAGACTTTTGTTGGTTTTGATGACTTTGACAGTTCTGAGGAATACTGGTCAAGAGTTTCACAGGATGTCTTTCCGTTGAGATTTATATGTTTCCTCATGATGAAATTGGGCTTATGAGTTTTTGGCAGGAAGACCAGAAAGGCATAGGGCCATTTTCATCTCATCAAATCAAGGCAACATATTGCCAACGTGACTTATTACTGTTGTTGTTGACCTTGATCATTTGGATAAGGTCATGTTTATCAGGTTTCTCTGCTGTAATATTTAAAAAATTTTTTTTTCATATTTATTTATTTTTGAGACAGAGAGGGATAGAGCATGAATGGGGGAGGGTCAGAGAGAGGGAGACACAGAATCCGAAGCAGGCTCCAGGCTCCGAGCTGTCAGCACAGAGCCCGACGCGGGGCTCGAACTCACAGACCGTGAGATCACGACCTGAGCCGAAATCGGAGGCTCAACTGACTGATCTACCCAGGCGCCCCTTTGCTGTAATATTATCTTCCCACATCCCCCTCCTACCATGTACCCCTTTGAAGGAAATCACTATGTGCAGTCTCTACTTAAGTAGGGAATTATCATCCATTTTATTGTACTTTATAAAATATAGTTTATAAGTATATTAAATATATGTATATATATATTTGGATATAAAAAGTATTGTTGGTTTGTGATAGACTGAAAATGAGAAAGGTCATTTGAAAACACTGCTCTAAAAAAACTTGCTTAAGGGCACACCCAAGAAGCTCTGGGAAGGAGCCCTAGACATGTTAGCTTTAAGCCAACTAACTTTCTTACTCCCCAGAGCCCAATATCCTCTCATTGTGGAGCAAGTTGATGGCTGGCTGTGTGATACCAAAGACTACCCATGACTATTTCCTTGGACCTTAAGGAATGCTTCAGGACTCGGTGGAAGTTTCTGAAATATCAGTTTCACTGATCTTTGAAATATTAGCCTTCTGGGCTGTTGTTTTAGGTCATGTTCAATGGCAAACAAAGAGTGAGATAGATCTGCACACAGGAGTTTACTGGGAGTGAGGGGAATGGCATTGGGTAGAGAAGTTGAAGTGTAGTGCAGTCCAAACAAAGACCCTCATCAACCTATGGGAGTGCTGGACCTGAGACAGCCATTCAGAATTGCTCTGAATTTAGGCAGAGAGATTCAGCTTTGAACCCTCCCCGTTGACCAGGTATTGGATGCTGTCTGTCTTTAGGAAGAAAGTGTAAACTCGGGAGAGGTGGCTCTTTAAGCTTAAGTACATAACCTAGAAAGGGACTCAGTTGTCCCATCAGCAGCCAGCACTCCTGGTAGCTGACGGAATGAGTTGATGGGGAGATCTGGATGGTACCCCACAGGACTAGCTATAGATATTATTACTTTTTAAATTTCTTTTGCTTTTGTGTTGTGCCTAGATTCTAGGAACCATGGGGTTGTTTGCTGCACTCTTCCTTGCCTTATTAGCTGTCTCTAGTGCTTGAATGGACTAATTGTACTTTGGGTGCGGATGAGGTAATCAGAGAAAGGGATGCTGGGAAGAGAGGCCGTATGAGAAGGTTAGGGCGGGCGGAAGACACAGTGCGGAGGATTTGTATTTGTGCAATCTGGCTGCTTCTATGATTCATTTGGGTCTGTGTACCCTCATAATCAGCAGGCTTCAGTGAACTGAGTGTTGCTTTCTAAAGAAAAATGAAAGCTGGAAATTCAACAATGATGAGTGCACACAAACACATAACCCCAGGGAAGCCACATAGAATGAAGCTGCAGGAAGATTCTTGTAATTTTTTTTTTTTTTTTTTTTTTTTTTTTTTTTTTTTTTTTTTTTTTACAGGGGAAAGTGAGGCAAGTGAGAGAATTATTTTAATTGGTCAAGAGTTTGTCTCTTCTGTCACTTGTCTCTTATGGGATGTTAAGCTTCCTTTTTCCTACCCATTTTGATTGGGACTGGGGACAAGGGAATTTCAATTACAGGGCAAAAGATGGAATTCTGGAGTAAAGCAAATTTGTCAAAAGTAAATTCTTAGACAAAAAACATGGTTCCTGTGCTCAGCACCTTGTTTCCCTGGCTTTGCCTGATGTATGTTTCTTTTGTTTATTGTGTTTGAATTCACTAGTGTGTCTTTCCCTTCAACTTCACCTTGGATGGTGAAGAATGCTTGGCATGAATTAGCTCACTCTAATTGATAGGAGAATCTTGTACTTGGCAAAGAAACTCCAAAGAAAGAAAGCCAATTCCTTCATGAGCCTTTTCCACTAGCAGCCTCAGAACTTGACTGCCACCATTTGGATTATATTTAGCTATGGAGGTAGGAAAGGGTTAATAGACTTAGAAGCATTGAAATGGATTTCTTTTTCCTATTGAGATAGTAGAAGTTTGAATGCAAACCACCATTTTTGCATAATGACTACAGGCATATAATAATAGCTAGCATTGAGTTCTTTCTAAGTGCTGAGCGCTGTGCTAAGCACTTTATAAGTATCATCTCATTTTATGTTCATAATGATTCCATAAGGTGGATATTATTATAAACCGCTCAACACAGATGATGCAATAAAACTTGGAGATGTTAGATAAGTTGCCTATGTGTGGAGATGGGATTCAAATTTAGGTGCTAATACCTTTGCACCACTTTCTATACTGCTTCCGTAGCCACGGGATCAGGACAGGGGAGTGGTTGGAACAGGAAAACAGAAAATGTGCTCAGACTGGCTTCCTTTCAGGAAAGACCTTCTGAGGGGCATCCTACTTGTAGCTCAGGCCATTTTCTTCTAGTCCTAAAAGGAGAGACTAAGGGGACAATTAAGATCTAAGAGTCAAAACCTCCATACTGGATTTGGAACTCTGACATTTATTTGGGAATCTGTGGTGTAAATGTGGTGGTCAGAGGCCCTGGGTGTGGATACAATGGCCTGAGGAGAGAAGGTGTAACCAAGAAATCAAAGGATTCAGGCTGGATTCCTGGAAAGCACATTTAAGGGAGGTGTAGAGGAAGATGAGCCAATAGGAAGGTCCAGGAGAAAAGTCAGTTTTACTGTGATTATCCAGGACAGGATGGGGTGTGTTCGTCCAGAAGAGGATGGGATGTAGTCATCCAGGAAAGGGTTATGTGGTCATCCAGGAGAGGGTGGGGTGTGGTAATCCAGGACAGGATGGTGTGTGATCATCCAGGAAAGGGTGGGATGTGGTCATCCAGGATAGGGTTATGTGGTCATCCAGAAGATGTTGGGGTGTGGTCATCCAGGAGAGAGGAGTCATTGGGGTGAAATGATACAAAGCTGCCAGGTTAGGTGACATCTTGTCCTTAAGAAAGAAGAGAAGAAAGGAAAGATGAAAAGAAATTCAGATACATTAGAAAGTAGGGAAAAAGTTAGGGAAGGTTATTTCAAGGCCTGTATATTATTAATGAAGTAGAATATTCTTTGGGGTTTTCTGGTTCAATTCTCTTTCCCAAAGTATCCTGTTAATAGCTCCTCTCACTTGGTGCTTCAGCAGGAATACCTGTACCCAAGAGTAAACTAGCTGTGGACCCTGCCAAAATCATGACAGGGAGAGGCATGTTTGAGCCTCTGCTAGGTCACTGGTGGTAGAGATTGTGGTTACAGCTCTTAGGTGGCCCTGTTGGGTGGTTTTCGCCCCCTGATGATCTTCTTCAGACTTTCTTGGAAAACCAACTGGACAGTTTTACCTTTTGTCTATTTATCTTGGAAGGAGCTTATTTCTTTTTCTTTTTCTTTTTTATTTAAAAATTTTAATGTTTATTTATATTTGAGAGAGAGAGAGAGAGAGAGAGAGAGAGAGAGAGAGAGAGAACACAAGTAGGGGAGAGGCAGGGAGAGAGGGAGACACACAATTAAAAGCAGGCTCCAGGGTCTGAGCTGTCAGCACAGAGCCTGACCAAGGGCTTGAACCCACGAACCATGAGATCATGACCTGAGCCAAATTTGGACACTGAACCAACTGAGCCACCCTGGCACCCCAGAGAGAGCTCATTTCTTTTTATTTTTTATTTTTTTATTTTTTTATTTTTTAATATATGAAATTTACTGTCAAATTGGTTTCCATACAACACCCAGTGCTCATCCCAAAAGGTGCCCTCCTCAATACCCATCACCCACCCTGCCCTCCCTCCCACCCCCCATCAACCCTCAGTTTGTTCTCAGTTTTTAACAGTCTCTTATGCTTTGGCGAGAGAGCTCATTTCTATCCAAGTTTAGGTTCAGTTATTTTCTGGCTGCCTCCTGCCAGGAGTATCCAGGGACGGGTGGCATGTGGACACTTAGCCCACTCCTATTTTTACCAGGAACTTGGGCTGCAGACGACTCGTTTGAATGTCAGAGTGGTCAAGGGTTGGCAAATTCAGGGTAAACTCTAAGATTAGACTTCCGTGAGACATTCAAGATCTGTGCTTCTTAGGGGCTCACTTCTCTGAAAGGTCTTCGTTGTTCTTCAGTACACTGGTGCCTGCCAGAACCTTCCTGCTTCACTTATGTGACTGTTAGCTGAATATTCTGTACTTTGAAAAGATATGAAATCCATAAGTCAATGTAGTAAGATTTTAGCAGCCTCGATCCCTCATTTTATGGGGTAAGTGACTGAGGTTCAGAGAGAATTGAAAAGTTCTCATAGCTAAAAAAGTTGCATAGCTAGGTTTTGAACACAGGTCTTTGGGTTCCTAGTCCAGTGTTCTTTGTATATTTCATCTTCATCATGCAATAAAGGGTAACTTGTTATAGAAGTGTAAGGAGACAAAACGGTGGCCTCTCTCCTTTCCCATAATTCTCACTAGATTTGTACCTCTTGCTCCCAGTAATTTAGTATATAATTGACTTTGTCTCTCTAGGGAAGGGTACCTATAACTCGTCCCTATGGCTAAAATCAACTCAATCCCCTGAATCTTTCCTATTTACAATATGCTTCTTGGAGTTTTAAAATTAGTGAGCAAAACTCTTCTTTCCACAGCTAGAGATAAACCCATAGGATAATCCTGGAGAAGTTTGACTTAAATTTGAACCAAATCATAAAATATTGGTATAAGATGTTTTCTGGGAAGCAGGCATTTAGTGGAGGTGGGAGGAAATTATGATAGTGGCTGCAGTGCTGAATATTTTTCGTATTTTATTCCAAGTTTGTAATAACTCTGGGCATTATTCCACTTTACTGCACAGGGAACTGGGTCACAAAGATGTTAAGTAATTAAACCAGGTCCCCTAGAGTTAATTATGTCAATTAATTGTCAGTGCTGGATTTCAAATCTTGGTTTATCTGGCTCCAAAACCTGTGTTCTTTCCACTACCCAGTGGTTCTCTAACTTGACATTAAAATTTCTTGCAAAATTGTCCAACAAGCAGATTTCACCCAATCCAAAGATTCTAATTCAGCAAGACTGAGGTAGGGGTCAGGCATCTATATTTTTAAAAAGTGCCCTCAGTGATTCTGATGTACAGCTTGTTGGGACACACAGGAGGAAAAGAAAAGGGCAGTGATATAGAGGTCAGAGTTCCCTATTTGACAGTTTGGAGGGAGGCCAGCCACTCTTCAGAGGCTCACAGCCTCTCTAGACCTGTCTGGTGTCCTGACTCAAAAGAGGTAGTTCTTCACGAGGTAGGCTAGAGAAACTTGCACCTAGGCAAGGCTTCCCAGCATGGAAATCCAAAGTTCTTCTGGACCAAGTTAGGAAAGTAATTCCCTGTTATTTTCTTCTATGGAAAGGCCCATTTGCCAGCATAGGCTAAGTTGCCCAGAGATGGATATTCCTTGTCTGTATCCCAGCATCCAGCACAAATGGCTGGCGCATGGTGGGTGCTCAGTGTTCAGTGGGTCATGAAGGACGGTGGACATGCTGGTGTTCAGTCCTGGTGGGGTTAGGACTGAGGGCTTATGTTTTTAAGTATCTCCTGTTTGGAGACTACACTGTTTTGGGGACCATCCCTCTGGCATGTAGCTCTGAGAAGGGCATAGCTGAGTCCAGATGGAGCCAGTGTTCTAAGGTACACAGTGATGAGTTGTGTAGTACCTTTTTTCTTCATGATGTTTTATAAGTTGAACCTTATTTACTTATGGGAAAGTACTGTGGAGATTAAATTTCTAATCTAGTCAGCCTGTAATTATTTCTTTACTTTGGTCGATTACTAATATTTCAGGTGGCTGCCTCCCAATTCAGACTCAGCAGGATCATTAACTTGCCTTCTAGTATTTCTCCCAGATCATTAGTATGAGATGAACAATCAGGAGATTCCAAGAGTCTGAAGTTTAATCAAGGAATCTGGTCTCTGGTTCGAAGATAGTATCACATGTTCCAGGGCTCTAATTTCCCATGCCTACAAACCTCGAAAGCTCAAGTGAAGGCCTCTGATGATTTTCAATAATGCAGTTCCATCTTTTATAGAATTCCATACCTGTTCCCTGCCTCCAGCTATACACTACATTTAAAGTAAACCACATATGTAGAGGAGACAAGCTAACTCACCAACCTGATATTCAGAATGATATCATTTATATGAATTTCAGATCCTCCTTTTGGCCCATGTTATCCAGACGGCTGAAAATGGTCCAGGCACAAATGAGTGAATTTGTGCCATGCTCTCCCAGAGGAGACTCAACATCTGCCTCCTTCCTTCCTTCCTTCCTTCCTTCCTTCCTTCCTTCCCTCACTCCTATGCCTCTCCTTCCCTTCCCTTCCCTCCCTCCCTCCCTCCCTTCCCTCCCTCCCTCGCTCCCTCCCTCCCTCCTTCCTTCCTTCCCTCCTTCCTTTTTTATCTACCTACCTTCCTTCCTTCCCATCTCTCTCAGGCCTTCTTTTCTTCCTCCTACAAATACTTCTTAAGCTCCCCCCTCCCTATATTCCCCACATTGCAGTAGGCCCCTGAGAATACAAAGTAGCAAATGACATGATTTTTGCCTTTTAGGAGCATAAGGCTCACTAAAGCTCATAATTTCTCAACATGGAGCTGTGAATGGAGTGCACGCCTTCTGGACCATCATTTTTGCATCCCTGACCCTGGAAGGTTTACAGATTACAGAGCCTGGTGACTGTTTTGATGAAGAATCAAGTGAGAGAAGGTGGTTAAGTGCTGCTCTCCTGTTTCCTGTGTCCTGTATTTCCTGCATCAAATCCATCTTTCCTCTCTATCCAAGCACTTCCGATTTAGATCAGAACTGATTCCTGGTCTGGGGAGGAAGTCCAGAGAGGTCCCATTTCAGGGTCCCTTTTCTTCAGGCGTGTTGCACTGTGATTGCTGTGCAGTCAAAGCAACTCTGATTCTGAGTGGTCATGGGTTTGAGGATATATAGCCATTGCTTCTGTAACTTGGCTACTGGTAGCTGGTGGTGATAAGGACAAAGAGAGAAGAAACCTTCATGTTAGAGAAATGAAGTATTTATAGTGAAAGAAACGTTATAACATTTCTAAGAAATATCCAGATAAGGAAACTATTCAGAGGACCATCTGCTAGGCTGGTCCACACAATGCCCAATTGTTCATTTGCTCATTCACCCATCCGTTGTAGTGGGCACTGGAGAAGGAGCTGGGTTGCACATAAGCTGCAGGCCCTTCTCAGTCTGTGATTGAGAAACTGATGTTTCCAAACACTGGGTCTGACTATCTCGGCATTGTGAAGAGAAGGACTTGTGGCTGTGTGTGTCTGGTGGGTAGAGTGGAGGGCTCTTGGCATTTAATCTATGTTAAAAAAACTTTCCAAACTCGTTTTACCAGCACCTTGGAGCTGTAAAATATGTTATGAAGTTAAAAGAGAAAAATCAGAGAAGCACCTATTAAAATGTAGATATTTCAGCCGAGCAACTTGGATATAAAAGAAAAAATTTTCTACTTGGGACCTCTTTGTCTCAAAGGAGCTTAAAAAAGATCTTAAAAATAATAGGAGCTTTAAAGCAGGTGGTCATTTATTGTATTCACGGCTAAGGGAAGATTAAACTCACAATGTTTAGTGATTTTTTAAAAGTTCAGCTAAAAGATATTATTTTGGGGTAGAAAAAGTCCGGTTGTCCCTCAACTCCAGCCATTGCAAATCAGGGGATGGACTGTGCTCCCATCTTCCAATGCAAGTGAGTTTCCATTGGGTTGAGACCAAGCATGGACAATTTCAGCCTGAAATGATTACTTTCTGGAAATTTTCAGTGAGTGGAAACAGTCATGTAGAGGTGTGGATCTTGCTACCTGGATCAATAACTTTAGCTAGTTAAGATCCCTGCCAAGAAAGGCAAGGAAGATCAAATTTCATAGACCTAACAAACCACTGGAAACTTCTTGCCTGCGTGTGTTCAAGGATCACTTTTTATGATTTATAGAAACCAAAGCACTCATTGGAATATGAATAATAGCTAACATTTACTTGTCATTTATTATGCTGGCCACTATGCCAAGTACTTTATGTACATTGACTTATTTAATCCTAATGACAAACCATGAGCAGGTACTGTTATTTTTCCTACTTTGCAGATGAGAACATTGAGGCACAAAAAGGCTGAATTACAGAATAGATCAATGTGTCTTTCACTTAGAAAATGAGTCAAGCTCAGGAGTGCCTGGGGGGCTCAGTCGATTAAATGTCTCATTCTTGATTCATGCCTCAGGTCATGATCTCATGGTTCATGAGTTCAAGCCCCACATCAGGCTCTGCGCTGACAGTGCAGAGCCTGCTTGGGATTCTCTCTCTCTCTCTCTCTCTCCCCCTCTCTCTACCTCCCCTTCCCTCCCTTCCTCCCTCCCTCCTTCTCTCTCTCTTTCCTTCTCTTTCTGCTCCTCATTTGCTCTCTCTTTCTCTCTCAAAAGTAAAGAAACATTAAAAAAAAAAAAAAAAAAGAAAATGAGTCAAGCTCCATACATGTGAATAAATGTGAGCATTCCTACTTCCTTGTTGTTTAGTTTTCTCTCTCAAGTGTGGTGAGAATATTGATAACTTCTTAGTCCCTGGATGAAAAGTAAAAATTTGAATTCACAAGAGAGTTTTGAAATTCGCAACATGAACTCAATAAGTTAAAAGAAAATCTGATTTTGCAAATAGGATACTAACAGCTTGGGAAATTCTATTTTCACAGGGTTTGTTCTTGGGGTGGGGGTGGGGGGGCTTTGTCTTTCTCTCCAAGCACCCCTTATATTTCCTTTTCAGATCAAAGGTAACAAGATGCAACCAACTGACTCATTTTCTAAGTGAATGACACATTCACCTACTCTTGCAAATCTGAGCTTCTAGCAATTTGCTAATGCTTAGGACGCATGAAATTTAATTTTTTCTTCCTGAAATGCTTGGCCTTCTCCAAAATGGCTTCCGACCACTCATTCCTGGCAGATGATCTGGTACCACCTGTCTCCCAGGTTGAGGAGGGTTTCTGGGATGTCCTTTGAATACAGTGTCTGTCCTCAGTCGATGTCTCAGCTTGGGCCATTTTCCCGGTGTCCTCCTCCCATCTAGCTTATGGTCTGCTTCTCCGAATGACTCTTGAAGTGAGCTGTTAATCACTACGCTTTATTGCTAAGTTAATTCTGGACACAGGTGTTCTAGTCAGGGTGCTCCCAGAGCCTGGACCTTCAGGAAGGAAGTCCGCGAAGCTTCTGGCTCTGGCACCAAGCCACAGACTAGGTGAATCATGTAACTCCTCTGAGGCTCAAAGAAGGCACTTTGTAAATTGTAAAGCATTAACCAAACGACAGGAGAGCACCAGGAGAGCGCCAGGATTCTATTCTACACTTAGGGATGGGTGTCTTATTTAGTTGTAATTGTTAACACCTAGAGGGCCATCATACCCAGAAATGTGCCTTACTTACATGTTTCTGGACATGCTTGGGCCTTCGGAACATGCATCGGAAGCCAGGGTCAGATAGCATCAGTCGGATGAACACTTTCAGAGGCTAAGGCTGTTGGAAATTACCTCTATGTTACATTTTCCTTTAAATGTAAGGAAATTTAAATTTGCTCGAAACGAAGCAAAGTCAGGGCAGAGAATTGGATGGATTTGCTCTTGGCCACAGCATCAAGCAGTAGAGTAAACGGAAGGAGAATAATCGTAAGTGTTAAAGGCCGTCAGCATTTGCCAAACCATGGTCTTTTTAAAAATATATACATATACTGCACAAAGAGTTTGGCATTATAAAAAGGATCTTGTAAGTACCATAGTCTTTTATCCAGAATGCTATTAAGAACTTTTTATTAAAAATTAAGATGCTTTAGAAACCACATAAAATTTTAAAAGGCTCTACCTTTCCACTTAGCCTTTTCAAGGGCACCTCTGGAGAGATGGTGGCATTCTCAAACAGTTGGACAGGTCTGTGGAGGAACACTCCACTCTGCCAATTTGTCCCCATATTGGCCCAGGGCAGCCATTCACCACTTTGTTTTTGGTTATTTCAGCTGCTGTTAGACATTCTCCTTCAAACACACCTGCACTGCTTTCCAGACAGCACCATAGCAGGCGGAAGGCGATGGGGTCCTACGCACTGTGGGCTGTGGGCTCCTGTGATCCCACCTGTGCCTCTGCCTCAACTCACCGAGCTCTCTGGAAGTTTTCTGGGTTTTGTGAGAATTCGCTTCTAGACTGAACTGAAATACAGAATCAGCCTCATATTTATTCATTGGGGCAGTTTTCTTTGTTCGGTTCGACTCAGCACAAATGGGGTTACTTCATTTAATGGGCCGCAAGCAGTCTGCCCACTGGTTTCCTCCTTTTCTTATCCTAAATTCCTAAATTCCTCCTGGGAGAGAGCCTTCCTAAATTCCTCCTGGATGTACGTCCTTTTATGTTCAAGAAACCCTTTGCCGTTCTAGGTCCTATAATATGACTAATGAGCCTTAAGTGCCTCCCCATCCTTCCTCATCTGACTTACCCCCCTTCCTGGTTTCTTCATCTTGATGCTGTCCTTTTAGCTTTTGAGTGCCCATTGTTTCAAGTGCCCGCCATTTTGTCTGCCATTCACTGCAATCCCTTAAGTCCTCTCCTCTTGGGTGCTCTTTTTGTATTTCTCTAATTCTAACAGGAGGACTGCAGGCCCAAGTTGCAAAAGCATACATTCCCCTCTTTTATCTCTGCATGATCAGTTGAATTTTCCTTACTAACAGCTCCTGTGGTTGAAAGACCCGAAAACTCTGACTTTGCCCTTTCCCAAGATTCTCTTTTTTGCTCATAGAGAAGCAAGTGAAGCTCTTAACCATTCTGACAGAGTCAGGATTTTTCTGGCTTACGGCTATTGTTTTTTCATCCAGTAAATATTTGAGGGGTCCCTTCTTCATGCAAGACAGTATCGTGGGCACTAGAGGTACGGAGAAGAAGACACAGGTTCTTTCCAGAAGAGCTTGCAGGCTGGTGGGAAGATAGACATAATGACGCATCCTACACTCTACTGGGGTACGGTGGGGTACCCCACCGTTGGAGGAGGGGTGTGTGGGATGCTCCATCCCATATGAAAGAGTAGACCACCTATTTCAGCAAAGGAGGGCTGTCAGGGAAACTGTCACTACAAAGTCCTGGTTGAACTGAGTTCTGAAGTATGAGGAGCTCTTCACCAGGCAAAGTCAGCCACAGCATTCATTCAGGGAGCAACACTGTCAAAGGCTCAGACGTATGAAAGAGGGCTGACAATGTCCAGTCTGTTTATGAACCTTGCCAAAGATCGGATAATCTAGGCTTTATGCATTTTTTTGCTGGCCCTATAAGCAGAACGTGCTTTGAGTGGGTTATCAGGAAAGGTCAAAGCCTGCATGGCTGGTGTGAGGGGCTCAGGGGCTGGGTAGGGAAGGGTTAGTCACTTGAAAGTTTTGTGTGCTGAGACAAGGCTCTTAAAGGAGCTCTGGGGTTTTTACAGAGGAGAAAGTGCTTAAAGGCGGATTATGCAGCCAACGGTGAGCCAGTAAATGGTTTCACTGGGGCCAATCCTGGGATATTTTGGCAGCCCTCTTTATTGGGCGTGGGGCTCTCTGGCTATTCAATACCATTGTGACTCTCCTTGTGAATGCCCATGAGGGGTTAGGGTGAAAATATAGAGCTTTTAAGCATTTTAACGTGATTTCGATTGCATTTTAATTTTTAATAAAACTTTTAATAAAGTTCTGCTTTAGGAGCCACAGAGATCAAAAGATTCCATTTAATAGAGAGTTCCAGGGTTATAGCACTGG
This sequence comes from Panthera pardus, assembly GCF_024362965.1. Taxonomy (NCBI): domain Eukaryota; kingdom Metazoa; phylum Chordata; class Mammalia; order Carnivora; family Felidae; genus Panthera; species Panthera pardus. Next base: position 70,157,296 of record NW_026526654.1, read on the forward strand.
GAGATAGATGGGCTTAACAAGACTGTGGTACATCTCTTTCAAGTAAATGCAATAAATGGTTCTGTTGGAATGGGAAAAAAGAGAAGATGCATACATACATGCATACATCTTTTTTTTTTTTTTTTCTTTCTGTGTAGCCAGTAATTTCACTCTTTGGAAGTAATTGCTGAGCTCCTGGCATCTTTGAATAATACCCTTCTCATATGATAGTTACACTACTCCAAAGACAGTACAGACATCTGAGCCAAACAATTTTCTCTTTCATTTGTGAGAAATTGAACGGACAGATCTACCTGTCTCTTTTGGTTCCAAGAAAATGTCATGTTAGAAATGTGTGATAATATATTATATGACAGTCGCTGAAAATGTTTCAGACGCGGCAATAAATTGATTGTGGTTTTTAGACCAGATGTGCACCATGTTTAGAATGCATTGTGCTTCCTCGTATTCTAGCCTGGTGCTTAAGTAAATAGAAAGGAGTGTTTTGCTTTTCAATGAAGCCTCTTAAGTGAGCGGATGGCATTCCCCCCCACCCCCCCCCCACCCCCCAGTGAGTGATAGGAAATTATCAGAATTGTGCAAATTGGAGCTATTCGCTCTCTTCACACGCATTGTGTAGCTGATAGGGCTCCAACTAAGGGCCTGTTTTGTCCCACTCCTAGAGTTAAGAGTGAGACAGCTGGAAAATGACCATTGCTTAACTGTGCAGCCCTTCTGTGCTTACATAGAAACTAAAGAAATGTGCTTCATATCTGATGGCGGTATTTTAAGTCCCTGACTTGTGATTTAATATATGGTATGAGCTCATACCAGTATATGGTATGGTATCCGAATGCATTTAATTGAAAAAGCTGAAGGAGACATCTTTTTATTGCATATCCCCCGCAAGATTCAAGGCAGACTTTGCTAAAGGTATTAGAAACAGGACATTTGTTTTTCTATGGGTGTTCAGTAAAATATCCTTCTAAGCATCGAAGTGGTCTGTGTGTCGTGACCGGTCTGCTTTTTTATGCTATCTCATTTCACGTTTCAATTCTAGTGGCACATTGGTTTTGAGTGGTTAAAGGTCTGTCTCATTTCCTTGCCAACCGAGATTATGTTCCCAGCTCTTTGTTAATTCCGTGCACTTTTAACAGTCGCTGCCGATCGTGTCCCGCTTTACTGTGCTCGGCGTTCTACGAACCCGGGAACCAGTGAGCGATGTGATCCTGCCCTCAGGAAAGCAGTGAGACAGTTCATGGAGGGCAAGAAGGCCAGGAGTTTCACATGCTAGACCTCATTTAGTGCTCATGGCAACTCAGCTTCGCAGGGGTGGGTGTTTACTTCTTCATTTTACAAATAATGAAACTGGGCCTCACGTAGCTCAGAAATTAGGCTCCAGAGCCAACAGCTGCTTGACTTCAGAGCCCACACCCTCTCTCCAGCTCACTGTCTGGCTGGTTGGAGAGCAAGACATAACAATGAACACAAGGCTGGAAAAAATGTGAATAAATGCAAACTTAGACACTATAGCATTAAAACACCACGTGGATTAGAGAGGGATCTCTGTGTACCCTGTGCTCACTGAAGGGTTTCTGGAGGAGCACCTGGGCAGTGTTTGGAGGCCTGGAAGGATGAGGGCAGACATCACAGGCATGAGGGCATCGAGGGCATAAGCTTCTAGAATTGACAGGAAACCTGATTGCCAGGGGCGGGACTGTAGGGCTGGGGAGGAGTGGGAAGCAGGGGAAGGTGTAGGGCAGGGGCCTGGATGCAGAATGGAGGTGTTTAGAGCCTGTGAGAAACTCCTCCCTGCGGCCCCCATGTGTGTGTCAGAGAGGTTTTAAAATGTGGAGAAAAAGTGCCGTTGAACTGAAAGTTGCAACATTTGGGGGCTGTATGATGTTGAATTTTCCCTTCGTAGCAAGAAAAAGTGGTGCTTTAATCATGAGGAGAATGTCACGTTTCTTTTCCCATCAGGGAATAGAGTTAAGTCAACCTCTCTGCTGAACTGAAAGTGTCTGAGAGTTCTTGGCAAAATAAACAAATTCCCTTTGCCTCTTGGTGGGCGGGGGAAATGGCAGAGAGGCAGTGGGGCAAGTAAAGGAAGACATGCACGCAGACCACCATTCCGGCAGTTTCTCTGATTTTCAGGAGATGCCTGGGCACTAGGAGGCAGAGGAAAATATGAAAGAAAGAAGATCCAGGGGGAAATCCTGATGAGCCCAGGGAAGAGCAGGGAGCATGCAGACCAGCTCTTGGGATGATGGGGAGGGGTGGGGGGAAGAACTGACCTGTGGCAGGGGCTTAGCCTCACTCCCAGAGAGTATAAGTTTTTGAGTGTCATCCTTGAGCAGGGTCCACGCTAATCTTCTCTGTATTGTTCCAATTTTAGTATATGTGCGGCTGACGCCAGCACAGTATAACTTTTTGAATGTTTGCAACGAGTCTTTTTTGGGCCAGGCACTACAGCATAAAGCGTGAAGGCATAAAGTAAGATCCCCGCTCCCCTTTTGTTTATAGGGAGATACTGTGCAATTTTTTACACAGTTTTTAAAGTGATTGTGACTTGTGGTTTTATAATTGGGCAAAAGAAAAAGCTAAGATTTAACGAGTGACTTAAGAATCCCTTCTTTAGTGATCGTGGATGCTTCTCTACTGGTGCGAGTCTTGTTTCAAACATGGGACCTACATTTAAGAAAAAGGTGCACACCAAATTCACACCTGCATTTTTTTGGTTTGAAAGGAAGTAAGGGAATTTTGTGAAACGTTTGAAAAATTGATAGGAAATTTTCAGTGTGTTCATAATCATTTATGTGGCCGACAGTGCACTAGATGCTGGGGATACAAAGAGGAAGTCCCAGGAACTCATAATCTATTGAAGGCAGCAGAGAAATATATGATACATAGCGATTGGTGCTCTGATGCACAAGTGCTTATAGAACAGTGACTCACAGACTGGGTAGATGAGTTACTATGGAGTGGTTTTTGCAGTACAGATAGGAGTTCAGATGGAGAAGAGAGAAGTGAGATAAAGGAGAATGGTGAGAGGCATTGTAAACAGAGGAACGTATCAGTAACACCTCAAGCATGTGAAGGTGTGCCGTCTCCTTAGGGAACTAATAGCCTAACAAGGGTAGTGCGTGATGTATGGGAACGAAGGAATAAGAAGTGGGGTTGTAAGAATCTACTAGAGGCAGACAGCAACAGCCTTAAATACCTTGTTAAGAAATTTGAACTTTTTTCTCTAGGCTAGTGTTTCTCAGGTGTTCTGTTTTGTTTTGTTTTCAAGACTAGTCCAGTAATATGCCCTGGAAGAAAAGGGTTCTATAGCCATAAGCTGGGGAGATACTGTAAAGATGCATTCTTCCTCTTGGCATAAGTGTATCACTGCCCTAATGCACGTCAACATTGTAAAAGCTCTGAGAATTCCTGAAAACGTAACACAACCAAATAGTCCAACTTTGTTTTACTCGTTGCTTCCCAAACTTGTTACTGTAGGCCTCCTTTCCAGGCAATACCTGCTCAGATTTCCTGAAATTACTCTTCCTTAACCTAGATTGGGAAATGCCTCTAGGGGAGCCATTGAGTTTTTAAGTAGGAGGGGGATTTAGTCTGGAATGTACTGGGGGAAGGGAACCTGCAGAGGCAGGAAGGGTGATGGGCCTGGCGCTAGAACATCACAGAAGACTGAACCTGATGCTGGCAAGTTCTTTGTTACAGAACTTACTCGGTGCTGTAACTTCCATTTCCTCCACTCATCTGGGCATCCCAAGACCAACACGTAGTAGTTTGTGATTACATCTATGTTGGATGAATCAAGGGAAGAATGAGCCTACTATGGCTGTTTGGTTCAGAAATCCTAATGAAGATATGGGCCTCTTAGAGGCTCATTTAGGGGCATTCTTTGGGGGCTAGAAAAGAAAAAAAGTGAATGTCTGAATCAGATGTAGATACAGCTCTCACTTTTGATACGGACTTTTAATAAGCAGTATGACTAATTTTTTAAAAATGTTATAAAGTATTGAGGCGCCTGGGTAGCTTAGTAGGTTAAGCGTCTGACTTTGGCTCAGGTCATGCTCTCACCATCCGTGAGTTCGGAGCCCCGCGTCAGGCTCTGGGCTGACATCTCAGAGCCTGGAGCCTGCTTCAGATTCTGTGTCTCCCTCTCGCTCTGCCCCTCCCCCACTCATGCTCTGTCTCTCTCTGTCGTTCAAAAATGAATAAACATTAAAAAAATTATAAAGTGTAGTATTTCATGTGGACATGTTTTCTGTAAATCACCAATAAATTATTTTGTCCACCTTGAAATATGTGTCTTATTCTTATGAGATAATAAAATATATAAAGGAAAGTATTTGATATAGTCACAAAGATGGGGAAGCACATTAGGCATGATAAATTATGATCCTTTCGGTGTGGAGTGACAGTTATTTTCACAGGTAAAGGAAAAGTTCTCTTCATGTTTATCACAACTTTCATAGAAAAGGTGAAGCCAGGAAAAAGGACAAATCTCTATTTACAACTTACTTTGCTCCCAGATTTCTCAGTGTGAGACTTGCTCTAAAGGTGAATCTTAAGGAAAACTAGATAAATGGTTCAGCACACATTGCCACCACCATCACATTTGAAAGGGCAGAATCATAGACGCGTTAGCCTAACTGAAGATCAGAGTTGCCCCACTTCAGCTTGGCCAACATCAGCTAGAGGAAATGTCCAGTGAAATCAAGGTCTATGACCAGAACGAAGCTCTGTGAGCCTAAAGGGTCCCAACGCAGTGTGGTGTGGCAATATTTTAAAGTCTCAACTTGAAGATTTCTTTAGTTTTTTCTTGGGTCACTTGGTTCTGGCTTCCAGTCAGTTAATTAGGCCAGTCTGGGTTCCTTGCCTTGGGGAAAGTGGAACAAGCCCAGGAAACGAAGTCATATCTTGGCTTTTGGGCTCCAAAATCTAACCCCAAGAAGAGAAAATAACTCTTGGACATTACTAATAGATGAGCCTAGGATGCCATGAGACTGGGGGCCAGCTGCCTACCCCAGAGGGAGACGAACGTCCATAGAGCAGGAAGCATCAGGCTGTCGTGGGGGCACATTTAGAAGCTTCTGTATGGATAATCCCTGAGAAGGAGGACTGGTGCCCAATCCTCACCCAGGTCAAGCCTCGGGGATGTATGACTGTATGGGGAAGAAGGGCCTTGTACAACATCAGGTTCCCATGGCTCGGCTGGTGGGAAGAACATTCTCTCTGAGCTAAGTGGATGGGTTTCTGAACGGCCCCAGTTTCTCACAGCCTCACATGGTGTAGAGCAGCAAGTGACTTCCTGGGTACCAGAGAGGAGCACAGGAGCGGCGAGAGCAAAGGCACAGATGGGGAGCTGGGCCAGACAGCAGTGGATTTGTTGGTCGATAAGCAGGACCGGGCAGCCCAGGGGCATCGAAGCAGGTGCCCCTGTGGATGACGGGGAACTCAATGTCTACCATTCTCATCCCCGCTTCCTTGGTACTACTCTGACTCTCTAGATCCTGAAATGATTGCACTGAGTCTGCCACTCCTCCAGCACGGTCTCAGGATAGAAATTCCATTGCGTTATAGAGAAATAAAGTTGCATTTCTGACACACATGAGTCTGGGGATTGAGATTCAGGCCTGGTTTTTGTATAATAATGAAAAATTCCATTTGATGATGTCTGGGCAAGAACGGGCACTTCTCTGTCCTGCAAAGATCAGGATGCCCTTAAACTTAGGCAAATACAAAGAGGGGTTTGTGGAAAGGATACACAAAAGTCTCTTAGAAATCAAGGGCAGAAAAGTATAACTGGGTCTGAGGAGATTCTTGGAAAGGCGAAAATGGGGCTTTTTTCACTGTCTCTAAGGGCTGCATGAACTCTTTCATCTCTCCCTGTGTGCCTTCATTTTTGGCTTCTTCTGCCTGGGCAGTCTGTGACGGCGGGGCCCCAGGTCTCCCGCCTCCTCGCTTGCCCGCCTGGGGAGGCTCCTTTGTGCCTCTCAGTTCCGCGTCCACACAGCAAGCATCTGATTGGCTCTTTTTGGTCAGGTGTCTTCTGGTCCAATCACTGTTGTTGGTGAGGAGTCACGAACCAGGTTTAGAGCAGCAAGGGCAGGGCTGCCAAGTTGAATAACTTCAGGGGGGTGCTGGTCAAATATTGCTTTGTGAATGGCTCTGCCTGGATTTGTATAGTGCGCATTCCGCGCAACCAGAAGCAGCAGTCCTGGCCAAGAGCCCTGCTATCCTTCTTTTCACGAATGCAGTAAAATGGCGGAACTTAACTGTTGTTTGACTTGAGTGAAAGTCTTCCTAACGTGCCATGTGGCCATATGAATGCACGGAGTAGGACGAGGAGTAGGAGGATCAGCATAGGTGAATGTTCATGTGAACAGAAAGAAGTTAGCTACCTTGTCAACGTGGGTGGTTCTCTGGTTAGTACAGTGGTTTAGAGACAGGCTTTGATGTTCAACAGAACTGTGTTCAAATCCCAGCTCTGCTTGTAAAATGTGATGGTGGTCAGGTTACTTGATTTCTCTAAATCTCAGTGTCGTCATCAGTAAAGTGGGGATGATAATTTCTTTCCTACAGGGATTCTTACAAGGATTAAATGATTTAATACATTTAAGGAACTTGGGCCAGTGTCTGGTGCCCACTAAGTGCCAGTTCTATTATCGTGATAATAAACCATATAAACTAAACAGTCATGAAATCTTGACCCATTTTTTAAATCTGCATCCAAGGGAATTGCTATGTATTTGGTAAAGGTCTATACAGTTACAATTGAAATCAAAATCACAATGTTGTACCAATGTTGACACAAATAATAATTAGCAACAATTCCAATGATATTGATGATGATGAAGAAGTAAACCTGGGTAAACTTTTGTCTCAGGCTTGTGTGGTGCAGGTACGCACATATGTATTCGATCCGATTTTAACTTTATTTACAAATCTTTGTCTTAATGGCTTTTTCCTTAGCATCTTGACCCTATTTTGACATCTAGCAAGATGAGATTTTTTTTCGAGCTGCATGTTTCATAAACAAAATATATGTTTATATCTGACTGTACCCAAGCTGCTAATTATGGGCAACTCTTTCTATAGCTCACTATTAATCACTCTTGTCTTTAGGGTGATATAGAAAACAATTTATGTTACAAAATAAAATCCTCCCTTAAAAATGTTTGCCCTAGGAGTGAGGAGGGAGGAAATCACAAACTGTTATTGTTTTCCCTTAGATGGATCTAAATATTAACATTCCCTTAGCTTTAAAGATTATTTTTATGCCGCTCCTTTATAAACAATCAAAGTACACTAACTCTTCTGTTGTCTGGGGTTCTGTCTACAGCATACCCAAACAACTAAGCTTAAAAAAAATGACAAAATCAATTCAGCAGGTTATTTGGCATTGGATGCAGAAAATAATAATGTTTGAATAGCTTAAAACATTTCTAAAAGCACAGCATATAGTAAATTGATTTTAATGTTTATATACAGCCTAAGGATCCCTCACACAGTGGAGGGAGTTGTTTCTAGATGTCGTTGCAACTGTATTAACTACCTAAGCCCCAGAATAGGGGCCAGCGGCTGAGGCAGCAGTCGTTCATAGGAGGAGGAATTGGAGGAAGAGGAAGAAGGATAAGCTGCTATGGTAACAACAGCGGTAGTAGCTGTATTAGTAGCCGCTGTAGTCATCGTTAACGCTGTGTGCAGACGGTGTTCTAGGCACTTCCTCCACAGCAACGTGCAATCTGTACAGCAAACTTGAGAGGTAGCACTGTTATTTCCTTCTTACAGAAGAGGAAACAAAGGCTGTGAGGGGCGAAGTAACCATTGGGGAACCACCATTTGAAGAATAAGAACAATGACGGACACCATGGTACACGCTTCTCAGCTATTGACAGGCATCATCCCGTTGAATTCTTCCGGTGATCCCAGGAAGTAGGCCTCTTTATTATGCCAGGTGAACACAGGAGGAAGCTGGAGTTTGGAGGCCTGACTAATCAAATGGCAGACGAGGGACTGAGTCCAGGGGTCGGAAGCCACAACTGCGATCTTGCCTTTCAGCTTGGGGTTTAGAAGTGTGTCCGGTAGGTTCGGCTTGGACTGATTTGTTGAGAGAAGGGAAGTCCTTGAAGCAGAAGCGGCTGTCCTGAGGCAGCACTTAATGCCTTGGTGCTTGCCCTGGAAAGAAGGTGTTCTTCCTTTGAGGGGCCTCCACAGGAGGAGGTAGAACAGTAGGGTAAGAGGAGTGAGGCGCTTGCCTCAGGCACAAAATTTAAGGGAACATCAAAAATTCAATAAATCAGATCAATACTATTTGAACGGAATATTTTAAATATTATTATTTATATATATAAATATATATAATTTATTTATAAATTATATATATTTATATATAATATATATTAAATATTTACAATAAAAACATCTTAAAAATCCATACTTGAACATAATATCAACAGTTAAAATAATAAAAATAAAATATTATTATTTATATATATAAATATATATATTTATTTATAAATTATATATATATTTATATATAACATATATTAAATATTTACAATAAAAACATCTTAAAAATCCATACTTGAACATAATATCAACAGTTAAGGTAATAAAAATAAAATATTATTATTTATATATATAAATATATATTTATTTATAAATTATATATATTTATATATAATATATATTAAATATTTACAATAAAAACATCTTAAAAAATCCATACTTGAACATAATATCAACAGTTAAAATAAAGGCAGGGTCGGTATGGTCCTGGGTCACCGGGTGCCAGGCCTCTGGATGGAGATCAGACAGGACTGTGAGTCTGATGGTGGGCCTCTGCTCATGGCCACCACTGCCATCTTTACTCTCACAGGTCCTTGGTGGACCCTTCATTCACATTTTGGTCCCTGTGTCGGCTCTCCGCACCAGTGCGCGCACAGGTCTCCCTCCCAGAGTCACCATGAAGGAGAGGAGCCTGTATGGAAGTGCTTCTGTAGGCATCACCCAAGTGCTATTTCTTCATCTGGTGCTATTTTTAAGGAGTGAGAATGGCATTTTCCAGTGATACGCTAAAAAAGTTAAGCGTTTTCCCTTCTACCTTTTCTCTCCAAAACACAAACAAGGGAGTTGTTGAACAAAGAGACTGTCAGTGTCTTTCCAATTTTAGGTCTGTGTATTGGGCTACTCTTGGTTTCTCTTTTCCTATTCACTGCTTGGGGTGTCCACTTAAGAAAACACTGGACCTTCTGCTGGCACGTCAGCTGGGACACATGTGTCTTGCTGATCTCTTCCAAAAGCTCCGCAGAATTGTCCAGTCCCAGTGGCCTTGGGCTTTGAGTACTCAACCCAGCAGTCATGCTGTTGAATACGAATATAACTGCTTCCCACCCCAAAAGGCATTTTATTTATTATTTTAAAAATATTTTCTTTGGGCTCCTTTAATCCTAGGGGACATTCGCTTGATGAATAGCAAATAAGTTCCCTTAACCAGACTGTTGTTATAAATATCCATGGCATTAATTCAAACCATTTGCATCGGAAACTTCTTCTTTTTTTTTTTTTTCTTTTCTGGAGGAAAAGGGGTGGCTGACTTAACCTCAACATTTGGGACATGATTTTCCCTAAAATAACCACAACATCCATCATTTTTTTTTCCTGCTGGTGTGTCAATTTTTTAATGAGAGGCTGGGTCCCTTCAGTACCTTCGGTCTCCATGGTAACAATTCCATGTGTTTATTCTGGCTTACTGAAACAAAATGCTGAGGAAAAGGTCAGTGACTCATTTTTGATTGGGGGTTCCTCTAATTAGAGAATGAAATTTAGAAGTTGATCAGTAACACAAAGATACTACGTGCTTAAAAGTAAGATCCATGGCAAGCATTTTAAATGACAAGTTCTAAAACTTTAGGCGGTCAGATGTTTTAAAATTCTGTCTGTTTCTTCACAGGTGCAGGTGTTTTTGAGACTATTATTGTTTCATCCATGTATAACCAACCTTGACTTCCTGCCATTCCCTCCTGGTACCAGCATCTGAGTAATGCATTAAGTAATGGATTAAAGTATCTAGAATGACTAACGCAGTTATACGAGTCTATTTGGACCTATGGTATGTGCATCTGAGATGAGCTAAAGCAATACAATAAAGTCTTTCGAGGTGGCCACTGGGTGGCCAGAAGAGGCAGGAACATTGCTTAGGTCCCGATTTTTCCACCTCCTCTGTCACTTTAAGTTGTGTTTTAGATCTGTGGAAGGCAGAAAGGGGACTGCCATGCTTTATGATTGTTGCCTTGGGTTGGTATTGTTTGATTTAGTAAGTATCAGGCGTCTCTTTCCTCATCTGTAAAATGGGAACAGTAGCAGAATTTGCATCATAGGGTGTTTGAGGGGATTAAAAGCAATAATGATGTAGGCATAGTGCTTAGCAAAATGCAGACTCTTAACATAACACCAAATAAGTGTTGACTGTTGTAATTACTCTTTAACTTTCGTTTTTAGATTAGTACGTTGGCCTTTGGATTAAATTCCTTTGCTCTCAAGGGAATTGTGCAAAACTAAGTAAGACTGAGAAGCAAATGAAATTTCCACATTAGAGGGCAAGAAATCAGTTTGAGCTGGTGAGGATATGTCAGTCTGTGGGGGAGTACTACCCCTCCATCTCTACCCGAGGGCTCCATGAAACTCAACTCATTCATATCTGAGAGCCATGGGGCATCTTGGTTTGAGCACAGGCTTATCTGGACAGGCTCTCAGAACTAAGGGCAAAGCTTAGGTGGAGAACCTGATCCTTATACCCCAGTGGTTGAACCTCAATCAGTATCTAAAATATAAAGATATGAGGAATATAAAACAGTCAAGCTCATGGAACCATAGAGTAGAACAGTGGTTCAGGGACTGGAGGTTGGGGACATAGGAAGATATTGGTCAAAGGGTATAATCTTTCAGTTATAAGATGAGTAAATTCTGAGGCTCCATTGCACACCAGGGTGACTGTAGTTAATAATACTGTATATGTACTTGAACTTTCTGAGAGAGTAGATCTTAAGAATTCCCATCACACACACACACACACACACACACACACACACACACACACACACACACAGGTAACTATGTGAAATGATGGATGTATCTATTAATTTGATTGTGGTAATCGTTTTACAATTTATACATATGTTAAATCATCATATTGTATACCCTAAATACATATAATTTTTATTTTCCAATTTTAACTCAGTACAGTTGGAAAAATAAAATAAAGCACAAAGAGATCCTGTCTTGACTGGCAGAATGTGGAAGTCAGATGCCTCCCTGTGACCCCTTGTCAGTGGCCTGAGTTTGTTTGACTCCATGGGACTCCATGAGACCAATGTGGACAGAAGTTGGGTGGGCTTGCAGACAAGTTATAGAGAGAAGCTGATACATTTTAGGTAGAATTTTTAGACACTTGCATGAAGGGATTTTCTAGCTACTCTTAGAAATCAATCCCTCTGATGGCTCTTAGTAAAGCTGTAGATCGTAGAAGCCAGACCTTTATTAGGGAACTTCACCGTTCGCTTAACAAATATCTATGTCTGTGGTGTGTCAAGCATGTGGCTAGGTCAGCTGCAAACACAAATGACATGGTTCCCCTCCCCTGGAGCTTACATTCTAAGTTGAAGAGATAGAAACAAGTGAAACAAAGAAAGAAAATAATTGCATGTATTAAATGCTATGAGGGAAAAACATATGCTAGGCAGCGTTTGTGTGAGAACCTTGACCTCTGTGTACTGCTCCAAGAGGAAGCTTGTCCTTCTGCAAGAAATAAGGTTGGAGATGATATTCTAGTTAGTTCCTCTATGGTAAAGACTATGGGAAGATTCTTAGTCCTTAAATGTTGATACCAGCTATGTCTTTTCTCTTGGGTTGTGCAACTGGAATGAGCAAAGTGATCGCTATTGCTGTTTTTATTTTACTCACGAATAATAATGTTGCTAGGGCTCCGAGTCTCTGTTAAATGCTATAATTACTATTTTTATCCTCATTGTCAGAAAACACAGCTTTTGCAAATCGATTTGTTCACAAACTGCTTTTTTCTTCACAAAGCATCTCGTAGGTCTGGTGTTTGCCAGAGCACATTTTTTTGGAGACAGTGTTTTAGAAAATACAGTTTGGATGGTCCTGTGATAATACATTTTTAAAGAGTAGTAAGTATATCTTTGAAGATACATATTCCAGATAAGGTATCTATACTTGTTTGCTATCTAAGTTTTCAAATGCATGGTTAAGGTCACTATTTTTTAGCTTATGTCCTTGGTCTCAGGCATTTGCCTGTGATTTCTTGAGACTCATCCCCCCATCCCCATCCCTACTTGTCAATATTGTTGCAGAGAAAACTAAAAATGGCCCCCTACACAAAGAAAAACAAAACAAAACAAAACAAAACAAAACAGCAGGTATTTGATGGCAAACATGTAAGGAGATTCTATCATAATGGCTAATGCAAAATAGACATAAATCAGGCTTGTGTCTAAAGTTTACAGAGAATAAAATGACGCAGGAATTCCTCCGGAGAAATAGTCTATTTGTCAGAAAATGCGGGGCTTCTCTTTTCCATTCTTAGACCATTTAGTCATTAAAAGATTTTTTAAAAATTTAAAACAATCATATAATCTCCTTTGCTGGAAATATTTAAAAATATTATAGATTTATTTATTTTTTATTTTTTTAATGTTTACTTATTTTTGAGAGAGACAGAATGCGAGTGGATTAGGGGCAGAGAGAGAGGGAGACACAGAAGCAGAAGCAGGCTTCAGGCTTTGAGCTGTCAGCACAGAGCCTGACGTGGGGCTCGAACTCACGAGCTGTGAGATCGTGACCTGAGCTGAAGTTGGACGTTCAACACACTGAGCCACCCAGGCGCCCCTAAAAATATTATAGATTTAAAAGGAGTTCAGTAGTATATCCATTGACCTCTCATCCACCAGTAGAGAATGCAGTAGACTGAGACCAGGTTGTTGGTCTGGGGGCCAACACAGTGTCCAGCTTCTCCCGGTCATCTCCATCTACAAGGAATCTGGGTGCTGATCATCTGTGGCCACGTTTGAGTCATGGAACCTTGGTGGTAGGTAGAAGAAAAATGGTAATGCTCTAAAAACTAGTTTTAGGTGAGAGCTTTTTTTTTTAAGTAAAACTTTTCTTTTTGTCCTTTAAAAATACTGAGAATTATCAAAAAGACAGTGTTCGTATACATGCTGTATTTGGGATGACCAAATGGTTCTATTAGGGAAAACATTGTCTAGCTCTTATCTCCTCTGTGGTCCAGACAACACTGTACCTCATAGCTCACTGATTAAAGGTAAAGGATGCCCAGCTCTGGGTAAAGTTTAGCCCGTGGCAGTGCTTCAGAATAGACAGTCTTGCCTCATGAGTTTCAAATACATCCTAGAAGACTATGCATCTTTATAACTTGGGGCACCATGCAACAAGTCCAAAAGAGAATACTGTGATGGCCCCCCCTTCCCATTCGCTATAATTTCCCATTGCTCATGTTACTCCTCATTTAGTTCTTTCTGTACCTTCCTCAAAGCAAACTCTCTTCCCCACATTTGTTGGCTTGCTTATTTTGGGGCTCTTCCTTCAAAGTAGACGTAGTTCTTAAACATTAATGTGTATCAGAATTAATTGCAGAGCTTGTTAAAAATGCAAATGTTGCAATCTCTAGGTGATCAATAAATGAACAGTAAAAGAGTAAATAGTTTAAAGAACAGTGATGCTTTCCATCACTCAGTAATACTAATATTCATGTTTGGAAAGTACTTTATTTTTTTTTAATGTTTATTTATTTTTGAGAGACAGAGAGAGACAGAGCATGAGTAGAGGAGGGGTAGAGAGAGAGAGGGACACACAGAATCTGATGCAGGCTCCAGGCTCCGAGCTGTCAGCGCAGAGCCCAATGCGGGGTTTGAACTCACAAGCCATGAGATCACCACCTCAGCCGAAGTCAGATGCCCAACCAAATGCGCTGCCCAGGCACCCCTGGAAAGTACTTTGTAATGTCTATGATACTTTTGCACAATTTGAGTATTTCCCTATTCCAAAGTCCATGGGCCGTTCATTACTTCAATGCCCATTGGGTTTTAAAACCTGGTATCATAAACTTCCTATATCACCTTCTCCTCTTCTTTAATTCCAGGAAACAACATTTGATAAACACACTCTTCTCACTTTCCCTTTTCTACCTCTGGCCTTTTCCCACTTAAGCCCTTACTCCCCCAAATTTCTGTTTATTCATTAATTTCTTTAAAAAACATTATTACTATTATTATTATTGTTATTATTATTATTATTATTATTTGAGAGTGGGAGTGGGAGAGGGGCAGAGGGAGAGGGAGATATCAGCGCAGATGATTAGCGCAGAGCCTGATGCGGTGCTTGATCTGATGACCTTGATGAGATCATGACCTGAGCTGAAACCAAGAGTTGGATACTTAACTGACTGAGCCACCCAGGTGCCTCCTTCACTCATTTCTTTTTTCAGTCAGTGACACAACATTTATTGTCTGTGCAGAATCAATGACTGTGCTAGGTATCCTGTTACATTATCTTGAATTTTCTTTCAAGCTAGGTTACCCTAACTGAGTAAAATTAGGGAAAATACATGGAGTAGAATTCCTTTATCCTTGAAAAATACATTAAGAAAATGTAGTTCCATTTCCAAGTGTAGAACGACTTAGAGACACAAAACAAAGGGGAATCTGAAAACGAGGGCAGTGACAAGGAGCTGCTGTTTCAGCTACCTTTTATTTTGTAAACATTTCAGTAATTGCAGACTTTGGGTTTAATCGCCTTGCAGGGTGGTAGACAAGGCATTTGTCAAGAGATGAGTTGTTGGAATTGCGATCCCCTCACACATATACCTACAGATGACACTCTCAAATTTCTGTCCCCAACTCACTTTCCTTTCACTCATTATACAATTTATTCAACAAATATCCATTCAATGTCTTCTCTGGGCTGCACACCATTCCGGGCACTCAAAAGAGGGGATTCCCATCATTGTTAGGTCACACTGGATGGGTCGATGTATGAATGCATCACAGAGTGTTTTGAACGTGCAAACATGTTGTGGTGGTCCTGTAAAAGTCATCTGGATGCAGTGTGGTCTCGGCCCTGCGCCCTTGGTGAGACCTTGGTGAGACTTCCTTCCCCTCTGTTGTTCTCCTCACCTGTGAACATTCCTGCTTGCTTAGCTCTGGATTTCAGCCACACCCTCCTCACCCTAGGAAAGAGTTGTCATATAACGCCCCTGGAGCTTAGCATGCACTTTGTGATCCTTGAGGGCAGTGTGCAAAGCCTCGGAGACCCACTCCGAGAGGGTGGGCTTTCTGCAGGGGTTGGCTCCTGGGCTCCCAGTCATCCTATGTTTCCTTCTCACAGGAACAGTCCCCTCCACCCGCTCTGGGGTCAGGTGGATACCACCAAGGGCCTCCAGAAAACCACTTTCTGAGGTAGTTTTTCAGACCCACGAAATGTAGCATGCATAAAACTGGAGGTACAATGCAGCCACAAGACAGACAAAAGGGTGAGGGCGAGGAGAGCTCTATAAGCCAGTGTGTTTGCACAGCCATCCTCATGCAAGGCTAATAATCAGCAGGTGAATACTTTTCGAGAGAAAGACAGTACAATGGAGCACCCCCCCTCCCATTGCTGAAAGTCTGACAATACCAGAGAGAGTCCAGGGCTTAAACAATTTTGGGTGCTGTGGGGCTGCTGGCTGGGATCCCAAGTGCCTGCTTTGAGAGAGAGCAAAGAAACAGGAACTTTGGGGAGCCTCTCACTGACCCTCCCATGGGGGATGGAGTTTCTCCCATAGAAGCCTTGCTGTCAGATTCTCAGGCCTGCAAACAGACATTCTAGTTTTTGAGTAATTTAAGTGGTAACTATAAGTTCACTGAGAGCTGCACTGAAGGCCGACTTTTCTCTCTAGTGTAATTATTCAAGGGCAACCATGTGTTGGCAAAAGAAGTATAAAGGGCAGACCCTGCCTCTTATTCCTTCCAGACAGAGAAGCCCAGGGCTTCAGTGTGGTTGGAGCATATCATCTATAGCCTATTTTTAAAGTTTGGGAAAACTCAATGGGTTGATAGGCTCACTGGAGTTTGGGTCACTGGGGGGCCATGGTTGACAACTATTTGCTGTCCAGTCAAGAATACGTTTGGGCGCCTGGGTGGCTCAGTTGGTTGGGTGTCCGACTTCGGCTCAGGTCATGATCTTGCAGTGAATTTGGGCCCCATGTTGGGCTCTGTGCTGACAGCTCAGAGCCTGGAGCCTGCTTCAGATTCTGTGTCTTCCTCTCTCTCTGTCCCTCCCCTGCTCACACTCAGTCTCTCTCTCTCTCTCTTTCTCTCTCTGTCTCTCTGTCTCTCTCTCCCTCATAAATAAATAAATGTTAAAAAAAAAAGAATATGTTTTCAGGTTATTTGTTCAACTCTGTGGATCCCCCTTGGTGCATGGGCTACTTTAAAAGTTTATGGGGGGGGTTGTGCCTGGGTGGCTCAATCATGTTGAATTTTGGATTCTTGGTTTCAGCTCAGGTCATGGTCTCGGGGTTGTGGGGTCGAGCCCCACGTTGGGCTCTGTGCTGACAGTGTGGAGCCTGCTTGGGATTCTCTCTCTCTCTCTCTCTCTCTCTCTCTCCCTCTATGCCCCTCCCCCATGTGTGCTCTTTCTCTCTCAAAATAAACATTTAAAAAAAAGTTTATAGAAAGGCCCATTTCTTCCTTTTTTTTTTTTTTTTTTTTTTGAAATGTAGTGTAGATTTTGGTATCAGACGTGATTATCTGTAAGTTTGGGCATTGCCAGTTTTAAGTTATATGAACATGTTCATGTCCCTTAAACTCATGGAGACTCAATTACCTTACCCTTATGGGAATAATTGCCTTGCTCTGACAGAAATCATATGTGTTGTGACTTTGGTGACTTCTTTTTGTGTGTGTGTGCATTTCAGGATACTTTTATAAAAAGCAAAAAAAAAAAAAAAAATCAGGTTCTTTTTAGTTCTGCTTGCACATAGAGAGGTAAAGTTCAAGGGTCAGCAAGAACGCTTGAGCCTGTGCCATGGGGCTGGAGGAATCTGGCCCACTACGGAACCTTGACCGTTGGGAATCCATAAGTCAGGGTTTGCCCTGGAGATATTGTCCACAGATAATCTGCATAACACCTAGCATAGCAATCAGAGGTAAAATGTACATTTGGTTTGACAGTGTATAAGAAGTACTTGTCATGGTACATACTTATCATTGTCTACAAATCACTAGCTCCAGCAGTGTTTAATACAAACTTGGAATGAGTAAATACTTGGCCAAGCAGAGCTGAAGACTTCTTCCTTCTTCCTTCCCTCACTCATTCTCTCATTCATTCACTCACTCACTCACTCACTCACTCATCCATCCATCTATTATTTCCTGAGCCCCTCCCCAGGACCAATACTGGGGATATGTTAGTGAAGACAACAATTTGCTGTCCTCAGGCAGCACAATTCCAGTCAGACCAACAAACTAAGAAATTAAAATGTGACATAATGTTAAGTCAAATACAAAGTATTTGAAACAGAGTAAAGCAGGGAAAGGAGATAGAGTTGTTTTCAACAACTCAACAGGGAGATCAAGGAAGACCTCTGTGAGTAGATAATGTTTGATCAGACACCGGGACCAAGTGAGGAAAAGAGCCAAAAGGGTATCGGCGGAAGGACCTCTTTAGCCACAAACCAGGATTGTCCAGGAAAACTAAAACCTATAGTTACCCTGTAGGACCTGGTGAGGACTTCAGATTTTATTCTAGGTATGAAGGGAAGCCATCAGGGAGAGATAGGATCTGATTTTTGTTTTAAAAAGATCATACTGGCTGCCGTATGGAAGGGAGACCATAGGAAGGTAAGACTGGAAACAGAGAGACCAGTTAGGAGGCCACTGCAAAAGCCCAGATGGGAGATGACAGCTTATCTTTAAGTAGGGTTGACTTCCATCATTCTAATTTGACTCCACACTGAACTCATCCTGAGTATTTAGCCCTCTTTTTCACTCATGAGGCAGAATTATTTGCTCTCAATATTAAAGAAAATCAGAAAGATCAGTGATTCTCATCGTCTCTCTTCCAAGGATGGTGCTGGGCTTGTGGATGAAGGCAGATGCCTCCTGCAATGTTTCAGGTCTTCTCTCCTCCCTTCTTCCCAAGGAGGTATCAATCTCTCTACTTGCTCTTTATTTCTGATAGTTTTTTGGTTTCAGAACTCAATGTCCTCTCCTCTTTCTCACTTTCCATTGTGAACCAAAAATTTCCATTAGTCTTCCAAAGTAATTTTGAGCATGCATCAATTGCATTCATAAATAGTCCCATCAGGGACATTCTGTATTTCATTGGAGTCAGCCCAAAGGTCATGATATATGAATTTGGGATTGTCTTTCAGTAGTCCTTGGAAAAGTTTTATTAGGTACGTGGTGGAACTGGAAAAATGTCTTGGAACTTGTAGGTTATGTAACTCTAATAGCTTCATTGCTAGAATGCTTGGGACTCTTACTCATGACTTCATTTCTCCTGAATGTGGGTTTCATGCATCTGGTTACTTGGCTGTTTTCAGAAAGTAGGGGTAATAGTCACATTAATGTATCATCTTTTCCATGATTAGAAAAGAAACCTGAGAATGCTTTCCTAGCAAATATGTAGACACAGTTTCCTCCAACACCTGTTCTTTCAAGTCATGAGATGTTTGAAAATAACCACATAAGTTCCTGTGTCTGATCCAGCCTTTTGAATACCTACTAGGGCAACATAAAAATTTTGCTAGTGTGAGCAAATGTCAGCATGCCCCCCTTTTCTATCCCTCCCATGGATTCAAGTACAGTAAATGTCTATTGATTTGGAATGACCAGGGGATTGGGTATTTTGGCTCCATGTAATTAACCAGCAGATTAAAAAACACATTTTTCGCAAGAAAATCCCTAATGTCACATTGCTATTAAGTTAAGGAGCTGGGATTCTGATTCTACATTCTAAATACTCATTTACCTTGCTAAGTTTAAAAATTATGCAAAAATGCATTCTTATTGTGGAAAAATTAGAAAACACAGGTGGATAAAAAAATGAACCTCAAAAAAACAAAAAGTTCACCATTCAGAGATAACCACGGTTAATGTTTTGGTTCACTTCTTTCCAGATATTTAAAAAAAAATTTTTTTTTAACATTTATTTATTTTTGAGACAGAGAGAGACAGAGCATGAACGGGGGAGGGTCAGAGAGAGAGGGAGACACAGAATCTGAAATAGGCTCCAGGCTCTGAGCTAACAGCACAGAGCCTGATGTGGGGCTTGAACTCACAAACTGCGAGATCATGACCCGAGCCGAAGTCGGACACTTAACTGACTGAGCCACCCAGGCGCCCCTCCAGATATTTTTTTATACAAATATAAATACAAATGCTTTTTCAAAAGTGGATACTACTTTCAACTTCATTTCACCTTTAATGATATCTTGTGTTTTGTTAATGTCTTTCTATGTCATGAATATAGACCATGACCTTTACTGCTGTTTTTTTAAAAAAAACTTTTTTTAATGTTTTATTTATTTTTGAGACAGAGAGAGACAGAGCATGAATGGGGGAGGGGCAGAGAGACAGGGAGACACAGAATCTGAAGCAGGCTCCAGGCTCTGAGATGTCAGCACAGAGCCTGACGCAGGGCTCGAACTCACGGATTGTGAGATCATGACCTGAGCCGAAGTCAGATGCTTAACCGACTGAGCCACCCAGGCGCCCCTGCTTTTGTTTTTTAAAGTAATCTCTATGCCCAACTTGGGGCTCAAACTCACAACCCTGAGATCAGGAATTTCATGCTCTACTGACTACACCAGGCAGGCGTCCCCAGAATTATCATTTTTAAACTTGCATTGTTTTCCGTTCCAGGATGCTGGAATGACTTATTAAATGCTTCATTATTATTTTTTTTTTTCTGCATTGGACTACCACTTGATTACCCAATCCCCTTGTTTTTGGACATTTATTGAGTGCTAATGATATTCCAGGCTCATGGTGAGCACTTTACATATGTGCTTTCATTTCTTTAACTTGCTTACAACTTCTTGCCATTACTGACAATGCTTAATCTGTATGTACCTTTCTGTATGATTATGCAGTGGTTATTTAAAGGCTTCTCTTAAATATGGCCAAAAAGTACCTCTCAGAAAGTTTCTAACAATTTGTACTCACAAAGCAGCAAAACTGTTTAATTCTTCACATCCACACAACTGGTAGGTGTTATCAGTTTTTAAAATTTTCTCTAATCTTTTATAGAAAAATGATATCTCATTATTTTAACTTGAATTTCTCTGATTGCTAAAGGAGCAAAATATTTTTCTATTGGTGTGTTTATTTTTTTCCTTAAAAATATTTTAAATCTAATATATATTTTGAAAGAATCCATATTTTAACTATATGTACCGACACATACATAATTTTGTCAAATGCATACTTGTAAAACTATAAATGCTCCTTTTACTGATATTTTTCTTTTTCTTTTTTGTTTGCTTCACCCTCTTCCTTCCTTTCACCTCAGCCTCTCTGGCTCCCAAGTAGCCTTTAAAACAGCACTGAAGGGCACCTGGGTGGCTCAGTCGGTTGAGCGTCCGACTCTTGGTTTTGTCTCAGGTCATGATCTCATGGTTCGTGGGTTCCAGCCCCGCATCAGGCTCTGTGCTGGCAATGCGGGGCCTGCTTGGGATTCTCTCATTCCCTCTCTCTCTGCCTCCCTTTGTGCACACACACACACTCTCTCTCTAAATGAATACACTTAAAAAAACCCAGCACCGAATACATCTTTGTTTGAATATTTCTGTGTTCTCATACAATCCTCATATAATGTACCATATACATTGTACATTGTCCAATGGATATAAAGTGATAATCCTATTATTGTATTTTGCATATTCATGGTTACTACTTATAAATTTGTACATCTTTTGCTTACTACAGATTTGTTCATCTGTGAATGGTCTTTGCTCATCATTTTATTGGGTTATTTGTTCTTTCTTGTCTATTTTTTTAATGTTTATTTATTTTTGACAGTGAGAGAGAGAGAGAGAGAGACAGAGCATGAGCAGGGGAGGGGCGGAGAGAGAGGGAGACACAGAATCTGAAGCAGGCTCCAGGCTCTGAGCTGTCAGCACAGAGCCCGACTCGGAGCTCGAACTCACGGACCACGAGATCGTGACCTGAGCCGAAGTCGGACGCTCAACTGACTGAGCCACCCAGGTGCCCCCTTTCTTGTGTGTTTGTAAGTGATTTTTGCGTATTAATTTAAACTTTTGTATTTGTTACATATACTTTTTTTCCCACATCTATTTTTTTGTCTATTATCTTTATTTATGAGATCTATTGCCATACAAAAGCTTTTAGTTTTTGTTTTATTTTATTTTATGTTATTTTATTTATTCCATTGTATTTAATATACACTGTTGTTTTAGTCTCAGGTGTACAATATAGCGATTCAACAATTCCATATATTCCTCAGTGCTGATCAAGACGATTGTAGCCTTAATCCCCTTCACCTATTTCACCCATTCCCCCAAACACCTCCCCTCTGGTAAACCATCTGTTTGTTCTCTATAGTTAAGAGTCTGTTTCTTGGTTTCTCTTTTTCCCCTTTGTTTCGTTTCTTAAATTACAGATATGAATGAAATCATATGGTATTTGTCTTTCTCTGACTGGCCTATTTTACTTAGCATTATACTTTCTAGATCCACCTATGTTTTTGCAAATAGCAAGATTTTATTATTTTTAATGGTAGAATAATATTCCATTATATATCCATATATATACATATATACCCAACTTCTTTATCCATTCATCTACCAATAGACACTTCGGTGGCTTCCATAATTTCCCTATTGTAAAAATGCTGCTATAAACATTGGGGTGTATGTATCCCTTCAAATTAGTATTTTTGTATCCTTTGGGTAAATACCTAGTAGTGCAATTGCTGGGTCATAGGGTAGTTCTATTTTTAACTTTTTGAGGAACCTCCATACTGTCTTCCAGAGTGGCTGCACCAGTTTGCATTCCCACAACAGTGCAAGAGTGTTCCTCGCCAACACCTGTTGTTTCTTGTGTTGTTAATTTTAGACATTCTGGCAGGTGTGAGGTAGCATCTCATCATGACTTTGATTTGTATTTCCCTAACGATGAGTGATATTGAGCATCTTTTCTTGTGTCTGTTAACTATCTGGATGTCTTCATTGGAAAAGTGTCTATTTCTGAGTCTGCTCATTTCTTTTTTTAAATTTTTCTTCAACATATGAAATTTATTGTCAGATTGGTTTCCATACAACAGCCAGTGCTCATCCCAAAAGATGCCCTCTTCAATGCCCATCACCTACCCTCCCCACCCTCCCACCCCCCATCAACCCTCAGTTTGTTCTCAGTTTTTAAGAGTCTCTTATGCTTTGGCTCTCTCCCACTCTAACCTCTTTTTTTTTTTTTTTTTTCTTCCCCTCCCCCATGGGTTTCTGTTAAGTTTCTCAGGATCCACATAAGAGTGAAAAATATGGTATCTGTCTTTCTCTGTATGGCTCATTTCACTTAGCATCACACTCTCCAGTTCCATCCACGTTGCTACAAAGGGCCATATTTCATTCTTTCTCATTGCCACGTAGTACTCCATTGTGTATATAAACCACAACTTCTTTATCCATTCATCAGTTGATGGACATTTAGGCTCTTTCCATAATTTGGCTATTGTTGAGAGTGCTGCTATAAACATTGGGGTACAAGTGCCCCTATGCATCAGTACTCCTGTATCCCTTGGGTAAATTCCTAGCAGTGTTACTGCTGGGTAATAGGGTAGGTCTATTATTAACTTTTTGAGGAACCTCCACACTGTTTTCCAGAGCAGCTGCACCAATTTGCATTCCCACCAACAGTGCAAGAGGGTTCCCGTTTCTCCATATCCTCACCAGCATCTATAGTCTCCTGATTTGTTCATTTTGGCCACTCTGACTGGCGTGAGGTGATATCTGAGTGTGGTTTTGATTTGTATTTCCCTGATGAGGAGCAACGTTGAGCATCTTTTCATGTGCCTGTTGGCCATCCGGATGTCTTCTTTAGAGAAGTGTCTATTCATGTTTTCTGCCCATTTCTTCACTGGGTTATTTGTTTTTTGGGTGTGGAGTTTGGTGAGCTCTTTATAGATTTTGGATACTAGCCCTTTGTCCGATATGTCATTTGCAAATATCTTTTCCCATTCCGTTGGTTGCCTTTTAGTTTTGTTGATTGTTTCCTTAGCTGTGCAGAGCTTTTTATCTTCATAAGGTCCCAGTAATTCATTTTTGCTTTTAATTCCCTTGCCTTTGGGGATGTGTCAAGTAAGAAATTGCTGGGGCTGAGGTCAGAGAGGTCTTTTCCTGCTTTCTCCTCTAAGGTTTTGATGGTTTCCTGTCTCACATTCAGGTCCTTTATCCATTTTGAGTTTATTTTTGTGAATGGTGTGAGAAAGTGGTCTAGTTTCATCCTTCTGCATGTTGCTGTCCAGTTCTCCCAGCACCATTTGTTAAAGAGACTGTCTTTTTTCCATTGGATATTCTTTCCTGCTTTGTCAAAGATTAGTTGGCCGTACTTTTGTGGGTCTAGTTCTGGGGTTTCTATTCTATTCCATTGGTCTATGTGTCTGTTTTTTGTGCCAGTATCATGCTGTCTTGATGATTACAGCTTTGTAGTAGAGGTTAAAGTCTGGGATTGTGATGCCTCCCGCTTTGGTCTTCTTCTTCAAAATTACTTTGGCTATTCGGGGCCTTTTGTGGTTCCATATGAATTTTAGGATTGCTTGTTCTAGCTTTGAGAAGAATGCTGGTGCAATTTTGATTGGGATTGCATTGAATGTGTAGATAGCTTTGGGTAGTATTGACATTTTGACAATATTTATTCTTCCAACCCATGAGCACAGAATGTTTTTCCATTTCTTTATATCTTCTTCAGTTTCCTTCATAAGCTTTCTATAGTTTTCAGCATACAGATCTTTTACATCTTTGGTTGAATCTGCCCATTTCTTAACTGGATTATTTGATTTTTGGGTATTGAGTTTGATAAGTTCTTTACAGATTTCGGATACTAACCCTTTATCAGATATGTCATTTGCAAATATCTTCTTCTGTTCCATAGGCTGCCTTTTAGTTTGTTGATTGTTTCCTTCACCATGCAGGAAGGTTTTTATCTTGATGAGGTCTCAAAAGTTCATTTTTGCTTTTGTTTCCCTTGCCTCCGGCAACATGTCTAGTAAGAAGTTGCTCTGGCCAAAGTTAAAGAGGTTGCTGTCTGTTTCTCTTAGAGAATTTTGATGGTTTCCTGTCTCATGTTTAGGTCTTTCATCTATTTTGAATTTATTTTTGTGTATGGTGTAAGGAAATCGTCCAGTTTCATTCTTCTGCATATAGCTGTCCAGTTTTCCCAACACCATTTGTTGAAGAGACTGTCTTTTTTTCCATTGATTTTTCTTTCCTGCTTTGTCAAACATGAGTTGACTATGTAGTTCTGGGTTTATTTCTGGGTTTTCCATTCTGTTCCAATGATCTGTGTCTGTTTTTGTGCTAGTACCATACTATCTTGATGACTATAGCTTTGTAGTATAGCTTGAAGTCCAGAATCGTGATGCCTTCAGCTTTGCTTTTCTTTTTCTGGATTAAGAAGCTTTCAGGTTTTTTTTTTCCTTTTAATATTTATTTATTTATTTTGAGAGAAGAGAGAGAGAGAGAGAGAGAGAGAGAGAGAGAATGCAAGCAAGGGAGGGGCAGAGAGAGAGAGGGAAAGAAAGAATCCCAAGCAGACAGCCCTGTAAGTACATAGCCTACAACGGAGTTTCATGACCTGAGCTGAAATCAAGAGTCCGATGCTTAACTGACTGAGCCACTCAGGTGCCCTGAAACGCTTTTAGTTCTTATTTAGCCAAATGCATTTAGACTTAACTCCTGGGTCTCTAGTCATAGTTAAGAAGTCATGAATTGTAGACACTCATAGACTGTGAGGTCACAGATTTTCTTACAGTTGCTTAATTTTGTTACATAGAATTTTAATCTCTCTGGACTTTATTTCTGTATTTGTTATAAGAAACAGTCCATATTTATCTTCCAGATATGTATCTAGGATATTAGTATCAATTATTAAGTATGCCACAACTTTTTCCTATTGAAATTATGCCATTTTATAAGCCAAATAAATTCTAAACTCTGGAGTGTTTATCTTATTTCAAGGCTCCATTTACTTGCTCCTATTTGATTACAGTGGCTTTATGATATATTCTGATATTTGGTAAGGCAAATCTTCCTATATTAATTTTTTGCATGTTTTTTGGATGTATGTTTTTTTCCTAACAATTTAAAAATAATATACCCAATTAAAACATATTGGAATACCAACTGAAATGTAGCAACTGTACATTAAGTTTTAGAGAATTGACATTTTTTTCTATGTATTCTTTCCTTCTAAGAATATGGAATACATTTTTATATTTTTTAGATCACACATTATACATATGTATTTTATTTATTTAAATTTGGATTTATTCATTTTGAAAGAAGGAAAGAGCAGGGGGAGGGGCGGAGAGAGAGGAGATAGTATTTGCACACGCTGACAGCATGATCCTGACGCGGGGTTTGATACCCTGAACTGTGAGATGGTGACCTGAGCCAAAATCAAGAGTCAGATGCTTAACTGACTGAGCCACCCAAGTGCCCCCATACATTATATATTTTTATAAGATTCTGACATCCTATGTCTTGTTTATTAAATTACTTATAAAGTATTTTATGGTTTCTGTCACTGTTGTAAAAAGATTTGAATTTTCATTTTTTGATCCTAATTGCCAGAGAAAAGCTGTCAATTTTAAAAAGTTTATTTTTAATCCAGAAATTAGAATAAATCATTTTATTAATTTTAGAATTTTTTTTTGTACTAGAATTCCTTGAGTTTTCTTTCTTTTTTAAATTTTTATTTATTTGTTTTTGAGAGAGAGAGAGAGCGAGAGAACGTGATTAGGGGAGGAGCAGAGAGAGAAGGAGACAGAGGATCCAAAGCGGTCTGTGTGCTGACAGCAGAGAGCCCGATGCGGGGCTCAAACTCAGAACCAGGAGATCATGACCTAAGCCAAAGTCAGATGCTTAACTGACTGAGCCACCCAGGCACCCCTTGAGTTTTCTATCTATACAGGTATACTGTTATGTAATCAGCAAAAGATAGGTTTTTTCTTTTTTCAATGCTCTTTGCTAATTATTTCGTTGTCTTGTAGTATTTACTACACTGCCTATAACAATGTTCAACATAATAGGTCATCTTTGTCTGCTTCTGATTTTAGAATTTGGTACTAGTTTTTAGAAAATTATCTTTATTGAATTTGAATACTTTTTTTCTGGTGCTATTTTTAATTAGGTTTGGCTATTGGATTTTGCCAAATGCCTATTAAGTATCTACTGATAAGACATGTGCTTTTATCTTCTAGTTTTTTGCTGGACTGAATTAAGTGGATACGTTCATTTCCTGATATGAAAGCACTCTAGTTTCCTGAAATATGTTCCACTTAGTCTTTTGATATAGATTCTTTTTGCTAATATCTTCTTTAGAGTTTTTGCTTTGATAGTAATAAGTCAAATTGGTTTACAGATTTCTATTTTGCTTCTGTTTTTATCAAATTTGGTCAGGAAAGTTATGTTGACATCATTGGGGAGTTTTATATATTTTTCTATGGTAAATTTTCTCTTAAAGCCCAGGTAAAAGTCAGCCATGAAGTCATCTCATCTTGGTATCTTTTTAAATGGTAGATATTGATCATATTGTGGATTATTTGGTAATTGATTTATTAAAATTGTACAGTTATTACTGGGCTGGTTTTGTAATTGATATTTTGCTAAGAAATAGTTTATTCCTCTGGGTTTTCAAATCTTTTATCAGAGAATTGCTTTTAATATTCTTATGTTCCTCTTTCATGTCTCGTGAATCAATGATTATGTTTCCTTTCTTGTTCCTAAATTGTGCTTACTTTGTACTTTTTATTATTTATTTTATCAAGTTTTCAAGGTCTTTTACATTTTACTTTTTTTTAAGGTATATCAGCTTTTGGATTCAATTATCTTTTCTATTATTTTTGCTGTTATTTCTCATTTTGTGAATTTTATCTTTTCTCTTTATAAATGCTATTTCCCAGCTTATTTTAGTTAATTTTATCATTTTTTTCTCGTTTGTTAACACAAATTTTCTTTGTTTACTGCCTTTTAAAACAGATTAAGGCATTTAAAGCTATGTATTTTGTGTTGACGATACCTTTTATTTGTGTCCTATTGGTTTTGTTATAAAATGTTCTCTTTTTTATTGCCTCCAATGATTTTCTATTGGTATGTATTTCTTCATTTCTTAGTAAATATTTTTGATTACCTGTCAATTATTTATTATTTATATTTTTTGTTTTACTTCCTCATTTTAATTTTGTAAAATTGAGGTACAGTTGACATATATTATAATAGTTTCATATGTAAAGCATAATGATTCAGTATTTATGTATATTATAAAATGATCACTACAATAGGTCTATTTAACATCCATCACCATACATAGTTACACATTTTTGTTTCTTGTGATGAAAACTTTTAAGATATACTGTCTTAGCAATTTTCAAAAGTGGAATACAGTATTAACTATAATCACCATACTTTACATTAAATACCCCTAATGTATTCTATAAATGGAAGTTTGTAACTTTTGATTCCCTTCACCTATTTTGCTCACCCCTGGCCTTTGGCAACCACCAATCTGTTCTCTATATATCTGAGCTTTTTTTTTTTATTAGTTTGTTTGTTTTTGTTTTTGTTTTCAGATTCCACATGTAAGTGAGACCAGACGGTATTTGTTTTGCTCTCTCTGACTTATTTCACTTATCACAATGCCCTCAAGGTTCATCCATGTTGTTATGAATGGCAACTTTTAGTAATTGTTATGGCTGAATAACATTGCATATATGTATGCTACATCTTCTATATCCATTCATCCACGGATAGATACTTTTCTTATTTTCTTGTCTTGGCTATTATAAATAATGGTGCTGTGAACAAGGGGGTACAAATCTTTTTGTATTAGTGTTTTTGTTTCTTTTAGATATATATCCAGAAGTGGAATTGCTGGGTAATATGGTAATTTTAATGGTTTTCCATAGTGGTTGTACCAATTTACGTTTTTTTAACTTTACATTTTAAAATGATTTTCCATAGTACTTGTACCAATTTATAATCCCATCAGCAGTGAACAAAGGTTCCCCTTTCTCCATATCCACACCAGCATTTGTTCTCTCTTGTCTTTCTGAGGGTGGCCATATGAACAGATATGAGTTGATATCTCATTGTGGTTTTAATTTGCATTTCCGTAATGACTAGTGATATTGAGCACCTTTTCATGTACCTGTTGACCTTTTGTATATATTCTTTATAGCAATGTTTATCCAGGTCCTTTGCCCATCTTTTAGTTGGGTGTTTTGTTTATTTATTTTATTTTGTTGTTGTGCTATTGAGTTCTATGAGTTCTTTCTATATTTTGGATATTAACTCCATCTTATATATGGTTTACAAATAGTTTTTCACATTCCATAGTTGTCTTTTCATTTTATTGATTATTTTGCTGTGCAGAAGCATTTTAGCTTGATGTAGTCCTACTTGTTCATTTTCTATTTTATTGCTTATGCTTTATGTGTCATATTAAAAAAATCATTATTAAGACCCATGTCAAGAAACTTTGTTCCTATGTTTTTTCTAGGTATTTCATGGTTTCAGGTCTTATATTTAAGTCTTTACTCCATTTCAATTTAATTTCTATAAGTAGTGTAAGACATGGGTCCATTTTTATTCTTTACATGTGAATATCCAATTATTTCAGTACCCTTTATTGAAGAGACTGTTTTTTCTCCATGGAATATTTTGGCTCTCTTATCAAATATTAGTTGACCTTATATGCTTGGGTTTATTTCTGGCCTCTTGATTCTTGTGTTCCATTTGTTTGTGTGTCTATTTTTATGCCAGTGCCATACTGTTTTGATGACTATAGCTTTATAGTATAGCTTGAAATCAGGCATTGTGATACTTCTTGCTTTGTTCTACTTTCTTAGCATTCCTTTGGCTATTTGGGGTCTTTAATGGTTCATTTGAATTTTAGCAGTGTTTGTTTTTTTTTTCTACTTCTGTAAAAAAATGCCATTGAAATCTTTTTATTATTTAAAAAAAATTTTTTTTAACGTTTATTTATTTTTGAGACAGAGAGAGACAGCATGAACAGGGGAGGGGCAGAGAGAGAGGGAGACACAGAATCGGAAGCAGGCTCCAGGCTCCGAGCCCTCAGCCCAGAGCTGGACGCGGGGCTTGAACTCACGGACCGCGAGATCGTGACCTGAGCTGAAGTCAGACGCTTAACCGACTGAGCCACCCAGGCGCCCCAAAATCTTAATAGAGATTATATTGCATCTGTAGATGGCTTTTGAGAGTATTGACATTTTAGCAATATTAATTCTTCTAATACATGAATATGGGATACCTTTCCATTTATTTGTGTCTTCTTTGATTTCTTTCTTTGTCCATTTATATTTTTTCTTATTTTGTTTTCTTGTTTCTTTTTTATTTGAGTATAGTTGATACACAATATTACATTAGTTTCAGGTGCACAACATAGTGATTGAATAAGCTTATACATTATGCTGTGTTCACCACAAGTGTGGCTACCATTTGCACCATACAATGCTGTTACGATATTACTGACTTTATTCCTTATGCTGTGTCATAAAGTATCACATTGCTCGTAATGTGATTATGGATATGGTTAGATTTGTATCTATCCCGTTGCTATTTGTTTTCTGCTTGTCCCATCTTTTTTTCTTCCCTTTTCCCTCATTTTGATCATTAAGAAAATTTCAGGCAATACAAGTCCTGTCCCGGCAAAATTAGAACTTCAATTTTATTTTGAATTTAAAACTTCTTCCCTCACCCTGCCCAGTTCTGACCCATTGCTCAAGGACCCCTTCCTGTTCCTGAAAACTCATTTACTTCTCTTTCTCAATTGTTTTTTGTTGCTTTTGGCGTCTCCAGCATCAAGGTAAGGGGAAGCTAGATTAGAATAAAAAAAGACTATGCATTTTTTCATTCAACAGCAGCAACAGCAAGCAAAAATCTTTGTTTTAGTTTATTTGTGGAAGTCTCATGTATTTAGCTCATTGAAGGCCTTTAATATTGAAAAGCAGATCCCGGTATCAGGCTATTTACAACTTTTACAAGCCTGTTGGATTTGAATGCTAGAGGCAATGGATGTCAAAAATTGATGTACAGTTGTTTACTTAAAATCGACTGGTCATTAGTAACTTATTAAGTTAATGAATAATTAGTTCATCAAGTCTTATTGTGAACTAAGATAGGATATTTGTTGAGATAATGTGAGCTACTATAACAAAAAAAAATTAAAAGTGTTATTATGTCACCCATGTAGTATCTAAAATTGGTTCCCTTTCAAAAGACAGCTCTCTTCTAAGTAGTGATTAAGGACTCCTTCCTGGGCTCCTTCCGTCTGTGGCTCTGCGACCTTTGACATATAGCCTTTAAGGTTGCCACAGTCATCTACATCAAGCTGGCATTTCTTGGGGAGATACTTTTATAGGTTACGGCCTAGGGGTGACATACGTCACTCCTGCCCACATTTCAGGGGCTAGAGCTCGGTTATACTTACCTGCAAAGGTCGCTAGACATATAGTATAGTTGTGTGCCAAAGGAGGACAGAAACAATTTGGTAAAGAGCTAGCTAATTTCTGTGTAGGATAAGCTTCCTTATTGCAAGCATGCCATGTATTTAAATTAGAAACTAAACCTCAGTGAATATGGCTGTCATCCCCCTTTTCTGTGGCTGTATCTTGACGTCATATGACCAGATGATATAGTCACTCACCTCTAGCTCAGCCCTCAATAAGGGACATTTTTTGGGCTGGGTTGCCCAACCATCACACAAATATCAAAGCTCTCAGAAGTTGCTAAACTTGAATTTTTAAGAAAACGTCTTAATGGGACCAAACCTTAACAATGAACATTTAAATATTAACGTTCGTTAAAGTCGAGCAGTGGTGTCTTCAAACTTCATCTTGAAAGGTTGTTTTTTTTTTCTTTCTCTTTTAAAATTAACTCTTAAATGTCTTTCTAAGGTTAGTTTTCTTTTAAAAGTAGGAACCCAAAGTTCTGTTTTCTGGAGTTTTGATTTCAGACAAAAAGGCATTTGTATAAAGAATCTTTTAAAGTGTTTATACATGTCTCTGTGTTTAGTATTTTTCTTACAAATCCCAATCCTCTGGAGTCATGGGGTACTCTGGGCCCAGGGACTCCAGTCTAACATTAGTTTAATGATTCTGACCCCTGCTCTGAAGTGGATTTGTACAGAGGAGTCATGCCTCGCATGTCCTCGAGTCATTAGTTTGGCATGAAATGGTCCTGCTGCTTGTGTTATGTTAAAATTATTTCTGAGTTGGGCTTCTGTAAAATGGCCGTGTCTATTTTAAGACCTGAAGAATTTAAGACAAACTACTTGTGGGGACGACAGCCTTCGAGGGCCAGTTACTATATGATCCTTTATTTCAAGGGGCAACTGCCTCTACCCATTTAGTTATCTTAGGTACTAACCCATTTAATGATTTGAGTGGCATCCCTTTCCAAAAATGCTAAGTCTTTCCCACCATGACCATGGAAATGGTTCTGTCTGTTGGCCAAATCAGCTCTCAGCAACCTGTTGGGAACTTAATATCACGCTTGTTTTGGTATTGGATATTTTGTTCATGAATTTGGGGTCCTAAGTTGGTCTCAGTTACTTAATATACAGTCTTTGGCAGTGATAGCTGTCTGAACTTATATGTTAGGAGCCAAGGCTTGTAGCTTTATTAATTTGACAATGATTTGCTGAATGCCTACTGTGGGCAGGTATCTAGAATCAAAGGTATCTATCGAGTGAATGACAAGGTGACCATATTCAGACTAAAGGGAGGACTTAAAATAAATTGAATAAATTTTGTAGTATGTTTAAATTTGGTAAGCGCCCTGGAGAAAAAGAAAAGGAAATGGGAAGTTTCAGAATGGTGGATATTATAGACTTAAATAGGGATCAGTGACAGTGACATTAATTATAGGATATTTGAACAAAAACTTGAAGGAACTGAAGGAGGAGCACTGCAGGCAGAGAGAAGAGCAAGGAGAAGGGTTCTAAACTGGTATATTTCAGTTAGCAAAGAAGTCAACTTGTGTGGCCGGTGAAAGTGAATGAGGGAGCCATGATAGGAGATGCGGTCAGAGAATCCTAGCTCAGGGGTGAGCTAGGCACGAGGGAGCCGAGGAAAGTAGGCACTGGCCAGGAGCAGAACTTGGATTGTGTGGCATCCTTGATGCCAAGTGAAGAATGTGTATAGTCAGTCAAGTATAGTAAGTGAGGAGGGAGTGATACACTGTGCCAACAGATGCTAATAGGGGATATAAGATAACAGCGTGAGAAATGACCATTGGATTTACTCTTGTGTTGAGTAGTTGTAGTGGGATCAATCCTGAAGGGGAGGAATGGAAGTACAGATATCTTTCTAGAGGAGTTTTGCTGCGGTGGGTGGTAGATGTGGGAAGAAGAGTTAAGAGCATTTTTAAAAAATTTTTTAAGAAGGTAGAAGTTACAGCATGTTTGTATGCTGATGAGAATAATCTAGGAAAGGGGAAATAGGTGCCAAAATGAGAGGAGAGAATTAACGGAGGTGAGTGGGAGGGTGCCTAGTGCATGAGTAGAAATCTTGTTCTTAAATGGAAGCCTGGCCGGTGCATCCATGGGGAGGGCAAAATAAATGGGCACCCGTGCTGGTAAGTGGGTAAAAGTAGAGGTGGGAGCATCTGGAACTCTCTTCTAGTTGCTACTCTTTTCTCAGTACAAGAGGGGGCAAGGCCATCAGCTGGGAGTGGGAAGGGAGAGGCCTGTTGGAGTTTTGAGGAGAGGCAAGGTGTGATGTAATTGTCTATGAGAGAAGGAGAATGAATGGAGCAAGGAATTGTACCATTATTGCTGGGTAACTTTTGGTATAACAGACACAAAGGACTTAAAAAGATGTAAGAATTAGCATCTGAGAGATAAGTGGGGGCAGATCTAGTAGAGCCTTACAGGCTCTGGTAATGACTTTGGATTTTTTTCCCAAGTGAGATGGGCAGCCATTGGAGGCTTCACGCCGTGTGGTGATGCTATGTCACTTTAACCATTCATGTACAGAATGTTCCGCAGAAGCAAGAAGCCTCGTTCAGTAGCTTAAGTGAAAGATGCTAATGGCTGGAACTAAGGTGGAAGTGGCCAAGGAGGTGAGAAGGGGTTGGATTTTGAAGGCATACCTGACAGGATTTACCAATTACAAGTAGAGTGTGTGAAAAAGGCGTCAAGGATGAAGTTAAAGTTTAATCCCGAGCAGTGCGTGAATGTTAGTGCCAATTACATATCAGGTTTCTCAGCCTCCAATACATATACAAGATCAACACCAACTCTGCTGACATCCTCAGCCAAAAGGCAAAATGATCTCCCTGTAGATGGAGGCAATAGTCCCATGTAGGTTAACATTGTTAAAAGCCTCATATTTCAGAAAAAAAGGAAGCAGATTACCACACAGGAGTCTAAGATGCATTGTTTTCTTTTAATTTTGTAATTTCAAGATTAATTAAGTAGGTAGTAATTTAACCTAACTTCTAGAAAAGTGCTAGCAATGTCTTCTTTTAAAAGAAAAAAGGACAGAATTCAGTTAATAGTCTGGAGCTCATTAGAGTTTTCCAAACAATAAAACAGAGTGTGTTTATTTTAATGGGAAGCTCTGCTCTGTCCATTTAGTATTTTAATGTTTTCACTTTTTCCTTCTTTAAAACTTAAGTAAAACTATAAAAGTCTGAAAAATGAATGCGCCATCAACTTTACAAAGAAAGATGACACTTCGCTCCTCCCTTTTAAAGAGCAGCCTGTCTCAATTTTCGCCGTCTTTGTGTTCTTGAAATTTTACTAGCTTTCTGACCGGGTCAGTCTCATTTCATACCTGCAAGCTACTTCATTTCTTTTTCATCAGCACACTTGTGGACTACTAAGGAACAATTGTGTTCACTTCTGTCCCCTTAAGTGGAAGGACTTCAAAAGTTCCCAAAGCAGTTCACTAACCGGAAAAAATAGAACAAAAGGATGCTAACATATTTCCCCCCAAAATGCAATTTAGTCGTATTGTGTTTTCAAATGATGCCACTGGGACTGAGGCAGGAAATGGATGTATTGTGTAGGAATCTTTGTTTTGTGGTTTGGGGAGATCAAGAGGAATATGGCACCTGGATCTTCTATTAATGTCTTTGGTTTGTTTCTTCTTGTCTTCTTTCTTCTTGGTAGGGCGAATGGTTAATTTCAGGTGGAAGGAGGCAAGAGCTGGAGTGCTTTTTCCCGTACTCAGGCTCTCAACATGAATGTGATGGCTCCTATTGTTGGTACTTTAGCGTGCACATGGTGTCCAGTTTGTGGATTCATGCCGGGTCCAGAAGCCCACCTGTTATCTCAGGGGTAAAAGCAATGTTGAGAGCTTGGGCTCTGGAGTTCCACTCGGGTGCGGATTCTAGTGTCACCACTCTAGCTGCCCAGGTCACTTAACCTCTTGGCGGCTCAACTTACTCATATGTAAAAATAGGGATAATAGTATTTACCTTACAGAGTTGCTGTGAAGGTTAAAGGAAGTAGTGTATCTTATGCAATTACCATAGTGCCCTGTATATAATAAACAACTCAATTACTTTTTGATTTATTAATTTGTAATTTAAGGGGTATAGTAAAAAAGCATAAGAGACTCTTAAAAACTGAGAACAAACTGGGGGTTGGTGGGGGGTGGGAGGGAGAGGAGGGTGGGTGACGGGTGTTGAAGAGGGCATCTTTTGGGGTGAGCACTGGGTGTTGTATGGAAACCAATTTGACAGTAAATTTCATATATTAAAAAATAAATAAATAAAAAGAAATTAAGGGGTATAGTAAAATAAGATTGTTATAGTTAATATTATTTTATATCTTACTGTATGTTATATAAAATATTATATATACATATATGTGTGTATAATGAATGTATATGTATGTATGCATGTATATGAATAAAGTAAGATTTATATTTTAAAAATGGTACAGTTGACCCTTGAACAATATGGGTTTGAACTGCATGCGTTCACTTACATGCAGATTTTTTTGGTAACTATAGTACAGCACTATAAATGTATTTTCTCTTCCTTATGATTTTCTTACTAACATTTTCTTTAGCTTATTTTAGCTGCTGTAGCTTACTTTATTAAGAATACAGCGTATAATACATGTAAATACCAAACGTGTTAGCTATGTTATTGATGAGGGTTCTGGCTAATGATAGGCTATTAATAGTTAAGTTTTGGGAAGCCACAAGTTATATGTAGATTTCTAACTGCATGAGGCAGGGGTCAGCACCTCTAATTCCTACATTTTCCAAGGGTCAACTGTACTTTACTTTCTCCAGGCACCTCTGAAGGCCTAGACCAGTAGTTATTAAAATGCAGTCTCCAGGGGCGCCTGGGTGACTCAGTGGGTTAAGCATCCGACTTCAGCTCAGGTCATGATCTCACGGTTTGTGAGTTTAAGCCTTACATCGGGCTCTGTGCTGACAGCTTAGAGCCTGGAGCCTGCTTTGGATTCTGTGTCTCCCTCTCTCTCTGCCCCTCCCCCACTGCCTGTCAAAAATAAATAAACATTTAAAAAAATTTTTAAAAATCAAATGTAGTCTCCAGACCAGTGGCATCAACATCACCTGGGAACTTGGTAGAAATTTGAAATTTGATTTTTTTAGTTACATCCCAGAAATTTTGGGAATGGGACTCAGAAATCTATTTCAGTGAGTCTTCCTGGTAATCCTGATGGACTGTGAAGTTTGAGAACCACTGGAACAGAGCATGTCTCCATTCTGTGTTAATGATTTTCAATCCAAAACATACTTGGTTTAGTTGGTGTCCTGTTTCGTGTAGTCACTTTTAAGCAGCCTGTAAATGCTGAACGAAAATCAAATGGTAATATTAAAAACACAAACGCCTGGTTCGTTAAATGTGTGTTGAGTGCTTACGAGGTGCAAGGCGTCATGCTAACGTGCTCTGATGTCCGTTTAGTGTCACTGTATTTGGCACGGTGGGCAAATAGGTAAGACACGGCAAGGCACCACTTTGTTTATTTCTTGTTTGAAAAATAGCATGGTTGTGGGGCGCCTGGGTGGCTCAGTCGGTTAAGCGTCCCACTTCGGCTCAGGTCATGATCTCACGGTTTGTGAGTTTAAGCCTTACATCGGGCTCTGTGCTGACAGCTCAGAGCCTGGAGCCTGTTTCGGATTCTGTGTCTCCCTCTCTCTCTGACCCTCCCCCGTTCATGCTCTGTCTCTCTCTGTCTCAAAAATAAATAAACGTTAAAAAAAAAAAATAGCATGGTTAGACTTTCTTCCTCTCATGTCAAGAGATCGATTGACAGTATTTGGGGTCAGCACTGTCAGGTCTCCTAAAATTCAAGGCATGGAACAAAAACCTAATGATGGTGTCAATCCTGTTGGGCATTTATCAGCTGGATGGCAAGGAGACCCAGTGCAGGGGGAGGGGCGTGAGTGCCCATCAGTCCTGACTCCAGTGGCATCCAGGATGACGTCACCAGTTTGCAGAAGTGCTCCTTCTCCTCAAGAAACCTTTATTTATTGAAATGTAAAACTTTTATGAATTATGAATTAGTTCCGTATCATTGTTTCTAGTGTGATTAAAATAATTGTTTTCCCTGTGGCATCTGTCAGATTAAAGAATGACTGTATATGTGAAGGGAATATTTAGAATAAAAAAAGCATACAGAATATTATAACACACTCACATAGTCATTATTTAGATTTAACATAGTTTAATGTTTTTTATTTACAATTTTTTTTTTTAATGTTTATTTTTGAGAGACAGCGAGAGAGAGAGAGGGAATGGGGGAGGGGCAGAGAGGGAGTGAGGCACAGAATCCGAGGCAGGCCCCAGGACCTGAGCTGTTTGCACATAGCCCAGTGGAGGGCTTGAACCCACAAACTGAGAGATCACAAACTGAGAGAACCCACAAACTGAGCTGAAGTCAGACGCTTAACTGACTGAGCCACCCAGGCACCCCAACCTACTTCAGTGTTTTTCCATTGTATTGGCTCAGGCTATTGTAACAGAATACCATAGACCATGTGACTTAGACAACAGAAATTTATTTTCTCACAGTTCTGGAGGCTAGAAGTCCCAATCAACCTGCCACCTGATTGCGTTGGTGGTGAGAACTCTTTTTGGTTTACAGACTTCTCACTGTGTCCTCATTTGGTCTTTTTTCAATGGCGTGTACATGGAGAGAGAGTGTGAGTTCTTCCGTGTCTCTTCTTATAAGGACACTGATTCTATTTAATAGGGCTCCACCCTTATGGTTCGTTAAATCTTGATTACTTCCTTAGAAGCCCTGTCTCCAAATATAGCCACACTGGGGATCAAAGCTTTAACCTGCGAATTCTGGGGAGACACAATTCAGTCCATAGCAGCCATGTGTCTAATTTTATCACCTTGTCTCCCATTTCCCTTCCTTCCTCGCCAGAGGTATACTTTCTTGAAGTTAGCATGTGTTCATCCTTTCCTTAAATTTACCATACATATGCATATACATATTTATGTCTGTAAACACTATATTACATCATGTGATGTGCTTCACCCTTGACATAAATGGTACTTGCTTTTTTCTCTCTTTTGTTTCTGACGTATCCATGTTGATAATTGTAGATCTAGTTAATTCATTTTAACTTCTGATTGATGTACTATTGAATAAATGCATTGCAATTTATTTATTCATATAAAGAGTAATAGACATTAAAAAGGAGTTCCATTTTTTTCACTCTTACAAATGAGGCCACAAGGTTGAGCCTCCTTGTGTGTGATTCCTTGCAGATATGTGCTAGAGTTGCTTTAGCATACATGTCTGGGCTTTGAATTCCTGGCTGGTAGGGTATATTCACCACCAGTTTTATTAGATATTGCCAGTTTACTCTTGTAATAAATGTTTACACAAATTTTAAATTCCATCAGTAGAATTTTCATTATTACACATCCCTCATACCTCTTGTCAGACTTCTTAATTTTTTCTTATCTCAAAGTATAAAATGCTATTTTACTGTTGTTTTAATTTACATGTCCTTGATTATTCATGAAGTTAGGCATCCTTTATATGTGTATTTGTCAGTCACATGGCTCTTTTGTGAGTTGACTGTTGACGTCTTTGTCTACTTTCTATTGTTTTTTTTTTAATGTTTACTTTGAGAGAGAGAGAGAGAGAGAGAGAATGTGAATGGGGGAGGGGCAGAGAGAGAGGGAGAGAGAAATCCCAAACAGGCTCCAATGCTCTCAGTGCAGAGCCTGACATGGAGCTCAAACCCATGAACCGCGAGATCATGACCTGAGCCAAAATTGGACGCTTAACTGAGTGAGCCAACCAGGCGCCCTTCTTTTTCTTTATGTAAAAGTTATTTATATATTTTAATTACTAATATTTTGTTTATTTGTAGTGATTGTAACTCTCTTCTCCTAGTCTGTGACTTTTGAAAAATAGTGTTCTAATTATATAGGTTTGTTTTTAATGTAGTTGAGTTGATCAATTTTCCCCTTTAAGGTTTGGGCTTATTATGTCTTCTTTAAGAGATTACCTCCTACCCAAGGTCATAAAGGTATTTTCTTCAACAAGTTTTGATTTCTAAACTCTCCATTCTTTTCCATTGGCCTATCTGTCAGTCTTTTTGCACATTGTTTTAATTATTGCAGCCTTACAGTGGCTTTGGTATCTGATGGAGGAAATCCCCTTTTTAATCTCCTTTAAGGAGGTCTTAGCTATTTTTGACTTTTACTCACCTAAATAAAATTCAGGAAAAGCTTGTCAGTTTTCGTGACAAGCTGTAATATTTGTTGGGATTCCCTTGAATTTGCAGATTAATCTCGGAAGAACTGACATCTTTATTATGCTGAGAGCCTTCTGGTAAATGAATATGACATATCTTTCCATTTACTTGAGTATTCGGTTATATCCTTCATTAAAATTCTATCCTTTCAGTTAATATACTGCTTTTGTTAGATTTATTCCTAGGAACTTGTCAGATTTTTTTTTTTTAATGTTTATTTATTTTTGAGACAGAAAGAGACAGAGCATGAACGGGGGAGGGTCAGAGAGAGGGAGACACAGAATCTGAAACAGGCTCCAGGCTCTGAGCTGTCAGCACAGAGCCCTACGCGAGGCTTGAACTCACGGACCATGAGATCATGACCTGAGCCGAAGTGGGACGCTTAACCGACTGAGCCACCCAGGTGCCCCAGAACTTGTCAGATTTTAAAAGATTTTTCCATTTATTATGGAATGGATGTTTTAATTGGACATTTTTCAATAGGTAGTTTTTAAAAGGTAGGTTTTTTTTACATTTTTTTTTTTTTTACATTTTTAATAGGTAGTTTTTGTGCATGGGAATCTCGTTGATTTTTTGTTAATTCATTGATGTATTCAGTGACTCTACTAAACTCTCTTATTAGTTCTAAGTTTGTGAATGCTTTTGGCTTTTCTGTAGACAATAATGTATTCTATAGTTAATGACAATTTTGAGCACCCCTCCACTTTCTTCTTCTTTCTATTCCTTGTTTTATGGAATTGATGAAGACCTCCAGTTACAAGGTGAATAGTTGTGTTAATCGCAGGCATCTTTATTATATTCCCGACTTTATAGCAGGTGCTTCTGTCATTGATTACAAAATATGACACTTAATTTTTGTAGTTTTTCTAGATAAAATATATTTTTTTCTTCCAAGTTTATTAAAACTCTTTACTATGAAAGGATGTTGACTTTTTCATTATGTAATTTTCTGTAACTACTGAGATTTTTTCTTTATTAATACAGTGTTCACATAATAGATTTTATATTAAGTAAATGTAAATCATCCTTACATTCCTATTTAAAGCTTGCTTGGTGCTAGCATTATATGCTGAAGCTTTACAAATATGATCTATATCCATATAGGTGATTAAGCCTGTAATCTCACTTTCTTATGTTGTTTTCATTTAGTTTTGATATTAAGGTTTTGCTAGCTTCATAAAAGGAATTGAAGAGCTTTTCCTCTCTTGTAGCCCCTGGAATAGTGTGAATAAGGAAGACAAAACCGTGGTAAAATATGACTGTAAACCTGTCTGGTTCTGATGCTTTGGTGTGTCTATATGGGATACTTTAAAATTTTTAACTACTCTGATTCACTTTCCTTAAACGATGCATGTCTCTTCCAGGTTTCTGCCTCTTCTTGAGTTAGTTTTGGGAAATTGCAATCTTTTTCCAGGAAACTGTCCATTATATTTAAGTTTTTAAAACTTACTGGTTAATTTGTTCATGGTATTCTCTTACAGTATCATAAACCTTTACAGAATATCTCTATTTTGACTCTCTTTTCGTTTCTAATACTGTTTATTCTGCATATACTCTCTCCTCTTCTACTTTCTCACCAAAGATTTATCCATTCTAAGAAAGAGCAGTTGATTTTGTTGATACTGTTTTTTTTTCTATTTGATTAATTTCTTATTTACTCATATTCTCTTCCTTGTCTCCCCTTTATTGGTTTATTTTGTAGCTTTTTAAATAATGTCATGAGTTGAATGCATTAATTATTGATTTTCAAACTTTCTTTCTGAATCCGAATTTAAGGTTATTCATGTATCACCATAGTTGCATACCGCAAATGCATTGTTTAATTCTAAATATTTAATAACTTTCATTATAGTTCATCTTTGACCCTTAGAGTATTTATAAGTGGATGTTTTGTTTCAAAGTACATGAATTAATTTTTTATTGATTTCTTATTTTACTGTATTTTGGTAGGAGAATGTAGTCTATATGATATGATGTCTTTGGTGTTTGCTGAGACATCCTTAAGTTACTTCGAGGATATTTTTGGAATCATTTCATGTATACTCAAAA
The DNA here is from genome assembly GCF_024362965.1 of Panthera pardus. NCBI lineage: Eukaryota > Metazoa > Chordata > Mammalia > Carnivora > Felidae > Panthera > Panthera pardus. The sequence goes on from NW_026526654.1 coordinate 70,198,381, forward strand.
AGAATGTCATTCTGTATGTGATACATGCTTACTACATCAATCTTTATTCTTTTGTTTGAATCTTCTACATCTTATTTTTTTAAATCTCTTTTAGGAATGTGAAAATCTCTCATTATGGTACTCTCATTATGGTTCAGATTCTCTTCACTCACCAATTTACAATTTATATATTTTGAAGTTATCTTGTTAAGTGAACGTAGCCAAGTGTCTATAGGGATGGGTATAGAAGTATAGCATAATGATTTGGCAGATGTCAAATACCACAGACAAAAACCAGAGGAGCCATAGAAGAAAAGCTTTTTCTCAAACTTTAAGCCAAGCGTTGTCACAAAAGCAGTGCCAGATTATGTGTGCCAGTAACTCATGGGAAACAGACTCATACTAGGATCTGTGTGTTAGATGAAGAACGAAAGCATAAGAAGGGGGTCCAAGATGAAGTCAGTTGGATGTAATTCACAGCCACTGTTTCTAACTGCTGCCATACCTGTGTATTTGTTTGAAAAGTGGCTAGAATTGAAAGTTGCTACCTGACACTGAATCCTGGCAGGAAGGCATTCTTTTTGTTGACTGAAGCATATCAGAGCAACTTCTAACATTTGATCAGTTCCCACCCACACTTTTATTTTGGAAGGAAATTCCTGACTTTTGTACACTTCTTTTTAAAATCTTAATATCACATTTCATATTGCCCTTTGTGTTTTGTGTTCCAGGAGGATGAATTATTCCAATCGTCTTACTTAACTGGTTGTTATTGTCTGGCGGAAATTTTAGTGAGTTCAATTTACCTGGTAGCCTTTCCCTCTGAGATTTTGTTTCTGGTAGACTTCACCATGGAGCAGAAATACTCCTATTACAGCGCTCAGTTTATCTGTAGATGAAAACCTTTGCATCTTAAATAAAACACTCAGCTAGTGGGGTCATGTTTGGCTCTGTTTCTCTTCATTGGTGCTTCTAAATCCATTTGCCAAGTCTGAGGTCCTGGGCTCAGACATCTTGGAGGAACTCTAGAGGTAAAGGTGCTTTTCACTGAATGTGAAAAATAGCATTTTGCTGAAGGCTATTTTGCTCAGTTGCTCCAAAGTAATTTACCTTGGGGAGTAGAGACCAAGTCTGAGACATTCAAGACTAAAAGGGAATTAGTTGTATTTTTTTTAAAGTACATATAGTTATAAGTAATCAACAAAAGGGAGCTTATGATGAAAATTATTCTTCAGCCCCTGCAGTGACATTCTCTGCGGTGAAAGATGCTGCTCTCTCATCAACATAAGGGAAACGTAACCCCTCTCCTCTCATTCCATTATTACATTCAGGTCTCTTAATTTGGGGTGAAGAAAACAAGCAAAGTTTATGGTGAGATTTATTTTAGTAAAACAGACAATTACCCAGATGATTCAAGATTCTGCCCTTCCCCAACTCATACAAACATGTTTTCTCCTTTATTTAGTTTATGCAAATGTGAGGGCTCATGGGGGATGGAGAAGGTGTGCCACATGATCCGTAATTTCACAATTTTAAATTTTGGTTTCCTAATACAAAGTCGATATCTAAGACTATATGATATTTTCAGTCTCCAAAAACTTTGTAACAAGCTTTACAAATTCTGCACTTGAGCCTGAGCGTTTTCCTCTTTGGTCAGTTTCATGCTACTAGATTCTACTGCTCCAGATTCCACCTGGGTAGGTGTGACACCAGATCCCTTCCATGAATAGACATTAGTTTTCTTTTCTTTTTTTTTTTTTAATGTTTATTTATTTGTTTAGGGAGAGAGAGAAAGAGATAGAGAGCTCACACACATGCAAGTGGGAAAGGGACAGATAGGGAGGGAGAGGGAATCCTAAGCAGGCTCCTGACTGTCAGCGCAGAGCCCCACACAGGTCTCAATCTCATGACCATGAGGTCATGACCTGAGCCGAAATCAGGAGTCAGACGCTTAACCAACTGAGCCACCCAGGCGCCCCTCCATCACCTTTCTAAATTCAACACTATAGAGTCAAAATTGCTAAATTTAGCAGTAGATTATGTGATAATGTCAGGGTTAATTTTTTGGAGGAGGCAAGAGCAAGATTCCAGTTAGACGGAATTCACTTTAGGACTAATGCTTAATTACATGAGTTCCAGAATAATCTAACCCAACTATAGCCTCCAGATTTTGATTATAAGTCTCTTTGCTAAATTACTCAGAATTCATTTTAAACTCCAATCCCTTCCAAGGTAGATCCAAAATGCTGGGGCTTTAGGCCATCTTGCTGTTAAAATTCCCTTCGTGTGCCCCTTTTTTTTTTTTTTTTTTTTTTTTTTGATTATCGGCAACTTTCCTTCTTCCCGGCTGAAGGTGGTCGAGTTACCCTGACCCTGCCGCTGTGGGTAGAATGTGGACCTGCTTAACTAGTTGGTTGGTCTGTATATACTCACTAGTGAATGCCATGCTGCTTTCTCTCCCTATTGAATAGAATATAAAAGAGCCCCAAAGCTGCCACACGCTGTCCATACGCTGCCAAAAGGCAGTCCCTGTCCATTATAATCGCAAAAAGAATAATAGGTACCACCCTTCCTTTCCCAACAGACATTCAAGTTGAAAGCAAGAAATTTATACAAAAAACAGAGGCTTAAAAAATTTTTTTTTGGTTTAAAGATACTATAAATATTCAAAAAGTTGTTGCAAAACTATAGTTTGCATGGCACTGCGCTCCACAATAGGTGGTTCTGCATTTTACAAATTGGTGAGAGAGATGAACATATATACTGGCAACCAGAATTCCAAGCAGTACAGAATAAGTATCCTATGAACACTGCAAACAAGCAGCGTTGGCAAATTGACCTTTTCTGGCCCAGGAAGCCTTATGGAGGAAGTTGCCTTAAGAGATGGGTAGGGATTGTCAAGGGGCAAACATGTTTCAGTGGTATGAGCACTACTTTGAATGGAACATGATTGTAAGTAAAACAAAGTGCATGAGCAAGATGAAGGAAGAAAAGAATGAGTCGCGCTCAAAACCAGGGAAAGCCAGTTACGCTGGGTAGAAAGGGGTATCAGATGTCATCAAGGGAGTAACGGTGGGAGGCTGCACAAATGTGGAAGAAGGAGAAGAAGGAGGATGTAGGCGGAGGTCACATTATGAAGAGTCTTTGGTGACTGGGCTTCGTAGACCTTGGGAATCACTGACTTGGGGCAGGGCAGTAACACAGGGACAGTGGTATCTGCAGGGTACTTCCGTGGTGGAGTTGTAAGGACTAGAGCCAGCAGTCTACAGGCACAGAGTCCAGCTGGAAAGCTCTAGCATTAGTCTGGTGTTAGAGTCTCGAACTGGGACTCAGATCACGTGTCTTCCTATCTCGAGGAAGATGGCAGCTCTGTCTCTAGGTAAGGGACAGACCCAGGTTTGCCGGGGCTTAAAGCTTATCCAATTTGGGGGAGACCTCCTTAGGAAAAATACAACACATTTACAAGTAAAAAGTCAGTGTATTTCTTCCTGGGCCTTAGAAGGGGTACCTGAGGGGCCCTGAGCCCAGCTTCATGGTAATTCAGCCTCTGGGTGAAAACCATGACAGTTGCCGAGTTAGAACGACCTGTCCCCTCTCGTTATCGTTAAATGCGTCTGCTTGTCCAGAGGTTTTAGGACAATTGGCTCAAGCAGACAAATGAAGCAGTATTGCCCATAAGCAGAAACTGCCTGTTTGTAAAAAGCCTGGGTCAGGTGGGAAAAAAAATAGTTTGTTTCATCTATTGACAGATTTTAAGTTAATAAATTTAAACACTCAAACCACTTTGAAAGTTTAAGAATGTTTGCACTGATGAAAGCATAAAGTAGGGATTGGTCCCGCAGAGCCTTGGGCCAGACTGCCCGGGTTCCGTTGTGTGTGCCATCCACTTCACTCTGAAAAGTGTATACAACTGTGCCTGGCACACAATAAGTGCTCAGTAAATATTAGATATTATTTTTGTCAGTGGAGAGTTAAAAAAATTTTTTTTTTAATCTTTATTTATTTTTGAGAGAGTGAGAGAGTGAGAGCAGGGGACGAACAGAGAGAGAGGGAGACACAGAATCCGAAGCAGGCTCTAGGCTCTGAGCCGTCAGCACAGAGCCCGATGTGGGGCTCGAACCCACGAACCATGAGATCATGACCTGAGCTGAATTCGGATACTTAACCGACTGAGCTACTCAGGCACCCCATGAGTGGAGAGTTTAAAAATAAAATTAATGAAAATGTGTTCAACGCAAGGTAAGTGTTAATTGCTTTTAACCAGACCGCTTGCCTCTGGGCATTGTTACTGTTGTCACCTATATTTAGGTTTGCAAATTGAGTCCCAAAGAAGTTTATTTCCCTGTGGTTTTAGGTTCATGTGGTTCTCAGCTGGCTGCACATTGAATTACCTGGGATACTTTTAAGTCCTCCCTTAGCCAGGGCCCACCCTTGCCAATTTGATCAAAACCTCTGAGGTGAGTTTGGGCATCAGGATGTCTTATAGGCTCCCTGACTACTTTGCTGGACAGCCAGAGTCAGAGTCAGGGCGTGTGGCCTCCCAGTGCCTTATGGTGACCTGACTGTTAGGCCTAAGGCAACCTGACTTTGGCCACAGGTGAGATTACCTGAGGAAGTTTCAAATTTTTCTTTTTTCTATTATATTTTTCTATCAAAGGAAACCATAACTTATTTCTGAAATAGATAAATGTCAAACAGTGAAGAAGATAATTCCAAGAGTGAGTTAAAAAAAAATCCTTCACGCTCATTCTTAACTATATTAGCTATTTCTAAAGCCAAATCTCTTCATAAGTGTCTATTATGATGGTTCTTATTATGCATTACTGTTTCTTTTAACTTAAATATAAAAGTAGTTGTATTTAAAAGTATTTCATAAAATGCTGAAAACAATGGTCCTTGTATCAATGATCACGTACTAAACATTTCCTAGGCCTTGGGCCCTGTGTTAACTCTTCGTATGTGCATTATCTCCTTGTCCTTATGACTGTATATGAGGTAGGTACAATTCTCTTCATAAGTGTCTATTATGATGGTTCTTATTATGCATTACTGTTTCTTTTAACTTAAATATAAAAGTAGTTGTATTTAAAAGTATTTCATAAAATGCTGGAAACAATGGTCCTTGTATCAATGATCATGTACTAAACATTTCCTAGGCCTTGGGCCCTGTGTTAACTCTTCGTATGTGCATTATCTCCTTGTCCTTATGACTGTATATGAGGTAGGTACAATTCTCATTCCCATTTTGGAGGTGGGAAGTGAGTTTCTGTGGTCATGCAATTGGTATGAGTCACAATTTAAGGCCATGCCTCCTGGAAGGGAGGCAGAACAGAATAGTGGCTGAGAGCTCCAACATAGGGGTCTGACAGCCCTGGCAGGTTGCTTGTACTCTCTGCACTTTGGTTTCCTCGTCTATAAAATAGGATGGGGCCTGGTTAAGTGGCCAACTTCGGCTCAGGTCATGATATCGTGGTTCATGAGTTTGAGCCCTGCATTGAGCTCCCTGCTGTCAGCACAGAGCCCACTTCAGAATCCTCGCTCTCTGCCCCTCCCCCACTTGCACATGTTCTCTCTCTCTCTCTCAAAAAAAAAAAAAACAAAAACAAAACTATATATATATATATATATATAATAGGATAGAAACACTCACCTTGTAGATTCGTTGTAATTATGAGGGTAATAGCCATTGAAGTGGTAAGTGCTCACGACGGCGGCTCTTAATGAGTCAGACGTGTTGCTATGAGAGGGCTCTCTTTTTAAAGTATACTATGGCTTTTTAATAAGTTTAAACTTTTATTGTTATTTATTACTTCACAAGTAATGCATGTTGGTTGTAAAAACAAAAGGATTAGGAAATCGAGCAAGCAAAAGTTTTAAAAAATCACCTTACAACTGAGAACTTAATTTTTTCTATCGTTTGTATTTTTCCTATGCATACACACACATACATATTATTTAGAATGGGATGGTATACCATACTGTTCTTTAAGTGCCTTTTCATTCAGTAATGTTTATATGTTCTATTTTGCTATAGTCTCGCTGTTATGCTTGCAAATGGATGCTTATGTTCATAGATGTTTAATACCATTAAAGATAAACCAGGCCCTTGCCACAGGGTCACGTATGATTCAAAGACTTGCTGTTTTATGTAAGATAACTTGCTTGTCTTTTGTGGGCAAATCTCGTTCTCCTTATCTTACACAGAGTGGAGTTAGGGCAATGAGGCAGGAAGAGGCTTGCCTGGGGAGGTCTGGCAGAGACATTCTCCCAGCACTGTTGTGAAGGCCAGAAGTTGAGCATGTTGGGAGACACTAAGGAGGTTTGGGGTGGGGGGGGGGCGGTGCTCTGGGGATGCCTGCAGTGCTAGGGGGAGTTAATGTCAAGTGGAATCCTAGGGCCAGGACAGAATAGAGTCCTAGGCTTGTGACAGAGTGAATATACAAATGGGACAGTTCCTGGACATATATTAAAATAGAACTCTGACCCACAACCTGCAGCACCCAGGCCAGGAAAGCAACCCCCTTATCTACAATAAACATCCCCGGAAGGCAGCCTGCTACAGGAAAGAAGCCCGGTTGCAGGAAGCCAGATTGCCATCTCGGGTAACAATCCAGGAAGGTAAGCAATGACTTCTGTAACCATGAGCCCCAAATGCCCAGGACTTAGTTAATAACCGACAGCGTCCCTCGTTTAGTCCCCACTCCCGACTTAGGACTAACTAAAGAGAGCCGAATGCGCACCCTCAACTAGTCACATTGGATACCCCGCTGGTCGCACCACCTCCTGCTTCCAGCCTCCATTCGGGGCACACCCACAGCCTTCCCTTATTTCACGGCAGAACTTTCCCATTCCTCTGACTGCCTTTGAGTCTGTCAAAACGCAAATGATGGTGACTGACAATGTTGCTGTCCTGAGCTCTGAACAAACAGCCTTTGTTTTTCTTATTTGCTTTGTCTTCGCTTATTTCCACACTTGCTTGATGACCAAGTCAGGCTGCTCGTGTGTGACCATTGTCAGACGGGGCCCTTTGTCTTTGATGGAATTTTACTTGATCTCTTTTTGTGAGGTACAGGCTCTTTCTCTGGAAGGCGGGGATCGTATCTTACTTATCTCAGTATTTCTAGTGCCCAGCACTGCCTGACTCATACTACAGACTGTTGAAAAGAGGGATAGGAGGTCTCCCTGACAAGAATTAGGTCCTTTCTTTTCCACTATGGAACCAGAAAGCCCAATGTGACTACTAGTTGGTCTTGTTTTGATATAATGAAATGTCATCTAAAATTTCAGCTTATATGTAAACCAAATTGGAATTGACCTGGGGTGGGGTGGGGTAGGTGGGGTTTCATAGCCTGAGGGATTTCATAAAATCTCTAGAGAACTATTTTTAAATCTTTTTGGCAAAATTCCCCCCCCCCCCTTTTTTTAACACCTTTCCCTAATCTAAACCCACATGAATTTTGAGGGAAATTTAATTAAAGCTTTTTTCCCCCTTGCTAAATGGATGCAGGTGCTGTTCAGACAGTAAAGAAAACCATGGCTAAGTTAGTTTGGCTTGCTTCTTATCCCTGTTTCTCAGGACGATAATTGAAAGGTGACCTGTGGCCAGTTAATTGTCACTGAGGTCGAGTTTTGTGAGGCTTCTCCACTGGTGATTCTAGACCAGACCCTCGACCAGAAACCCCACACCTCACTTATGGTCATATCAGCTCCAGACTCTCTCTTTCATGACAGAAACGCCTGTCCAGCATCAGCACTGGGGCCTGGAATACTACATTTGGCTTATATATCACCCTTAACTAGTGTGTTCTTCTAGAAGATTCTCCACATTTGAACGTTGAAGCAATGTTATCATATAGCTAAAACTTCTCCATGTGTGTGAACAAAGTCCAAAGGAGAGTAACTGGAACATTTATTACTCAGAAATTCCACACAGATCTCAGGGCTGGACTGATACTGTTTATTGTGTTGAGCACCTTTCAGAGCTCATCTCTAGACCACATAGTCTACAAGGGCAGGGTCCACATCTGTCTTATTTATCTCTGTGTCTCTTGTACTTGACGTATAATAGCACCTGACAGGATTTTGTTCATGCCTGATGGGAATGTGGAATTTGGAGTCACTTGACAGAAGGTGCTAAAATATAGCAGACAGAGCATCATCATGGGTGAGAGCAAAGACTCTGTTGGAAAATACATGCAAATAGCAAATATCAATAGTACGATAGCAACTCACCTTTAAAAAAAAAAAAAAAAAGAGAGAGAGAGAGAGAGAGGCTATTTTGGCTACAGGTTTATTAAGAAATGGATAATTTTCTGTTAGTAGAGCTCTTGGTAAGTCTGGAATGCCTGCCTAGTGGTGTTAAGTCAATCTCAGAATAAGGAATCTGATGGCCTCATTCTGAAGAGAAGACTTAAGACATACCATGTTACCCTCCATTAATCTTGGCTAGGGCATATAGTAGAGTGACAGGGGGAGAATAGTCCCGTATTTCCCAAGGGTCCCAAGAAGAAGAAAAATGCCTTTTCTTAAATTTTCCTGGCCAATAGAGAGAAAGTTCCCTCAGCTTGGTTGTAACTTCTCTCCGGAAGCAGCCTCATGTAAACAGTTGTGCTGTGAGCCATCCATTTGTATAACCAAATCCTTGCTACATTTATCACCCGCTTTTCCCATCTCTCTCTCAGCAGTCTTGGTGGGTGGGTGGGTGGGGAAGAGAAGGTGAGTCTTTTAGCATTGACTTCTGTGGTGGGCGCGAGGGGTTATCACTCAACATCCATTTCAGCCTCCTTCTGCTGTGCTTTCCTATACTGCCGGGGCTGAAAAGCTAAAAACTATGTTTCCCAGTGCCCTTGCACCCAGAGTTGTGGGTGGATTTAGATGCTCTCTTACTTGGAAGGCAGAAAGCAGGCAGAGGCTGGGAAGACTGGGAGGCAGGTGGTTTCCCTGTAGCCATACAGGCAAAGGCCCCAGGGCCTGGCCATTAACATCATGCATGCTGAGAGGCAGGGCACGGGCCCCCCAGAATGCCAGTGGAGATGGTCTCAGGCCGGGCGGAGTCCTGGAGCCAGCAGCGACAGTGGGGCTCATGAAGGTCTCCTCTTCACGGCAGCCAGAGGCAGTGTGTTTGTAGACCAGCTTCCCAATCAGCAGGCAGCAGCCTCGGTGGCCTGGTCCTGCTGGGTGGCTTGGGAGTTGTCCCTAGAAGAACCTGGAGTTTGTTTCATTAGCGCTCCCAATGCTCTGTAAGCTATTTAGTACAGTGTAATAAACCTGGTTCTGCTTAACCTAGCCAGATTGAATTCTATTCTCTGCAGTGTAACCCTGACCACTATGACTCAGGAATGAAGAGCTAAACCAAGCTTTATGAGTTAGGCATTATCAAGGGTTGCCCTCCCTCATTGCTGTTGCCTTGGCTTTAGACAATTATTGGTGAAACCACTGATGTGTTACTTTTGGTTCCTAAATTCCAAGCTATTGTATATTTGTCCACTGTATTCTAGTAAGTGGTAAGCAATTAGAAATCCAAGGTTAGAGGTTTTATTATGTTTAATAAAATATTGAATCCGTTGCATATTAAATTCTGATATGTTTAGAAAAGTGTTGAGCCTACTAACTTCTCCATCCAGGGCCTGAGCCTAGCTTTGCCTTGTCTGTTGTTAATGAGCCTTTGTTCCTGGGTGTCTCAGAAACCTCTGGATGACGTTAGTATAAAAGCCAAGAGCAATAACCATTATAATGAAACATTATGTTTGTGACCTTTTTTTTTAATGGTTTTTGAAAACATGATCCCTTATGTCAGAGTTAAGGGAAGTTATTGCAAGAAAAGAAAAGTAAGATAAGTTGTTGCAAGGCATGTGGTGAGTTAATAAATAACAGAATCAGGCCAATTCTAGGTCAGAAAAGCTTATCTTCAATACCAAGAAAAGCAACTGCTTGATGTAACAGATTTCCTCAAATACCCAGGCAAGAATAGCCTGAGACATCTAATGGATCTGGGTCCCCTTTTGAAAACATTAACTGAAGAAGGTTCATTGGATGCTGCAGGAAGTGGCTGGTACCTTTAGAGCTCTGAATTTCTGTGCAAAGGCCTGTGGCATTGACAGGACTGGTGGGGTGAAGAGACAGAGTCAGAATTCAAGCCGAAGTGATTCCTTACGACATCTGTTAGTGCTGAGGCAAGCTTGGGTTACAGTTTTATTCCATAAAACAAGGATGTGAGAAAAAGCCTTAAGGAAAAGACATTAGGATGGGCTGAGGCAGGAGGGGAGGAGTGCAGGGTGACTTGTGGAGAAGGAGAGCAGACTACCTGCTGGGCTTAGTACCTCAGTTAACACTTTGTGTGTGTGTGTGTGTTCTCACTATTAATTCTTATTATTAAAGAGTCCTTCAAAAGAATGCTGTGGGCCCGAAACAGAATGGAAGTAAAGCATTCTTTTCTACCAGATATCTTTTCGGCCCTCCTGGCTAAGACTTTCCTGGACTTCGTTTTAGCTTTACTGGTACATGAGGAAGTTTCCTTTTGCTGTGGAAGGATTTGCATGTAGCCAAATGTTTCATGGCCCTATCTGTAATGGGCTTTAAAGCCTTTTCTGAAAGCGAAATTTATTTAGAGGGAAGGCTGTTTCCTACCAGTTGGAACAGCACTTACAAGTATGACTCACGGAGCTGGTCCCAAGAGCTTTGATAGTAGAAACTTGCCACAAAGCAAACAGAAAGACGTTCACTTTCGCAAAGCTACAGATCTGTCTTTGGTGGCCCTGCCATTAGGAACCCAAGCATTTCTGGTACCTTCCGCTTTTTTGCTTCCACCGGGAGGACAAAGCAACTGATTGGTAGTAGTAACTGAAGTCTATTGCAGGGTTGCAAACTATTATCCCAGGAGGTAAATTGATGGTTGCGAAGAGGGTGAAGTGGAGACTAAGGCTCCCGGTTGCCCATTCTGGGACTTGCCTCAGACCCCACCTGGTGTGCGTATGGAATCTGGGTCGTATCTCTGTATCATAAAGAGTGGATGGGCTTTGCACGCAGACGGACCTGGGTCTGAGTCACTTGACTAGCTGTTTGTTATTGGGCAAGTTGCTTAATCTCTCTCAGCCTGGTTTTCTTCAACTGTAAAATAAAGAGGATGATGCCATCCAGGAGTTTGTGAGCACTAGAAAAAATGCTGTTAAGGCAGAAGTGGCCTTAGGTACTCTGAGTACATAGTAGGTACTCCACAAATGGTAAATGACCATTCTGATCATGCTCATGGTTATTTGCTGGGTTTTCCCTTAACCAGTTCTGAGTTTCTTTTTAGAAGCCCCTTCTACTCAAATCTGTTCTTCCTTAATTCTCTATTTGTTGTAAGCATGCAGTTTACATGTGGTGTTTCTATTTCTGTATCTCAAAAGCCCTGTATTATATAAAAAAAAAGATCCTCTTAATGGCCTGGCAAAGCAGGGAGCCAGGAGCATAAGTGTCTTTATCTCAGAGGCGGGAACGAGGTAAGAGGCACTAGAATGAAAGGGTAGAGAGAGACTAGGAGTCCTTAATTTGAAGCGTACGGGCTTTTAACTCCCAGAAAATGAAGGCAAAAAAAAGTTTGGGTGCGTTTTGATTGCGAGAAGGCCTACAGCTTTCACTGGGTTCTCAGAGGGGCCTGGGATCCCCTCAAAACCTTACGGACCACTGTGGTTACAGACATCGAGTCTAGGGAGCTACGTGAAGGTGGTTTCTGGCTTCTGCATGTATGCGGGCAGAAGAGCAGTGTCTTGCCGGGGTGCTGCTTCCACGAGAGTCCCCTGGGCTGCTTCAAAACTGCAGATTCCTCAGCCCCAGCTCGGACCTACAGAATCAGAGCCTGGAGAACTGAAGCTGGAGAATCTGGCATTTGAATGAGTTTTCCAGGTGATTTTTAGGGCTATTCAAGTTTGACAGTCTACTGGTGTGGTAATAAGACCTGCCTTTGGGGACACCTGGGTGGCTTGTTGGTTGAGCATCTGACTCTTGATTTTGGCTCAGGTCGTGATCTCACGGTTCAGGATTTCGAGCCCCGCGTGGGGCTCTGTGCCGACAGTGCGGAGCCTGCTTGGGATTCACTCTCTCTCTCTCTCTCTCTCTCTCTCTGCTTCCCTTCCCACTCGTGCCTTCTCTCCCTCTCTCTCAAAAATGAATAAACATTGAAAAGAAAACAAAAGACCTGCCTTTGAAGTCAGGTATCACCCAGCGTGGCCCCACCACTTTCAGCTGTGGGAATTGGGGTTTTAAATTCAGTTTCCTCATCTGCAAAATGGGGAGAATAATTATACCTTTCTCATAAAACAATCCCGAACATTAAAAGTAGGTAATGTCTGTACAGTGTTAAATTAAGGGCTTAATATGATGAATAATACATGTTAGCTGAACTGATAATAACGATTATTATGAGTGTTGTTATTGTCAGTACTATTATTAGGGAGATTGGAACAAACTGAAGGCCCTGACTTTCTGTGGGAAATCAATGGCTGAGGCCAACTGAGTCTTTACTTCAGTTGCTTAAGTGAGTCATCCGGTTCAACCACATAACATTTGTCAGTGATCACTTCTAACGAAACAAACAAATCAGTTATATTATAAATAATGGAAAATTTTCTTCCTTCTCTTTAGTTTATAGTTTTCTGCTATAAGTATGTATGATTTTTTTAAAAATCTTTATTGTTTCAAAAGACAGTCTTTTACTGTACAATTCACTGAAAAATGATTCATAGTTTATGATCTGTGACATTGTGGTAAATTCTTTCGTTAATTGATCAAGAATTTAACCTCCTCTATTCTGTTGTGTGAAAACATTAGATTGTACTTAAATTGCTTTGGCTTAAAAGGGCCTTTTCAGTAATTGAAACATTCTCAGTAGGAGGCCTGTCTGGGATGCATGGCGTTATTGTTGCAGGAATTAGAATTCTAGCCGATGTTGCCTGATGTTGGGATTGTTGCCCGTCTTCAGGAGAGACTGGAGAATTCAGGTGAGAGTCTTCTGAAAGAGTTTACAAAGTGGCCAAGAAAATCCAACAAAATATACTTTCGTGCATCTTCATAGGGGCAAACAATACTTTTCATATGAGTTAGATATTTTTTATTAGTTTATCTATTTAATTAAAAACATTTTTTTAACATTTATTTATTTTTGAGACAGAGAGAGACAGAGCACAAGTGAGGGAGGGGCAGAGAGAGAAGGAGACACAGAACCCAAAGCAGGCTCTAGGCTCTGAGCTGTCAGCACAGAGCCCAACGCAGGGCTCGAACTCAGGAGCTGTGAGATCATGATCTGAGCCGAAGCTGGACACTTAACCGACTGAGCCACCCAGGCAGGTGCACCTAGTTTGTTTGTTTGTTTGTTTGTTTGTTTTTGAGAGGGAGAGAGAGAGAGAAAGAGAGAGAGAGAGAGAGAGCAGGGGAGGGGGAAAGGGAGAGAAAGAACCCCAAGCAGGCTCCAAGCTGTCAGCGCAGAGCCTGATGTGGGGCTCAAACTCAAGAACCATGAGATCATTACCTGGGCCAAAATCAAGAGTCACCCACTTAACTGACTGAGCTACCCAGGGACCCTGTTAGGCTTATTTTTTAAAAAAGAAAAAAGATAAATGAAGTTTTTAAAAGATGGTATATATAACACATCATTATTTAGAATAATATATACATAGATAGATGTAAATATCTGCATATAATCTATCTCTATAGCATATGCATAGATATTTTTAACTGTAGCAGTGATGGACCATGGATTGAAAATCACACAGTTCAAATCAAGACCAGGAACCAGGCCAAAAGAAAAACAACAAAGCATTAATAATGCTACAAACCAGAGAACTGGTTGCTAATTTTTTGCAATGAGTTGCCAGTGAGAGGAAAGGGTGGCAAAATCCTCTGGTGACAGTTAAACTATTCAGGTGAGAGAGACATGCAACGAAGGACAGCAAAAACCCGGGGACATAAGCTAACCAGGAGGGACAGCTTGAAATTCAAATCTGAAACTAATTCACAGGTATCAGAAGGAATATTTTAAGGAAACACAACTGTGAGGGTGAATTAAACATTTTGTGGTAACCAATGAGGAAAACTAAAAACCAGTAGAGTGGCAACACAAAATACTCTACTGAGAAAGCCTCCTTTCCTTTTGCCTTCTCTTAGGTAATTGTCTTCATGTTGCCCTGAAGTTCCTTTATCAAGTGTTGCTCTTGGCTGGATATCACTGTAGCTTGAACCCATTCTCCAAATCATACTGTGGCACTGTGAGGTTGTGTGTGGCGCCCAGACACTGTTATGGCCCCCCTCCATTCCGGGAACAACCTAGCAGTGTGATTGGGTGGGGAAGAAACACCCAGAGGGTGACAGGGGGAGTTTAGGTGGCTTGGACCCATGAGACGGTGAGGCAGTGTGGTCCTGCTGTACAAGTGGATAGAGCCACTGTGTCCTCTGATCCTTTCCTCCGGCAGAGCCAGAAATGAAGACCACCACGGGTTTGTAAGTGAATAGGAACATGCCTGTGCTGAGCCTGCAGTCAGGCCGAGCCAGGATGATCTGTGGTCATCTGAGGAGAAAATGGCCTCGTGGGAAGGCCCAGTTATCCGTGTTCTTCAGATCTAATGTCAGTCGCCACGGTGTCCATTGTGCCTTGACCTGAGGGATCTCCTCTGCCCCACGTGTGTCCAGTGCCCTCTAACACTCTCTTCCCAGGCTCTAGCTGGTTAGCTCAGCAGCTACTGCCAATGTAAGTGCTGTCCTCCATTCTCCTCCTGGATTTCGGCCCTGTTGTCATCTCCAGCTCCTCATATTCAGAAGTGGGACTGGACGATAACTTCATTGTTATAACCAGGGAAACCTCTAGAGAAAAAAAGTACATCTGTGAGTCAACCTCGCTCTCTTGTGACACCCCACTCCCTGGGTCTCGGACTCTGAGTCTCTCATACATACATGTTTATAGTTTATGTATTCCACATTTTCTCTACCTTTGCTCCCTCATTATTCTTACAGTCTTCCTCCTGTATTCATCACATAAGGTCCTGCTGACTATAATGATTTCCCTTGAATTAATAATAATGTGTACTGTGGTTCCTCTCCCCATAATGTCTTTTCTCATTGCCTCAATCCTTTTTAAACTTTGCTTAAAAGGCTGTTGACATAGCTTTTCCATTTCCTCAAATTTCTCTCTCTCTTTCCATGTATACATGTATATATAATGGAATAAAAAGGGGGCACACCTTCTCTTTTGAATAAGGTGTCTATGGACACTACCCTTTTCTCAACTCTTAGAAAGTGACATCCCACGGTCTTGTGCACACAGAAGATGACATGGTACTTCTAGGGCTGAAGATTGGACTCAGTTGATTGGTACACTTTGTGGTTATCCTGCTAGTCTCGAATGACTTATACACTTTATTTTGTTAAAAAAATCAAGGAATGTTTCCAGGCATTAATTTCCCATTGGAGCATTTTCTTTTGACAGAGTCAACTCAAAAGCCCTCTCCCACCCCCCCAGTGATGTGACCAGGTGGGCTGGCACCAGAGGAGGGAATGGCCAGGAGCTTCCTGCATCAAGGCTCCTGCCTCATACAGCTCTGGTCATCAAACTGGCTTTCCAAGTATAGAGACAGGCGCATGAGTTTCCCTCCGAGGCCGAGTAAATCAAATGAGGAAATGCATGAAGGTGTTGGTTTCCAGCACTTAATTTCTCCTGTGGTTGGGCCAGCAGGCGAAGCTAGGGACGATTTTAAACTTGAGTTTCTGCAGCCCAGCAGGGTTGCATGAATAAAAGTAACAGTTAAAATTTGGCAACTTAATTCAGAGTCAATCAATCTAACATCTCAAGGGAATGGTTTGGTGCAGTGGATCCAAGAGCGGGAATGAAGTTCATGGGTTAAGATTTTGGTCTTCTTCCAGCTTGCTATTAGTATGCTGTGTGACTGGGTCTGTGCCTCGTCCTATTTTCCTAGCTGTATGGAAGACACCACAATATCAGCTGAGATGGTATAAGAATTTACTAGCATATGTGAGGCGATTTATAACCCTCAGATTAATAAAGAGCAGTACGTGATCATCTCACATTGCTGTATTGTAGCCATACCTGACTTAATGTAATCTAGTCTATCAGCCCTTAATAGTTATTAACAAAACATGATTGTATTTATTCTGTGTTTAACTTGTTGACAATATCCGTATTGCTGTGTCCTATTTTAGCCCATATGTTTTCCTTGAAGCACTTTTCCAATTTAATGATTTGCATGTGGTGCTTCTTGTAGGGTATTTCTATGCTTCCCCCCACCCTTCTCTTTTCCAAGTGCCATTCTCTTTCTTTAAAGTTTTTTCTCCTCTGTTTTTACCATCTTAGAATTTTGCTTTAATTCTGGTATTTATTGGACCTCTTCTCCAGTGTTTCCTTAGCATTTCATCCATGGCTTCTCAGGATTCCCTCATATGCTTCAGCCATTTTTACACTTTTTAAAACTTTTAAAAAGTTTTAAGAAGAAACCTTTCAGAAATGAATACAATTCTTATAAGCACGTTTATATACCATGTTAAGTCCAAAATGGTGTGTTTAGCATTACACATTATAGAAATTCTAAGTTTAATTTCTAAAAGATTGAGTAAATATACACTTAGAAATGCCTGCAATTGCTATAAACAGTTTCTATCTACCTGTCAACTGTCACTGTTCACATTTATAAGTTAACAGGTGGCATACTTTGACATAATCACTAAATCTTTATTTCTGGAGTGATCATGTGAAGGTCACATCCAGTTGAATCTTGGATAACATACAAATTTTATATAAAGAGAACACATGAAAAATAGAGATTTTTCAACAGTGGATCTGTCTAGAAGTCTTGGGGATTTATTCATGTTCATGTAGGCCAGTTTTCCCTTTTTATGGCCAGTCCTATGCTTTATAGATGGTGGTATTAGATAAAGCTTTTGGTTGCTAAAATATTTTTAGCAAACCTTGCCCCTGGGTCAAATGAGACCTTGTATACGCATGCACACATGCACGTGCACACACACACACACACACACACACACACACACACACGCACACACCATAAGAAATGTCAGAATTAAGAAGTATGGCAGAGCCATTTACCAAGTGATAGTGGTGATATACCCCTTGGGGTGAAGGGATGATGTCATTATTTCACATTGACTCCAGAGGCCATGGATTCATCTTTCTCCCATGAATGTATGTGGTCAAATGCTTTCCATTGGTTTCTTATCCTTGTCTCCCTTTGCCATACATTTCCACTGTGAGTAAATCTGATTCTGGTGGATTGACTGTGTCAGTGACCCCAGTGAGTGCCCTTCCTGTACCCATACCCTTTACATTGTGACTTTGTTGCCCCTCCAGTAAAGAATCTGTTTCCCCACTTCTTGGATCCGGCTGGCCTGTAAATTGCTGCAGCTACAAGAAAGTAATGGAAGTGATAGTGGGCCAGTTCCAAGCTGAGGCCTCAAGAGGCCTTGGGAACTTGCACCCCATCTTTTAGAACCCTGTCTCCACCATGAGAACAAGCCTAAGCTAACCTGCCTGAGGGTGAGAAATCACTCAGAACAGAGACAGGTCATCTCAGCTGTGGCCGACCTAGACCAGCAAGCTCCTGGCCATGCTACTGGTTGACTGCAGGTACATGAGTAAGACTTGCCAAGACCAGTTGAGCTCAGCTGAGAACAGAGCTTCCCAGTATATTTGTGAGATAGATAAATGCTTATTATTTTATGCCATTGTGTTTTGTGGTTGGTTGTCCTACAATATTGCCCTGGTAGTAGATAACCAGTATACTAGCTTCCGTTTTCTCAAAGTGAAAGTAGCTTTAGTGTTCATTCTGGTTATAAAAGTAAACATAGTTAATATAAAAAGGCAAAAAATATGGTGGTATTAGATAAGCATTTGATTGCCAAAATATTTTTGTTAAACACCACCATGGCTCAACAGAGACTTTGTGTACACACACACACAAACCCCACATGCATACATATACACACACATACCTACAAAGACAATGGAGAATCTCACCACACAGAGATAGCAACCTAAATTAAGATTCTGCTTGGACCTATAAATATAGAGAACAAACTGTTGGTTGCCAGAGGCAAGTGGAGTAAGGGAATGGGGAAAAATGGGTGAAATGGAGTGGGAGATACAGGCTTCCAGATATGTAATGAATAAAGCACAGGGATATAGTCAATGGTATTGTAATAGCATTACATGTTGACAGACAATAGCTACATGTGTGGTGAGCACAGCATAATGTCTAGAGTTGTTAAATCACTATGTTGTACACCTGAAGCTAATGTAAGATCATGTGTGAACTATACTCAAAAAAAAAGTAAGTAATGGAGATGAAAAGTACAGAATAGGGAATATAGTCAATAATATTGTAATGACGTTGTATGGTAACAGGTGGTGACTATACTTACTGTGGTGAGTACAAAGTAATGTATAGAATTGTTGACGTGCCTGGGTGGCTCAGTTGGTTAAGCATCTGACTTCAGCTCAGGTCATGATCTCATAGCTTGTGAATTCAAGCCCCACACCGGGAGCCTGCGGCCTGCTTTGAATTCTGTGTCTCCATCTCTCTCTCTCTGCCCCTTCCCTGCTCATGCTCTGTCTCTCTCTCTCTCTCAAAAATAAATCGTTTAAAAAAAATTTTGAAAGTTGTGGAATGAGCATGTTGTACACCTAAAACTAATATAACATTGTATGTTAATTATATTCCAATAAAAAAGATTCTGCTGAGTGTGTTAAAGGTTATTTTTCTGCATGTATGTATATGTATAATCACATACAGTTTCTACATATATTAGATCATACTACACATACTTCTCTGCAGCCTTCTTTTTTCATTGGTAATATGTCATGGACATTTCTCCATGTTGACAAATATGAATTTGTTTCACCAATTTTAAAGGCTGTATAGTATTCCAGAACGCAGCCATATGGAAATTTGTTTAGCCATTTCTTTATTGATATAGGCTGTTTTCATTTTTTTAGTTTACAAACAATGCTGTCATGAACATCTCTTTTGTCTAAATCTTTCCAATTATTTTCTTAGGATGATTTCCTAGAAATAGTTTGAGTGGGTAAATATATTTAAAATGTTCCTATATAATGCTAAACTGCCTCCAAAAAGTCTAAGTTTCTTAAAAGAGTTATAGCATAATTTTGAAAACATTAGTACTGGAGGAGCCAGGACTTGTGTTGTAGATGACAAGGTCAAGAGAATAAAAGTTGTGGTCATGGGGAAAAGAAAAGGCTGTGGGATGAGTGAAACTACCAAGCATGTTGACTTTCTAAGAGTAGCCTGAGTGGGGGTAGGATGGGGGGAGTGGAGGTTCAGAGTCATCTCTGTGCAGGGTGGAATAGGAATCTGGAAGATATGGTAACAACAACGGCAACAAGAATAACAACAGAAAACACCACTTGAACAATTAACAACTGCCGAGACCTTGCTATGTGTATTTACTGTCCTATAAACTTATAACAAAGTTTAAAACTTTGTTTACGAACTTACAGCTTTGATTCTTACAGTTTTGCAGCTTGTATTTGAGGGAACGAGTAGAGGGCAGTTTTCTTGGGGAGATGGTGAGTTGAGGACATTTTTATTTGAGAAGATGAATAGTAGAAGGAACCTGGGTTTGAGGGCCATGAGGAGGGAAGGCACCCAGTTCTAGGGATTAGAAAGGAAAGAGAGAGCTGAAGATGAAAACTTTTTATTAAAAAAAAACACAAAAACTTCTTTAGTCTTTATTTATTTTTGAGAGAGAGAGAGGGAGAGCAAGGAGGGGAGGAACAGAGAGAGAGGGAGACACAGAATCCAAAGACACAGAATCTGTCAGCACAGAGCCCAAGGCAGGGCTTGAGCTCACGAACCGCTAGTTCATGACCTGAGATGAAGCCAGACGCTTAACCAACTGAGCCACCCAGCTGCCTCTGAAGATGAAAACTTTTAAGGTGGCAGGGAAGTCCTTCTGAACAACTGACCAGGTGCTGTAGTCATGAAGGAAGATGGAGCAGACTGCCTGAAATTAGGAGACTGTCTAGTGGAAATGTGGCTGATGGAATCAATCTTAAAGAGGACCAAGGACAATTTCTGCAGAGGAGTGTGAGTTGGAACTATGAAAGGGACAGAAATTGTGGCCAGGCAGAGGATATGTACCTTGCATGGTTATCGGTTCTCCTTTGTTCTTGATGTTTCTTCTATATTTTGTTAAAGAGATAGCTTTATTCCATTAGTCTCTCCTTATATGTCTTTCTCTTCAGACAGCATGTTATTTGAGGGAGTGGATTATGTGTTTACGTTTTAAATTAAGTACTCAAAAGGTACTTACTTACTCACTTATTATTATTTTAGTAATCTCTACATCTAACATGGTGCTCAAACTCACAACCCAGAAATAAAGGGTTGCATGTTCCTCTGATTGAGTTAGCCAGGCACCTTGGTACTTAATTAATTTTTACTAAATGAAAGGATGGACACACTGCATTTAAAAAAATTAATTATCTCAATACAAGAGGAGGGGATACTTAAATGACAACAATTTATTAGGAAAAGACTCTGGGAGAAAAAAGTTGAAATGTCGTGAGAGGACGTGCTAGAGGGTTTACTGGGGCAGTAATCTCAGTGCAACCAGACAATGTTGGTATAATAAGAAATGTTAGTATGAATAAGAAAACGAGGGGCGCCTGGGTGGCTCAGTCATTTAAGCATCCGACTCTTGGTTTCAGCTCAGGTCATGATCTCACACTTGGGGGTGATTGAGCCCCAGGTTGGGCTCTGCACTGACAGGGCGGAGCCTGCTTGGGATTCTCTGACTCTCTCTCTCTCCTGCTTCTGCTTGTATTCTCAAAGTAAGTAAGTAAGTTTAAAAAAAAAAAAGTAGAAGAAAACGAGAAGAGATTTTTACATGGTACAAAAATTTAAAGCAAAACATTAGCAAATGGAATTCAACAATGTATTTTAAAAATACATCGTGACCGGGTATGATTTTTCCCAGAGATGTAAGGATTATTTGATATTGAAAATCCATCAGTGTCATCAGTGTAATTCAGAATATTAACCAAGAAGATGAAATATGCATAGAAAAAATGAATAAATACAATTCAGCACATTTATGATTTTTTTAAAAACTGCCTTAGAAATTATATCAGTTTCCTGTGGCTGCTACAACAAATTATTGCAAACTTTGTGGCATAAATCAAAATAAATTTAATCTCCTATAGTTCTGGAGGTCAGAAATCCAAAAATAGTTTTGTTTTTTTTTTTTTAATTTTCTTTTTCAACGTTTTTTATTTATTTTTGGGACAGAGAGAGACAGAGCATGAACGGGGGAGGGGCAGAGAGAGAGGGAGACACAGAATCTGAAACAGGCTCCAGGCTCCGAGCCATCAGCTCAGAGCCTGACGCGGGGCTCGAACTCACGGACCGCGAGATCGTGACCTGGCTGAAGTCGGACGCTTAACCGACTGCGCCACCCAGGCGCCCCCAAAAATAGTTTTAAGGGGCTAAAACCAAGGTGTTGTCAGGTCTGGTTCCTTCTGGAGACTCTAGAGGACAATCTATTTCTGTGCCTTTTCCAGCTTCTTGGAAATCGCCTGTATTCCTTGCTTGCCTGTGACTACTCCCTCAAACTGAATCATCTCTTCTCTCTCTGCTTCCATCATCACATTGATTTTTTTTAAATTGCTTTAGTCAAATTTCCTTCAACCTCTCTGTACCTTAATCACTTCTGCAAAGCCCCTTTTGCCATAAAACTAATATTCACAGGTTCTAGGGATTAGAATCTGGATATCCTTGTGGCTATTATTCAACTACCCATAGAAAGTTAAGATTAAAAGTATAAGTTGGCCAGCTACATTGTAAGGCCAATTTTGTAGTATCTTATAGAACTGATGGCATACATATCTTGTGAACTGGATTTTCACCTCAGGGACATGTACCAAGGACACACGCCCAGGGATTTTCATTGCGGCCTTGTTCGTGCTAGAAAAAAAAAATCCCATAATGTTATAACAGAGGGGCAGTGAAGTGTAATACAATGCAGTCGTTAGATTATAGTCTTTGGAGCCAGCCAGACTTAGATTTTTTTAACTAATTTTTAAATTTTAATTTCAGTTAAGATACAGTGTTTTATTAGTTTCAGGTGTACAATATAGTAATTCAACACTTCCATAAATCACCTTGTGCTCATCACAGTGCGTTCCTTAATCCCTATCACCTTTTGTGTCCATCCCTCCATCCTCCCCACTCTGTAACCATCAGTTTGTTCTCTACAGTTCAGAGTCTGTTTCTTCATTTGTCTCTCTCTCTTTCACTCTCTTTTTTTCTTTGCTCATTTGCTTTGTTTCTTAAATTACACACGTGAGGGAAATGTCTTTCTCTGACTTATTTCACTTAGCATTATATTCTCTAGCTCCATCCGTGTTGTTGCAAATGGCAAGATTTCATTCTTTTTTATGACTGAATAACAGTCTATTGCATATGTATCTACCACATCTTCTTTATCCATTCATCAATTGATGGACATTGGGCTGCTCCTAACCTTGGCTATTGTAAATAATGCTGTTATAAACATAGGGGTGAATGTATCCATTTGAATTAGTGTTCTTATATTCTTTGGGTAAACACCCAGTAGTGCAATTACTGGGTCATAGGGTAAAACCTGGGATTGTGAGTCACTTGTTCCGTGAGTGTTCTGCAAGATGAACAAGCATTTCTAATAGATTTTAACTTGATAAACGAGCAATGTCTTGCAATATGAGTAGCATGTGACATGTCACAACTGAGCAGTGGTTCTTGATATACGAGTGCTTTGGATTACAAGCATGTTTCCAGAATGAATTATGCTGACAGACCAAGGTTTTACTGTATTTTTAACTTTGTGAGGAAACTTCATACTGTTTCCCACAGTGACTGCACCAGTTTACATTTCCACCAACAGTGCTCAAGGGTTCTTTTATCTCCATATCCTTGCCAATGGTTGTTCTTTCTTGTGTTTCTGATTTTAGCCATTCTGAGAGGTGTGAGGTGATATCTCGTTGTAGTTTTGGTTTACATTTCTCTGATGACGAGTGATATTGAGCATCTTTTCGTGTGTCTGTTGGCCATCTGGATGTCTTCTTTGGAGAAATGTCTACTCATGTCTTCTGATCATTTATAATTGGATTATTCCTTTTTTGGGTATTGAGTTTTTTGAGTTCTTTATATATTCTGGATACTAACCCCTTATCAGATATATCATTTGCAAATATCTTTTCCCATTAAGTAGGTTGTATTTTAGTTTTGTTGCTTGTTGCCTTCAGTATGCAGAAGCTTTTTATTTTGATATAGTCCCAATAGCTTTTTTTTGCTTTTATTTCTCTTTCCCCAGGAGATATACCTAGAAAAGTTAAGGCTGATGGCAGAGAAATTACTGCCTATGCTGTCCTGTAATATTTTTATGGTTTCAAGTCTCACATTTTGAGTTTGTTTTTGTGTGTAGTGTAAGAAAGTGGTCCAGTTTTGTTCTTTGGCATGTACCTGTCCAGTTTTCCCAGCACCATTGGTTGAAGAGACTTTTTTTCATTGCATATTCTTTCCTCCTTAATTGCCCTTATTGTTATGAGTTTATTTCTGGGTTTATTTCTGGGCTCTCCATTCTGTTCTATTGATGTATGTGTCTATTTTTGTGCCAGTACCATACCATTTGGATTACTACAGCTTTATAATATAACTTGAAGTCTGGAATTGTGATTACTTCAGTTTTGTTTTCCTTTTTCAAGATTGCTTTGGCAATTGGGTGTCTTCTGTGGTTCTATGCAAATTTCAGGATTGTTTGCTCTGGGTAACATAGATTTTTTTAACAAAATTTGTTCTTCAAATCCATGAGCATGGAATGTCTTTCCATTTGTGTCATTTTCAATTTCTTTCTTCAATGTTTTATAGTTTTCAGAGTGCAGATCTTTCACCTCCTTGGTTAAGTTTATTCTTAGGTATTTTATTATTTTTGGTGCAATTGTAAATTACTCATAGGCATGTATTTATTGACGTTTTGTTACTAGTTTTGTGATTGTTTTTGTAGTTTTTCTCCAATCTTTTCTTCTCCTGCTCTCTTTCATGGTCTGCTGGTTTTCTTTACTGATATACTTGGATTGCTTTCTCTTTCTTCTTTGTGTATCTATTACCATTTTTGTTTTCCTTTTCAGACAATTTTTTTAAAAGTTTATTTATTTTGAGAGAGAGAGAGAGAGAGAGAGAGAGAGAGAGAGAGCGCATGCATGAGTCAGGGAGGGGCAAAGAGAGAGAGGGAGAGAGAGAATCCCAAGCAAGTTCCACCCTGCAGAGCCTGATGCAGGGCTCATACTCATGAATCATGAGATCATGACCTGAGCTGGAACCAGGAGTTGGATGCTTAACTGACTGAGCCACCAAATTGCCCCCTATTACTCATTTTTGACTTGTGGTTACCCTTAGGTTTGTGTGTAACAGCTTCTGCATATAGCCATCTGCATGAAGTTGATGGTTGCTTAAGTTTGAACCCATTCTTACTCCTTTTTCCCCTCCATATTTTAGATATATGTTGTCATATTTTATATCCTTTTTTTGTGTGTGTGAATCCCTTGACTGATTTTCACAAATACACTTATTTTTACTGCTTTTGTGTTTCTTACTTTTCATACTCTCATTTATGGTCTTCCCTTTCCACTCAAAGAGTCTCTAATGTTTCTTGTAGGCCTAGTTTAGTGGTCATGAACTTCTTTAGTTTTTGTTTGTTTGAGAAACTCTTTATCACTTCTTCTACTCTAAATGATTGGCTTCCTGGATAGAGTATTCTTGGCTGCAGACTTTTCACTTTTGGCACTTTGGATATATCATGCTAATCCCTTCTGACCTGCAAAGTTTCTGCTGAAAACTCTTCTGAGAGCCTTATGGGGT
This sequence comes from Panthera pardus, assembly GCF_024362965.1. Classification (NCBI taxonomy): domain Eukaryota; kingdom Metazoa; phylum Chordata; class Mammalia; order Carnivora; family Felidae; genus Panthera; species Panthera pardus. Next base: position 70,223,271 of record NW_026526654.1, read on the forward strand.
TTCCCTTGTATGCAATTGTCTTCTTTTCCCTTGCTACTTTAAAAAATTTTTCTTTATCACTACTTTTTGCCTTTTTAATTTTATGTGTCTTGGCACGGATGTCTTTGGGTCAATTTTGTTCTGAGATCTCTGTCCCTCCTGGATCTGGATATGTGTTTCTTTCCCCAGACTTGGGAGTTTTCAGCTATTATTTCTTCAAATAAATTTTCGGACTCATTTTCTCTCTCTTCTTCTTCTGGGATCCCTATAATGTGAATGTTATTATGCTTGAATTCGGTAAGTCTGTTTTCATTTTGTGTAATTCCTTTTCTTTTTTTTTTTTTTTTCACTTGCTCAACTTGATTACTTTCCATTACTCTGTCTTCAAGGTCATTGATTTATTCCTCTTCTTCTTCTAGCCTGCTGTTTATTCCATCAAACGTATTTTTAATTTTAATAATTATGTTCTTCATTTCTGATTGGTTCTTTTTTTTATCTCTGTGTTAAGGGTCTCACTGATGTTCTCCACTCTTTTCTCAAATCCAGTAAGTATCTTAATGATCATTACTTTAAAATCTTCATCAGGCATATTGCTTATCTCTGTTTCAGTCAGGTCTCTTGCTGTGATTTTGTCTTGTTGTTTGATTTGGGACATATTCCTCCATCTCCTTACTTTGCCTAACTCTCTGTGTCTGTTTCTCTGTGTTAGGAAATTCAACTAGTCTCTTGTTCTTAAAAGTAGTGGGATGGGCTTTCACTTTTGACAAGGCGGTGCCTGTCCTCTTCCACGGGGGACACACAGCCTCTGTAGAGACCCAGGCAGTTGGGGCTGTTGTACACAGCACAGGCAGCCAGGAGGTGCAGTTTTAACAAGGTGTGCGTGTCTTCCACAGGGGTCAGGAGTCACAGTATTGGAAAGTTTGTGCTGGGTCTTCTGGGGGAGGGGGCCTGCAGCACTGGGAGGCAAGCAAAGAGGCCAAGCTGGAAGGGCAGAGTGCAGTGTATGTAAGTTAGGTAGTGAATGCCTGAGCCACCCTTGTTAGAGCAGGTTCCTGTGTGATTATGCTGGGGGCTGGGGGAGGGAAGTGGTGACTGCCAGCTCCTTTGTTCCTAGACTAGTCCCTCAGTGAACTCTGAGATTAGTAATTAACTGTATCTCCTGTATGCCCCAGGAATTTTTCAAACTACTGTTTTTAAGCTGTATCTCCCTGGTTGTTTCTCGTACTGTTTCTTTAAGGGTGGGGGCTGAGCTTCCTATTGTCCTCCCAGAGCCAAGCTGCTGATTTTTAAAGTACCAGGCTTTAAGTCCTGCTGAACTCATAAAATTCAGTCCCTATGATTTTCAAAGCCTCCCTGTGCAAATTCCCTGGTGTGATTCTATTTCTCTTACTTCTCTGCATCCCTGGCTCCCTCTCTTCCTCTGATGGGGGGTGGGGGTGGGGGCAGACCTGCAGGATTTAGCTCCTCACCATGTCTCTGCCCTTCCTACCCTACTTGATGTGGCCTCTTCTCTGCCTTTAGTTGTGGAGTTTGTCCTGCCAGTCTGTGGGTTGTTCTCTGGGTTGCATACACTGATATAAGAATTATCTAGTTGTATCTATGGGGCAAGGTGAGTTTTGGGTCCTCCTACTCTTCCATCTTCCCTAGATCCTCAGACTTAGATTTGAGTCTTGGTATCATCATTTACTAGCTCACATCATTAGGCTATTGCGAGAATTAAGTAAATCCACGAAAATGCTTAATGACACAGTTCTTGGTACATGATACACTTTAAAAACATGTATAGCAACACCCATCAACACAGTTGAAGGATTGGCCAAGTTCATAGTGGGTTGCACAATTAAACAAAGCAAAAGTCTTCTTCATACTATTTTGCTTCAGAAGACAGACCTGAGTGGTTATTAGGAACTGACACATTTTGAATAAAGATAGGAAAGAGCCTTCCAACAATTACAGCTCTCCAATGATACAGCAGGCAGCTGAGCAAAAATAAGAGAACTCTGCATCTCTGGACATTTTTAAACAGTCTGGAGGACCATCTGGCAGAGATACTGCCAGAGAGACTCCTATTTGGGTAAGAGTTGGAAGAAATAAATTCTGAGGTCTCTTCCAGGTCTAATAATGTAACTATATTTTATTTATTTGAAATATTTAATTGGGTTTTTCTTTCAAACTAGCATTCTTGCAAAAAGCCAAACCACAAGGCGACCCAACAACTGGGTGGAGTGGGGATGAGAAGGCCAATCTCCACACCTCCTAATCCTATCCTTCTGTGGAAACCAATGTTGACAGCTTGGTTTTGTGATCTTTTTTCTGGATCTTTCTTTATGTTGGTAAAAACTAATGCAAACACACATATGCACACCATCCCTCCATTCCCTTTCCTCTGCCTCCAGTGTTTTCTGTTTATTAGACCATAAAATCATACAATATATGCTGTTCAGCAGCATGACATTTTTTTACCTAATATATCATGGATATAACTAAATTTAAATTTCATGTAAGAGAATACGTGTGCTTGAAACATGAAGGCAGTTTTGAAAATTGCTTTATCAGATATTAAAATCTATTATAAAACTGTTTTTAAAAATTGTGTGGTATCAGCATCACAAAATAGATATATAAAATAAATCCTAATGGTGAATTCAGGAATAATTCTAAGTTCATATGGGAATTTGACCTTTTAAATTGGTAAGAAAATAATCCCCTCCCCTCCCATCTATGTAGATGCTTACCATGTACTGTGTATACAGACTATTATATAAAAATAAAAGTAAATTTAAGGAATTAACTATAAAATATTTACAATATTAGAAGGCAACTTAGGACACCCTTTGTACAACCGTGGGTGTGTGTGCATGTGGGTTGGGAGGACTTCTAAACAACATAAGAAATCCAGAAGTCCAAAAGATTGACAAATTTGACTATAGAATAAAGACTTTTGCTTGGATAAAGGCAATAGACAAAGTGGAAAACAAATCATATAGGGAGAAAATATGTGTGATACATGTAATGGTCAAGGGGTTAATGTCCGTATTATATTAAAACATCCTACAAACTGATAAGGAAAAACTAAGTAACCCTGCTTTAAACTGGACAAAGTATATCAACAGGTTAGATGGAAGAGGAAATCAGATGGGCAACAGACAAATGAAAAGATGCAAAGATCACACGTGAGGGAAATACCAATCAAAGCGACAGCAAGATGTCATTTTCATGCATCTGGCATTTTGCATTTTGCATTTGGCAAAAATGCCCAAAATTTATAACATCTAGAGGAAAAAGTATGTGGGGAAGTAGTTCTCATAAATTGCTCTCGAGAATATGAAATGTTCTCTTTTGGGAAAGTGATCTGGCAGATTAAAGTAAAAATAATATTCTTTGACCTATCAGTTCTGCCTTTAAGCATTTCTCCCATAGAAATAAAGTCATCAGAGTATAAGGCTATATAATCAAGGATTCTTATACCATTGTTTGAGGGTCAAAAAGCTGGAAAACTCATCAACGTGTATAATTAGATCATAAGTTGAATAAATAATGATACATTCATATGTATCATTTTTTTTTTAAAAAAAGAGATGTTGATTTGGTGGGAAGATCATTAATTAATTAAAAGAAACAGTTTTAAATTATAAAAGCGCATAGCTGACCTAGAAAATTCAGAAAATAAGAATTAAAAAATCCAGATTTTTAATTTATGTTTCTCAGAGTTTTATTTCACCAGTTTTCCAATTATGTCTGTGTCTGTGTACATGTGTACATATATACGTAATGTATATTTATATGGTTATACAGTTGACCCTTGAACAAAATGGGTTAGGGGAGCTGACTCCTGTGCAATTGAAAACCTGCATATAACTTTTGACTCCCCCAAAACTTAGCTATTAATACCCTACCACTGATTAGCAGCCTTAACAATAGCATAAACAGTTGATTAACACATATTTTGTATGTTATATGTATTATAGACTGTATTGTTACAATAAAGTAAGCTAGAGGGAAGAAAATGTTATTTAGAAAATCATAAGGAAGAAAAACTGCATTTACAGTACTGCTCTGTATTTACGGGAATAATCTGCATATGTTACACCCATGCCATGTAAGAGTAAACTGTACTTATTCCTACTTATATTTGAATTTTTAAATTGCATTAAGTGGGATTTTATAAGTCTATTAAATGTATTTAAATAGTATTTTTAAATACCTTAATATTAGTCCATCCTGAGACTGTAGCATTATTTGTTTTTGCCGCTAGATGTGGTTTACTGTTTTCGGTGTTTAAAATAATGCAGTGGATTTCCCATACATTGGTGGTGGGTGTGCCAAATTTCCAGGGTACAGGCACTCTGGAAAACACTTGGCAGCTTCTTCTTCTTTTTTTTTTTAATGTTTATTTATTTATTTTGTGAGAAGGGGAGAGCCTGAGAGGGGCAGAGAGAGAGAGAGGGAGAGAGAGAATCCCAAGCACGCTCTGTGCCGTCAGTGCAGAACCCAACACAGGGCTCAGACTCACAAACTGTGAGATCATGACCTGAGCTGAAATCAAGAGTTGGATGCTTAACCGAACCACCCAGGCGCCCCTGGCAGCTTCTAAATAAACTAAGTATGTAGCTACTCTGCAATTGAACTCTTGGGTATTCCTCCCAGAGAGATAAAAACTTACATTCACAGAAAAACCTGTACATAAATGTTCTTGGCAACTTTATTCATTAAAAGACATAAACTGTGGAAACAACCTAGATATCCTTCCATGGGTACATGGTTAAACAAACCATGGGACATCTATGCCAGGGGCTACTACTCAGGAATAGAAAGGAATGAACTATTGAGACATGCAACTTGGATGAATCCCCAGGGAGTTACGCTGAATGGAAAAAGCCAATCTCAAAGATTTCATACTATATGATTCCATTTATGTATCATTCTTGAAATAACAATATTATATAAATTGAGAACATATTAGTGATTGCCAGGAGTTAAGGAGGAGGGGGCGGAGAGAGTAGGAAGGACATGATATGGCCATAAAGGCTAACTTGGAGTTCCTTGTGGTGATGGCATGGAGTTAATGTCCTTATTATATTTTTTAAAAAAATCAGCATCTTGACTGTATCAATGTTAATATCCTGGTTGTGATACTGTATTATACTTTGTAAAATGTAAACATCAGGGGAAATTGGATAAAAGGTATACAGGATCTCCTGTATTATTTTATACAACTGCTGCGAATGTACAATTATCTGTAAATTAGAAGTTCAAATTGAAAAACATCAATGCAGCGAGCATTCCTATGCATGTGAGTCTCTGTTTCCTTAGGCTGTATTCCTAAAAGTGAGATTTCTCCCACAAATTGTACTGACACTTTTAAGACTTTCGAGGCACATTGTCGAATTGCTTTTCAGGAAGATTTGTGCAGTTTGTATGTGCCTATGTTCTCAGATAATGTAGGTCGTGACTATAGTTTTCTATGAAAATACCCAACATTATTAACACCTTGCCATTCGTGAGGCACTGTTTTAAGCACTTTGCCTTCATGTGAAACCACCCCCCGGCCCCCAGAAGGCCTATAGGATAGGCCCGTCGTTGCCTTCACTGTATGAATGAGGAAACAAACTCAGAGAAGTTGAGGAACCCGTGCAAGGTTTGATGCTGGAAAGTGGCAAGTGGCAAGTGACGTGATCATGCCGGGTTCATTTAATGCTAAAGCCAGTGTGCTAAACACTGTACTATCTTAGGCGCTTATTAGACTACCTGTCAGTTGCTAGGCATGCAATCTAGGGATTAAGAGAATTATAGAAATAGGAAAAATAATTTCTGTCTGAGTAGTGCTGGCATTTTAGACGACATAGGCTTGTGGGATGTGGATGGCACTTCCGGAACCAGTATTCCCTGGAGTCGGGTTTTCCCCTCGTCCACCGGCTCTGTAGAGTTCTACAGAGCTAAATGGTGAGCCTTCACCATTGTGGAGACTTCACAATACTTCTCCGCCTCCAAGAAATTTTCAGCTTGCTTTTAAAGCATAGGAGTGAGGATGATTGTCTGTTGCTGGGGCATTTCTAGTAGAGACTCCGTTTTAATTTTTTAATCTTTGTGTCTGTAACACATGTAGTTTGTTCTCAACTCATTTATAGACCAAGTGGAATGTAAAAATAGGGAAGGGTACATTATACACTCTGCTGTGTGTACTCCATTTATATGAGGCCACTCATCATTGCTCTCATAAATGTGCCAAAGCTTTCATCCTTCAGTTGTTCTAAGTAGGGAGTTAATCATCTTTATTAAGTGTTTCCCAGAGAGTGTTGTTTTAACAAAGCTTCTTTTTTTGTTGTATGATTTTCAGATTTCATTTTATGTACTGGGTTGTCCTCCAGGAAAATGACATTTTCATGGTGGTCCTTTGTTTATGTGGGACCATATTTCACTTAAAACTGCTTAATTTGATCTATTTGTATCATGTATTAAAGTATAGCTGATAACATTTAAATTAGAGGTTGATAGTTTTCTAGGACAGAAGAAGTCAGAAACCAATTTGTTTTGCTAGTCATTTAGGACCTGGAATTTTATACCAAAGATCATTGCTTTTAATTCCATTTAAATAAATACTATAATAACCCAGGTAAGTTGATAAAAATTGAGTTAAAAATTCTGAATTATTGTAATTGTGCCTATGTATGTTTTGATTAAAGTGAATTGGTGTTTGCATAGCATGGCAATCATTCATTCTTTTGTTTGTTTTAATTCACTTTGTTACATCTCTGAACATTATTTCACGTTTCTCTAATTATTCTTAAGTATTATCCTCCTTTTCCAAAAAGAAAGTCCTAGGCTTTTTAATCCCTCTGTATGCGAAACTCCTCATTCTGCCTTGCTTCCTTTTTATTGCTCTTTTGTGGAATTGTTTTCCCTTTTGAGAGAAGATGGCCCTGAGTGATAAAGGTAAATCATGGATGATTTATGAAATAGAATAATAATATATTCCGTATTTTTTCAAATTCTATTTCTGACTTGTTTTTTTTGATTACCACTGTGTATTGAGAATACATCTTCATTGAGCTGTCCAGAAAGACACCTAAGTCTTTTTATAGGCCTGGAAGCTCTCCATGTCTTCCTCAGAGCCAATGTTAAGAGGGATTATAAATTGCCAAGAAAGCAAAAATAAAAATTCAGATGTAATGAACATCTTATGACAGAGGTGATTGAGTTCTTGGAAGTGGAAAGTAATTGGATCTAATTGTGAAGCCCAGTTGTTTATAGTAGGAACATGTGTAGAATTTATGAGTTTGGATGGTCTACTACCCTCTAAATGTAAGTAGTGTTAGCCCCAAGTAACCACATAAATAAACTATATTACTTTAAGTTGTGCTCCTTATTGCCAGAGCATGCTGGCAAACCAGATGACGGTCACACTGTCCTGGTGATATTTCAGGACTTCCACTAAAAGGAGGTCCGGCGTAAGAGTGCACCTTGGTGCTTCTCAGAATGTTTTTTTTTTTAATAACTTCATGCTATTTGCATATGTAAGGTGCACCTGTCAGTAGATGTTCTCCTTTCTCTTCAGTGATTCAACAATGGCAGAGGCAGAGGGGGTAGGGGCATAGGGCACACTAGGAACATTAGCAAAATGTTGGAGCACATGCTCTAAAAATACCCCTCAGGAGATTATGTTCCACTATTCCCCCCCAGTGCCGCCTTCCCTGCTCCTGTTGAGAATAACATAGCAAGGAGTATAAAGAAATGTAATACTAAACTCTATCCCAATAAAATGGAAAGTTCCAAATAAATGTACTCTTTTCTTGGAAAATTATGAATTATCAAGGTTGATATTAAAAGAAAAAGATATCATATAGACAAATATCATTAAAAATTTTTAATGCCAGAGATTTATAGCCAACACAAGGCTTTAAAAGAATTTTTTTTAATGTTTATTTATTTTTGAGAGATAGGGAGAGACAGAGTGTGAGCAGGGGAGGGGCAGAGGGAGAGGGAAACACAGAATCCGAAGCAGGCTCCAGGCTCCGAGCTGTCAGCACAGAGCCCGACGCTGGGCTTGAACCCACAAACCGTGAGATCATGACCTGAGAACCCACAAACCATGAGATCATGACCTGAGCCCACGTTGCATGCCTAACCAACCGAGCCACCCAGTCTCCCCCCAACACAAGGCTTTAGAGCCTTGGAATTCTATGGGTAAGTTATTTCAAACTTTCAAGGAACAAATAATTCCAATACTATAAATAAATTGTTTCTGTCTAACCATGAATTATCCTAATATTTTTTAAACAAAATGCATATGCATGCTATTATTTGTAAAAAAAAAAAAAAGCTTTGGAAACAAAGACCTCAAAATATTAAAGGCATTTATATCTGGTTGGTCAGATTTGAGGTTTTATATTTTTCTTTACACTTTATTTTCCAAACATTTTCTGTATTAAGCAAGGAATATTTTAATAACTTTATACTTTCATAATTCAAAATTAATGGATCATCTTTTTTGAAGAAAGAAAGTAGGTGTGAACACAGTAAGTGACCGGTCTTCTGAACACTGTGTGCAAAGCCTATGACAAATGTCCACCTTGTACTTAGAGTTGTCACCATTGTTACTATGACTCGAACAAATCCCCTGGGCTGGTGGCCCTCCCCCTCCGCTGCAAGTTAGAATTACCTGGGAGCCTTTAACAATGATCTCCCAGCCATAGAATTCCCGGGTGATTTTAATGTGCATCCAGGTTCAAACCGTTGTCAGAGGCTCACAGTATATGCTAGAGTGTTCTGACATTTTGGCTCATTTCAGCAGTCAGGGAAGGGAGCAGAAGCCAAGGGTGTCTCTGGCAGGATAAACTGAGGCAAGTGAAAACCCATCCCCACCTCTGGTCTGTGTTTCTGGCCCTTTGAGTATCGGGGCAGAACCTCTCCTTCACCACTGTGGTTGTCAGGTATCCAGTTTGAATATCTGTCCTTCACGGAGTTGCAATTTGGGATAATAGCTCTCTAGTGAAAATTACTCAGTATGAGGCTATTGTTTACATGAACTCTTCAGTTCAACCCTTCTTAGGGAATGAGAGGTTTAGTTTGGTTCCTAGTGGTGTGCAATTCCAAGAATTTCCATTACACCTGGCCTGGATGTCAATTCTATTTCTTATCACTCAATAAAACAATTTATTAGGAAAATAAGGTTTAAAAGTGCCAGACTACATACAATACGGCCCTTGCAAGTCATAAATGTCCTAAATCTTGTTGGACAGCAAGAGAGGTAACTAAGATATGCCGTTCCTTATGGCTGCTGGCTGGGAGCTAGGTGCTGAGGTCTGTGCTGGGCTGGAGAATAAGATTGTGCAGATGATTGGAAGCCAAGTGTGAAGGGCCTGGACAAAGGTTGCTGGCTCCAGTCAGAAGCCTGGCTACGGGCTTTGGGCTTGTAAGCTCTAGATCCACTTGGTTATTATCACAGATAGGAAGCCCAGTTTCTTGGCAGTAGCCAAGAATAAGGAGCCAGGTGGGCTTAAGGAATGCGATGGGAAACACTATTAGACAGTTCTTGGTTTTTTTGATTGAACCTTTAAAGGCGGGGGCAGTAAGGATAATTGGTCGGGGAAGGAGTGGAGAGGGGGAGCTTTGCTGCCTTTCCCAAACATCTCCTAAATTCTCTTAGTCCCCGTTTATTTTTGGTGATTTATCTTTAAAATCTGCAGCCCTCTGGGGCAGTAGGATGATCATCACTATACCTAGCTGCAGGAACATTGCAAGCTTTCGTAAAACCCAATCTCCCTTCCTTCTTGCCTTCATCATCCAGTGAACCACAGAGATTTTGTAGATACAAGTATTTTCCATCAAGCTTATGAATAACACCCCTTGGCAGAAGACCCTGAACCAAGAACCAGACTGCAATGTTTTGTAGTGACTTTACATACAATGTGCGTTAATTACTGGCAAGCCTGTCAAAAGCTTATTCCCACTTGTGTCAACACTTTCTTAATACACTGTAACTCATCATGTTAGCATGACAAAAACAAGGTATTCTGCGTCCTTACACTCATCCTTCTCCAAGCGCCGGTCTTGAACTGTGTATTCCACTGCAATGTCTTGGTCTGGTGAACAAAGAACAGACGATAGCTTTGAAACAGTAAGATCCCTGGAGTCCGTCAAAGTCGTACATCACTGAGCACTTTAGCCTGCGTTCCATAGCACTCTACATCCAAGAAGCACTGCTTTATCGTCAAAAGGATGTTCGCTTAATAACGGCAGTAAATCCTAAAAGGCAGTCTAATTTTAGGCAGAGAAGTTGGCTAAGAGGGAATCCTATCATTTACCACTTTTGACAATTTTATTCATTGAGTTCATTTTCATGCTGGTTGCGTGATTAAATTAAGATAGGGATTTATTTCTTTTTATTAAAAAAAGAGAATGCCTTTTGAATGGAGGGAAGGGGAGTAAGAAGGGAGAAAAGAAGTCTGAATAATATGTGCTGTATTTCAGTTGGAAATAGAGTAATTTGAAATACTGTGTGTGTTATGCTTTCTGGATCATCTCTTAACCCTTTGGCTCTTCTGAGTGAATTTAGAAATGGGCTCTGAGCCTGATTTTAGACGGTTTGGGGAAGAAGTGGTGAGTCTGAGTCCTGTTTCAGAGGAAAGTTGGCATTGGCTTCCAAAGCAACTTTGCTTTTAATAGTCATTCAGATTGCTTACTTCACTTTTGCACTTCATTTTTATAGCCAAGGAGAAGACAAATATATCTACCCAAAGTTTCAGATTGTGTGAGATATGCTTCATATGATCTCTTGGGCAATGCAAGCATTTCTGAGGGCTCAGAAAAAAAGGATGGAGGGTCTGGGTACAGGAAGCAGAAACTTTCTTCTTGGTACTGCAAAGAAGTTAAGAAAACTTCTCTCTGTGTCCATACTGCCATCTCTTAAACCGATTCTTTGATGGCCATTCCTTATCCTTAACTGTTAGAACACGTGAGTGGGGTTAATGGTGGCATTTTGGTCAGTAAGGAAGAAACCACCTGTTTTGCATCACTCATGTATATTACTTCATAATGTATTTTTCAATAATTGTAACAAATTACATATGGTAGAGATATTTTAACAGTGCTTACTTTGTAATATTTGTCAAATATTGGATACATATTTTATTGGGCATAAGAATGCTGTGGTTCGGGGGGCGCCTTGGTGGCTCATTTGGTTAAGCGTTGGACTCTTGATTCTGACTTCTCGTTTGTGAGTTCCAGCCCCGCGCAGGGCTTTGCACTAACAGGAGCATAGAGCCTACTTGGGATTTTCTCTCTCCCTCTCTCTGTGCCTCTTCCCAGCTCTAGCATGGGCTCGCTCATGTTCTCTGTCTGTCTGTCTGTCTGTCTCTCTCTCTCTCTCTCTCTCTCACACACACACACACACACCCCAACTTAAAAAAAAAAGAATGCCATGGTTCAAACATATGAATAACAACCAACCTCTCCCCTTGTCTCAGCAGCAGCTTATCTCTCTGTGCACATAATCATGATTCAATTATGATGAAGTTAAGGCATCATAAGAAGCATACATTTTTCTGTCTTCTGGAGACTTGTAATCCAGGTATGTGGTGAGCAGTCTGGTTAAGTGCCAATAGGAGGGATTCTGACAGTAAATGGCCTGGAGGGAAGGGATGTGGGTGGGGAGGTTAGTTTTGGCTCTAAGGAGGAGTCTCCACTGGATTAACCCTTGCCTGATAAGAGAGCTTGTTAGAGCAGAAGACAGAGCAAATTCTAGGAAGAGAGAAAAATAACTTACAAATAACTTTTCTGAGGACACAGACATCTCTATGGGAAGCTTTCTAATATTTTAGTGCGATGTAGTTTGTTTAAATGTACATCGAATAACTTGGTAGGATGATAAGCTGAATTTATATATATACATATATATTTCGCTCTAAACTTGCTTCTTTTTTGTGTTCCTCTGTGTATTCATGGAACCAACATCCTGTCTGTCTTCCATGTTGTAAATCTCAAGGGGATCTTTGCTCATTCCCTTTCACTATTACCCACATCTGAATGCATACAAAAATCCTGGTGACTTTCTGTATTATCTCTGCAAGCTCTCCCGTCTCTCTACTGCCTCTCCACTGGGCTCTTCCCTTTCAGTCTCTTTGAGGAACTTATTTGATGTATAGCTGTCAGGTTAGGTCTTTTTGAAGCTCAGCTCTTACTTACACCCTTCTGCTCAGAAACCTTCAGTGGTTTTTACTGCCTATAGAAGACGTTCCCAATTACCTATCCTTGCATACAAGAACCTTTCCTTTTGGCTCCGTGGAACTTTGTATACTCTATAATTTAGCAAGGCAGAACTCTGATCCATGCTTTGATCTTCTTGACTGTTCTTTCTGCTTTGAACTCAATGTCTGTGGTCAGTACTCACAACATGATTTGTTGAATCAGGATATTTGAGTTTTGAATGTGAAAAGTTAATTTGTTGGGGGCTTTTATGAAGGGGTTAAAATACTATTACCAGGAGTTAAGTGCCAATAGGAGGGATTAGGTACTCCCTATTACACTATTAACAGGAGTTAGGGATTAGGTATTCATAGAAGTCTTACTATCCATATGTAAGACCAACATTTTAAGAGATTTCTTCCATTTTCATTAAATCAGTGGTCCTACTGATTGCTGGTAGAATTAGAAATTCTTTGAATCTCTTCCTTCCCAATAAAATTAGATTCTTACAACGAAAAATCCAGATATAAGATTGTAGCCAGCAGAAGAATAGGAAGATGATCAATGCACTGGAGTATCATTATATTACCATGCTCTATTGCACTAATAACATAGACATCTGCATCCCATGATATAAGAGAATAACAACTCATTTTTTTGCCACAAAAAGTCTGATGCGGGTCAAGGAATCCTTGAAAGCATTTCTTGTTCGAGTGGATGATCTGAATTTCTTTCATCATATGATGCCACCATCTCAATGCATGGGTGCATAAGCACAAGGAGTCTTAGTTTTACACATTGTTTTCTCTCATACTCTGTTGATTATAAACGAGTCACGTGGCCCTGCCTGAATGTAGGCACCTGGGAAGGGTAGAGGATCATATGGAACATTTGGTGAGTACCACCATCTCTCCACAGAAAATAGTGACAAGTATGCTAGTGGAGCCCCAAGTATTAACAGAAGTTAGAGGTCTACCTATTACCAGCTGTTTACCTTTTGGCAGGTGGTTGGACTCTCTGTGCCTCACTTTTCATGTGTATATATCATGCATATAATAATAATGATAATAATAATGCCTATCTCATAGGGTTGTAGAGTTTATAATTCCTCTAAAGCAGTTGGAGGAGTGCCTGGAACATTTTAAGTTTAAGCTGATGCTAGCTATTATTATTATTATTATTATTATTATTAATATGGAAAACTTGGCTTAAGAGACAGAGAGAACATCGCTTGGAATAAAGGCTTAGAAATAGTCTTAATGGGACAAATAAAAGTACCTTTAAGCCTTGACAGACTTTGGGGAAATAATCACAGTGGCCAGGTGGCCTATCAAGTTTTCTTGAGGATAAAGAAGAAATCTGGTTGTTTTGTTGCTGTTATTCTGTTAAGGGAGGCTTTCTGAAAATTATGCTCAGAAGACCAGATTTTATACTTAGGGCATGGATAAAGAGGATTCAGTTGACAAGACCTGCATTTTAATCATTAGACAGTAGAATGAACTTAAGAGTGATCCTTCTACTCTCTGCAACAGAAGATGGTAGAGACATTCACTGACAAGGAAAAATTGCACGTGTGGTGTCCAGATGAGCCAAACAGACAACGGAGTTTGTTGGTTCAGCATGGAGGCGTGGTTGGTTACAGCATAGTCTCTGAAGCTGGGCTGCAGAGCTCCAAATCCTGAATCTGATCTGCCTTGTACTAACTGTGCAGCCCTAATCCTCCTGAGTCTCAGCTTCACCATTTGTAAAATGGGAATCATAATTGTACCCAGCCACCCAAGACAGTTGTCGTGAGGATTAAAGGCAGTAATATATTTAAAGTACTTTGAAAATGTTAGCTCCGTAGTAAATGCACATTAATTATTAGCTGCTGTTACAATCTAGCTGAGGACAGTGAAGACATATAAATCATAGTAAAGGTGTCAGGAGAGTAGGGCAAAGAGTCATGATGAGAAATGGAGAAAAATGTCAACAGCATGCAGCAAATACTGACAGCGAGGAATATTAAGCTGCAAAAGAGTCCCTGAGGCCAAGGTAGAATATCCGTCGTTGGAGTCTCATGCAAGGTCAGGCAATGTATGGGGGAGTAAGCCACAGGAAGTGTTCTTATGTGTGTACGTTTATGGACAAGATGACTTAATAAAGTGTTTTTCACCGTGAATTTCTCTGATTACTTGGTGAGAAAGCTGGAGAGACTGACAGATTGTTCTTTCCAGGGAGGGAACTACTTTAAGCATTTATGCCAAGGAAGTTTGTGCTGCTTTGGTCAGAAATGTGGTTCCGAGCTTAGTGTTGACATTCATCATCACTTACAAAGGTAGGGACTTTTCAGGTTCCAAAGTTAGGTGCAGAATGGAATCAACCACCTGGCTAATTCGGACCAAAATGCCACAGCAAAATGAGGGGAAGGAAGTTTTTCAATTTAAATTATCTGGAAAATTACTTTAATTTCTACCATCATTTTGCATGTTGCAAACTTTCCTGACTTCTAGATATTTTGGAAAACAAGTTTGTGGATTGAGCATTTTCTGACATGCCTTAATAACGGATGTTTGCTGTATTTTGATATTTCTTGGCATCTTTTAATGTGTCAAACCAAACACAAATGACAGGTCATAGTCAGATAAGTGGTCTCTACTTTCAATTTTATTTTTCCTTTGCCAGAAGGAAGAAACTTAGGTTCATTGGTAGAAGTGAAGGAGGGGAAGTTTGGCACTCCCCACAAAGCCACAACAGTATATGGGGATTGGGACACAGTATGTCTTTAAAAAAGCATTTTCAATATTATATTATTTACATTTGAAAATAAATAATAAAAACTTTCACTTTCCTAATACAACTATGTAAAGTAAAGATTGTCAAAATTTTGGCTGCTATAGAAAAGATGCAGTGATTCTTAGGGGTTTTTCAGGAAGGGATGTCATAATATATTAGAGGGAAGACTGTGTGTGTGTGTGTGTGTGTGTGTGTGTGTGTGTGCATAGATACACATTGATACATATATATTCACTCATCTTTAATGAACCAGGTTCAAGACCTTAGCAGAAGGAAGATCAAACTTTTTGACTGGGACAATCTGTTTATGCCCATACAAGGAAAACTAGGATGGTGAAAAAATTCCAGGATCAGAAATTTAAGAACTGGGTTCCTGTAGAACTGGGGTTCCAATTCTGAAACTTTGAGCAGTCACTTAACTAATCAAACTTGCCTCCTTATCTGTAAAATGGGAATAATAGTAACATCTTTTAATGACCTGTAAAGTTGAAATATACATATAATGTCAAAATGCTTTTTAAATTGTAAAGTGCTGAAAATGAAGGTGTTATTATTATAATACCACTACTGCTATACCTGAACTTATCTTGAAGTAGGCAACAAAAACCCACTTATTGTCAATATATAGATACTTACACACATATTGTTAAATATACCATAATTCTTCTATTTTGGGCTAAAGTAGTCTTTTAAAAAAATATTCTTTCAGGGTGCCTGTGTGGCTTATCTGGTTGAACTTATGACTCTTGATTTCAGGTCAAGTCATGATCGTGAGATTGAGTCCTACGTCGAGCTCTGTGCTTAGCATGCAGCCTGCTTAAGATTCTCTTAAGATTCTCCCTCTGCCTCTCTCCCCTGCTCTCTCTTTCTCTCTCTTAAAAAGAAAAAAAACAAAAAACAAAAACGTTTTTTTCTATCCTCACTTTAGAGAAAAGGACAAGAAGTACTTTGAAATGGGTGAAGGAAAGCACAATAGCCATTTTTTTATCCTAAGTTTATCCAGCCACCCATGGTTGATGGTGAATGATTTGTGCATGAATATACTTTTGAGAGCATAAAGAATTATTTTAACTTTAGCCTCTTCTCTGGGGCAATGGGGATATTTAATGTTCAGCTTTAAAATAACCCTATCTCTGAAAACAACATTCTTCTGCTTATTCAGACTTCCTCCTTTTGCTTCTGGTGTCTTTTTGGCATGAAACAGATAGCTGTAAACTCCGAACCTTCCAGGAGCTTGTCTCCTCCCTTGGGAATTCATGATTGGACTCTTGACCTTTGATCTCCTCCATACTGCTCTCATGGAGAGCCCTCATCTGACAGTCGTGGAGCAAGAAGGGAGAGATATTTATAGAGCATCAAGTTATTGTACAAGCTTGTGTCTCTATGGTTAAATACTGGGTTTCTGCCTCCAAATTAGTAGTTTAGTATGTTTTCTTAACTGCTGGAAATTTATGGAATTATCATAGTTGAGTTCTTGTTCCTAAAACATAAACAGAGGAAAATACCACTTGCTGATTTCTGTCTATTTTTATGTCTTTGGATGGCTTATATTGTCTTGCAGTAAACAAGGAAAAGTGTTACAGAATTGTTTTCCGCAGAATCTGATTGCTTTCTGGGGAGTAATCCATGTGTATCTTTTAGTAATGATGCTGTTCTCACACCCAGGAAATCAGTAATAGGGTGGTGTTTACATTATGTTAAACTACTAGCCATTTCTTTGACTTTTTAATATTTTGTCTGACAATCAAGTAATTGATGAAGTATTAAATCTATACGTTTGCTAATAATTACATAGGAGACTTAGAAAATATTTCAAATCATTTAAAACTAGGAAGAACATTTGTGGAGTTGTTGGGATTTCTAAAGCTCATTCACAGTATCATAAAAGCTCAAGTTAAAAGATACTTTGACTCTATGGAGAAGAATCCCAAGTAATTTATGTAGATATATATTCCTACCACCTGAAGGAGGGGGATCATAACTCCCATTCCTTAGGTATGATCTGCACAATGACTTCTTTCCAAAGTTACAGTATGGACCATTAGCTTCAGTTATTAGTAATAAATCAATAATGTATCAATCGTTGATTATTAATACTGTTTCAATATTGGTTCATTAATTGTAACAAATGTATCATACTAATGTAAGATGTTAATAATATGGGGAAATTTGATGTGGGGTATATGAGAATTGTCTATACTATATTTTGATTATTCTATAAACCTAAAATTACTCTTCAAAAGTCTTTTTTTTTTAAAAAAGGTACTTTGACAACTGTCCAACTGATATCCTTCTAGTAATTAAAATTCTGTCAAAAGTCTTCTTGCATTCCTTAATGACCAAAAGTGGTACTTTGATTAATTCACAACATTTAGGGCTTTGTCTTGCTTGTTTATTTGTTTTTTGGTAGGTAGTATTGGCTACCAAAGAAATTTGAGGTGGCTAGGATTAGCTACTCCCCCACAAATTTCCTACATGGCTTTAATAAAAATAAGTCTTCGGAGAGATTCTTTCTCCATACATTTATTGCACCATCTTTTATTACCAAGCAAGCACACAACAGTTCACATAACTTGTTCTGAAGTTTGATGAAGTCTAAACTTTCCTTTTGACACTTTAACCACATCTTGGATGAAAGATTTGCTCCAAGCAGGCATGATATTCCAGGGTCAGGATTTTGTGCCCTCCAGTAGGTACCATGAATCAGAAATCCTCTTAAGCCAATGACTGGAACTAGGCATAATTCCTATCATCCAGGTTGCAGGATTCATTGGATTTTCAAACTCCATTCATACAAGTATCTTTGAACATTTGTGGTCTATTTGCATATCTTGGTACTCTTAATGTCACCAGTGAGAGCCCATTTCTAATATTTATTATGCTCAGTAGTCACTAGTTTAACCAATAGAACCCATTTTTGACATTATGGATGCTAACTAGTAAAGTAGCTTATTCATTGAAATGATGGTAGCTGAAGGATCATACTCTAGAGCATGATCTTTTCTGAAGTAATGTAGGTGACTGCCCATGAAATCTGCATTCTGGATGTCATAGTAGCTAACCACCTTTAGAAATAAAGCTGTAACTGACGAAACATTTTACATTGATTGTATGGAATGTTTGAAGTAATTATAGACATCAGTAGAAGCAAATTCCATTTTTTAAAAACAACATAACCCCCAAATCTTCTTCCGTATCCTTTCTATCCATTCTTTCTTTTGAGGTGAAGAGAACTATGCTAAGTTTGCATCTGAGGTGAACACTATGCTCGAGTATGGTATCTTTGAGAGTGAGCTCCAAGTGTTGGTAATTCTGGGGACAGTATGGTGGGAAGGAGGAGAACGGGAAAGTAGGTGAACACAGTGACAAAGAAGTGCTTTGGACTGACTGTCAGATGAACTAGTGAAATCTTATATTCCTTTAATCTGGAGTTTTCTAATTTTTTTTGGTCAATAACAGAACTAGTTTTGAACACAATGTTTTTTTAATATTCTACAAAAGTAATATTCTATGTAACACATAGCCCACTCCTTTTTCCAAGTTAATAGAAGGCCAAGTGGGGAAGAGCTGGAACACATGTTCCCTTGATAAAAACAATAATTTAACAATTATCATAATAATAGCAACTAACATTTATGTAGTATTTACCATGTTCCAGGTATAACGTTTGTTAACTGTTCTAACTACATTATATACATTTACTCACTTAATCCTACAACAAATCTAAACCATGTATTTATAGGAAACTATTAACAATGGCCGAATAAACTATCTCACATTGTATACTGGAAAAAGTTGCTGTTCTATAACAAAATGGTGAGAGAGTAAGTTAGAAAAAACCTAACGCAATTAAAAAGAATAGCCATATAGAGAAGTAAGGAATTTAATATCTTTAGCACTCATTGAACCTCCACAGAATGTATGTCTGTATACCTAGAATATTCAAAAATACCTAGAAGAATTGAACTCACAGGCCTTTCCAGGTACTGCTTCAGAACACGTTTTATTTACATTTTTATCATCTTCCAAGCTTTCATTATTTCTTAGCTGTCTCATAGAGGTAGAGGTGAGATATAATCTGTAGAGGAGAAAAGTGACTGTATTTTCAAGCTATGTTATGTAAGAAATTAAGGAAATATGAATTCTGGGGAGATGACAGCAGTGGCAATATAGTTGATGACTATCCCCGAATTCTCCAGGAAACATAGGCAGTGCAGCGAAACCAAGAGTGCAAAGATGAAACCTACAACAAACCCACAAAACACATGCCTTAATACATGCGCCTATGGGGAAAAAGTGCTGTAAGCACAGAGCCTGCTTGGAATTCTTTCCCCTTCTCTCTCTCTCCCTCTACCCTAGTTGTGCTCTCTCTCGTTCTCTCTGTGTGTCTCTAAATAAATAAATAAACTTAAAATTTTTAAAAAAAAAGAAACAGAGGGAAGGCATTGAGACTCACACTGGACCTGGCTACTGGAGAATCTCCAAATCACCAGTGCTACTCATGGGAGCTCAGTGGTCTACACTAAGAACAACTGGATTCTGGGAGGGGGCTTTGTAGGACCCAATTCTTGGTGAGTGCAGTGAGACCATGGTAAGAGCAGATGATGCTGTGGCTCTCTGGCTCAATGAACTCTTGAAACTAACCAAGTGAAGCTTACTTTCAGAACAGAGCCCTGCATTGACATGCTGGGAGTGGGACTCAAATTGAACAGAATGAGGACCATAAGGGCATGGAAAGAGAAGGTCCCACCAAGAGTGAGGTGGAGGAGTAGAAGAAGCAAATCTCAAAGGTTATAATTTGGGATCATTCATGGAAAAAAAAAGAGAAAAGGTTGTGCTAGAGTATCAATTTAAGCCTTCATTACTGTTGTAAAAGTATAAGCACACTCATTTCACTTTAACAGGAGGAACAGGAAAGGATTACAGTCCCATCTTGTGTGAAGTTATTTAAGAAAAAAAAAAGAAGGAGTAGAGTATTGTATCTAAAGACAATGAAATCACTCCAGAAAGCCTGGCCTACAAGGTTGATAAAAACTGAACCTAATTTTAAAATGAGCCAAAGGAGATTGAGAAGTCACGAACAAATAATGAAAGAATAACACACATTTCAGAGATGAGGTGATTGGAAAAAATAAAATTTGGAAAGAGGGATGACAGAACTTAGGAAAAGTTGGTAATAGAATTAAAAAATCAAGTTCAGCAATGAAATCTAAACTAGAAGAAACTCAAGAGCAAATAAGCACCTTAACATAAATAGGTGAAGGAAAGAAGGAAAAAATTGTAAAAACAAATGAAGGAATTAAAAGAACTGAAGAGAAGGTGGCAACTATAAAAACAGGCCAAGGAAATCCAACAAGTATATAATAGGAGTCCCCGAGGAAAGAAAAGAACCAGGGCAATGGGATAGAACAAGTACTCAAAAGCATGATTCAAAAAACAAAAAAACAAAAAAACATTTCTTGAGTTGTATATACTTATTGAAAGATAATATTGCACACCTGGGAAAACTGATGCAAAATATATTTCACCTAAACTATGAACTTTAAAGAAAAGGAAACAATCATTTGGCCATCAAAGCAAAACATTTATTGTAACACATTTAAGAGAGTCAGTAATTGAAATTGAGCCAAAGATATTATAACATGTTAAAGTGACATTTAGTTATAAATGTCATAGACAAACTATTATGCCTATAGAAAAAACTCTTAGAATATATTTTTTTTGAGACTTCATGAAGGCTCTACTAAAAAACAAGCTTTGGGGTGCCTGGGTGGCTCAGTCGGTTGAGCGTCTGACTTCAGCTCAAGTCATGATCTCGCAGTCTGTGAGTTCGAGCCCCACATCAGGCTCTGTGCTGATAGCTCGGAGCCTGGAGTCTGCTTCAGATTCTGTGTCTCCCTCTCTCCTCTCTGGCCCTCTCCTCCTCTCTCTCTGTCTCTCTCTCTCAAAAATAAATAAATAAACTTTAAAAATGTGTTTAAAAAAAACAAGCTTTAAGCAACTGAAATGACTGGAGAGAATGAATTCAGAGCATTTAATGTATATTTATTTGATTAATTAAGATTATATAATATTTATAAGGGAGACATTTTATAATACATAATGGCTATATCCTCTAACAATCTAGATAAGTGTAATTATAAAGAATTTAGGAGATAATCAAGAAATTATTAATGTAAGTAAAATAATTTCACTTACTGAACTTCTTGGTAAAATTGGGACTAAAGGAAAACTTTTCAAGTTAGATACTAAAGAAGTGGAAAGAATGGGAGAAGTTTTTATTCAACCATGTGTAGAATAGGGAACCAATAGGCAATAGTAAAAAAAAAAAAAAAGTTGAGAGAAAACTAAGGATATTAGTTTACTATATTAGATTAGTATACTATATTAGATTACTGTAAAGGTAATCATTAGAACAAAAATATAAAGCTTTGTAAATATTGAACGATACACCAAAGGGGGGAAAATAAAAGAAATAAGAGCAACAAAAGAGACCACACGTTGAAAGACTGAATATATAGCACATACACCAATATAAACTGAAGCCAAATACATTGAATACATCAGTAAATGTAAATGGGCTTAACTCACTTTTTAAAATAAATAAAATTGACGTTGTCTAAAAGCAAAATCTAATATTGTATGTTATATATGGGCAATGCACCTAAAAAAAGACATTCAGAAGATAAGAAAGATATAAAAAGAAGGTAGGGCTTGCTATGTTGATGTTTGACAAGATAGTGTTCAAACATAAAAGTATTGAAAGAGAAAGAACATTTTATGATACTAAAGGCTACAATCCACAATGAAAATATAAGTCATTAATGTTTATATTTGCAGTAATATAGCAATGAAATTTATAAAACAGAGCAAGAAGGAAGCAGAGAAAACTATGCCAATAGTAGGTGGTTTTAACACACTTCTCTCAATTGAATATAGTTCAAGTGATACAAATATTAATAAAGATATAGAAGATATCAATGACATAATCATCAAGATACAGTTTATAGATAAATGTTCAATTCTGAATCCAGTTAACAGAGAATACACTTTGTTTATAAATGCATGTGAAACATTCACAAAAATTTACTATGTCTAAGCAACAAAGAAAACCTCATTCAATTTCAAAGAATAGAAAGTTACAAATAAAATTCTCTGATCACGGAGCAATAAAATAGAAATTAACACAGCCATAAAAATTCTACTGGTTAACTTTCAGGTCAAAGGGGGAATAAACTAAATTGGAGAAATTTTTGAAAATAAGGATAAGGAAACCATGACTTAGCATCCATGGCATACAATCAATACAGTTATGAAAGGAAATTTGTAACTTTAAAAATACCTACAATGATAAAAAAATGAAAAAAAAAGAAAATAAATGAAAAATTCAACTTAAAATATCAACAATGAAAAGCAGAAGGAGATAATAAGATGAAGGCAGAAATTAGATAGAAACCAAAAAAAAAAATTGTAGAACAGCTCACTAAGTAAAAAACCAAAACAACTTTTTTTTTTTTAAATCAACAAGATGGACAAACCACTAGCTAATGTAATCAAGAAAGAAGTGAAATACAAACCCCACAAGTAAACAAAATTAGAAATGAAAAGGTGAAAGGAACTATCCAAATAGAGAAAATTAAAATAACCATAGACTATTTTGCATATTCTATGCATATAAATTTAAAAATCGAGGGGCATCTGGGTGCCTCAGTTGGTTGAGCATAGGACTTCAACTCAGGTCATGATCTCACAGCTCCTGAGAGCCCAGCTTTGGGCTCTGTGCTGACCGCTCAGAGCCTGGAGCCTGTTTTGGGTTCTGCTCTCTCTCTGCTCCTCCCCAACTCGCACTCTGTCTGTGTTAGTCTCAGAATAAATAAGCATGAAAAGAAATCTAGATGAAAAGTATAATTTTTAAAGAAAATAACAGCAGAATTAACCCCAATAGAGACAAAATAAACTGATCTATTATTGTAGGAGAAATAGAAAAGTAGATAAAGAGCTCTCCTACAAAAGAAGCACCAGGCCCTTAAATGTTCACAGGAGAATTCTACACCTTCAAATATAAAACAATCTCAATTCTAATAAAATTAAACCAAGATATAAGAAAAGAAAGAAGATTTTCAAATTTGTTTTGTGAGATAATATTGATTTCTAAATTTGGCCAAGGACTGCACAAAAGGAGAGAATTACAGATTAATATAACATATGAATAGTGATTTATAAAATTTTTAAATAAAATATTAGCAAACAATATAACCCCATATTAAAAAATAATACATCATTACCATGTTGGGTTTACTCCAAGAGCACAAAGTTTATTTAATATTAGGAAATCCAAAGAAGCAAGGAAAAAATTTTCTCAAATGTGGAAAAGGCATTCAACAAAATTTACTCTTCTTTTATGTTTTAAAACATTCTACAAAACAGTAATCTTGGATATTTTACATTTTTTAACGTTTATTCATTTTTGAGAGACAGAGACAGCGCATGAGTGGGGGAGGGGCAGAGAGAGAGGGAGACACAGAATCCGAAACAGGCTCCAGGTTCTGAGCTGACAGCACAGAGCCTGACGTGGGGCTTGAACTCACAAACTGTGAGATCATGACCTGACCTGAAGTCAGATGCTTAACTGAGTGAGCCACCCAAGCACCCCAATCTTGGATATTTTAAAAACGTGATAATATACCTCACTGTTTAAAACCTCTTATTTGATGGACAAATATGGTGTGTTTACTGATAAAGGCAGAGTCTGGTATGAAACAATGACTTTTATTACCTTTACCACTATTTTACATTATGTTGTAGGTATCAGCCAATGCAATTAGGCAAAACAAGGCAATTAACAGTAAGGAACTGAAAAGGCAAGATTGTCTTTAGAGATTATATTGGATTGAGTGTCTGGAAATCTCAAAGGTATCAATTGAAAAACTAGTATAAATAATAAAATAATTTCATAGAGTGATGGATTATAAAATAGGCATACAAAAATAAGCAGTTTATATATACAAAAATATATATAGTATAAAAGAAGACTCCACTTATAGTAGCCAATAAAAGAAAATAATAAAATGAAATGAAAAGAAATGAAATGAAGTAAAAGAAAATAACTAAGTGTGTATTTAAAATGACATATTAAAAAACTATATAAAGAGAACTATAAACATTTTGGCCAAAATACAAAAGTAAACTTGAACAAATGGTAAGGCATACTATGTTCTTGGATAGGATGATCCAACATTATAAAGTTGTCAACTCTCCTTAAATTAGTTTATACATTTAATGCCATTCAGGTTTTTAATTTTTTATAATCAGTTAGACAAATTGAATAAAAAGTTCACTTGGAATAACAAACCAGAAGAGCCAGGAAAAGAACAAAAATAGAGAATGGAGCTAGCACAAACTGGTAATAAAACACATTACAAGGAGAGTGGTTTGTGTACATGAATAAACAGTCAGACTCATACACTAGAGTAGAACATCCAGAAATAGATTCAATTACATATGCACATCAGTGGGGAAAGAGGTGGACGTTTAAAAAGTGTTGTGAAAGCTGGATGACCTTATGCAAAAAGATAAAATTGGGTCCATTCTTCATACTGCACATCAAAATAAACTTTAAGTGTTTTGGAGATTTAAACGTAAAACACAACGCTCTACAAGTACAAGAAGGAAATATAGTGGAGAAAACTTTTCTGTGACTCAAAACTCAGAAGCAACAATAGAAAAGATTGATAAACAATATAAATACAAGCAAATGTTGCATGGCAGAAAAAAACCTACTGTAAGAAAAGCAAGAAGACAAATGACACATAGAAAATATTTGAAATTTATGTCAAATTTATTTTTAAAAATATTTGAAAATTATGTTGTTGACAAAGGATCATTACATAAAATGAGCTTCTACAAACAGAGGGGTAAAAGGCTAATAATTACCTAAAAATAGGATCACAAGGAACAACAGGACATGTTTTATGAGGCCCAGGGAATACAGTCAGCAAAACCTAGATTGAGGAAAACTGTAGGGGAGGCAATCCAGTATTCTCAACAACAACAAACGACAGCAGCAACAAATAACAAATAGCAAGGAAGAAAAGGAGAGAAAGAGATATGGCATAAAGAAACATGTCAACCAAAACCAATGTAGCCAAACTAATGTTGGAAAAGAAAAGCAAAGCTGGAGGCATCACAGTTCTGTACTTCAAGCTGTGTCACAAAACTGAATCACCAAGACAGTATGCTATTGCAACAAAAACAGACACATAGATCAATGGAACAGAATAAGAACCCAGAAACGGACCAACAAATGGATGGCCAATTAATCTTCGACAAAGCAGGAAAGAAGCGCCAATAGAAAGAAGATAGTCTCTTCAAATGGTGCTGGGAAAACTGGACCACTCTTACACCGTACACAAAAATCAATTCAAAATGGATGCAAGATCTGCATGTGAGACAGGAAACCATCACTATCCTATGGGAGAAAACAAGCAGCAACCTCTTTGACCTCAGCTGCAGCAGCTTCTTACTAGACATGACTCTGAAGGCAAGGGAAACAAAAACAAAAATGAACTATTGGGACCTCATCAAGATAAAAAGCTTCTGCACAGCAAAGGAAACAATCAACAAAACTAAAAGGCAACTGATGGAACCGGAGAAGATATTTGCAAGTAACATATCTGATAAAGGGTTAATATCCAAAATCTATGAAGAGCTTCCAAAACTCGACACCAGAAAAACAAATAATCCAGTGAAGAAATGGGACAGACTCAGGAATTGACATTTTTCCAAAGAAGACATCCAGATGGCCAATAGACACATGAAAAGATGCTCAACGTCACTCATCGTCAGGGAAATACAAATCAAAACCACAATGAGGTACCACCTTGCACCTGTCAGAATGCCTAAAATTAACAACTCAGGCAACAACAGATGTTGGTGAAGATGTGGAGAAAGAGGAACCCCTTTGCATTGTTGGTGGGAATGCAAACTAGTGCAGCCAGTCTGAACACAGTATGGAGGCTCCTTAAAAAATTAAAAATAGAACTACCGTGTGACCCAGAAATTGCATTACTAGGCATTTATCCAAAGGATAAAAAACCTATGATTCAAAGGTGCACATGCATCCTATATATACACACATACATACATACACACTGGAATATTACTCAGCCACGAAAAAGAATGAAACCTTGCCATTTGCAACAATGTGGATGGAATAGACTGTATTATGCTAAGCGAAATAAATCAATCAGACAAATATTTTATTTCACTCATATGTGGAATCTAAGAAACAAAACAGATGAACTATAGGGAAAGGGAAGGAAAAATAAGATAAAAACAGAGAGGGAGGCAAACCATAAAAGACTCTTAAATACAGAGAACAACTGAGGGTTGCTGAAGGTTGCTGGAAGGGTGTTGGGTATGGGGATGGTTAAATGGATGATGGGCATTAAGGAGAGCTCTTGTTGGGATGAGCACTGGGTATTATATGGAAGTGATGAATCATTAGGTTCTACTCTGAAACCAATACTACATTGTATGTTAACTAACCTGAATTTAAATAAATAAATTAAAAAAAAGTATGGACCTTATTGAATCTCAGAAAAAAAAAAAACAATAAACCTCTTTCAAACACTAATAAGATATCTGATACTATTAAGAAATCATTGTTAAGCATTTTTTTAAAGAGATTATTTTAAAAATGTTTATTTATTTTGAGAGAGAGAGAGAAAGCATGCAAGCAGGGGAGGGACAGAGAGAGAAAATACCAAGCAGGCTCTGCACTATCAGCACAGAGCTTGAATCCATGAACCCTGAGATGACAACCTGAGCTACAATCTAGATTCAGACTCTACCGACTGGGCCACCTAGGTGCCCCTCACTATGGAACATTTTTAAGGCTATGATAATGGTACTGCAGTTTTGTTTTTAAAAAAGAATCTTTATCTTTTATTTAAGAGTCCTTAGGAATATTTATGGGTGTAATGATACATATTCTTGCATGTACTTCAAATAATCAAGGGAGGAGGGAGTGGCTTGGGGTATAAATAAGACACAAGTAGCAGTAAGTTGATAGTTGTTGAAACTGAGTTTTGGATGCGTGAGAGGTTATTATACTCTTCTACGTTGGTTTGAATACGTTTGAAATTTTTTGGTAATAATTTTAGAAAATTAGGGAGTGTCTCTTCTTAAAACACTGGTGAGGCTTTAGGTCTAGGTGGTGGTAACAAGCACATGAGAACTCCTTCAAACTCGTTTGGAATTACTGAAGTCCTAAACACCATGCCAAATACTTTCCCTCTTATTTGACAAGTCATTTGTATTTTAAAAGTAATTTAATTTAGATGTTTCTACTTAGCTCAAGTATTATTGTATGTGAACTACTCGATGTTCGTTTCCACTCATCCAAAAAAAAAAAAAAATCCCCAAACCAAAAGACAAACAATAAATGCTTATCTTTTAAGTTGTCTTCTATTTAAAATTTGAAGTTATCATTTTGCCCAAATAGACAAAAACTGCCTCTGAGTAAATACCTGTCTCATTGATTACTGCAGAAGAAACTACCTCAAAACTTCGTGGCTTAAACAACTATTTTATTTTATCTTGTGGCTCTCTACTGGGTAGCTGTGCTCTTGCTTGGCGTTTCTCCTGTAATTTCTTGTGGATTGAGGGCTGCAGCTGGGCTGACACGGGTGTCTCAGGCCTTGGAGTTCTCCATGTTGCTTCTCTCCCTAAACGGTGTCTCAGTTTTCAGAGTCTGGCCCCATGACCACTCTGTCTAGTAGCAAGTCCTAGACTTCTAGCACAGCAGCCAAGGCTTCTGGAAGGAAGCAGAAGCTGCCAGATCTTCTTAATGCCTGGGCTCAGAAGACCCAGAACGTTCTTCCACATTCTATGGTCAAAGTAGTCTTGGGGCCAGCAAGATTCAGGGGCAGGGAAATATGCTCAGTGTCTTTATGAGAGGAGCAGCATGTATGTAGAAAGAAGAGTGGGATTGTGGGAGTATTTGGGGCCATCTTTGGAGATGCACTAGCTGCTACAATAGTTACTGCGAAAGTCAGAACATGCTTACTTATCAGAGACTACCACCCATCGTGTGGTGTGTGTGTGTGTGTGGTGTGTGTGTGTGTGTGTGTAATCATTCCTCTCTCTATATAATACATGTAAATATAACTAGAATACTATATATATAATATATATATATATATATATATATATATATAGTGAAATGAAGTATGCTTCAGTGCCAGCTCAGCCAGGTAAGCCTATATGAATATCACATAGCCTCAGTTTTGCTTGAAAATAAAAATTACATGGCATAGAAAGAATGTGTAAGGACCTGGATGAGGGCTTAGAGTGCATACAGGCTATATTTTAGAACTATTCAATCCACTACAGAATTCACAGATATGGGTACAATTTCTAAGTTAACCACTATCTTGTGACTGGCTTGCTCCGTGGCTTGTCTTGGGGGAGAATGCTTTATCTTTGCTTTAGGCATTCCATCTCTGACGTGCCTTTTCAGTTGTGGGGACTATGATTTTAACCCACCAAATGCAAGGAAACAATAGACGTCTTTCTTAGCTACTTGTAAAAGGTCATATAGAAAATGAGCATGTGCAGAGTGGTTCCAACTAGACATGCAAGCACATGCATAAATGAACACATTTAGAACATTGTTTGTCAGTGTTAACCCTTTGTTGACACAGAAAAAAGAAGATTGTTTTCTATCTTCAGGCGGTTTTCAATTGAATTTGTGTGAAATAGAAAACAGAAGTGAATTGTTGAAATTTTCACTTGATCTGTTAGTGCTGGGAGCTCTGGAGAGACCCAGTATGGAGATAATGCCTGAATCCCGGAGAGGGAAGGCACTCACTCACTAGTTTGGTTGGATCTTTCCTCTTAGTCTCAGGACAATCAGCAGACCAGAGCTACAGGAAGACCTTTAAAGCTCTATAAAGATTGTGCCCCTCCAACACAAGTCAAAAGAGAAATAGTAGTACTCTACAAATAAGTAGAAGATAGTAGAAGTAGACTTTTATCTGACTTTTTACCTGTGATTTTTGTGAAACAGTGAATACCAAATTCTTTCAAAGGTTTCCTTTTTTCTCCCCCCTCATAATTTAGTGTTTTTGCTTTATTAGAGCCGAATACTTGCCTTGCTTTGGGCAATACCACACCATTGCCCAAAGCTCAGATCCATTGTCTCGGGAAGCCAATGTAATTACTTGTCAAGAAAAAACTGGTTAGTATGGTCTGCTCACCGATGTAGTTTACTGACTGATATGTTTATAGTGATCCAAGAGCACTGTATAGTTTTGGTTGGAATACAGCTGCTTTGGGGGAGAAACTGGCAAGGTTAGATCACCCTCAGATTTCTGGAAAATATTTTATTATAATGGACCTAGCCATACATGGGAGGATTATAATATCTCATGGATCATCTGGGGGGAAGAAACTGGCCTTCAATGCTACTATTTCCAGAAGCGAACATAAAAACACTTTAATCCATTTCCCACAATGCAGGTTGCTAAATTTGTAAAATTTTGCGTTATGATTACCATGGATAAACAAGAAGGGGCTTGAATGCATGCTTTGCTGTAGAAGACTTTTTTTTTTTTGCAAAAAAACCCCCCAAAACCCCCTCAAAAATGCAACTAGTGGGGTTAAACAAAAGCTTTTGGCAGCTTTATTGAGCACACATGCATAAAGGGGTTTGCTTCTCCAGTAAGGGATACTGGAAAATCAAAGCCCTCTGACCTATGTGTCAGATGCACATGAAGAATAAATAATAATAAAAAAGGTTTAAAAACCCAGGATGTCTTTCTATCAGGATGGAATGAAAAAGTAAATATTCATTGTACATAAATCATGTCTGAAAGGCTGAGAACTTGTGCAATCTGAATTAAATTTGATGAAAATAGTGCATGGAATTGATGATTTCATTCTGAGTGCACAAGTCATTTTTCTGCTTATATTTTTTTCTCTTCTCTTCTTTCCTTCCCTCCCTCCCTGTCCAAGTGCCCCTCCTCCTCTCTACTTCCAAAAGAAGAGAACACTGTTCTCAGAACTCTCTCAGGCTTTCTTAATTGAAAGCAATGATTCTGAGTCACTCCTTTATATTAAGTGAAACACTCTTGCATGAATCTCCAGGGATGAAGTGATTAGCACAGCAAGAAGCCGGCAGACTCCGGTTGTCTCTGCAAGTGGTGGAAAGAATCAATACAATTTTGCAAAGATAACAGTGAAAGAATGGTATTTTCTTTCAAAACATGTCCCTCTCTGAAACATCAGTGCAGACATACGTCAAGATAGAAACCGGATCATATTTCTAACAGTTGAAGACTCAGATTTCGTCAAAGAAGACTGTTTGTTCTCATGCCCAAACTGTATCCTACACTGTCCCCTTGTCTGGACTATAATGGAATATAACATTAACTTCGGACAGTGGAGGTTGAGTTGGTGCCAACCTTGCTAATGAACATGTGGTTTCAATAATCATGTGGCTACTTGCACGTTAGGGGGCAAGGTGCCAGGTACTTAACGTCAAGGGGGCAACTGATGTAAAGAGTACCATCTCCTGATATGATTACATTTCCAAAAATGCTCTGGGCCCAGACTGAGACTCAGCAAATTGGGGGTGTCACTCAGTATCAGGGAGTTTAAGGCACTAACACATCAGGAGGGGCCCAGCAGATGGCTCAGAGAACCTGAAGCATCCCAGAGTGTTGGCGATAATGAAATGGATTACCCTGCAGTGTGGAAAAACTCAGCCTGGCCCAGGAGGGCGGTGGGAGGAGAGAGGATTAGGATCGCTCCCTGCTTCAAGTTCCTGGTGTTCTGGACTCTGGGATTTGAGGGTCTGAAAGCTAGAAGACAGTGAAATGAATTACAGTTTAATGATATTCCCACTACACTGACAAAATGGATTCAATTACATAATGGTAGCATTAAATGTTATTAAGAAGGGATCCAGAGTCTTGAGGCCAGACTCTCAGAAAAATCACGATAAGCTGCTTAAAACAGCTGAAATAGCACATTTACAGGCTTTCCAGTCCTTGGTTTGTTGAAGAGGAAAAGAGTTACGTCTGCCCAAACATTCTGCAGTGCTGGTCTGTTATCAGGGCCTTTCATACATGGAGAGGGAGTATTAGGATATATCTGATTTGATTGTGCTATCTCCAAGTACACTTGCCCCCCTCCCCCCAGAAATGCTTTTGCGAAGCGCAGTGCTAAATGGCTTGCCTGAGGCCTTGTGACAGGGCCATGATTTTTCATGAGAGCAGGACCCCTTCTGGAAGGTGACCAGATTTATAGAGAATGGACTGGTTTTCTTCAATTCTATCTTTTCCTTTGCATGGAAGTCCTTTCATTCTGTTTCACTTTTAAATTTGCAAACCGTAAAATTCACTCTTTTTAAATTTGCAAACCGTAAAATTCACTCTTTGTGATGTCCAGATTTGACAAACACGGAGAATCAGGTATCTACCACCATGATCCACATACAGAGAGTAACTTTGCTTCAAAAACTGTCTTCATGCTGCTTGTTTGTGTCAATTCTCCATCTCACCTCCAGCTGTTGGCAACTGCTGAGCTGTTCTCCATCCCGTAGATTTGCCTTTGGCTGAAAATCATTTGAAGGGAACCTGTAGTGTGCAGTCTTTTCGGTGTGATTCTTTTAGCAAAATCCATTTGACCTTCATCCATGTTGTTTCATGTATCGGCAGATTCTTCCTTTTCATTGCTGAGTAGTAGGCCGTTTGTGGATGTACCACAGTTGGTTTATCCATTCACTCATGAGCCATTTGCACTGTTTCCAGTTTTTAGTGATTGTGAATGAAGCAGCTATGAGCATTTGCATACAGGTTTTTGTGTGAACATAGGCTTGTACTTCCCTTGGGTAGAATCTTGAGAATGAACTTGTTGAGTCATACGGTCAGTATAGGTTTAACTTTGTAAGAAATGGCTAAATTGTTTTCAAAGGAGCTGTAATATTTTGCTTTCATGCCAGCAAGATATGAGAGTTCCAGATGCTCTGTATCCTAATCAACTCTTGGTATTGTCAGTTTGTTTTTTAATGTAAATCATTTGTGTAGGTAAGTACTGGTATCTCGTTGTGGTTTTAATTTAGATCTTTCTGATGACTATATGTGAGTATGTTTCATGTGCTTTTTTGCCATCTGTGTACCTTTTTTGGTGGTCTGTTCAAATCTCATCAATTTTTAAACTGAGTTGTTTTCATATTAAGTTTTGGGAATTCTTTATGTATTCTTCCTATAGGCCCTTTGTCAGATATATTAATATGTAAATATGTTCTCTCAGGATTTGACTTGTCCTTTGATTCCCTTCCAGTATCTTTTACAGCGCAAAAGTTCTTAATCTTGATATAGTACAATATATAAATATATTCTTTTACAGATTGTCCTTTTTGTGGTATATCTAAGAATTCATCAGTTAACACAAAATCACATAGATTTCTCCTAGTTTTCCTCTAGGAACTTCTTAGTTTTATCTTTTACATTAGGGTCCATGATCAATTTCAAGTTATTTTTGCATAGAGTGCAAGGTATGGATTGAGGTTCATTTTTTTTGCATACATATATGCATTTGGAATATATGTGTATATCATATATATTCACATATTATGTTTTATATATATTATATAATGTATACATATATATGTATATATTGCTGTAATACAATTTCTTGAAACTACTATTTTTTATCCATGAAATTGCCTTTGCACCTTTATCGAAAGTAGTTGACTATATTTGCACGTAGCATATTTTTTCCTCTGGATTCTATTCTGTCTCACTGATCTATATATCTATCCTTTTATAAATACAAAAGCTTTTCTTTTTTTAACTGAAGTTTTATAATAAGTCTTGAGAACAGAGAATAGCTCTTCAACTTTGTGTTTTTGTTTTTCAGGACTGTTTTGGCTATTCTATGTGATGTTTATAAAAATCTTTTTGAGATATTGATTGAGTTTACATGGTGTCTATAGATCATTTTGTGGGGAGAATTGACATCTTAACAGTAATGAACCTTCCAATTTATGAATATATCTCTCCACTTACCTAGGACTTTGCTTTTTCATCAGTGTTTTGTAATTTTTAGCATATCTATTCTGCATGTATTTTGTTAAGTTTATAACTAAGTATTTGGTGGGGAGGTGCTGTAAATGTAATCATTTTGGGGCACCTGGGTGGCTCAGTCGGTTAAAGCATCTGACTCTTGATTTCAGCTCAGGTCATGATCTCATGGTTCATGAGATCAAGCCTGCGTGTTGATATGAGATTCTCTCCCTCTTTCTGCCCCTCCCATGCTCTCTGTTTCAAAAATAAATAAATAAACATTAAAAAAATAAATGGTGTCCTTTTATATATTTTGAGTTTCAGTTGTTCATTGCTGATATAGAAATACAATGGATTTTTGTATATTGATTTTTATCCTACAGCCTAGCTAAACTAGTTTAGTTTAGTTTAGTTTCAGAAGGATTTATTTCTGTAGATTCCATATTTCTCCTTAGACAAACATTTAAGCTGCAGATAGGGGGTTTCATTTCTTCCTTTCCAATCTGTATGCCCTTCTTTTATTTATTTTTCTTTCCTATTGCATCTGCTAGAATTTACAGTGTGATGTTGAATAAAAGTAGCAATAAAGAACATCCTTACCTTGTTCCCATTCTTTTCATCTATTAAGATGATCATATTATTTTCTTCTCTACTTTGTAATTTGGTGAATTATATCAATTGTTTATTTGAATGTTGAACCAGCCTTACTTGGCCATGATGTACTATCTTTTAAAATATACTTTTTATAGATTGCTACCTTACATTCACTAATATTTATACAGGATTTTTGTGACTGTTTGTATAAGGGTTTAATGCTAACATTTTTCTCTGAGCACTGCTTTAGATGCATTCCACAAATTTTTACATGCTAGCTTTTTAATTTTCTTTCAGTACAAATATTTTAAAATTGACCTTGAGACCTTCTCTTTGACCATGCATTACTTCAAAGTGACTTGTTTAATTTCCAAATATTTGAGGATATACAGATAATCTTTCTGTTACTAATTTTTTTTAACATTTATTTATTTTTGAGAGAGACACAGAGGGTGAGTGGGGGAGGGGAAGAGAGAGAGGGAGACACAGAATCCGAAGCAGGCTCCAGGCTCTGAGCTGTGAGCAAAGAGCCCGATACAGGGCTCGAACTCACGAACTGTGAGATCATGACCTGAGCCGAAGTCAGCTGCTTAACCGACTGAGCCACCCAGGTGCCCCTCTGTTACTAATTTGTTAAGTTAACTTCAGTATGG
Source organism: Panthera pardus (assembly GCF_024362965.1). NCBI lineage: Eukaryota > Metazoa > Chordata > Mammalia > Carnivora > Felidae > Panthera > Panthera pardus. The sequence goes on from NW_026526654.1 coordinate 70,257,529, forward strand.
TAAAAGAACACTCTTAGGATGATATCTTTCTTTTAAACTTGGTAAAGTTGGTGGAATAGAATATGATCTAACTGAATGTTGTAAGTGCACTTGAAGAGAATATGTATAATGTAATGTATAATGTATAATTGGATGTAATATTCTACAAATGTCAACTTAGGTCAAATTGGTTGATAGTAATGATGAGGACTTTGGTCTACTTGTTCTGTCAGTTACAGAAAGAGGAATGTTGAAATTTCCACTGTTATTTTGGATTTCCCTATTTCTCATTTATGTTCCATAAATTTTTACCTCAAGAATTTTGAAGCTCTGTTGCTAAGCAAATACACATTTAGGATTGTTATATCTTCTTGGAGAATTTATCTTTTTGTTCAGAGGTTATTTTTTCCTTTTTCCTTGGTAATATTCCTTTTGTAGTATACTTCATTTTATATTAATTGAGTATGCCAGCTTTTCCCTTGATTATTTTTGGTATAGTATACATTTCTCTATCTTTTATTTTAATTGATCTTCATATATATATATATATATTTTTTTTTTTTTAATTTTTTAACATTTTATTTTTATCTTTTTGAGAGACAGAGACAGACTATGAGCAGGGGAGGGACAGAGAGAGAGAGAGAGAGAGAGAGAATGAATCCAAAGCAGGCTCCAGGCTCTGGGCTGTCAGCACAGAGCCCTCTGCAGGGCTCGAACCCATGAACCGTGAGATCATGACCTGAGCTGAAGTCGCATGCTAAACCGACTGAGCCATCCGGGTGCCCCAATTGATCTTTATATTTAAAATGAGTTTCTGGGGGCGCCTGGGTGGCGCAGTCGGTTAAGCGTCCGACTTCAGCCAGGTCACGATCTCGCGGTCCGTGAGTTCGAGCCCCGCGTCGGGCTCTGGGCTGATGGCTCGGAGCCTGGAGCCTGTTTCCGATTCTATGTCTCCCTCTCTCTTGCCCCTCCCCCGTTCATGCTCTGTCTCTCTGTGTCCCAAAAATAAATAAAAAACGTTGAAAAAAAAATTTTTTTTAATGAGTTTCTGGGGCGCCTGGGTGGCTCAGTCGGTTGGGCATCCGACTTCGGCTCAGGTCATGATCTCGCGGTCCGTGGGTTCGAGCCCCGCGTCGGGCTCTGTGCTGACAGCTCAGAGCCTGCAGCCTGTTTCGGATTCTGTGTCTCCTTCTCTCTCTGACCCTCCCCTGTTCATGCTCTGTCTCTCTCTGTCTCAAAAATACATAAACGTTAAAAAAAAAATAAAAAAAATAAAAATAAAATGAGTTTCTGGTAGAGAGCCTATAATTTCGGTCTTGCTTTTTTACTCAACCTGACAATTTCTGGTTTTAATTATTTTGTTGAGAATGTTTACATTTAATGTTATTATTAATATTGCCAGATTAAAATCTACCCACTTGCTTGCTGTTTTCTATTTGCTCTATCTGTTCTTTATTATTTTGCCCTTTTCAGCCATTTTTTGGATAATTTAAAATTTTGTATTGTTTCATTTTATCTTCAGTGTTGGCTTATTATTTATACCTCTTCGTTATTTTTACTTGTTGTAAAAGTTACAACACGTGTCTTTGATTAACCTGGGTTTACCTTCAAATAATATTGTATTTCTTCACATATAGTATGAGGGCCTTACAACAGTATATTCCCAATTTCTCCATCCTATAGCTTGTGCTCTACATTTTAGTTTTACTAGGCTATAAGCACACAACACACTGATACTATTTTTGTTTCACATAGTTACCTTTTAGAACACTTACCAGTATGAAAATGCATTCAAAAAAAAAGAACCTTTACTCATTCTCTTTGTAGCCCTTTTCATTTGTTTGCATAGATCGAACTTTCTGGCTGATATTATAGTCCTGCTCAAAAGACCTGTACGTGCAGGTCTACTGGCAATAAATTCTCTCAGTTAAAAAAAAATCTTTTCCTTCATTAAAAAAAATGTTTTTCTGGGTACAAGATTCTGGGTTGACTTTTTAAAAAAATCTTCACTTTAAAGATGTCACTCCATTTTTTTCTCTGGTTTTCATGGTTTGAGAAGTTTGTTTTTATCTTTGCTCCTCTCCATGTGATATGTCTTTAATTTTATGTTGTTTCTAATAAAATTTATTTTAGAATAGTTTTAGATTTACAGAAAAATTGTGACTTGTGGAACAGAGTTTCAATATACACCATACCCATTTTCCTCTATTATTAATATCTCATATTAGTATGACAAATCTGTTACAACTAATGAAACAATATTGATAGATTAGTATTAACTAAAGTCCGTACTTGATTCAGATTTTCTTAGTTTTTACCTTGTGTCCTTTTTGTATTCTAGAATACCGTCTAAAATACCAGGTTATATATGGTCATCGTTTTTCCTTAGTCTCCTCTTGTCTGTTTTTCAGACTTTCTTTGTTTTTGATGAGCATGGTAGTTTTGAAGAGTTATTGGTCTGGTATTTTTTAGAATTTCCCTTAATTTGGATTTTTCTGATGTTTTCCTCATAATTAGGCTGGGGTTACAGGGTTTTGAGAGGAAGACTGCAGAGATAAAGTGATATTTTTGTCACATCACATCAAGGGTGCGTGTAATCAATATGAATTATCACTGTTAATGTTGGCTTGACCATCTGACTGAGGAAGCATTTGTTAGGTTTCTGCACTATAAAGTTGTTCCCTTCCTTCTGAACTTTTTGGAAGGAAGTGAGTATGAAAAGCCCATATTTAAGGAGTGGGGAGTTATGCTCTCTCTCCTTGGGTATAGGGTATCTGCATAATTTATTTGGAATTCGTCTGCAAGGGAGATTTATCTTTTCTCCTCCAGTTTTTACTTATTCAGTCATTTATATATATCAGTGCTAATGTATCATTTACTTTTGTCTGCCTTCAAAATTTTCTTCTCTTTTTTTTTTTTGACAGTTTTCTTTGTTTATTCTTTTTTTTTTGGCATTTTGATTAAGGTATGTCTAGGGTTTGTTTGCTTTGTATTGTATTGTGTATATCCTTTTTGATGTTCTCTGTGTTTCTTGGATCTGTAGCTTGGTATCTGTCATTAATTATGGAAAATTCTTGGCCATTTTATCGTCAAATGTTTTATCTGCTTTATTCCTTCTCCCTTCTTATAAGATTCCATTTAAACATATCTTAGATATATGTCATTGTCCTATATCCTTTGGATGTTCCATTCTGCTTTTTTCACTCTTGTTTTCTTTTTGTGTTTCGATTTGGGTAATTTATATTGACCTATATTCAGGTTTACTGATTCTTTCCTTGACTGTGTCAAATCTACTAATGAACCAGTTAGTGGCAACCTTCATCTCTGTATCTGTGTTTTTTATTTCTAGCATCTCTATTTGAGCTTCCTTTGTTGTTTTCATCTGTCTGCTGAAATTACTTGTCCAAGATTGCATGTCCTCCTTACCCCCTTACCCTTTAACATATTAATTATAGTTATTTTAAATTTCCTATCTTACAGTTTCAACCTTTGTGTCATATCTGAGTCTGATTGTAATTATTTACTCTAGACAGTGCGTTGTTTCTTTTTGCTTTATTTTTGTATGTTCGTAATTTTTTGTTGAAAGCTGGGCATCTTGTGTAGGACAGTACATACATGTGTGGTTTTTGTGCCTGGAAATAAATACACTTCTTCCTGATGGGCCTTAATGTGGATTATTGGTCAACCTAGTCAGGAATCGAGCTGGTCCTGGGGATTGTTGTTGCTACGATTACCCACAGTACATCATAGATTTCAAATTTCTCTAGTGATACTTTGTGTTTAGGGTGGAGGTTGGCTTGCCAGAGGCTTTTTCTCAATGTTCATTTTCAGCTTTAGGTTTTTCCTTTGAGCCATGCCTCAGAGGGAGTCTGTTTCCATATTCATATAATTCTTCTGCACTGTTGCTTGTTACTTGATGCTTATTAGCCTGGTGATTTGGAGTCAGGACTACATTGTCTGTTATTCTCATTAAATTTGTTTTAGGCAGGCATTGTGTCCCTGAAGACCTTTTTCTACAAATTTGTTTTGTTTTTTATTTTTTAATTTTAAAAAGTATGGTGTCCATTCTTAAGGATCTGGGAGAAGTATGGAGGTATCTTGAGGCAGTTTAATCCAAAAAAACGTATCTGAGCACCAACTATATGCCAAGACAGTGTTAAATGCTTGAGATGCAAATGTAGCTATGACTTGACTTGTTCTATTCAGAAGCTCAGTAGTAGGGAACTACAAACTGGTAAACATTATAACCTAGTGTATGTAATGGTAGGAGTAGACTCTAGGTGTTTTGAAATACAAGAGCTCGATGTAGTTCATGGTGAAGTTCAGGGAATTTTCCTGGAGGAAACCAGGCAAGTCACCGTCTCTTTAGGAGATCTTATTGTGTGTTCCGGTAGGCAAGTGAAAATGGATTTGCAATGAGAGAGGGAAAGACATGAGAATCTGAAGGATTCAGGAGGTAGATGAGGAAACTATGGAGAAATATAGCACTTTCCAGAAGTCATAGTCTCTGCGTTACTTCAGGTATCTTCATGGTATTATCAGGAAACATCAAGATTTTTTGATTCAGACAAATTGGGTTTGAAATCTGGCTTTCTCACTTATACCTTTCTCCTACAACCCGAGGACCTTGGGGAAAACTACCTTCCTAAGGTTCAGTTTTCTTATATATAAAATGGTAAAAGTGTTCCTATTTCATAGGATTGCTGTGAACATTATATGAAGCCCCTTGGCTTCTAAAAAGAAGATCCATAATGAGTATCTGTTGTTGCTGTCATTGTCATTTGCAGCCCCTAATTTAAATATTTTAAGTCTTTAGGTAACTAATGATGAGCTCACTCCAAGGTCTTGTGAAGAGTCCACTTGGAAATAGAAGCATCCATTTTTTCTGTAGAAGTTCTTCCCCAAGCATCTGATTCTATACTAATGGTGAAGAAGCAGCTTAAAAATAAGAACCTGCAGGAGCACTTGGGTGGCTCAGTTGGTTGAGCATCTGAGTTGTGCTCTGGTCATGATCTCATGGGTTTGTGAGTTCAAGCCTCGCATTGGGCTCTCTGCCCGGGCTCTCTCTCAAAAATCAATGAACATTAAAAAGATAAGATTTCAGAGCACCTGGGTGGCTGGATTGGTTGAGCATCTGACTTTGGCTCAGGTCATGATCTTGCTGTTTGTGAGTTTGAGCCCCATGTTGGGCTCTGTACTGAAGCTCAGAGCTTGGAGCCTGCTTTGGATTCTGTGTCTCCCTCTCTCTCTCTCTGCCCCTCCCCTGCTTGCTTTCTCTCTTTCTCTCTCTCTCTCGAAATGAATAAAACATTAAAAAATTAAAAAAATAAGATCCTGTAAAAGTGTATTTAAAAACTCAGCTCCTGTGGTCATCTCCTCCAAGAGCTTAAATCTCAGAATTTTTTCCTTTGAGTATATAGACCCCACAGAGTTCATAACCCTGCAGTGTTTTGGCCATGTGTACCCATCTGGTACATTCAACCACCAAACTGGAATATGATATGGTGTTTTCTGGACAGGATTAAGAGTGAGTTCTCTTAGGCTCAAATGACCCCTGCAATCAGGGGCAAGAGGGCTGTAATTGGCCTGTCACTCAACGAACATGCTAAGAATAATAGAAGCAGAGATGACTACTTTGCCTTGTGGTGAATGCCCTCCTTTGGGGGATTAGCAAGATGGTTAGATGAGCACTGGCAAGACTAGCTCTCTTTGCCCTGCTTCTTCCTTTAGTACACAATATAGCTTGTTTTAGGACCTGAACACCAGTGCTATGGCCACGACAACTTCTTCCTTAGAAAACCAAGATTTGTCCTCACAAATGGAGACTATGGTTAAGATTATAGGAGCTGGGTGGATGAGGGGTAATTCTGTGCCAGTCTTTGTTCATTCATTTATTCCTTCAGCTGAAATGTATTCAATACTTTGTTTATGACTGGCTGAACTTCAAGGAATAATGCTGGATTTTTCTTCTTTTCTAATAGAGTTTCTTGGAGGCACATAGCTACTAATCACGTAATCACAAAGAAACATATTTCAGAGATAATTACTCTGAGGAAGAGTTATCTGATTTGGGGGTTCTGGGAAGTCTTCCCCAAATGAGGTAATTTCTGAACTAGATGAGCTGGTCAGGGATGGATGAAGCGTATAAAAAGAAGTGCACTGCAGGTAATTGCAGCAGCATGCACAAGGGTCCTGGGGATAAAGGAAACAGCAAATGTGAGCAGAAAGAAGAGCAGTGAAAATGCAATATAGAGAATGAGGGAGGAGGGTGGTGCAAAACAAAGTTGGAAAGGGGGCAGAGGTCAGGCCAGCAGGACCTGATAAGGCATTTGCAGGGTTTAGATTGTCATTCAAAGGGCAAGGGAAACTGCTGAAGAATGGTACGTGGGGCAGGATTGGGAGGGGGTGACCATGGTCTAATCTGAAAAGATCACAAAGGCTGCAGGATGGAGAATAGATTGTGAGGACAGCAAGAGTAAATGTGGGAGGACTAGTTAGGAGGTATGAGGATGGTTTCTTTTTTCCTTTGTAGATGGGAGAAACTTGAATAGGTATAAATGTCAATTAGAAACATACAAGTTGGAGGAAATGCTGAATATAAACAGAGAGAAGAGACAGTGAAAGGTACCTGGAAAGGCCAATGTAATAATTGGAGAAATTTGTCTTAGAAAAGGAGAAGGACTGATTCTACTTTCTAACAGAAGAGGAGAAAGGGGGGATGAATACATGTAAGGAGTTCACCACGGGAGCTTCTGTCTTATGGCTTTTATTTTATTTGTGAAGTAGAAGTGGGGCCAGTTGTTAAGTGTGAGAGGGAAGGTGGGGGATAAAAGGGCAAATTAGAGATCCAAAGAGGGTGGAGAAATTTTGAAATATTTACTAGAAAGTGGGGAAAAAACTGATTTAGATGCATATAGGAATCTTGCTAAGATGTGTTGAGAACACACTGGTTTTGGTGCTTATAACTTCACATGCCAATAAACTCCATATATCACTTTCTCCATCAATACTTGTCTATTTGGCCTCAGGCATGGAGGAAGAAAAAAGTTGGGTTTAGGTAACATTGGCATTTTGTTAGCAGCTGCTGATATAAATGTAAATAAAAAGGAGGGATTATAGGGCACTGGCAAATATGTTATTGAAATGATGTAACATGGGGGCACCTGGGTGGCTCAGTTGGTTGGTCGTCTGACTTTGGCTCAGGTCATGATCTCATGGTTCATGGGTTTGAGCCCCAGGTCGGGCTCTGTGCTGACAGCTCAGAGCCTGGAGCCTGCTTCAGATTCTGTGTCTCCCTCTCTCTCTGCCCCTCCCCTGCTCGTGCTCTGTCTCTGTTTCAAAAATAAATTAAAAAATTTAAAAAAATTATGTAACATGAAAATCAGGTTGGAAAGGAGGGATTTGGAAAAGGAGGCTGATAGATTGAGAGAAAACAGAAGGGTCAGTAGAATGGAGATCCTAAAGAGGTTAAAGAACATTTGTAATCTAAGGAGCCAAAGAAACAAGCTGGATGGAAAGGAGTTAGTAGGAACATGATTTAATGATTTTGGTTATACAGAAGTTTTGGGTGATGACTAGTTCTAGGGTAACTCTGGGAGATAATTCTCCATGCATATTTTTATGTTTCTGTTCGATCTGGGCTTTCCAAGAAAACAACACTAGCAAGGTTGGTTGAATGATGATTGAATGACAAATATATGACAAATATACCTTAGAAGCTAGAGGTAGTATATTACTCCAGAGAGACTTAGAGACTTATTTTTCATGGAATCACATACTTACATTTCTGAATAGTAAAAACCCAAGGACCTTCTCCCAAATTCTCAGAGAGGATTTATTCACATTCCAGATTAAGTCTCCTTCTCTTTTTCCTTCCAGAAGAGAGGAGGGACAGATGTATCAGCCACCCACTGTAAGGTTATCATTTTAGGGACCTTCTCCTGTGTACAATTTTGCTGTATGCACAGGATGCTTCTTTTTGGTTCTTATTAAGTCACCTTATGGGGACTGGGGCTCAGGGAGCTGGTGCTAAGATGCTCTGTGAGTAATAAATATTATGTTCTCTTATCCAGAGACTTTGTGTTTCCTGGCAGAAAAAACCATGATCAAGGTCACAAAGTCTTTAATGAATAAAGGGAACATTAGAGAGATCAGTAGAAGATAGCATCAAGATGGAAGAGAAAATGGCATAAACAAATAACTGAGTCCCCAAGGTTAATTATTAATTCATACAATTAACATTTTTTTTATAAGAAGCTAATAGACTAGAAGCAACAATGGGGAACAAAGAAGATGCCGATCCTACAGACACATGCAGTATAAGTCTTTCAAGAGAAAGACTTGTGGGTAGAAAGTAGGTCAAGGGCAAGTGGAAGTTCGATGAAAAACAGTTCTAGTGGGCCTGGTTAAAGGCTCTGGGAAATGAAATATTAAGGTTGGAATAGACAGGGAAGGATCATTTGGATGGTGTTCTGAGATTGATGCAAGGTGGGCTTATACTTTGTGGTTTTGATGATGGTGGGACTATGCCCGTGGCGTCATTCATCTGTTTCAGCAGTTATAATCTCATCTACCTGGACTCCTGTGGTGGACATCATTCCAGGACTTCCAGTGCACAGCCTGGCATTTTATAGGCTAAAATCCTTGCACCACATTCAGTGTGGGGTGATTTTTCTTGAAGTATCAACATAAACTTCAAAAAAGGGATATCCTGTGACCTCAGGTCAAGAAAAGAAACTTGTCCATAGTTATGGTAGAAGTTGGATCTGTTATTTCAGAAAACTAGAGCTGAGATCGAGCAGTCATCTTCAGAAGAGTTAAATTAATATTCTAAGATGCAGGTTAAAAACAACCACTTCTTGGATAGCTTATAAAATTCGTGCAATTTGACAACTGTCTTACGTTTACTAAAAACCATTTCCCCTTCTACCGAAGACCATTCCTTCCTTGTCTGCTTCCAACTTGTGACAGTGAAAGAGTTCTATGCTTTGCTTACGGAGTCATAAAAGGCCAGGTTAAAGCTGGAAAAGGAGCAGAGTACATTTGCTTATTGAAGGTTTTCGTTTCTAGAGGGCCTGATTTTCCAGACTTTGATCAATGAAGCCAACTTCAGAAGAGTAAATTGGCCAAAACACTTTGATGCTTCTAGAGTAGCTAGGCACCCTCACAAAAAATGAAATTGCCTTGGACCATCAGCAGTGGTTTTCTGTAGTAAAAATAATCTCAGAAAACCTGGGACTGCCCCTTAGTTCTTCACTTTGTATCTCATAGCTAATATAGATCAATATTTTCCCACTATTTCCTAAATTCAAACAAATTCTAAATTCTGTAAAAAAACCAAGAAGTTCGCTGAGGCCAAAGTGGCCAACCATTTGAAGGTACTGTTTGAGAGAAACTGGCCACAGAACTAAGGTCTTTATTCCACAAGTGTGAGAAGCTACAAAGGAAGGAGACAGTTCCATTTTTTTTTTTTAAAAACAACACAACCTTTTTGTCCTAATTATGAAAATAATACATATTATTAAAAATTAAAAGATAAATGTAACTTATCAAAAGAAATTATAATTATAGTTTCACATTCCAGGAATAACTAATGTTAACATTTTGTTGCACAGTGTGTTCTACAATAACGTGAGTTACTTTAATGCCAATTAACTGATGTGCGATTGATAAATAGGGAAATGTGTCCATGTAAGGTGGAAATCGTGTAGCTTCATATGAGATTTTTTTCCCCCAGAATTTTAACATTTTGAAGATATTCGGGGTGAGCTTTCTTAAAATAATAAAAAAGCCTTATCAATATACTTCAAGAAAAAAAAAACTGAAATAGAATAAAAATTATTCACAATGCTAATACATTCTTTAATGAATTTCTGCAGTTTATTTTTAAGTTTTGATGAGACTGGTATCTATTTTGAGCAAATACCCTAAAGGACTTAACCATTGAAGTAGGAATCATGAGTCCCAGTATTGAAAGCTGAAAATAGCATCACATCTGTTTGTGATGCTGGGTCAATTGCCTGAGAAGACTCACCTGTGCTATTGTTTTGATTATTTTCATTACAAAGTTCTATAGGTTTTGAGGGGGCTGCCTGGATTTTATTTTTACTGAGCTTTATTATTGCCAGAGCTTGATTTTTCAGAACTCTGGGATTTTGGGGATTTATAGCTTTATAGCATATTGCCTGTGTATCTTCCAGTCTTTTTAATTGAATACATAGTTTTCTTTTGATCATAAAAACGTCATTTTTTAAATGATTTTTTTCTTTTAAAGTATGGTTGGTATTGTAACTAAGTAACAAGGAATATACTGCCTTCCACATAACAGTACTCTTTTCAGTATAACATACATATGTATGTATGTATATATACACTTATAAGTATACATAAGTGTGTATGTATATATACACATATAAGTATATATAAGTATAATGTATATAAGTATTATGTATATACATGTTTATATGTAAATATAGTAGGTTTTAAAATTTAAACACACACATTTGTATGTGTGTATATGCATATATATGTGTATATACATATATATACCTATATAGTTTTAAACTTTTATTGTAGTTAAAATTATCTCTAAACTATCCAAAAGCAAAAATTACCTACAATCCCAGCACATGTTTTGAATTTATATAAAGAAACAAAGTCTCACTTCCATCCATTTCAATCCTTAGTAATAACCATTATTAGCAGTTTGTAGTATGTACTCTTGAGTAATTTTTCTTATGCTTATAGAGATATATTTATACATATACCTGCCCTATGCCTGTCTATGGACCTATTTCTCTGTTGATACACATAGAAGATACATGTATGAATACATATTTATTTTAATCAAAATGAAATCACGCTATATTAAATATTTAAATAACAAGTATATTAAAGTCTTTCCCATTTCATGTCATATTACAAGCTTTATTCCAGACCTATCACATTCTTTTCAATTTGTCAGAGTATTCCATTGTGTGAGACAAGCTATGCGTACCCCATACTTAAGTTACAATAATAAAACAGACATAGGATGACATGAAAAAGGTGAGAACTGGAGGCACATAGTTAGTGTTCCATAGCAATTCTCCATCTCAGTCAGGCACATAATGCCAGTTGCTATATTAGGGGCAAATCTTATTACCTGGATGTTTGTCCAGATATTTCAGCATACTCTATAGCTACTATAATAAGAATCATATGGAACTTGCAGAGGAAAAGCCTGGTAAATCAGTAGAACAGAGAGGAGTCTAAGAACAGACTAAATATATATTTAAGTCTCCATGACTCTTTTCTCTGCTTTCTGAGTCATTTTTCCTTATCTGTTGAAAATAGTCCTTATTTGCAACTGAGTGACCATCTCAGTCTGTAGAATGTCGGGGCTTTGGGATCTCTTTTCATTTTGAACTGTTTTTGTTCCTTTTGATCAAAGCTGTTTTCTCGGAGTACTATTCTCTTAACAATTTTGTGTATTGCCTATGAATCTTATTGGGGTTCATTTAATTCGATGAAAGCAACATTCATAAATGTCTTAAAAATTAAATAAAATTTAAATTTTAAAACTATTGTGAATGTGTACAAATGTAACACACATACATGTTTTATCTATGTTTGATATATGCAAACATAAAACATGTATCTGTGTTGCATGTCACAAAATGTCTAACGGCTACATCTTTTATTTTTATCCTGAGGCCATTTCTTTCTTTGAAACCCTTTTTCTGGAAGGAAAGATGATCTTAGGTATCTTGAAGTTTCTTTAAATTCTATTAAAAAACTGAGCAGTTCTGTTCCTAACTAATTTTTCTTAAATCTGTACCTTATATGTTACTAAAAGAAACTATTTAACAATTTTAATGCTATGTCTGGAATTCTCTAGCCAAAGTCACCAATTCATTAGGAATATTTTTTGTTTTTCACGTTATCATGCATGACAAATTGCAAACTTGTCACCCCTACATAACACCAGTCCTTTCTTTCAGTCTCCAATAACATTATCCTCAATGTCTTTTTAGCCTTCATTTACAGTTTCTCAAGACATTCTGGCCTCTGCCCACTGCCCGATTCAAAGCCAAAGTCACCTGTTTTAGATTTTGTTATGGTAACACTCCAGTCCCAGGTATCAATCTCTGTTGTGGCTATCTGTGGCTGAAAATGCATTCACTCCAAAACTTAGTGACTTGAAACAATTATTTTATGCCTCACAGTTTTATGGGTTGACTAAATTTGGCTATGAGGTTGTCATTTGAAGTTACTCATGAGATTATAGTCAGAAAGTAGCTGGGATTGGAATCCAAGGCTTGACTGAATTGAATATCTAAGATGATTTCTTCATTAACATGGTTTTGATGCCTCAACTATGATAATTGGAACAGCTGATACTGGCTGGGCATTTTATTGCTTCCATTTGGCCTCTTCATGTAGGGCTTAGGATACCTTACAGCAGGAAAGTCTCAATGGTGACTGAACTTCTTACATGGCAGCTCGCTTTCCCCAGAGTATGTGTTCCCAAGGACCAAGGTGAAATCTTAAAACTTCTTAAGACCAACTTTTGCCACATTTTGTTGGACACACATGCCAGCCTTGATTCAATGTGGGGAGGGCCTGGACAGCAACATGAATCCTAGGGGGTGTGGTTCATTGGAGGGTCTTTCTTGTAGAATAGTTACTATATGTAGATAAACCATAACTTATTTAACCATTCCTCTATTGATTATGATAAGTATGGTTTACTTAAATTTGTTGCTATTATTAACTTTGCTGCAGAGAACCTCCTTTTCATGTGATTTTGTCAGTCCTTCTCAAATGTATATGTAAATGTAATACTTTTTAACTGAACATAAAGGAAGATTTTGAAGGAACTCTATAGATTTATGAAAGAGAAAGTGTATAAGACTTGGCAATAGATTTTTGGAAAAGAATAGTGAAAAGACATTTGTCCAAACACTTCAGCGTACTCTATAGCTGCTATAATAAGAATCATACAGAACTTGCAGAGGAAAAGACCAGTAAATCAGTGGAACAGAGAAGAGCCTAAGAACAGACTAAATATATATTTAAGTCTAAGATTTGATATTGATGGTATTTCAAATCAGTGGGATAATAATGTATTATTGAGAAATATATATTAATATATTGATATTTTAGAAGAAAATATTATTAGATTTCCTCTCCTAACACATATAAAACCACATTCTAGGTAAACTAAAGGCCTAGGTATAATATTAGATGAAAGTTATTTTTATTTTTATTTTTTTGGTATGAAATTTATTGTCCAATTGGTTTCCATACAACACCCAGTGCTCCTCCCAACAGGTGTCCTCCTCAATGCCCATCATCCACTTTCCCCTCCCTCCCACCCCCCATCAACCCTCAGTTTATTCTCAGTTTTTAAGAGTCTCTTATGGTTTGGCTCTTTCCCTCTCTAACTTTTTTTTTTCCTTCCCCGCCCCCACAATGGTCTTCTGTTAAGTTTCTCAGGATCCACATAAGAGTGAAAACATATGGTATCAATGTCACTCCTCATCAGGGAAATTCAAATCAAAAGCACACTGAGATACCACCTCACACCAGTCAGAGTAACCAAAATGAACAAATCAGGAGACTATAGATGCTGGAGAGGATGTGGAGAAACAGGAACCCTCTTGCACTGTTGGTGGGAATGCAAACTGGTGCAGCCGCTCTGGAAAACAGTGTGGAGGTTCCTCAAAACATTAAAAATAGATCTACCCTATGACCCAGCAATAACACTGCTAGGAATTTACCCAAGGGATACAGGAGTGCTGATGCACAGGGGCACTTGTACCCCAATGTTTATAGCAGCACTTTCAACAATAGCCAAATTATGGAAAGAGCCTAAATGTCCACCAACTGATGAATGGATAAAGAAATTGTGGTTTATATACACAATGGAATACTACGTGGCAATGAGAAAGAATGAAATATGGCCTTTTGTAGCAACGTGGATAGAACTGGAGAGTGTTATGCTGAATGAAATAAGTCATAAGAGAAAGATAGAAGACATTTAAAAACACTTTTTAAGAGTAAGCTCAGAATAGGAAAGACATGGGGCAAAAGAAAGCTGCATATGATTACATAATGATGTAAAACTTCTATTTTCCAAAAGATATTACATTAACTTTAAAATTTTTATCGTTATAATGCAAACAACAGAGTGAAGAAAATATTTGTAACACACAAGAAATTAATATTCTTAACACACACAGAAAGCTTCTATATTCATAGAAATATTTTTATATAGAAAAAGGAGGCAGAGTAATAAAGTCTAGAAATAAGTATTTCATCAAAGAAGAAATGAAAATGACCAATAAATATATGTAGAATTTTTACCTTTACCCCAACTTAACATCCCAGTTTCAGTGGGCTGATAAAATTTTCTGCTCATCAATTTGTTCAGAAACCTATAATCTCCAGAGCTGGTGAGAATGAGGGGGAATGAACTCTTTCATACACTGTTGCTGGGATTAAATATATTACTCTGACACGGAAATCCCACATCTAAGAACTTATAGAAAAAAGAGGGTGACTTTTTTCCATCACTGAATTTGATCTCAGGAACATTTCCCCATACCAGTAAATAGTCTTTGAAACAATTATTTTTTACTGATTGTGTATTATTTCTTTTCATAACTATGACATGATATATTTAGACATTCTTCTGTAATGGGAATTTATATTGCTTTGAATATTTTGATTTTAGATTTAAGAGAACATAACTGGATCCAGTAAGTAGATATTATTTACATCTGATTGGAAGAAACAAAAAGTAAAAAGATTTTTATAAGATAACTTGGACATTTTTAATATGGACTGGGCATTTAATGATTTAAAAAATAGTATTAGTTTTATTTTGTTTTATATTGGCTTTGTTGGATCAAGGGGCACATCAACCTTTCTATTTGTTAAGCCTCTGACCCATATCTTCTCAAAAATTTGATTGCTGAAATTCCTTCTGGAATTTCAAGAAGGAAATTCTGTGTTTCAACTATCCCCTTGAAACGAAGAAAGACCTCAGGGATCCAAAACTTTGTTTTGTTTTGCCTCTTGGGGAACAGAGAGGAATGGGGGGCATATTCTTTTAAATTCTTTCTTATTTTTTTAAGTCAGCAAGAAACTATGATTGCTTATTGTTCAGCAGAATTCTATGTCACATTTTTTAGAAACATGTTTGCAAATAATTTAGATTCTACTAAGAGTAAAATGATGTTATTAAATAAATACAAAGGATTTGTGTTTACTAAATCCATGCAAACCTATTAATGAATAAGGGGGCTTAGGTGAGAATTTGATCAATGGAATGAGTTTATTTTTGCCATTTTATTTACAAAAATAAGGCAGTTCTTTTCACTATAAAGATAACATATGTTCATTGTAGAAGAAATATCAGTAATGTCCAAAGGGTCACTATACAAAGATGCTTATATTTTGGCACCTTTTTTCTAATCTTTTCAATGCATAGTTATCACTTATTTTACACTTTGTGATCCCATCAGATATATAATTTAATAGCTCACTCTTAATGTAAGTTAGTATTTTTTCATATCGTTATAGATTCTTGCAAAACATCTTTTTGAATGAATGTAATGCCAAATGTATATATCACAGTTTAATTATTCTATCATTATTGGAAAAATAATGTTTGATATTAAGCCTTTTGAGTACAGGTTTCATTTTTCATTTTTCAAATTGTTTTCTTAGGGACACCCAAATACATTTTTCAACATGTCTGCTAACCGCCTGTATTGGCTCTCAAGGACTATTTGTAGTTTTTACACATTTATTTGTTTCCTGTCCTACTGCGTCGTGTAAAAATTAATCATTTAACTTAGTGTCTGTGACATTTTTTCATGGTTTGTTGGGCAATTTTTAGTATTGATTCGTTTTTTTATGTATACAGAACATTTTCATTTTAATATGTAAAATCTGCAAATTTCCTACTTTGTGATTTCTACCCCCTGATTTAAGTATTTTAGATTCAATGACATAGAAAAATTCTTAGAGTAAAAAGCTGATTGATAAAATAGGAGCCTACCAATGTCTTCCTTCTCTTGTACCATATTGAGGGAGAAAGAAAGATGGCACACGGGACTCGCATAGGGGCCTTTACAATCAGAGCAACCCAAGCAGGAGAGAGTGATGGTGATTCCTAGAAGGCTTGGGGGGTAATGATGAGCACGCCTAGGCTGGTGGCTTTGGGTGGATAAGGAGTGGACAAAATGCAGTGACAGCCATGGCACTCCACCTGGTTATGCTGTAAGTGATCACAATTCGGCCATTCTATTTTGTCTCTCTTTCTTACCGAGGGATGTCTCTGAGCCTGTCTTGCTCCTACCCTCAGCTGTGTCGTATTGCTGTAGGGTCTGTAACACTGGTTGGGAATAAGCCACTAAGAACACCAGACTCTTTCTGTTTCTCATAGGTTTAAGAAGCAGTCACTTACTTATTATTGACTACCGCGTTATGTAGTATGAGGGGCAAAACAAAAAAGGTGGAAGGACATAGATTCAGGGTATGTTTCAAAGGTGTAGTTGACAGGATTTGTTGAAGGACTGGATGTAGGCCATGAGCAAAAGAGAAGCAAAGAGGCCCCAAAACTTTTGCCAGGAGCCCCTGGAGCAAGGAGTTGCCATATACTAAGATGGGATGAACAGCAGAAAAAGAAGTTTCGGGAGATAGCGATCAAGAGATCAGGTTTTGGATGTGTTAAATTTGATATGCCATGAGACATATCAAATAGAAATGTACAGGTCCAAATGGAGATTATGGGGCTGCAGCTCAGAAGAGATACAGGCTAGAGACTTGTTAACAAACAGATATGTGAAATCACCAAGAGGTCAGGGTACCTAGAAGAGTGAACAAGATGAAGGACTAAGCCTTGGGACCTGCCACTGGGATGTTATTTAGAGGGCAGAGAGATGAGGATAAACTAACAAAGGAGACTGAGGGCAGCAACCAGAGAGACAAGAGGAGAGCCAGGACAGTTGGTGTCTTAGAAGCCAAGTGAAGGAAGTTCATCAGGCAGGAAAGAGTGATTGACTGGGTTGAATGTCGCTGGCAGGTCAGGCAAGATAGGAGGTAAGAGCTGATCTGTAGGTAGAGCAAAATGGGGATTACTAGGGCCTTTGACAAGAGCAATTTCAGAAGAGTGGTGAAGGCAAAAGCCTAAATGGAGTGGGTTCAAGGGAAGATGGGAGGAGAAACTGGGACAGAGTAGAATTGCACTGTTCAGTATGAGCCACCGCATACAGGGGGCTATTGAGCACTTGAAATGTGAGTACTCTGGGTTGAAATGTGCTATAAGGGTAACATAGGCATCAGAGTAGAATTACAAAGAGAATATAAAATATCTCAATAATTTGATATAACAATCACATGTTGAAAAGATACTATTTTTGGATATGTTGGGTGAAATAAAATACATTATTTTTTTAGTGTTTATTTATTTTTGAGAGAGAGAGAGAGAGAGCGTGCAAGCAGGCAAGGGTCAGAGAGAGAGAGGGAGATACAGAATCCGAAGCAGACTCCAGGCTCTGAGCTGTCAGCACAGAGCCTGACGTAGGGCTCGAACTCATGAACCGCGAGATCATGACCTGAGCCGAAGTCAGATGCTTAACCGACTGAGCCACCCAGGTGCCCCTAAATAAAATACATTATTAAAATTAATTTCACTTGCTCCTTTTTAGTAAAAGAATTTAAGGTAGCTACTAGAAAAATCAAGGTTACAGATGTGGCTCATTATATTTCTACTGGACAGCACTGGTATAGACAATGTTTTCAAGTAGTTTTATTGTAAAGGGGAAACAGATAAATGGGTAGTAGTTGGTGGTGAAGTGGGGTTAGGAGGAATCCACACCATGGGGGGAGTGGATTATTCATACAGAGTAACCGGAGGGAAGTGATGGTCTGGAAGCAGAGAGGTGGGTATTTATGGAAGTTTCTCTTCTGCATTCTTAGTGACATAGGAAGCCAATC
Source organism: Panthera pardus (assembly GCF_024362965.1). Lineage (NCBI taxonomy): Eukaryota > Metazoa > Chordata > Mammalia > Carnivora > Felidae > Panthera > Panthera pardus. The sequence goes on from NW_026526654.1 coordinate 70,275,499, forward strand.
CTCAGCTGAGAAACAGCTTGGGGGAGGAGGTTCTCTTTTATAATCGCACTATAGACCGCAGAGTTTGACACAAGCTGCCTGGCTGTAGACTAGCTTAGAAGAGAAGGAAGGGACATTATGGTGTACTTTCTGGGTTCACTGGTATTTCATTACCAAAGACATAAAATGAAATAACCCACTGGACAGCTTGTCCCGCTTGGTCATCTTCTCCCTTTTATTTCTTGGATCTCAATTTCTTTTTATCAAAGCAGAAAATAAAAGACTGACTTTCAACCACCTCTGTTTGCTGGGTGTTAACATAGTTCCTTCTGCTGCAGGCAGCTTGGTTTCTTTACGACTTAATTGCCACAAAATGTTTCAGTCCAGAGCCCTACATTTTCCAACGCATCCTTTTGTGTTTCGTGTTTTCCTGCTTCTTTTCTGCCTTCAGGAAAGAAGCAAGAGGACAACTCGCTTGTCTCCATCACTCCAGAGAAGTCTGGGTGGACTGCGGAGGCAGCCTCCCACCCCGCACCCTCCACCGCCATCGCCAGACTTGGCCACTCCTGGCCTGGGAGCAGCCAGGCTTCAAAGAGAAACCACTACTTCCTCCCCCAGCCCCAGCGCCAGCTTCACAGGCAGCTGGGCCGCTGATTAAACATGGAAGTTTCACTTCGGGCTACTTTCAACATTTGCATTATTCCAAAAGTTATTTTCAGGTATCCCATAAGGGATTTTTGGACCCCAGTACATGTGTGGTTTTGAAACTTTTCTTCATAGCTGCAACACCGAAAGGTCCAAAATAACGTTTGAATACAATCCTCTCAGTGACCCCTGTGCTCCCTGGATGGGACCCAGGGCAGTGTTGAGAATCTCAGGCAGCCCACCAAGCTGCACCAATAGTGACTTCTGGACTCGTGACTTGCCGAAGTGTCAGGTTATTATGTTCTGGTGGAGAGGAAATCAAAAGGGGTCTAAGGTGACCACTCTCAGACTCAGATTTGGTCTGAGGTTTGGCCGGGATCAAAACTTAAAAATGGTCAGTGTCCTGATCTTTCTTTTTCTTCCCTTGCTGTCTCAGAGCAATGATCACATAAAAATACCCCGAGTTTATTTCCTGTGAAATAGTTGCAGTTTACCTTTGAGCTGATGAGCATCTGTACTTCAAGGACCATAAAAACTAGAAGAGTTTACAAGATGCCGTGAGCTGGCACAATGTGGCAGGAGAGGAGAAAGCACTCAGGACGACTAAATATTTTACAGCACCCACAATTTTAGATTGTAACTGCTTGAACAGATAACTGCCCTTCTCTCTCTGGCTCCCTTCTCCTCTCCCTTCCCGTTCCTTTGGCTTGCTTTCTTTCTGCCATGTTGGTTTTTTTTTTGTTTTTTTTTTTCCCTCTCACTCAAAATTAACTTTTTGCATTTAATTCTGACTGCTTCCTCCAAGAGTTAATTTGTTAGGTAACTATTAAACATTTTATAGAATTCTCTGAGCTTGCCATAATCATTTTCTTGGCTGACCATCTAGAGTCATTCCATGCCATGGGACAGTTGGAACTGGAAAGACAGGAATTTTTGTGTGGGTTGAGTTGGGTTACACCTGCTATTAAAAAGCCAGTCTTTGTGAACACAGAAACAAAAACAAACAAAATACAAGATAGTAACCAGCCAGCCTTACTAAGCTGCATGCCTCCTTCTCTCTACCATTGTCATTTTTGTGTGTGTTTGATTTGTCTGGGTTTTAGAAGTGATACCTCAATTTACAGCCTCCATAATCCTCAATGAATTAGTTTATGGTGAAACAAATCATACCAAGAAGGACTCCTAAGTCAGAGAGAATGATCTCTTTTGACTCTAAGGAGCATTTGATTTTAACAGCAGTTTGTTTCAAAGGGGTGCTCTTCCCCCCCCCCCCCAAGGAAATGCTCATTTTAACAGTGGAAGGTATGATGGAAGAAAAAAAAAATGTTTCTAGGCATTGTTGGTTTTTGGTTTTAGTATTGGGTTGAGTGTTAGGGCTAGGCAAATGTTTTTTGCAAATGAATGAATTTTCTCAATTTTTATAATGCTGAAAACTGAATGACCAGATGGTACAGTGCTCTGGCTGTGGGCATTAGGTAAGGCATTGAAGGACACTGCCCGCCAGAGGCAGGCACCGTTGTCCTCTGACTTGATGAAGGACTTAGACTTTATTTTATTTTATTTTATTTTATTTATTTTTAGAGATTTTTTTTAAAGTTTATTTATTTTGAGAGGAAGAGAGAAAATGAGCAGGGGAGGGGCAGAGAGAGTGGGAGACAGAGAATCCCAAGGCCCGATGTAGGGCTCAAACTCAGGAACGTGAGTTCATGAACTGAGCCAAAATGAACAGTCAGTCACTTAACTGACTGAGCCACCCAGGTGCCCTAAGACTTGGATTTTAAAATGCAGTTGGGTTTCATATTCTGTCTTCATCGTCATTCCGTGGCCTCATGTCAATCTACCATAAAAATTAGAAGTATCTGTTAGGAAAAATGGAAGAAAGAAAAAAGTAAAGACAGAATTGCTCTATTGAGAAGTTAAATCAAGTTTGAGGGAGCAAAAATGTGTTGTATGTATGGGGCAAAGCTACACGAGGGCTCTCATGTTCTGCTGGAGGGTGTAGACCAGCCATGAGGAAGTCACAAGAAAAAGAGTCTTCATACTTTTTGCAGGAGGCCTAGTTTTCCAAGGGCCTGACACAGAAGCGTGTGGACAGTTGAGAAAAGCAGCAAATTCAGCCGTCAGAAAGCTAGCTCCAGTGTTGAGTGAACATTGTTGAACCTTTTCTCATTTAACTCTTAAGTAGGGGGTAAGGGAAGTTAAAAGGGGTGGTGGTAGGGAGCCCTCTTAGTTTTTATTCAAAAATTTCAGTTGTGCAGACTCAGTAACTTCTCACCACATGCAGCGTGGTGGCTCTGGTTAATAATACTGTATTATCACTTGAAACTTGCTAAGAAGGCAAAATGTAAGTGTCCTCACCATAAAAAAAAAAAGAAAAAGAAAAAGAAAAAGGTCACGATGTAGGGTGATGGAATATTTACCAGCTAGATTAGGGTGATCCTTTCATAATGTGTCACGTATATCAGAACATCAAGTTGTACACCTTAGCAAGAGACAAATTTTATGTAACAAACAAAAACAAAAAACTCATTGCCGACCTAAAAATTGCATAGATTTTCTTGTATATTGTCTTCTAAAAATGTCCTACTGTTTCATCTTGCATTAAAGCCTATGATCCATTTGAATACATTTTTATAAAATGTGGGGGGGGAAGACGTGTGATTTTAAATGAAGGACAAATCCTTAAAAAAAGGGCAGATAGTTCTTTGTAGCTGTGGGGGGTTTCTCTACATTGGGCTTTGGCCAGCACACCTCAGCCTCAGCTCCTGCTGGATTTTCCGGGCATGACAGGATGGGCCGCTCAGGCAGCCACCTCTGCCCCGTTACTTGATTGTTTCCACGATGTGGGCTTATGTCCAGCATAGCTAGGTTGCTGGTTGGTGTCATATTGTAGGTTAAGTCACAATCTAGCACTTCTGATGGTCCCCTAGACTCCACCTTTTGGCTTTGCTCTGGTGGGAGTCAATCCCTTGCCGTATAACACACATCTTTTTTGGTGAGACCAACTCTGGAATGTTTAAAAATTATTTTGTATTGTGGTAAAAAAAACACCGCATAACATAAAATTTACCCTCCTGACCATTTCTAAGTGTATATAGTTCAGTAATGTCAAGCAGATTCTCGTTGTTGCATAACCAATCGCCAGAACTTTTCCATCTTGCAAAACTAAAACTCTATACCCATTAAACAACAACTCCCCATCCCCCCCTTCTTCCAGCCCCTGGTAACCACCATTCTACTTCCTATTTCTAGGAATTTGACTATTCTAGATAACTCATACAAGTGGAGTCATAAAATATTTATCTTTTGTGACTGACTTATTTCATGGAGCATATCCTCAAGGTTCATCCATTCTATAGCATATGTCAGAATTTCCTTCCTTTTTCCATTTTTTTAAATTTTTAGTGTTTACCTATTTTTGAGACAGAGAAAGACAGCATGAGTGGAGGAGGGGAAGAGAAAGGGAGGGAGACACAGAATCCGAAGCAGACTCCAAGCTCTACGCGGTGAGATCATGACCCGAGCCGAAGTCAGATGCTCAACCAACTGAGCCACCCAGGTGCCCCAAATGTTTATTTATTTTTGAGAGACAGGGAAAGCAGAGCATGAGCAGGGGCGGGGAGGGGCAGAGAGAGAGAGAGGGAGACACAGAATCCGAAGCAGGCTCCAGGCTCCGAGTTGTCAGCACAGAGCCCGACATGGAGCCTGAACTCACGAACTGTGAGATCATGACCTGAGCTGAAGTTGGACGCTCAACCAACTGAGGTACCCAGGCACCCCAGAATTTCTTTCCTTTTAAAGGCTGAATAATATTTCATTGTGTGTGTATGCCACATTTTATTCCATTCGCTTCTCGGTGGACACTTGGCTTGCTTTCACCTCCGACTCTGTATTTCTTAGGATTCAACAGTTTGAGTGGCAATGCTGTTCTATTTAAATTTCTACAAAACTCTGTCTCAAGGCCTTAGTTGTCTTACTACATGAGACATCTTTTCCCCCAAAGCCCTTTACTGATATTAAGAAAGTATCAACTTGAAATAAGGCAAAAGGGTAACTGTATGTTCTTTCCCTGTCTTACTGGAACATTTTCTAACAGGCCCACCCAAGGATCAACAGATTCATGGAGGGAAGGTGCCTTATCCAACAAACTCTTTGCTATTGATAAAGGCTCAGACTCTGTGAAGTGACGTGTTTATTGGTAGAACTTTGTTGGGTAGTGATGCAATGCAGGTGCTTTTGATCTAATTGAAGAGATGACCCTACAGGTTGTACTTTTATTGCCGTGTGTGACATTACCCAGTGTTCTATGTAATCTAGTAATCTCATTTGGATATCTCTTCTTCAGTTTTCTTATATATTCAGTTCCTCAAATGCTTTTTGCATCAACCCCACCATTCTGCTTGCTTTCACGTTGATGAATTAAATAAATCCTTGCCACATGCTCATGTTATGTTTACATGCGAGCCGTATTTATGACTTCAAAAGATTACACTTTGAATTTCTCTCCTGCCAGAACAGCCAGTGTAAATTACCACATTTCTTCATTTCAGTGAAGTTTTTGTTGCCAAGCTATAGAGAAGCCTGATTGTGTCAGAAACGTAAGCACGAGCTGTATATTAGGATAAGGTAGAAAACAGCTTCCTGCTAAATATACGTATAGCATGATTTTCTTTTCTTTGCTTCTCTTCTGTCTTTTTTTTTTTTTTTAAGAAAACTGGTCAACAATGCAACAATGCATTTACCCTGTAAGTGTGTCCGAGCATTTTAATCTACTATGAGGGCAAGGTACATTTCCATGTTGGCACATTAGAACGGCTAGGCTTCTGTCCATCACAACTGAAGTCTGCAACCTGAGCCACGAGTCTGGGAAGGCCTCAAGGTGGGTTTCCCAAAAGTCAGAGTGGGAAGGCTGGCTAAGCTCACAGGTTGCAGCAAAGATTATAAAATAAATAACAAGCTAAGTTTCCATAAACTCTGCATTCCCATAGCCACCTGCAGCCAAACCTCCCTCCTTTGGAGATGTGCCCCTTTCTTGCAAAGGGTTTACTATTGTGGCTTTACTCTGCACTGGCAAAGTGCTAGTGACTGTGGAAAGCAAGCCAGAGACACAACCGACCCCTCTTGCTTTCTACCTGTGTGTGTGTTGTTGTTGTTATTGTTGCACGGTACAGCCACGGAGCGTGGGATTTTAAGTATTCCAGAGATCAGTTTATTTGGCATTTAGTGAGGATTAAGTGGCTCATTTTAAGAATGTGTCCCTAAAGATCAGGGACTTACTCTCAAGGACGGAGGTAATATCTTAGTTGACTTCCTTTGTAATATCTGATACCTAGAAGAGAGACCAGCCTGAATTAATCAGAGCTTTATTGAATTCTGTAGGTTTTGTTTCTTCTTTTGCGCCACGCAAGAGAGAATACGAAGATAAGTGGTAATTTCGAGACTAAGAGGAGGATTAGAAAAGCAAATTAGGTCTTTTTAGTGAGTATTTTCAAGGCTATAGTAAACTCTGTTAAAAGTCTCCCGTACAGCTTAATCATTGTCACATTGCAAACTCTTCTTTGATAAAAAGAAAAACTTTAAACTACTGCCTTCCTCAGTTTTCTCTGTCTATGTGTGGGAGATACCCTCTGGGAGATGGTCTGTTTGAACGTGACTCTAAATTATTCAGTCAGCTGGTGTTCCACTCTAATTTGGTGGCCCTTTGGCTAGATGGAAAAGGTTGATGGTCTCACCCAAGGACTACGAAGGTAACTCCCTTGCATTGTGACTTTACTCTGTGGAGTCAAAGGGATGACAAATGAAGAAATTTCTCCGCTGAAGCGCATGAGGCTAATGTCTGTTTCTGGGAACTCTTTCTTAATCCTGGTTTTAGAATTTTATGAACCTCCACTTTCCTTGTGATACGTGTGTTTTAGGGTCGTTTCAGTCTTTAAGCAAAATTAGTACCTAGGGTTTTTTTTGTTTTGTTTTGTTTTTTGGTGGTGGTGTTTTTAATTCTTACTCTGATATCATAATATTTCAGGAATGACCACAAGTGATTCTGTAATTCTTCCAGACGTTTTAGTTTAAACCTGAACAAACCATGGTCAGTATCAATAAATGTTTATTGAGTGTCAGCTGGGTAGGAGCCTTGTCTCTGGCATCTGAACAAGTCTGTTTCAAGTGGTTTGGATTTCCAAGATGTTCCGTTACCTGGGTTGGGAGTCTGAGATTTCCAAAGAGATCTGCATTGTTTCCTAAGTTTTAAAATTAAAGTCCCAATTTTTAAAGACATTCTCTGTAAGACAGGAGTACTTAGCAGTTTTCATTTATTAACTGCTTACCATGAGCTAGAAACTGTGGTTAGTCAAGTGTTTCACAAGCATTTCCAAATTTTAATCCCCACACCAACCCACTGAGTTGAGGGACGACCCTCATGATCCCCATTTTAGAGATGAGAACACTGAGTCTCAGTGAGAACATGCCATTTGTTCCAGGCCGCATAACAAGCTCGGAAACGAATCTGAGTCCAGTTCTGTCTGATTCCATGGCCTCACTGCTATATCATGTCGTTTGTTTTTTGATTGCCTCTTGCCAGTTCTCATTCAGTGCCATGATATTTCAGGACTTATGCATCACTTGGTTATACATTTTAAACCTGAGGAAACCAGCCCTGCATCGGCGAATGTTTACCGAGTGTTGACTAACTCTATCCTTAACATTTTACATGTCCTTTTGCGTGGTGTGGATTTCCAAATATTTCATTAACCGTCAGACATGTTTCTGGCAGAGACTTTAACAGTGAAACTTATTTGAAATTCCCAATTATCTAGGATATTTTGTTTAAAGATGAGAACAGCCAGCAGTTTTAATTCCTTAAGTGTTGGAACATTTGGAAAAGAGAAACCCCAAATCAGCTTGCTAACAAATGGCTTAGTGAATGAATCGGCAGGATTGTGCTCTATGGTTCTTTTGGGATGTTGTCTATGTGTCCCCACAATCTGGGTGTAGTGTGATGAGTTGCCCTGCTGAGAAACCAGACTTGAAAGGATAAACAGGGTCGACAGAATAAACAGAGTAAACCCTGAGCATGGGGGGTGGGGGCGTTGCAAGCCAGCGTCCTTTTGCTGCCTTAAGTCACATGCCCGGCCTTTTGGGAATGCGCCCAAAGCTTTCCCTTTATGAACTGGTGGAAACAGCTTAACCCAGCCAATTTGTTGGATTTCTCATTGACTAGAGCAGCAGACCTGGGGGAACCTAGAAAGCTGGGCGTTGCACAGTGAACAAAACAAACACATGCACATGCCCATGCTGCAGAGAGGAAGGGGGTGTCACACAACACAGCGCTTCTCTATTCTCTCTCTCTCTCTCTCTCTCTCTCTCTCTCTCTCTCTCTCTCACACACACACACACACACACACACACACACACACACACACACATACACACACACACAGGATTAGCTAGAAAAGAAATGGATTTATTGTCGTTGATCATTATGCCTGACGCCTCAATTAATGGAACATTTGTCTAAAAAGCTTCCATTCAGGGCGCCTGGGTGGCTCAGTCGGTGAAGCATCCAACTTCAGCTCAGGTCACGATCTCATGGTTCGTGACTTCGAGCCCCGCGTCTGGCTCTTTGCTGACAGCTCGGAGCCTGGAGCCTGCTTCAGATTCACCGTTTCCCTCTCTCTCTGCCCCTCCCCGATTCATGCTCTGTCTCTCTCTGTCTCAAAAATAAAATAAACGTTAATGAAAAAAATAAAAAATAAATAAAAAACTTCCTTTTTATATTTGTCAAGTGATCTCCTCTGAGGAGCTTTAAAGGCACATACCAGTCCATGAGAACTGAGCAATTCGTCATCAAATGAATAAGGTGGGTTAAGGATTGGCAAGAAAGAGATATTGAAGAGGGAGCTGAGAAAAGTGGTGGAAAGCAAATGGAAGAATGAACCTTGTGTGCCAGCGGTAGGGTCACTTAGCAGCAGGAAAAACAACAGGAGAGCTCTCTCTATAGGAGAGCTCCCGGTTTGGACCCCCGAGGGACCTGGGCAAGTCTCCTTGCTGAGAGGAGAGGAGCTGTCATCTGGGAGTAAGTGCTTATGCCTTAAAAGCCCTTGTCAGTGTAGCCCTGTGCTATGAGCCCGGTCCAGGTAATTCAAGAAAATTGTAGAAGTTGCATCATTTGTGTAGCCTAAATGCTGCATTTGGGAGCCTAGTCGGCAATGTCCCAGAGGTGGGCATGAGGGAGAAGAGAGAGGTGGTGGTCGGTGACAGGGACGCATGTGTCTCCTGGGCTGCTTTGAAGATCACCCACCGTGCCACCCGCCCCCGGCTGTGGGCCACCAGTGTGCACTTGTAACATGAGCTCAGACAGATCTGTTGACCCCCAGGACAGCTGCAGCTTGAGTTAATAGAACATAATTCAGCCCCTCAGCGATGCTTTCCTAGAAATCCAACAACGAATTCTCCGTGGATTCAGTCCAGGAATTCCCTTCCTATCTGAGAGAGCAAAAGTGCATCCTCTGGCATTTGTTCATTTGCAGCCGTTGGATGAGACCTCAGTGACCCATGTCTCTGCTTTTCTTTTTCTCCCTGTCCCACGTACCCTCCAGGGTCTTCTTAGAGGGTTGTGAGATGTAGTGGGCCTACCCTTCCATGGTTAGGATTCTCAGCAGTAGGACTTTCCCTTGTGGTGTATGGAAGAGAGCCCCATTTCTAGTCACCAAGAAACAGGTACAGCTGAGACACAGTGACACTTGAAAGTCAAGGTTTTGAGGAAGAGGATGGAACATTGAGTTGAGACCTGGCTAACTCAGGATCTTTTTTCCTTCTTAGGTGAACACGTTCTTTTGATCACATCTCCCGAACAAGCCTGAGACTTTCTAGGTGACATTTCTCTTCTTGGCCCAGAATACAGAGTATGGTGCTACTAACCAGAGCCCCTGGACTGAGGAAAGCGTTCTCCTGCACAGAGCCCAAGGAGACGGAGAGGGGCAACAGAGGAGGAACTGGACTTTGTGTCTTTGAAAGGTAGTCTCGTAATTTCCCCTGCATTCTTTTCCCCTTAAGAATGTGCTTTGCTCTCGAAGCTGAGCTTCCCTGTTGCATCTGAAGTCATTAATTCCTTTTGCCTTGATGATAGCCTTGGAGAAGTTCTCCTGCTGGACATAGATGCATTTCACATTATGAAAAGAGCGCTCCAGAAGGCCACAGAATGGCCAGGGCTCTATTTATTTACTTTAGAGGTGGTGGCAGCTGAGGAAGAAGGTTCAAAAGAGACAAAGTTGTGCATGAATTATGATGTGATATGTTCAGCTTTTAGCTCGCCACTGGGCAGACCTTCAAAGTTAGTTTTCAATGGGCTTTTCTCAGGGGGCCACACCATCCTCTTCCAAATGTGAGTTTGAGGATGCTTCCCATCTTACATCACTCACAAATAACTGCCAGAGGAACCAGAAACAAAAACTATACAATTTACAGTTCCCCCGCTTTGATGTAAGGTGGGGTGGGGGGTGCCAAGCAAAGGCTTCTGAGTAGAATGTGGTTGGATTGCCTCAGAAAGCAAAGTCTTAAAGAGAGCAAGCTGCATTAGTGAATTAAAAATATTAGAAAGCCTTTACTCAGATTCACTTGAGCTTGATTTGGGTCAAGGTGGGGGAGGGGAAGAGGAACGAAACCCAACAGCCTGTGCCAAGGATTTGCTGAACATTTTTTTTTTTTAATGCTGACGGGCATTAAATTAAGTAACAACTGAAGATTACACAAGAGTAAACACTGCTGCTAATGTTTGACTAAAAGCTAACTGAGGGCTCTAAGTGACTCCAGTTAATTTACACATCATGCCAATAACAGCCCCAGGGGACTGTGGGGGGGAGGGTGCGCTGCTCAAGGTGGGGGAGACTTTTATAGCCACAAGCCACGTTTTTAAATTTAGAAAAAGAAAACTAGAGCTGAAGGAGCTGCTTTAGAGACTCCAGGGAAGGAGAGACAGAAAAAGAGAGAAAGGGGAATTGTATGTCTGTGCCTGCTGGGCTTGGGTTTAAAAAAAGCGGGGGGGGGGGGGGGGGGAGACGTGTAACTTTTAAATAACTCTTCTAGGAGGAGGGAGTGTGCTAGGATCAAAGAGTTAACTGTTCCTGTGGGACAGGAGTCTTAATAAATTCTGGACTGTGCCAAGGGTTCCATCCATCCCAAATGAACGAGCGTAAATTCCCCTGTGAGATCAAATAAAATTGATTTAACTTTGCAACGTTTAGCTTCAAGTTAACATTTAAGTGTACAGCAGATGATGTTAAAATTATAGTCCCTCTTCAGCACAACCTCTTTTGATACAGTTTTAAATGCTTTTAAAATGGGATGTGTCGTTTATTTAGTAACATAGCAGTTGATATCCTTAGATTGGGATTTCATCATGCACTTTAATTTTCTAGGGCATTGGGGATGACCATAATTGCTGAACAATTCAATGGAGTGGAATGGGCTAAGTCAGCACTTTTTATTGCATTTTTCCACATAATATCTGAAATCTTCTTTCTCATTGCAGTGTGTTTATGAAAGCAAGGCATTTAACCCTCACATTTCCTGGGCTTGAATAATTTTCTTAATAAGGCATAAAACGTTTGCAAATTTGCATGTCATTGCGAAGGAGGTAACTCTGTTTAGCATGTCGGGGATCAGGTCCTCTTGTCTGGTGCTTGACAACCTTCAGGGGATCCTTAAGGAGAGCCAGTGTTTCCAAAGACCCTCTTTCTTCTCAAGTTTTTGTCTTCAATCAGGCAAAGGCAAAACATCTGCTGTGCTAGGCCAGTCTTAAGTTTAGTCTTGGAGTCTCAAAAATGAACAGTGGAAAGGTCTGGATAACATTGATGTTTCTGGGTTTGCCCAGATGAAACTTTAAAAATCCTAAAAGCCACCAAAATTTCTGCTCTTCCCCTTGATTGTCCTGGATTATCAGGCTGGAGAAATGGAATGGGTGGCTATGTTCCAGTGCTATTGAATGTTGTGTGAACTTACTGATACCAGCCTTTTGACTCTGGCAGCCTATTCTGATTTCTAGCATTCTCTGGGGACCCTCCCAGCATGTCAGAAACCAAGCACCCTGTCTTCAGGGTCAGCCCCGATGCTAGAGAAGCTAGAAGAAAAAAAAAATCATTCTGTCTCATCCCTTCCACCCTGTTAGTTGACTCACTCTGTGACTTTTATTGCCAGATCCAAAATTTGATGGCCGACCTGACTAAGGTCACCAGCCCCACACAGCTATTTAAAAAAATTGAAATCACTTGGCATTTTCAGTTCTTGCCATTTGCGAGTTTTTTCGAACATTCTGATGAGCAGTTCTCAAAAATGTATGGCCTCCAAATAGGAAGGTGGGCCAAACCACAGCAAAATTGAAAGTGGCACTTCAAGTGACTGGAATTAGTCGACACTGGTGTGGCAGCTGGTATCCACCATACCTGATGTTAAAACCAGAGACGAGGGGTCTCCCATGTCTTCTGGGCCAGTTTGTTACGCAACCTTAAGGAATGTCTAAGGGGAGGGGGGTGGGTTTTCACGTATGGAGAGGTTTTGAAATGTGAACAGCTAACTCGCTGTAATTCATAAAAAGTTGGCCATGAGTCAGTGACTGTAGATATTGTCACATTGTGTGAACAAACAGCCTGATTGTAATGATGTGGCATTTCCTGTCCTTGTCTTCAGTAGACGACACGATGTCAGGTGGCAGTTGTCTGCTGTTTTAGCTCTTCTCCTTGAACCTGAAAAGGGAAACTGATGTAATTTCTTGAAACTCTGAATCGCAAAGCTGGGGAGTGGCGAATGGTACGGTAATAACAGGAACAGCTGAAATTTATCGTGAATCTACTCTGCGCACTGCTCTGAGCAACAACCCTGTGAGGAAGGTACTATCGTTCTCTCACTGCGAAGTTTAGGAAGTGAGGCACGGGAAGATAAGCCAAGTGTCCATGGTCGACCAGCAGTTGGTGGAGGAGGAGGCTGGGTCTAGCCATAGCTGTCTTCATCCAGTCTTGGGCTCCGCCAGGGGGAGGAGAAGTCATCACTGCATTCCCGGGCATCCAGACACATTAGACACCACACACTGGAGTCGGGGGAGAGAGATTGGATTTCTTGAAGCCACGTCAAACCCCAGTCTCTATTATGCCTTAAAAAAAAAAAAAATCCATCTCTTCCCTTCTCTTTTTGCAATTTAGAACACACACTTCAGTTTTTAAGAACAGATTATTTGAGGGGTGCTTGGGTGACTCAGTTGGTTCAGCGTCCAACTCTTGATTTCGGCGCAGGTTCTGATCTCATTGTTCGTGGGACCGAGTTCCATGCTGATAGTGCGGAGCCTGCTTGGGATTGTCTCTCTCCCCCTTTCTCTGCCCTTCTCCTGCTTGTGCCCTCTCTCACTCTCTCAAAATAAATTCACAAACTTTAAAAAAAAAGAATAGATTATTTTATTGGAAAAGCATGATAGCCACACTGAGCTTACCACACATCAGAAATTATTTAAAGTACTTTACATTTATTATTCATTTTATTCTCAACTGTATGAAGTGGATAGTATTTTTATCACCATTTTACAGATGAGCAAACTGAAGCAAAGATAGGGCATGTCACTCATTTAAAGTTGCCTAGTTAAGGGGATGCAGAGATAGACGCACACCCAGGCAGTCTGGTCCCATGGCCCATGGTCTTGACACTACTTATCTCTGTCTCCAATGAGCTGAGGGCTATTCAATGAGATTCAAGCTTCAGGAAAATAATTTGGGCTGGGTTCTATCACAGCAGATAGTGGAATTGGCCGTTTCGTCACTACTGTGAGCAGCACTGGCTGTGTTCCCTCTGCCGTTACAGCAGCACATTCCAGGACGGACACCAGGGGGAGGGTCTGCGAAGGCCTGAGTTACCCCCCAGCAGCTGAGACTGGGTGATTTCTAACTCTTACTTCTCTATGCCCTGGTTCTCTTGCCTCAGAACCAAGGCCTGACAACAATGGCCTCTTTTATTTGTGGTGTTTCCCAAAGCAATCTCGCACGCATGTCCTCATGTGATAGGAGTCTCACCAAGGTTCTGTGGGGGTGTGATTGTGCAAGAACCGTCTTCAAGAATTGTGAAGCTAAAAGGGCGGGGCACAAAACCTGGTTTTTTGATTCTAAGCCAAAACACGTTTAAACCATATCCCTAATTCTGTCTCCGGTAGAGACAACATCTAAGAACAAGTTTCCCTGTCATGTTGCAGTTTCTGTGGTAGATTGTGACCCCTTTTTCTTACAGCAGGTCTGTATGCAGCAGTCCGACCGGCCACGGGAACTGGCTGAAGACCACTCACGTGTTCACGCTGTATTCTGTGCTTGGATCCACCTGTCATGGTGGACACCTTATAGCAACAGGTGAGGATATCAGAACTAGTTACGTTTAAGAGCTCAGGTTGGAGCTGGAGCCCCCCGGCAGGGCAGCAAGGACAACCAACCGTACAGAGAAGAATGATTAAAATAAGCTGGACTTTGGCTTCCGCAGAGAAATGTTGTTTCTTCTTAGAGCAGAGAAATTAACCAGACCTGTTGATAGTGAGTGGGGGCAGGTCTCCCATACTCCCCCTTCTCCTCCACTCCCTGGGGTTTGGGAGCCCAGGGAGGCTTAGATAGATGGCCTACGTCATCAGGATTGCTTGCAGCCCACAAGGATCTAGTTAGCTAGAGTCTGGATACCAGAACCCCAGCTCAGAATTTCAGAACTGTCTGGGAAGTTTCCACAGATCTGAATCTGTGACCTGGAAACAGGCTTTTACCACATATCCTCCAGTAATGTGACTGGCCAGCTTGTAAAGTGATCCTAAGGAAAGCTCAAATCCTCTGCCTCAACCAGGTGGAGGGAAGGAGTGAGCGGAAGAAAAGCGAGGAACCTGGAAAGAAAAAGGCCCCAAAAGACGTGTGAAAGGAAAGCTCACAAAGCACCTTTTTAAGAAGGCTTTAAGCTGGAGTTGACAGGCAAGGCACCAGCAGACGCATATGGGCAGGTTAATGTCCCTAAAATCAAGCAGGAGCCAGTAATAACAGGGTCAGGCAAATAGAAAGTTACAGCTGGTAAGGAAGTCTGTGCAGTACAGCATGAGATGTAGCAATTATTCTGCGTATAAGGCCTGGCTCCCCAGCTCTGGGCACAGACACTGGGGCCAGAGATAGGTTCTGCTTCTCATAAAGCATCGTCTTCCCTCTGGGACAGATCCTTGGAGAGTTAGGAGGGCTTTACAGTAAAGTCAAGCATTATCTATACTTACTGGGTCCTGGAGGCCAGGTTAGAAGCTGCGTGCCTGGTTATTGCCTGCAGCCGGGATGGTCTCTGTTGGCTGGATGGAGCAGGGACCGTTTATACGTGCGCCGTGAGCCCTGACCTAGCACTTGGGTGGCATTTGCGAGCTACAGCGGTGATTGCTGCTGTGACTGGGGCCCCGACTTCAGATCTGTTTGTTATCGCTTACCTTCCTCTGGTGGTTTGGGTAGGCGCTACTTTGGGGGAACAAACTAAATATGACAAGTTTCTGAGCTTGGCAGTAGCTGCCGATTGCTTGCCTGTGTGTTGCAGGGCTCTTTCTTTCTCTAAAGTAGTAGAGTGTTGGCTTCTGTTTCACTGGTTTCTATTTCTGTAAAAAAACATTTCAGGACTGCTTTCCTCATCGTTCCTACTAAAAATTAACGTTCCCTTCCTTTCTGCCCTGGAAGGGCTGACCCATATTCACCCGATCTGTTCCCTCCTCGCCCGCTGCCAGCACCAGGCGGGTTACCGCCATCAGATGTTCCGCCCTGGCCAGCACATGTTTTTAAATGACTGTGCAGTACCCGTGGTTATAAAAACAAGTGGACCTAGACAAGGTCCCAGCAGGCCACGGGGATACACCCACGTTCTCCATCCCTGCTGAGCTGGGCTCTCGCTTTGAGTCTTCTCCTAGTCAGAACTCTAGATGCCCTCATTCGCGCGACTGTTTTGGTAGTCGCAAGGCTTGATGGGGCTCCTAGACGTGAAATGTGCACAGAAGGATGCTAGTTCAGAGGACACACTTGGGGGTCAAAACTAGGTGTGAACTCTGATGCAGTCGCTTACTGAGTATGTGCTCCTACGGGTGAGTTTTTTTAACCTCTATGCCTCAGTTTTCCCATCTACAAAATGGGGAAGCAGCAACATCAGTCTGTACGGGGCTGTGAGACTTGCATGAGATCATGAATGTGAGGTTCTTAGCACAGTGCCTGATACAGGAGAAAATGTTATTTTAATACAAGCTTTGCTATTTGTTATCATTTCCTTGTTTTCCAAAACGTAGCTGATCTTAGCGCACACCTGTTTATGTATGTAGGGAGGGAGGTCTGATGATTTGGAGAATGCGGAGAGGGGAGCCTCTTTGAAGCAAATGCCACATTTAACTCTCGTATCACCCTTATCAGCCGGCGGCAGCCCCAGAACTTGCCCTGCTGCCTTCACATGAGCCATCCTCAGCTGGAGCCCAGGAGAAGGTAGAGTAGCAAGGGCCACAGAGCTCTCGTGGGAGGGGACTTGGTTATTCACCACAGGCATCACCAGGTTGTCACTTTGCACACAGGAGACGGTCAGACGGGACTGGCAGGTGATGCCCAAGGCATCACTAGACGCCCGTGGCACCATGAACCAGAGCCTTTCTCTCCTGCTGGTGAAAATTTGTAGCCCAGGGCTCAGTGAAGTACCTGAAAGAAGGCTGGTGATGAAAATGTTCACCTTTGCCTTCCAAGACCATAGCTCCTTCCCACAAGCTGGGCAACTGATGCACCAGAGTCTGCGTGGCCATCCATAGACCCTGCCAATCAGCATATCTGCTGAGCAGAGCAGCAGAACTGGCCATGGATACAGTGAAACACCATTTAAATCAGTGATTCTCAAGCCAGGAGTCCTCATGGCACAGACCTCAGGTGAGCTGGACTTAGCGAGGTGGCCAGAGTCCTTCTCAATAAAGGACCAAGTTAGCAAATAGAAGGTTCTCTAACTTCCCTCACATGATTAACTACAAACAGACAAACATGTATGGCCCCTCTCTGTACGTACTGCTAAATGAATGCCTAATATATAAACAATTAACCGGGACACAGTAAGAGGAAAAAGAAAACAGATGAAATAAATAAGGCACCTTCTTAGTGTGACATATAATTCAGATATTTTGTGCTTGAGGTAAAGTAGCCCTAAGTGGTCAACTCCAGACCTAGGTGGATGATGAAGTCTGTGTGTCTGTGGGTTTGAATTTAAGCCTACCAAATGCCTTATTCTCCCACGTTTCTTGTCCTCATGTGTCTCCAGGGTAAGAGTTAATATAAGCTACAAATATTCTTCTAGGACTAGTTATTAACTGTAAATGTTGAAAGGCCTTGACAAATATAAAATGTTATATATAGGCACAACACTAGATCAGAGAGTTATCTTCATCAAGTGGGACTCAGAGTTTTCCTTAAACACCGCAATCTCTTCGTTTCCCAGCAGTTCCAGGGCAGACTAAAGTTCCACGGTATATCTTTTTAATGTGGCAGGCCTCAAGGGTAGATTGAGTTAGGCAATTTATCCTCTTTTATGCCCTGTATTCACAGACAACACTCCAATGGGGTAACATAAAACCACAGATAGGTTTCTTTACAATGGTGTTTAAGCAAACTAGGAAAGCAGCCCAAGCCATGTGTGTGGAACCAGGAAAAGAGGTATCAGGGGAGGCCATGGACGTTAAATGACAAAAATGAGAAACCTTCCTAACTGCTCCAGACGTTATGCTTAAAGGCGCATTTCTTTGGCAACTTACATGTTTCTGAAATTGGTTCTCAGGCCTCAGATCACCCCAAGGTGTTGATGTTGCGTTTTGACTCAGTAGAAGCCAACCCTCCCCAGACCATCCAGCCCTCGCCCACAGACCGCACGCTCACACCATTCAGCAATCAGATGACAGAGAGGAAAAGTTCAAAGAGGGTTATTTCTCAGAACCCGCTGGCTCATCTCCTCTCCAGTATGTTACTCACACTGGAGATGTACAAAACCTGTAAAAATATACTGGGACTCTGCCGCGTGCATATGTACATGCACACACATGTGCCATTGGCACTCATGCCACGAGGGCCACCCTTCCTGCCGGCTCCTCGCCTTGTCAGGCTTGTCTGCGCATGACGCCCCAACTGAAGGCAGGCCAAGTCTCAGGGGAGGAATCTGCCTGGGTCTGGAGCTGGAGTTCAGGTTTGCTGACTTGGGAACTGACCTGTTGGTCGTCAGCAAAGAAAACATGGCTGTTAAACGAGCAGCAGAGGACTTTGTGCTAGTTGCTGATGGCTGGCTTTGGTTCCAATTGGAAGCCTGAGAAGTAAAAATATTACAGAGAATATATAGGGACAGAAAACAGAGCAGAGGTTGCCAGGGGGTGAGGGTAAGAGGAAAGAGATTGGTTACGAGAGCTACAGAACTTCTCAGGGTGTCAGAAACATCTGTTTGGTAGAAGGGTGGTTATTTGACTGTGTCTGTTTGTCAAAATTAGTAGAACTGTGTCCTGAAAAGACGGAATTCTACCGATGTAAATGATAACTATTTAAAAACAATTGAAGGAAGACAGTCATTTTTGTCTATTAAATTGATGAATGTTTTGAACAATGAAACAGATGATTACATATTTTGGAGAAAGTTCAGGAAAAGAAAAGTATCATACACAGTCGCGGGAAGTGTAAAGATTTTTGAATGTTTCTGGCTGGAAATGTGGCAATATGTATCCAAAGACTTAAAGCTGTGAGTAATATTTTACCTGATAATTCCTCTTCTAGGGATCTATCCTTAGAAAATATTTTCAAGGAATATAAAGATCTAGGTACAAGGAAGTAAATTGCAATGTTGAGTGTAAAGGGAAACATTCTACAAATAAGTTTATGATTACAGTACATCTATAGGCAGTAAGAATTATATTTTCAAAAATATTTAAGACTTTGGAAAAAAAGTAAAAAATTAATATGAAGTGACAAAATTGGATACAAAGCTTCACATACAACATGCTTTTATCTTTTGTAAAAAATGGTGGGTTTGGTTAGTATGTGTGTATATATATATATATATATATATATACACACATATATACATATGTACAAACAGAAAAAAGACTGGAAGGATTTGCACAAATGAAGTGTTAATAGTGGTTATCAGGATAGTGGAATTAACAGCGGTTTTAAAAATTATCTTTATTTGCTATTTCTCCACACTTTCTGCAGAAAGAATGTATTAGCTTTATGATCAGAAATATAAATATTATTTTTTGCAGTTTTCTTTGCTATCAAGGGCTCCCCCTGCTGCTCACCTAAAAAATTATGGTGGGTTGGCCTCCTACCACTTATTTCTGATTTTCCTCATCTTCTAAAGAGCTCCATGCTGGATCTTGATGACTACTGTCTACTTGTTACTTGTCTTAGGAACAAACTAATCTAATTTGAATACTTGGAATGATATGTCAAGTTCTAGTCTTTTTGTAAAAATTGCAATGTAATTCACATACACTAGTCATTCATTTAAAGTCACTCATGATTCAATGTTTTTTAGTATAGTCACAAAATTGTGCAACTGTCATTAATATATAATTCCAGAAAATTTCCATCATTCCTAAAAGAAACCTCATACCCATTAGCAGTGACTTCCTGTCACCCCCTTGTCCAGTGCCTGGTAATCACTAAGCTCCTTGCTGTGTCTATGGATTTACATATTTTGGATTTTTCATATAAATGGAGCCATATCATGTATGGCCTTTTGTGTCTGGCTTCTTTCACTTAGCATAATGTTTACAAGGTTACAATCCATGTCGTAGCATGTGTCAGAACTTCATTCCTTATATGACTGAATAATATTCCATTGTTTGAATATTCCACATTTCATTTAGCTACTCCTCAGTAATGGACATTTGGTTGTTTCTACTTTTTGGCTATCATAATTAATGCTTTTATGAATATACACAAACATTTTTGTGGACGTATTCTTCAGTTCTCTTGGGTATATAGCTAGATGTGAAATTGCTGAGTCATATTATAACTCTAAACTTTTTGGGGAACTGCCAACTCATTTTAGAAGGGACTATCATTTTATATTTTCACTAGCATTGTATGAGGGTTCCAATCTGTCCTTATCCTCACCAATACATTTATACTGTATTTCTAATTAAAGCTGTCCTAGCGGGTGTACAGTTTTACCGTGTTATGGTTTAGATCTGCGTTTCTCTCATGACTAACCATGTTGAATATCTTTTCACGTGTTTTCTGGCTAGAGTATGAAGCTTTCAAAATTGGGATGTGAGTCTTCCAACTTTGTTCTTTTCCCAGTTATTTTGGTTATTCTGAGTCCCTTGAATTTCCATACGAACTTTAGGATTATCTTGTTAATTTTTGCAAATAGAAGTTGCTGGGATTTTGATAGAGATAGGGATTTTGAAATCTATAGATTAATACAGAGAGTATTGCCATCTTAATAGTTTTAAGTTTTTTAATCCATGACCCCTAGATGTCTTTCCAGAAATTAAGGTCTTCTTTAATTTGTTTCAGTGATGTTTTGTATTTTTCACTGTACAAGTCTTACACTTATTTTGTTAAATTTCTTCCTAAGAATTTTATTCTTTTTAATGCTATTGTAGGTGAAATTTTCTTAATTCTATTTCCTGATTGCTCATTACTAGGGCATGGAAATACCATTCATTTTTCTATATTGGTCTTTTATCCTGCAAACTTGATGAACTGGTTTATTAGCTCTAATAGATATTAATGGGTTCCTTAGAAGTTTTTGTTTACAAGATCATATCATCAGCAAATAGAGACAGATTTACTTCTTCCTCTCCTCTCTGGATGCCTTTTATTTCTCTTTCTTCACTAATCAACCTGGTGATAACGTCCCAGTTTGATGGTGAATAGAAGTGATTAGAAAGAACATCTTTCTCCTGGTCTTAGTAGGAAAGCTTTCACACTTTCAGCATTAAGTATGATGTTAACTGTGGGCTTTTCTTAGATGCTGTTTATCAGGTTGAGGAAACTCCTTTCCATCCCAGTTTATTGAGTGTTTTAATACGATTTTTACGTGATTTTTTTTTCATCCTGGATTTGTTCAAATGATTTTTCTGTGTCTATTGATCATGTGATCATTTTTTCTTCTTATTAATGCAGAGTATGACATTGATTGATTTTGGTATGTTGAACCAACTTTGCACTTCAGGGATAAAGTCCAGTTCATTGTTTTGTGTAATTGCCCCCTTTTCTTTTTATATTGCTAAACCAACCGTGTCAGTACTTTGTTGAGAACTTTTGCATATATATTCATTAGGGATACTGGTTTATAGTTTTTTTCTTTCCTTGTGATGTCTTTGGATTTGGTGTCAGGGTAACACTGATTTCATTGAATGAATTAGGAAATATTACCTTTTCTTCTATTTTTTTGGAAGAGTTTGTGAAATATTTGTGTTAATTTTTCTTTAAACATTTGGTGGAATTTACCACTGAAGCTCTCTGTTCCTGGGCTTTACTTTCATGGAAAGTTTTTTTATTACTACATTTTTTTTTTTTTGGCTTCTTTATGTTTATTTATGTTTTCTATTTCTTCCTGAGTCAGTTTCAGTAGTTTGTATCTTAGGACACAATAACTTGTGTATAATTTGTTGGAATAAAATTACTAAAATAGTTCATTTTAACCCTTTTTATTTTTTATGTAAATAAAAATCACTTATTTTATTTCTGCAAGATTTCTTTTTCATTCCTGATTTTGAAATTAAAGTTCTCTCTTTTTTTGAGGTAACTCTAAGCTAAAGGTTTCTCAATTTTGTTGATCTTTTCAAAGAACGACGTTTAGTTTCATTGATTTCCTCTATTTTTCTCTTTTCTATTTCATTGATTTCCACTCAAATATATATTATTTATTTCCTTCCTTTTTGGGGGAGGGATGGTTATTTATCTCTTATTTTTTTTGTTTCTTAAAGTATCAGATTGTTGATTTGAAATCTTTCTTCTTTTTCATAATAGATATTTATAGCTATACGTTTCCCTCTTAGTGCTGCTTTAGCTGCATCACATAACTTTTGCTATATTATCTTTTCATTTTAATTCATGTCAGAGTGTTTTCCAATTTCTCCTGTGATGTCTTATTTAATTTATTTATTACTTAAGAACATGTTGCTTAATTTCCATATATTTGTGAATTTCCTACATATCTTTCAGTAATTGACGTCTAACTTTATTCCATTATGATTGAAAAACACACTATGGTTTCAGTCCTTGTAAATTTAGTGAGACTTGTTTTATGGTCTAACATATGGTATATATTGAAAAACCTTCTATGTGCATTTCAGAAGAATGTGTATTCTACTGTTGTTGTGTGCAGTGTTCAGTAGACATCTGTTAGTTTTAGTTAGTTTATAGTGTTGTTCAAGTTTCTATTTCCTTTTTTATCTTATGTATAGTTGATCTGTGCATTACTGAAAGTGGGTACTGAAACCTCCAACTATTAATGTTGAACTGTCCATTTATTCCTCCATTTTATTTTTGGTTCATGTATTTTAGGACTCTCTTGGTGGGTGCATACTTGCTTATAAATGCTGTATTTACTGCAGGGATTAGTCTTTCACTCTAATAACTATTTTTGTCTTAAAAATCTATTTTGTCTGCTATTGGTATAGACAGTCCTGCCCCCTTTTGTTTAACATTCATGTGGTATATATTTTTCCATCTTTTTCTTTTTTTAAAAGTTACTTATTTAAATTCAAGTTAGTTAACATATAGTGTAGTATTGGTTATAGGAGTAGAACCCAGTGATTCATCACTTCCATATAACACCCAGTGCTCATCCCAACAAATGCCCTCCTTAATGCCCATCACCCATTTAGCGCCCCCCCCCACTCACCTCCCCTCCAGCAACCCTCAGTTTGTTCTCTGTATTTAAGAGTCTCTTATATTTGCCTCCCTCTCTGTATTTAGCTTATTTAGCTTCAACGTGTGTGTGTGTGTGTGTGTGTGTGTGTGTGTGTGTGTGTCTTTGAATCTAAAGTGTGTCTGGGGTAGATAGCATATATTAAGTCATATTTTTTGTCCATTCTGCTAACATCACCTTTTTGTTGGGTGTAGCTACTGAAGCCTCTTCCCTGGTCAGTTAATGATCAGAAAGAGATTTTTTCGATGTCTAGAACCAGCAAATCTCCCCATCTTTGCTGAGGGACTCTGTGTACATATTGATTTACATCTTCGACACTCAGCCAAGAACTTGACAACTCTGCCTTAGCCATCATTTCCTGTTTGTACAGAAACTCAAGTTTAGTCGGAGTTGAGAAGTTACCATGTTCTCTGGTATTCTCTGAGCATGTGCATAGCCATGGACTTGTGCAGGACTCCACATAGGAATATGACCTTTTGATTTCCAAGAATAGGTTGGAGTTTTTCCAAGTTATCTATGGGCATCTCAACTTTTCCTTTCAAGTCTTTTGGTTAGTCTGTGGTTTGTAACAACCATTTTCCATTGCTTCAGACAGCTGCAATATCCATCATTTACTTCTGATGGTTTTTAACCAATAGCCCTGAGAAAAAGTCTGTTTGTTTAGGCGACCTGTGAGTCAGATCAAATAAAGGCAGTCTTGCAAGTGGGGTTTTCCAGGGTATCCCTAGACAAATAGTTACAATTCTCTGGAAATGGATATTTGAAGAAAGCGTAACCTCTTTCTGCCCCTTCCAGTGGCTACAATGCTGCTGTTTCAACATGGGCTGTTAGTTTTCAAGGCTACTGTGGATGTGAGGAAGATTGAGTGGGAGAATAATGGGAAGAGGACCTGTTAAAAATGCTACAAAGCTCTCCATCTTACTGAGATTCAACTATTTTATGGACAAACATTCCTCAGATCACTGCAAGCTTTGGTTCATTTCCAGAGTCTTATAGTTAGCATTAACACTTTTTGCCAGTTTTCTCATTGATTTTATATAGGAGAGGATTTGGGGAGTCCTTTACTCTCCCATTTTTTTTGATGACACCTTACATTCTAGATGTTAATACATTTTTTTGGAGAATTCTCAAAATTTCTGTTCACCATGCCTACATGGACCACAGATTTTTTTTTTAAACTTTTGTTGTCTTAACAAAGGTAGAGTTTGGTTTAACTCTCCTGGCAAAAGTGCTAAAAAAGCAGTCATCTGAGGCCTTAGTCATTTCCTAAACAATACTAACTGAATGCATTATCACTGGGACACTGCAGTTAAAAAATGCTCAATAATATGTAAGCTTGATATATTTTACTTCACTTTTGCACAATGTGAGGTTGAAACAAAACAGTATTCCCTAGGGAGCCAGTAAGGGCGTCTTTAAGTGGCGGTTCTGGCCCTGAATAGATGGAGTAGAAAAGATTGTGACTGTCAGCCAACAAGTATGTGAAAAGATGCTAACATCACTAACCATGATCAAAACCAAAATGAGATATCACCTCACACCTGTTAGGATGGCCACTATCAAAAGAACAGAAAATAACAAGTGTTGACAAGGATATGGAGAAATTGGAACACTTCTACACTATCGGTGGGCATATAAAATTATGTAGCCACTATGTAAAACAGTATGGAGTTTCTTCAAAGAAATTAAAAATAAAATTATCAAATGATTCAGCAATCCCACTTCTGGGTACATATATAAAAGAATTCAAAGCAGGATCTCAAAGAGCTATTTGCACATCCATATTCACGGCAGCATTACTCACAACAGCTAAGAGCTAGAAGCAACTCAAATGTCCACTGAAAGGTGGATGGATAGAGAAAATGTGGTATACACATACAGTGGAATATTATGCAGCCTTAAAAAAGAAGGACATTCTGTCACGTGCTCCAACATCTGTAAACCTTGAGGACATTACGCTGAGTGAAATAAGCCAAACACAGAATGACAGATACCGTATGATTATACTAATGTGAAGTACTTAAAATAGTCAAAATCATTTCAACAAAAAGTAGAAAGGTGGTCACCAAGAGTGGGAGAAGGGAGAGGGGAATTAGCGTTTAGTGGGTGTAGAGTTTCAATTTGCAAGATGAAAAAGTTCTAGAGATCTGTTGTGCAACAATGTAAATAACAGTATTTAACTGTACACTAAAAAAAAATTGTTAGTTCAGTGGAAGAACTGAAGTTTCCATACTCTGATTCAGTTCTTTTATTCTCTAAGGTACATGGTATGGTTGATGGTTTAATGGCATTCTGATATACTGTGGTATGTTGAGATACTTCGGTATATACTGAACCATTTCACGCTCCCGTGATACTCCTTGAAAGGGTCCACTGACATGCTAGCAGGATAATGCTACAGTTAGTACTACTGTATTTGAAAAGTGATAATGACAGTGATGGCCAACCTTTATTAGTTGCTTACTGTGTACCAGGCATTGTTCCTTGAGGACTCTATCTCGTGTTATTTAAGCCTCACCACAGCCCTGTGAGGCAAGGCCTATGCCCATCCCATGTGACAGATGAGCAAACTAGGTGCAGGAGGTTAGGCAGCTCGTTCAATCTCTCCCAGCAAGTGGCAGAGCCGAGAAAGAAAGGAACTTCTAGAAAAGGAGAATTATATTGCGTCGTATTTCGAAGGTGATCTCCATTCATTATAAAGGAGTGATATAGATACTCTGGCTTGAATGAAGCTGGAATGAATTCACTTCTAACCTTGAAGGGACAGGTAAATACCTTTATTACAAAAGGAAATTCACATAATACAGCTCCTCCTAAACAAAGAAAGACGTTAAAAAGAGAGAGAGAGAGAGAGAGAAAGATCTGTGCTGTGGGGGTGTCTCTTTCTATGTGAAAGGGCACCGCTGCACTTATAAGAGTTGGAGCTGCAAATAGCAATAGGGCTTAAAAGGGTACCTGCACTTGTAAATGGAGGACAGAAGCCACGTACTGTTATTCCTCTTTCATCCACACTCTGCAGCACAGTAACCTGGAAGTAGAAAGATACGTTGAGTTGAAGGGGAAGGAAAGGGAGTATTTATGGGTATACGAAGGGGTCAAGGACACTCACTGATCCTTTGAGTCAGAGCCACACTTGCATTCTGCCACCACCAAAGCTTTCTTTTTCCATATGAAAGACAGCTCTGCATATAAGAACAACCACAAATTCCCTCTTTGCCATGCCACCAGAAGAACCCGACATTGTTGTAGATTAAGTCCCCAGTGAGCTCACAGATGCTTTGGCTGCAAAACTGCCTTGGAGAGTTGAGAAAATGGAGGTTTCCAGAAAATTGAGGTGAGTGGGTAGAGGCCTCTCAAAGCAATCATGTTAAAGTCAAGATACTGACACTTAGCCTACAGAGAAGAAGAAGGTGGACTGGGACGTGGTGGAATGTAATGTAATCTCAGTAATCAGTCTGAGTCTATGTGTGTGGATGTCTTCATTCACGTGGCTTCTCTTGCTGATACCCAACCAGTATTTACTAAGTCTCCTTGACCTTAAAGGACCCTGCTTGACTAGTTACAGTGATGGATTATTTGGATATGATGCTTGTTGAATGGGTCCTGAGCTTCCCTTCCTCCCTCGACATGGGTTATGCACTCCCTCTTGGGCTCTTGTGAAAGTCACTTTAATTATTACAGATTTTGGCCCCCAAATCTGAGAAATTATAAATTGGTATCTTCAAATGGCAAGTGAGCCTTCCATAGTGTGTATGACTACAACCAATATGAATAACGGCTGTTCTTTACCGAGTGGCTACGTTGTTCCGTGTATTTTCTAAGCATTTTATGTACGTTAACCCATTGATCAAATAGGTACTACTGTATTATTTTCCTGGAGGAATAGACTGAGGCTCAGAGAGGTTAAGTAACTTGCCTAAGGTCCTTCAGTGAGTTAATGGTCTAGGAACAAAGGCGCACTAAGGAATTGCAGTACAAATGTGCTATTTCCGACCTGAATTTGTGAGACACATGCTTTAATAAACTATATTTAAAGGTAAAGCGTTTACCACCTTCTCAGACACTGAGTAACTTAAACTACGTAAGGAAAGAGAACCCTTGCCTCCTAGGGGGTGTTAGAGGACCTACAGATGAGCATTATGTATAATTACCATGTCATTCTTAAGGCATTATTTATAATTAACATGTCAGTTATTTAGAGTTGAAGAAATACTTGTAGATTATTTTAAAAGGATTTTAAGAAACAGTTTGTCTTAAGCTATTTAAATTCTAATTCTTCACATCCCTGATTTACTTAGCAAACTTCAGGCCCGTCCGGTAACTGCCCAAATTAATGGGAACGTGGACTAATGCAGTTCTGTGTAGAGGATTTGTAGCCATCCTTGTTTGGTTTTCTGATTTAAAATACATGTCTTGTTGACTGGGACTGGCTGTTTGGATATCTGTGAGATTCGTTCTTTGTAATGGTAATACGGTCAAAGCCTCTAAGGAATTGGATTTAGTTCCAAGAAACTGAAGTCCTCCTTTGAAGCGACCCTTTAAAAATATTAGCAAGTATCAGCCTTAATATGCAACTTGTATGCCTCACTGAGTTTTCGTGCGATTAGCAGCTATCACTCGCTCTTTGTGTGGAAGGTGCAATGGAGAGCAAAGAGTTGCAGTGAGCTGAGAGAACACTTCTGTTTCATGTCCCCGTCCGTGCCTGTTTTGGCCCAAATGACTCAGATGCAGGACTTCAGCTGCTTCAGCATTCTTGGGGTTTGTGTGCCAGCTCTATTGGAGACTAAAGCTTATATAAGTAATATAAAACCTCAGCATTTACAACATAAAGGCACCGCAAGATCTCTCCGACATTAAGCTTTGGTAGGATTTTATTTGGAGGAATTTTATTTTAAAATGTAATATCCTTTTCCTTTCTTTGGCAAATAGAACTTGGATGGGACTCTGCTGCTTATGAAAAGTCTCAGCCTGTTCACATAAGCAAGTCTGTCACCCTTGATCGGAAAGTAATCACTCATAAAGCTTAATGTTATTATCATCCCTCGGCCTGGAGTGATAGATATTCTTGAGGCCTTTTAAATAAAAAGTTTAAAATTGAATTTGCAACTCAAAAGATTGGTGGGTTCAAATGTTAGTTTCCTGCTGAGTAACTGTGAAAACAATCCTGAAGTAGCTAGTAGTGTGTTAGGGACGGCAGTTTTATTAAATGTCTTGATGGAGTGCAATGAAAACACGCTTTCGGTGTCTTCATGCAGGCTTTCCCTCTACAAAAATAATAGTCTTCTTATAGACGCTAGTGTTCGCCTTCACCCTAGTCGGTTATTCTCCCAGGGAAAGTTTTCTGCAAAGCTTTTCAACAGGAAGATGAGATTTGTCTCTATTGACCAATAAGACTCTCCTGTGGAAAGTGATTGTCTGACACTGCTCAGAGATTACTGATTTGCATGTCATCATGTCATTTGTTGCATAAGGTCTTAAGCCATCTGTTTGGCCCAAAATGGTACCACTGAGTATTATGTACGTTCTTGTGGTGATGTGCCTTCTAGCATCACCGATCTTCAACAAAGTCCTTGACGGAAGAGAGCGAAGGCTTCCTCTCACCCAACAGAAGACCAACAAGTTCATTTAAAAAGGTATCTTTCAATTATGAAAACTGGCAGGCATGAAAGGACACTTGGCAGTTGAACTTTGCAAAAACATTTGCACTGGCGGCTAAAGAGGACCTTCTCTTTTGCTGGCCTCATGAAAAAAAAATGAAACATTTTGCAGTTTCACCTCAATTTCCTCTCTCCTTTTCCCCACAAAAACAAAAGGTGATTTTTCAAGGTCCTTGTATCAGCATTATTTGACATCCTCCTACTGGTTTGACCAAATAACTGACCAAATCCCTCAGGAGGAAAATGGAAAATTTGTTGTGATTTCCACCTCTCAGCCCCAGTCCTGTCTCCTGGTCAATGGCAAATTGTCTCTTTTCCCAGTTTCTTTATTTTTCCCCTCTATGGGCAAAACACAGCTGCTATAAAAACTAAAAACAGTGAAATTCCAGTCTTGACTAAAGTTGGGAATTCTTGCACACATGAAAAAAATCTTTGTTTCTCCTTGGGAAATTGGCAGATTGAAAATAGACAGCTTAGCTCTTCTCACGTTGACACATGAGCTGCAGGAATTGGATTTTTAAGAGATCTAAAATGTAACGTTAGGGAAAACAATGCTGTCACACGAAAGTGTGGCTTATGTTTATCTCCATACCGTGTGTCCTGTGTGGAGATCTTTATAGACAGGACCTGGAGCATCCCTTGCTTCCCGGGGAAGGCTATAGCTTTGTGAGAATGGGAATAGTGTTCCTCCAATGAAGACATTGTCCATTCTTGCTTAGGTAATGGGGGATTGTGGAGGGTCAGGAAGCCGCAGACTGTAACCGGCTGGCTGGTTAAGTGCATCCTTGAGTTTTCTGGCAAGACAGGGACAAAGCCCCCACACTGGCGGCTTTGAGTAACCTGCGCCTTAAAATATTTGTCCAAGATATAACATAACTCTGGATAATTTTATCCATGTCATTCAACACACCCTTGGTTCAATATCACTATATAATGTGTGTGTACATGTATGTGTGTTTTCTTCTTCAGGGTGTATCCTTAACAGAATAAAAGATGTGCTTTAAAATTCTATGCCTAGCGTATGTATAACAACTGGTGAATGAGAGAAACAGCAACTCCGGTTTTAAACCCCTGAATTAACTCTCCTCTTTCCTACACAAGTTTATTTTGTAGTTTTGTTTCTAGTACCCAAATTAGAAAGAAAATGTAGCCATCTGGGGCAGTTTGGGTGAAACTTTTGACCCTGCCTGTAATGCACGGAGGGGTTGTCTTGCATTCTGTGCTGAAATGTACCTGTGGGGAAGAGTAATCCCTCCTGTTATAAAAGGAGAATGGCAGGGGGAGATCTTGGCTGCTTCTGGTGAGGATACTAAGCCATCCTGATTTACCACGGTTTATCGATTGATTCTCCACCTCCCTTCCCACCTCTAGTCTCTTCTCCCTTATACCAGGCTGAATAGTGGTCTCCTGCATATGTCCAGAATAGTCCCCAGAACCTATGAATCTGTAACCTGGCATGGCAAAATCTGTCCCCAAAACCTATGAACCTGTAACCCGTAACATGGCAAAAACAGCTTTGCTGATGTAATTTAATTAAGGATCTTTTTTAAAAAGTTTATTTATTTATGTTTATGGGGGGAGGGGCAGAGACAGAGGGAGAAAGAGAATCCTAAGCAGGCTCTGCACTAACAGTGGGGCTCAAACTCATGAACTATGAGATTGTGACCTGAGCCAAAATTAAGAGTCAGACACTCAACTGACTGAGCCACCCAGGCAGCCCTGGTTAAGGATTTTGAGATGGGAATATTATGCTAGATTTTCCAGGCAGTCCATCGTAATCACAGGGTCCTTATAAGAGGAAGGCAGCAAGGTAAGAGACAGAAGAAGGCAGTGTGACTGTAGAAGCAGAGATTGGAATGATGGGGACATAAACCATGGCCATTTCCAGAAACTGAAAGAGGCAATGAATAGATTCTTCCCTGGAGCCTCTAGAAGGAATCAGCCCTGCTGACACTTTGATTTTGGCCCCTTAGAACTTATTCTGAACCTCTGACCTCCAGAATTGTAAGAGAATGCATTTGTGTAGGATACAGCCACTGAGTTTGTGATAATTGGTTACAGCAGCCCTAGGAAATTAACATACCTTTCCATCCCCTTCTCACCTTCTGTTCAAAATCTCTGACTTTGTCTGCATCTTCATTTTTGCCTTCGCTCACATTTCTTATTCCTGCCTCCATCCTTTTGGCCAAGGATTTGCCTACCCTTCCTTAAATTAACCGTCCTCCAAACCAGGATACTTGCATGGCCAAGAAATTTGCCAGTTCTGCCCTTCAAAGAGGACCTGCGGTTACAGAGCCAGAGTAACATTCCCAAAATGTGTTTCATGGCACATAAGGTCCTTGACTAGGAATATGTGAACAAAGGGTATATAGTGATGACACACGCTGTGTTTCATATCCCCCTCTTGGAGACTCACAGTCCGTATTAGCATGTTGATGATCCTGAGAAACTCTATAATCTTGTTTAATGTAATGTTTTCCAAAGCTATTTGGCCACAGAACACTTTTTTTTTTCCTGTAAAACAGATGTGAACATATCTCAGAAGTGGTGTTCCAGGGAACTGGCTCGGGGAAAAGCTGCTATGGGATATACCTGGGGTCTTTGAGATACTGATATCCTTCTCCTGTGCCCTGAAGCAAATGCCCATTTGGCCTCTGGTTGTGACAGGGAAGCCAGCTTTCAGCCACCAGGTGTTGGGCTCTGTGGACTTGTCCTGGATTAGATGAGAGGTGCAATAAAATCAACAAATCCAATAGGCCCTGTGTATCTGTGGCAGTTTCCCACCTGGCTTCTTGGAATATGTATTTGAAACTCACATGGATAGATCTGACTCATATATCATAGATATGCAGTGGCCAGGGGACTTAAATCCACAGACCCAGGGGATTTGCTAGCCAATGGCCTGAACAGTGACTGTGCAAACTCTTTAAAGATGTGGTCTGGAGAAGATAGAATCTATGAGAACCTCCCACTCAGCACAACCTTCCCGGTCCCTGAATCCACTGGTCTACCTAGAGCCAAGTGTCCCCCCTCTAGAGCAGTTAGCACTGACTGGGGCATGGGTCACCTATACGGTAGTAAAATTAGCTAACATTTATGTAGTATTTACTCTGTGTTACACAATGCTCTGAGCGCTCCACACATGTTAACTCCTTTAAGCTTCACAACAACTTTATGTGAAATCCTGAGGCATGAGGAGGTTAAAAATGCACCTGAAGTTGTGTGGCTCATTAATGGCAGCACAGGGCTTTGAATCCAGGCAGACTGACTCCACATACCCTTTTCTCAAGCCATAATATGCGTAAGTGGAAAATGGATGAGCTTGGAGTCAGGTAGATTTGGGTTTGAACCTAGGCTCCCTCCTGTGACCTTGGGCAAGTCTCTTAGTCTCTCCCAACTTCCGTTCTCTCATTGGAAAATCGTGATATGAATACTTGGTGCCAGAATCCTATCCTGTGATTGCCAGTCTGTTAATATACCCACCTCTCCGACCTAAGTGACCCTCTCACCAACGTGTTTTGGGAGAATCATGACTGTAGTGGACATCTGCTTACTTTGAAGAAAAGGATTATGTTCTGCCTTTTGATAAACCGTGCTGAGTTTAGTTTTTATTTCTTGAATTGTTTTCTTATTACAAAGTTTTTTATTCTTATAACAAAAGTAATATGTACTGATCTTAGAAAAGAATGTAAGGAAACATAAGAAAAATTTTAAAATCACCAATAATTTTAGAAGATAATTGCTGTTAATCTTTTGGTATTAATATTATTCCTAATGCTTTTTTACTTGATATTTTCTAAATAATGCTTTTATGCTCCGTATTTTTTACTCATTATGTTCTGCTTCCAAGTGGTCTTTGAAAATGCAGTTTTGTAAAAATTGCTTCTTTTTACTTGATATGTTTTGAACAACTCTGATGTACTAAGTATTCTTTTGCAACTATATTTTCTTTAATGACTCCATGATGGGGTCTTAACCAATTCTATATTATTGAATAGTTAGGTTGTTTCCATTCTGTTTTTCCTGATGGGTATTAAATAACATCGCAATGAACATCTATGAAATATATTTTTGATTCACGATTAACGGAGTCATTCTTGATGGCAACATTTTAAATCCCTAGATAGCAGTTGCATTGAATTGAAAAGAGAAGGACCTGGCTTGTTCAGTTTATTTTTACTGTGCTGATGCCCAGAAATATAATTAGGTGATAACTAAATAAATACCTATTAACAAAGATGATTAGAATCTAAAGCCGTTGCTTGTTTTCCAGGTAGATTCATTCCACAGATCTAGCAAGCAGGATCTGGGAGAGTGCCGGGATCTTACCTGGCAGATGACCAGTACGGAGGCTCATATGGCCCTAGCTCTCATTAGTGGGGTGTGGCTCATGACCAAGAGATCTTTTCAGTATTCTAGAACCAGCAGGATACTGTTGGACAGGTGACAAGCTGAGCTTTTCAGAGTACTTTCCCCAACCCTTACTAGGTTTCTGGAAATGAGTGATGTTGTTGATCACAGGTGATGAGGTTTTAGCTCATTTGCTGAGAAATCGTCATCTAAAGTTGCTAGTAATTTCCCTAGAGATTCAAATTATGCAAATTTTCATTCTTAATAAGATCTGTATATTAAAGTCACTTTTTTATAATGGAATATCATGCAACAATTAATAAGAATATGTTAGATCTATGTTTTGACATGGGAAGATGTACATAATAGTCTATGACATTCATATTAAACAAATGCATAGATTTATATACATTACGTTCATATGTTCACAGAGAAATCAGTGAATGCATGAAAGCTATTAACGGTTGTTACCACTAATGGGTGGGATTAAGGAAGTACTTTTATTTTCTACTTTTTTACTTGCATTGTCATTTGAATTTTCACAATGAGTTTTCTTTGATGGAAATCACAATAATAAAGGTGCTTCTGTTGTTTTAGAAAGATAAATCGCTTTTTTAACGTAGCCTGTATTATTGTATATGATGATAAAGAGATAAATTTGATTGTATTTGGAGCCCAGCTTTTATGCTTTGGGGTCTACAATATATGCTTACAGCATTTATAGTTAATCCTTTAAAAATGTGTTTTGATTAAAAAATAGACTCCATATTGCATATGCCATTTTTCCTCAAGACTTCTCATAAATATGTGTTCCTTAAGGATATCAAAAGCATTTTATTGGTGCATTAATCTATTCACCCATTCATTCCTTCAATAGACATTTATTGAATGTTTTCTACTTCTTGCCCTGAAGCATACAGAAGATAGAGTTGTGAGCCCACAGACGAGGTCCAGAACAGAACATAATCTATTCATTCCAATACATTTTTAAAAAAAAACAGATAATTGATGTTGGACTAGGTAGCATTTCACTGGTAATTTAAATTTAAATTTAAATTCTAAATTTGCTAATTTAGAAGAAAATAAACTTTGGAAATGTGAAAGTAATGATGAAAAGAGAAAAAAGAATCAAGTATTTAATAATTTATTGCACATCATGTCAAGTGCAAGATTCCCAAAATCTTTCAAAATAGGCTATTATTTAGGACCCCTGATGTTATGCTTATTTTCTACCCTGCATAGTCTTTAAAAATTTAAAAAAAAAATTATGTGTGTTTGTGTGTTTATTTGTTTATTTACATATTTATTTATTTATTGAGAGAGTCTGAGCATGAGCAGGGGAGGGTCAGAGACATACACACACACACACACACACACACACACACACACACAGAATCTGTAGCAGGCTCTAGGCTCTGAGCTGTCAGTGCAGAGCCTGACACAGGGATTGAACTCTTGAACCACAAGATTATGACCTGAGCCAAAGTCAGCTATTTAACTGACTAAGCCACCCAGGCACCCCTCTACCCTGCATAGTCTTGAAGAAGATTTTCTTTATTCCTTGGAGAATTTTGGACAATGCCTGCAGCAGTAGAGGGTGGCCTAATATTCCTCTTTCTTCCATTCTGTTCTTTCTATGTTTATCACTAGCACAAGGTCATTACTAGTAGTGGGCCTTTGAAGAACTTCCAGTACTAAAACCAGGGAAGTTGCAGGCAAACTGGGATGACCTGGTCACCCTGAGTGTAAGGGAGGCTGTGGACTTCTGTGAAGAGTGAAGAAGAACGGTATGAGATGGGATTGCAGATCTTTCTATATTTACTGTGCTTTCGGAAGAAAGATGACATTTCGAAGTCCTTTATAATAGTAACCTAAGATGTTCTTTCTCTTTCATAGTTACCCAGTTTTCCAGTTTTTCCTTCTTACCTTTATGTCCAGCCTAGAGAAGCATCAGACACATACAACAATGAGAGAGAACTTGAGGTCACAAAACCAGTGGGCTCTTGACTAATGGAAGCCATGTGTCCCGGTGGGAGAGCCACTTCCATGGGCTCCATTAGGCGGCCACGGCTTGGCCACAGCAGTCAGACCCTTCATGACAGCACACCCTCAAAAGTTTTTTGAACAAGAGTTTTCCAAAAACAATACCACAAAGTGCGTCCTTCATCATCTCTTTGTGATGGTCTGTGGAGTGGCCAGGGGTAGGTTTGGGTAGCAAGAGTATAATCACTTTATATTTTTGGAAGCAGAAGGCATGTCTACTTATTGGCAGCTAAATGCTGGCATAGGCCAGAGGGGAAAGTTTAGATTACACGGCTTCCCTGTGCCCTTGTTTATCTAAACCAACCCCTGGGGCAATGGCTTTGGCAAATCTCTCAGTAGTTGCCTTTGAGGAAATCTACCAGAAGTCCTATTCTTGTGTTTTGAAAAGTGGGTATCACTTATAAAAAATGAAATACAACACAAGAAAACAAAACAATCCTTTCAGTGACCCCAAGTTTAGTCTCTGCTCCCTGACTACCCCATCTCTGAGCTCTTGCTGCTGTGGCTCTGCTTGGGGGCGGGGCAATGCCCAGGAACTGAATGCCAGCCTCTCAATCAGCCCTGATCCAGTGGGACCCACAGCTGGTTAGGAAGTCTGGATTTGGGTTTCCGTAAGGGAGTAGTTGTTATGGCCATGGTGATGAGGAGAAAGCAACCTGGTTCCAACTGTGAGCATAAAGGGATTGACACAGGTAAGCTCCATTTTTCCAGAGAGAACCACAGAAATCTGAATTAGAGATTATGCAGCAGAAATGCATTTGAATTAAAATAAATAATAATAGCTGCTGGAAAGAGAGGAAAGATCACTGACATTGAAAACACATGGGTTCCAGTCCTAGTTCTAGTCCTGTGAGCTAGGCTAATGCCATCAATCTGCTCTCTGGGCTTCAGTTTTCCTACCTAATGAATAAGAGTAGATCATATGATTTTGCGCCAGAATTACTTAATCTGGAGTATTGTACCCATTGACTCATTCAGTGATTCAATATTTATTGTCATCTTCCAAATATCAATTAACTTTAAACACTCTATTAATCGCTCCATTACTTACTTCAACATTAATCAGTGTTTATTATGCTCCAGGCACTGAGATATAAGGAGATAAAAATACTTTCCTAATGAAGAAACTGGTATAGACAAATTTCTCACTTATGGTATTATCTTTCATAGTTACCTGTTAAATATCACCACTATTTCTAGACACATTTTATTTATTTATTTATTTATTTATTTATTTATTTATTTATTATTTGTGACACAGAACATGAGTGGAGGAGGGACAGAGAGAGAGGGAGACAGAATCCGAAACAGGCTCTAGACTCTGAGCTGTCAGCATAGAGCCCAATGTGGGGTTCGAACTCGTGAACCACGAGATCATGACCTGAGCTGAAGTCGGCTGCATAACCGATGGAGCCACCCAGGCACCCCTCTATACACATTTTAAATGTCATCTCCTCCAAATGCCTCCAGTTTTTTTTTTTAATGCTACACTGGACTGTTTCATGTATCACTCATAGTCTTTTTCATATTCTTTTCATTATTAATTGTATTCCAATCTAATGTCCTTTTTTTTTTTTCAAGCTCCTTAAACTTGAAGACAGGTACTGAATTGGATCTTACTGTTTTCTGTCTCTAATGGCATCAAGCACAGTGACTAATACAGTAGGCACTAATTACATATTTGTGCGATCACATCAACTGGCACAGTCCTAATTAATGGCCTTTTCTTGTCTGTGTCCAGCTGCCCTCTGTCAGTGGTGTCCCCAGACTTTTTTGAAGCTAAGGTATTCAGCTAACAGCCAGAAGGAAACCTTTCACAGGATGGAAGATTGTTTTTTCCTCGAAGACAGGGAAACTCCCATTATCAACTTCCGAAATTTAAGAAGAGCTTTTGTTAACATGAAGAATTCTGGATCATGACACATGTGTCATGACAACCCTTCCACATGGACACCAAGAATATTCATTGCTAGCAGC
Organism: Panthera pardus; assembly: GCF_024362965.1. Lineage (NCBI taxonomy): Eukaryota > Metazoa > Chordata > Mammalia > Carnivora > Felidae > Panthera > Panthera pardus. Next base: position 70,312,056 of record NW_026526654.1, read on the forward strand.
TGGCTTTGGATTTCCCTTAAACCAGCTGTATGTCTGGATGGAGGTGAGAATTTGCTAAGGGCCACAGGATACCTTCTGAATTCCATAGTCATTGCAGTTCAGGAAACTGATATGGTCTGGGCTTATTGTGTTGCACTTAACGGCAATAACTTGATACAGACTATTTTTAATGGATTTGCTTTAAGAAGTGGCAACAAATATACTCTGTTGAGTGTTCATGTGTTGTATGAAAGTCTGCAAAGTAATATTACCTACTTTTTATGGAGCGCTTCCAATGTGTTAGGTTTTCATTACATGTTTATTCCAGCGAATCCTCACAATGTGAGTATAGGATTGGAAGGTGCAGTGCAGGGGAAGAGGCAGCCAGTGCCTTACTCATTAATAGGGGGTGGTTGAAATAGAATTAATTGCTGCAATCAGAAGGAGATCCCAAACAAAAGTATGTGTGTACGAAAGTTATTTGCTCCATTATTGTCTCCCAGTTGACCCAGAATATCCTTATATTACTTTTCAGAAGATTTTGATAGACGTAATCCCTTCCTCCCTCTTCTCCCCAACCCCTCCACTGCCCCACAAAAAAAGTAAATCCTGATAGAGCACTGTAGACTCCTGGGAATATGCACGTGCATTTCCATAATTTAATTGATCCAGGCTCGAAAAACAATCTTACTGATGCTTAGAAATCAACCAGAGCAAGATTGTTGTTAGAAAGAAATATTGCAAGCCTCAGAAGTTTCCAAATGTGTTCATGATAAAGGCCTGTAGGTCCTTTCAGCATCCTGAGCTGGGAATTTACCTGCACTCAGAAGCAGGTTTATAGCCAATCCTGTAGAGATGGAAAGGGCAGAAGGAGATGCCTTAACACGATTCACCCTTCTTCAAATGATGGCTTTGGATTTGCACCGAAATTAGACTTTCAACCCAAGTGTGCCATTGCAGTTGGCTTACTCTTGGCAAAGCAAGGCTTCCTGTTTTTCAGAGAACAGACTTAAAGAGGCTTAGACCAGAGACATAAGAGCTTTCCTGCACACTGATCAGTTTTTACAAAACAGTATTTTAATTATTTAAGTGCAAGTGAATCAGTAACATCTGAATTAGATTTTCCTAGAAAAAAATACAATTGGCTTTTCAACTAAAGGGAGAAAGTGCTTGGTTGGCTAAAAGCAAGTTAGGTTTTGTGGTAACCCCAAAGTGTTTGAAAAACAATTTACATATCTGATGAGCTCAAAATGTCTCTGGATTAGGCCTTGTTCCCAGGATAAAATACACAATAAATATGGACATTTTAAACAAGGATCATATTGCGTTCCATTTCACAGGGTCTCCAATTTGGTAACCAAAAGTTGAAAAAGCCTGTCCTAATTTTTTATATGACACATTTTCAAAACCATTTACAGTCTTAAAAAATTATTTAAATAATGGGAACATCTTATGAAGTAGAATTTTCATAGAAATTATTCAAATAATGAAAACATCTTAGAAAGTAGACTTTTCATAGTGTCAAAGTGGAATAACTTGTCAAATAATTTATTTTTGTAGTTACTTTTAACTGAGTCTATCTTTACAAGGGGGAAATTATTTCAGGAGAGTTATGAGAATATTTAGGTTCTCAGAGAGCTCTGGGACTGCAACATATTTTCCTGTAAAATGAGTCATCAAGATAATTTGTAGAACTTAGATCTGGTTATATTCATAGGAGGTTCACACCAAACTGGGTTGATTAGTGCTTAGTAATCAAATTTTGCTGCCCTGGCATTGTCTTTACAAGCTCCTGTTTAACCAGTATGGATGTCTTCTGGTTGACATTTATAAATCCAGTCGCCAGAGTGAGATGGGTTTCTGACTCACCAGTGGTAAAGTTTAAATGGAAACCAAAAGGCAGGACATGTCCATTGAAAGGCATTCACTTATCAGTAAGAACCTGTTGACTGAAACTTGCTGTGAGCTGGCAATGTGGCTGGCAATTTGATGGTGACTAATTTGATGGACTTAAAGCTAGAAGATTTTGATTTTCTCTCCAACTATGTCAGTGGCGAGCAAATTATTTAGCTTTTTTCTCCTCATCTGTGGATGCCCTATGAAGTTCCGGAGAATAGAGAGAAAAGAGGCAACTTGACATGGGCCTCAGATACTGGCAAGATAAAGTTCTTCCTAGAGTTTTCATGTTGGTTTGGATTCTCTAACTGTACCTTGGCTTGATTAAATTTCTGTTAATACTTTGACTTAATTTATAAGGTATGTGCAGAGCCTTTTGCTTAAAGCTAGATCTTATTTTCTTCCAGAGTCTTGAAAATAGATGGTACTTAATAAATGCTTGTTGAATTGAATTGATTTCATATAATTAGGGCATACTTTTACATTGGAATGATGTACCTCATTTATTCTTGTATTTTTTGAGTATCTGTTCTGGTGACGTGATGCATGATATAGAAAAGCTCCTGTTTTTATGCTGATCGTTGTTTAAGCTGCTGTGGACTTAGAGATAATGAAGTACATCCTGGACCTCAAGAAGCTTATAATGTAGAGGGAAGGTAGATAAATAGAAACAAGTAATTGTAATTCATAATATGGGCTGTGTGTCAGAGGCTACAGTTACCTACCCCAATATCTGCTTACCTATTTCTCCTTAGAAATGAATCCCAGTTTATATCTGGTTACGTGATCACCAAGAACAATCAGTTATATGTCCCAGCTTGCTCTGCCTTTAGGTATGGTCTGGGGAGATGTAAATAGAGACTTAATGGATTTTCCAAGAGGATTGCTGAAAGGAAGCTAACTTAGGACGAAGGACTGCTTTTTTTCACAGTTGCCTTTACTCCTTTTTCTAGCCGGAAACTCAAGCAGCTATCTTAAAACATGAAGGGAACTTGACTATGGAGGTCAAGTGCTAGAGTGGTGGGAGATATAGCCCAGGTCTCTGATGATACCACAAAGCAGTTTTATCAACCCTGGACTGCTTACTTCTCATTTGTTTTGTTTTATTTTTAACATGAGAAATAAGTTTCTATCTTGTTAAAGCCACTATTATTCTGGAGCTTTCTATTTATGCAGCCAATTAAAAAGCTAACAGATACAGGATATAGTGGGGGATTTCTACAAAGTAATATGGGAGTCCAGAGCAGAGGGACCTCATTGTGGCAGGGAGGCAGAAAAGTTTCTTTAGAGAAGGAAATCCTTGAATGAACCCTGAAGAAGGAATGGCAGATTGTTAAGAGGACAAAGTTGGAGAGGACAGAGATGATATTCTAGGTAAAGGGAAGACTGCTGTGTGCTGACATAGTGGTCAAAATGGGGGTCTAGTGCAGCCTTGGGAGGAAAAGGGTCCTATCCACAAAGTTCCAACTGGGAACTTCGGGGTTGCCATGTGGCTGCTTTAAACCCCTTGTCACTCACAAGATTGTGTGGGCTTTCCCAGGATCTGGGAGCAGAAAACGGAGAAGCAGTGAGGTGGGGTTGTGAGAACTTTCAAGACCAGCCAGTAGCATGGATGGAGGCCTGGCCCCCGGGGGGAATCAACAGGTAGGTGTTGAAGGCCTCCAACATAGGAGAGACTTGGTCACAGCTAGAGAATGCTTCTTCTGGGAAGGAGATGGTGCTTTGTGCAACGGAAGCGCAGAAAGACACTGAGAGAGGTCAAGGTTAAAATATGGAACAAACACTGAGAACTCAAGCAGGTCTATGACTTTGGGACATCTTGGCGTAGTCTGAGTAATTATGAAATCATCTGGCCATCTCTCTCTCTGGTATTTGCTTTTCTTGGTGTGGGATGTTGCAGATGCAACAGGGAACAAAGAAGAAAAAAAGAGCACTGACATTTGTAGCCTATTATGGGATGAATCTGGGTAATTGGTATGTGGTATGAGAAGCCCAATATAGAAAAAACAGAGCGTCTATACAGGGGCTGGGATACTAATTTCAGGAGGTGATTTATCTGAAAGTTTGCAGTAAATGAAAGCCCCGGGGGAATGGTGGAGGAAGAGATGATAAAAGGTGGACATCTGTTTTACTTCATATGCTAGGATGTCACCCTGCTTGCTTAGTGAAGAGGGAACTCTCCAGATCTGCATAGTGGTTGGGGGACCAGGGGGGTTGGGAGAAAGGGAAGAAAATGCAGTTAAATATGCCAATATAACAGTTCCAGAACAGTCTCATTTCCCAAGAAAAATGTGACGTTCTGGGACTCTCCGCCCTTGCAAAAATAATAGGTGAAGAGATCTGTTTCTTAGAGAAATATCTCATATGAATCAATTTCTCTAGGAAAGACAGAGATTCAGAGCATAATTTCAAAAGGAGATAGGGCTCCAGTGGGGCCTTTGTGGTGTCCAAAGACTACCTGTGTTTTGGACAATTGTCCAATCGAGGACTGAATTGACTTGGGCCTGGGATCCTTAGCTTAGAACATCATTCTGGATTCATCATAGAATGTCTTTGTCTATAAGAGCATAGATGCCAGCATGCGATCTCTTGTGGTCAGAGACCTACCTCCAACTCATCCAAGGAAGTTAACACCCACAGGTCTGTAAGCCAGAGAGAAATAAACACCGTTGGCATTTTGCTGTTTCCCTGCTGTTATAACCTATCTTTTGTCTATGAAGGCATGGTATGGCATGGATTCTGGAACAGACTGTCTACAGTCTGCTACTTATTAACTGTGTGACCTGTGTAAGTTAATTAGCTTTTCTGGGTCTCAGTCTCCTTCTCTTCACAACTGCCTGTGCTGAAGGGTGTGTGCATGTGTATATGCATATGAGTGTGCATGCGTTTATAGGTTTTGGATTATTTCCAGTTGACTTGGGAAAATTTGTTGTATGTTAAGATTACTAATATATTGTCTTCCAGAAAGACCTCAAATACTTTTTCAGGATTTTCTGTCATTTTGTTATTTATTAATGATATTTTTGACACACAGGCATTTTAATTCTTTGTATGGCCAGGTGAATCCCGTTTTACTTTTCAATTCATACAATTGCTTTGGCTTACAAAGCTTTTCTCATCCCAACAGACACACCTGTACGTAAACTTCATGGTATCATCTTATATTGAAGTTCGTAATCCACTTAAAAGCTGTTTTTATACATGAAGTGAAGTTCTAGGTAGATTTTTTTTTTATCTGATGGTTCAGCTGATTTTCTCAAAATTATTTGTTGAATAATTTATTGTTGCTTTATCAGATGTTAAATTAGTATATAGTGTAGTTTGTTTTTAGCCTCATGATTCTTGTCGATACCACTTTGTTTAACTACAGTAGTATTATATTTTAGTAAGTCTGCTGGATTACTTTATCTTCTCAAAATCTTCTTACCTGTTTTTTTCTCTCATTGATATTGATAAATGGACTTTAGGTCATTTTCTTCTTCAGGAAATTTCTACTAGAACAAAAGAAATACTTTATTAAATCTCTCACATAAAGACACGATCCTTTCTGATATATATTATTATTGTTTTCTTTGTATGGGTCATGCACATTTTGAGAACTGTCAGCCCACCAGTATTTCACCATTGTCCACTGTAAGATCCTGCAAAACTATTTCACTTTTGTGCACGTGTAAGCTCATGTCTGTGAGGGCACACACACAATCACACAGAAGGAGCTCAGCATGTGACATAAACTGCTGCTCTTTTTAAGATTTGGCCTTTGTAAATGACTCCCCTCTAATTACAGAGAACATTCCTCTAGTATCTGTTTGTAGATGATATTTTAATCTCAACATCCTTGACCATTTGCAGTGGCAACAGTGAATCTCAAACTTCCCTAAGGGCTGACTTCAACCTTTTCAGCTAAGGAATAAATGGTCAGGTGTCCATTTTATGAGTGGCAGCCTTTTAACTCAGTAGAAACAATATAATGGACTGAACAATGAACAAGTATTCATTGCTGGGATCTTTGAAGGTACCCGATACCGCTCTCCGCCTGATTTATAAGCCAAATGATAAATAAAACATGAGTCAGCAGGTGGAGCACTTTATTACTGATAGAGACTAGCTTGAAGGTACAGCTCAGCATGAGAGCCCAAATGAACCCCTCAGCCACAGCTTCCCACTGGTTGAGCTACAGAAGGAAGGAGGAAGAAGGTCTGTTATTCGGAGAATTCTGATAGGTTATCTCAACTCCAAAGTAGGAGAATGGCTATCACTCTCAACCCAAGTAACTCTCTTCCCCTTTGGTGGGATGAGAAAAGAGGCACAATCTATCCTTGTGAAAACCGGGAGGGAAAAGAGGCATTCCCTCTCAAAACTCAAGGACAAGGGCAGGGACTTTATTTCTGTGTAATCTCAGCTAGAGAAAGAGGCTTGACTTCTCTTTATTGGTCTCATCACTTATTTTCTCAGAAAATACTTCTGTGCCCACCCTGCCGCAGGCATAGTTCTAGGCAACGGGGGATCAGCCCTGGAGACTGAAGACAAAACAGAAAGTCCCTGCTTTCTTGGAATTTGCTATCTGCAGGAGGAAATGCAGATCACAAACAAAATAAAGATAACTGTTAAGTGGTGAGAAGCCATTAAAAGTAGAACAGGACGATGGGAAGGGATGAGGGATTGGGGGTGGTTCTTGAATCTGGATGAGTCTCTGAGGAGGTTACGTTGAGCTGAGGCTCCAACGATGAGGCGAAAGAATCAGCACGGCGAAGACCTGGAAGGAGAAGGCCGCTGCAAGAGGCGGCATCTCAGTCCCCAAGGCAGGAATAGCCTCAAAGAGTCCCTGAACCTACACCTTGTGTTCTTGTGAACCAGCCACCGTGGCACAGAGGTCTCTGACCGGTCACCATGGCACTCAGAGACCAGGTTGCACTGCAATTTGGCATGGCATTTCCACTATAACAAGCATTGGTGCCTTAAATCTTTACTTGTTTAAAGGACATGTGATTGAAATTATTACTTTTGCTCTTCGTACATTCTTATGAAGAAAAACAAACCCACTTGATCTGGAGGGCTGGGAATGAATCAAAACTGAGACCACAGCCTAACCTTTTAACACCCTTAACAGCTATGATGGTGGTATTGGACAGAGACCTCTCTAGTGGCCAATAGCAGATAATCCTACCACCGTATGGGCTCGGCACTCGGGATACAAAGGCGGAGAAGGCAAACTTGGTCCCTGCCGTAGCCAAGAGTCTTATGGGGATGATAGATGCTAATAATAATTAAACAAGACATTGATTTTTCCTGGTTAGAATTATTCCTAGGTATTTTGTTCTTGTGTCGCTTAGGTGAATGAAATTATTTCCGCCGTTTTATATTTTAATCGGTTTTTACTAGTTGTAATAGTTTGCGAGGGCTACCATAACAAAATGGCACAGACTGTGTGGCTCAAACAACAGCAGTTTATTTTCTCATAATTTCAGAGGCTAGAAGTCCAAGATCAAGGTATCAGCGGGTTTGGTTTCTTGAGACCTCTCTCCTTGACCTCTCTCCTCTCTCCTTGATGATCTTCTTGCTCTGTCCTTACATATTCTTTCCTCGGCACACATGCATGTCAGGTGTCTCTCCTGTTTCCAAATTTCCTCTTTAATAAGGACACCAATCAGATTGGATTAGGACATAACCCTAATGGCTTCAGTTTGACTTAACCACTTCTTCATAGGCCCTATTTCCAAATACTGTCACATTCTGAGGTATTGGGGGTTAGGACTCAAATGAATCTTGGAGTGGGGATACAATTCAGCCCATAACACTTGTAAATAGGAAACCTATTTATTTGTATATATTTAAGGAGTATTCAGCTACTTTACTGAGTCTCTTCCTAATTCTAAAATAATATAATTATTTTTCTTTTGAGTATTCTGGGTATAAAGTCATGCCATCTGAAAAAGTGGGAAAATTCTCTCTTTAATCAAAACTTTGTTTATGTTGGCCAGAGCTTGCAGAACAATGATAAATAATGGTCATGGCGGGGGGGGGGGGGATCTTATTTTAAAACTGATTTTAATATTAGCAGCTCCCCATGAATATTAATTTAACAAATCTTTATTGAACTCCTATTACATTTCATGTATTGCTGTAGGTGCTGAAGATACCAAGATGAATAAAATGGACAAAAATTCTGGCCTGTATGGAGCTTTCATTTCAGTTGGGAGAGATAGACGCTAAACATTAATAAGGAAGACATATAGTACGTTAGAGGGTGCTAAGTGCTGCAGAGTTGGAAAAGCAGAGAATGGAAAAAAAGAAGTGCTGAGGTAGGTTGAAACTGCAGTGAGTGACGAGGGAAGGCTATGGTGACACTGAGTACAAGTGGATAATCGAGGAGTAAGTGGCAGAGGCGGGGGGAACAGCAAGTGAAAAGGCCCTAGGGTGGAAACATGCCCGATATGTTTGAGGAAAAGGCAAAGAACCCAATGTTGCAGTTGTGACGGGAGATGATGTCAGAGAGAAAACAAAGGGCGTGTAAGGTCTTGCAGGCCATTGACTTTTCTTCTACGTGAAATGATGAGCCCTGGAAAAAATTTGGAGCAGAGACCTGACAGGATCCATTGTATCTTGACAGAATCACTCTGTGTTGAGAACCAGTTATAAAGAAGGAAGGAATCAGGCAGAGTAGTTGGACTGTTGCAATCACACCAAGAAGACATGGTAACGTGGAATAGGACGACAGAGGTGGTGGGAAATAAACGGATTCTGAGTATGTGTTAAAGACAGGGCCACATTGTGTGTGGGGGGTAAGATAGAGAAAAGAATCGGCGACTTCATGGTTTTCGGTTCGAAAACCTGAATAAGCAGAATTGCCATTATGAATATGGCACTGAGGGAGGAAAAATTTATGGGAGGATGTGAGGGATACTGAGCTTGAGATGATCTAACAGGCGTCCAAATAGAGATGCTGAACAGACAATTCGATTTGAATCTGGAGTTCAGGGGAAAGTGTCGCCCTAAAGATATCAATATGGATGTTGTTAACATGTGGCAAACCAGGGCAATAGATAATCACACAAAAGGAATGAGTATAAGCAGAGTAGATGAAAGGTCCAAAGACTGAGTGCTGGTGCACTCCAACATTTAAAGCTTGGGGGAAAGATGAAGAGCCAGTAGCCGAGAAGAAGCAATGCTTGTAATAGGAGGAAAACCATGGAGTGTAACAAACTAGAAGACAAATAAAGTGTCTCAAGAAGATAGAATAATCAACGATATAGAGTGCAACGGACAGGTCCTATGAGAATGGGTTCTGCAAAAGAATTTAGCAAAAGGCAAGTCATTAGTGACTTTGACCAGAGTCATTTTATTAGGGTGGGATAGGTGAAAGCGAAAGACTGGAACAGGCTTAAGAGAGAAGAGGAGGGAAATTAGAGAAAGCTAGTATGAATAATTCTTTCAAAAAGTTTAGCTAAAGAAATAGCAAAGTAGCTGAAAGGGGAAATGGAGTCCAGAGAGGGTATCCTAAAATCCTTCATAAAAATCAACTCCACTAAGGTATAATTGTATGTAATAAAATGTACCCATTTTGAATGTTCATTTTGATGAGTTTTGACAAACTCATATGCCCATGAAACCACACCATAACTGGGATAGACAACATTTATGTCATCCCCTAAAGTTCCCCTGTGCCCCTTTCCAGTTAATCCCTCTACTGCCGACCCAGGCAACCACTAATTTGCTTTCTGTCACTATAGATTATAGTTGCCTTCTATAGAGTTTCATTTAAATGGAATCATACAGTATATGTTTTTTATGTCTGGATTTTTTTCAGTCAATAATAATCTTTTTTAGATTCATCCATGTTGTTGAGCTTGTCATAGTTCACTCTTTTTATTTCTAAGTGGTATTCTTTTGTTTTTCTATACCACAATTTGTCCATTCACTTGATGATGGATATTTATATTTGTTCCAGTTTTGGGCTATTATGAACGGAGATGCTACGAATATTTGTGTGTAAGTCTTTGTGTGGACCTATGTTTTCATTTCTACTGTATAAATACTTTAGAAATGGAGTTTCTGGGTGAAATGGAGTCTGTACAACTTTATAAGAAACAGTGCATTTGTTTTCTGAAGTGACTGTACAATTTTCCTACCAGCAGTATATAAGATTTACAGTTGTTGCAAATTCTGACAACATTTGGTATAACCAGTCTTTTGAATTTTGACTAGTCTAGTGGGTATGTAGTGGGTATCTCATGATTTTCAATTTCTTCATAAGGCTGTTTTGGCAATTTGGAATTTGCAAGGAATTTGTCCACTTCACCAGAACTGTCCAATTTATTGTTCTAATGTTCGTCGTGGTATTTGCTTACTTCCCTTTTAACGTCTGTATGGTCTGTAGTAGCACCTTGAGTTTCATTTGCGATATTGGTATTTTGTAACTTCAATCGTTTTTGTTGTTACTGATGATGACTACTTTAACTAGAATCTTATCAAATTTGCTGTTTTCAAAGAACCAACTTTTTTTTTAAATTGAGATTTATTAATTGGAATATTATATTGGTTTTGGGTGTACAACATGGTTCATTATTTGCATGTGTTGGTAAATGATCACCATAGTAAGTCTAGTTAACATTCATTACTATACACAGTTATAATTTTTTTTCTTCCAATGAGAAACCTTAAGATTTACTCTTGGCAACTTTCAGATATAGGATTCCGAGTTATTAAGCATAGTAACCATGCTGCATATTACATTTCCGTGACTTATTTATTTATTTATTAAAAAAAATTTTTTTTTTAACGTTTATTTATTTTTGAGACAGAGAGAGACAGAGCACGAACGGGGGAGGGGCAGAGAGAGAGGGAGACACAGAATCGGAAGCAGGCTCCAGGCTCTGAGCCATCAGCCCAGAGCCCGACGCGGGGCTCGAACTCATGGACTCACAGACCGTGAGATCGTGACCTGAGCTGAAGTCGGCCGCTTAACCGACTAAGCCACCCAGGCACCCCTGTGACTTATTTATTTTATACTTGGAAGTTTATACTTTTTGGTCACCTTCAACCATTTTACCCACTTCCCATCCCTTGCCTCTGGCAACCGCCAATCTGTCCTCTGTATCTATGAGTCTGATTTTGTTTTGTTTTTCAGATTTCACATATAAGTGAGAGCATATGGTATTTGTCTTTCTCTGACTTATTTTACTTAGTATACTGCTCTCAAGGTCCATCCATGTTGCTGAAAATGGCAAATTCCCTTTGGATGAATAATATTAACATATCTCAAATTTTATGTATCTCAAATATATGTCCTGTGTGTGTGTGTGTGTGTGTGTGTGTGTGTATACACACCACATTTTCTTTATCCATTCATTCAGTGACGAACAATTAGGTTTTTTCCATGTCTTGGTTATTGTAAATAATTCTGCAGTGAACATAGGGTGCACATATCTTTTCAAGTTAGTGTTTTCATTTTCTTTGGACAACTACACAGAAGTATATGGTAGTTCTCTTTTTAATTTTTTAAAAGAAACTTCATGCCGTTTTTCATAGTTGTTGCTCAAATTTACATTCTCACCAACAATGCACAAGGGTTCCATTTTCTCATTATTTCTTATAATTTTTGATAATAGCCATTCTAACAAGTGTGAGGTTGTATCTCACTATGGTTTTGATTTGCACTTCCTTCTTGATTAGTGATGTTAAGCACATTTTCATGTACCTTTTGGCTATCTGTGCATCTTCTTTGGAAAAATGTCTATTCAGATCCTCTGCCCATTTATAATTTGATTGTTTATTTTTGCTATGGAGTTGTATGTTCTTTATATATTTGAGCTATTAGTCCTTTATTAGATATATAATTTGCCAACATTTTCTCTCATTCTGTAGTTTGTCTTTTCTTTTTGTTGATAGTTACCTTTGTTGTACAGAAGCCTTAAAAAGTTTTTAATGTTTATTTTTGAGAGAGAGCGAGAGAGAGAGCATGCATGCAAGTGGCGGAGGGGAAAGAGAGGGAGACAGAGGTTCTGAGGCTGGCTCCATGCTGACAGCAGAGAGCCAAATGTGGGGCTCAAACTCACAAACTATGAGATCATGACCTGAGCCTAAGTCGGATACTTAACCAATAGAGCCACCCAGGTGCCCCCAGAAGCCTTTTAGTTTGGTGTAGTCCCACTTGTTTATTTTTGCTTTTGTTATCTTTGATTTTTTTTTAATTTTAAATGCTTATTTATTTTTGAGAGAGAGAGAGAGAAAGTCAGGGAGGGGCAGAGAGAGAGGGAGACACAGAATCCAAGCAGGCCCTAGGCTCTGAGCTGTCAGCACAGAGCCTGATGCGGGGCTGGAACCCACGAACGGTGGGATCATGACCTAAGTCAGATGCTTAACCGACTGAGCCACCCAGGCACTGTTCCATGTGTCTTTAAAAAACAAATGTGTATAGGGGCGCTTGGATGGCTCAGTCGGCTGAGCGTCCGACTTTGGCTCAGGTGACGATCCCACCGTTCGTGGGTTCGAACCCCCGTGTCCCGGTCTGTGCTGACAGCTCATAGCCTGGAGCTTATTTGCGATTCTGTGTCTCCCCCTCTCTCTGCCCCTCCCCCACGCGCGCGAAATAAACATTAAAAAAAATTTTTTAAAAACAAATGTGTATTCTTCTGTGATTGGGAAAAGTCTTCCAAAAATGTCAATCATGTCAAATTTTTAGTGTTGCTCAAGTCCTCCATGTGCTTACCAATTTTTAGTCTTGTTTTTCTATCTATTACTAAGAGAGCAGTGTTGAAATTTGTAACTATAGTCATCATTTTGTCCATTTTTCCTTTCAGTTCTGTTAGTTTTTGACTCATATATATTGAAATTCTTTTATTGGGTGCACATACATTTGGGACTGTAATGACTTCATGGTGAATCAACTCTTTTGTCATTTTGTTGTTGTTATTGTTGTCATTTGTTATTACTTGACTTTTGCCTAAAGAATATCCTTTTACATTTTTTTTTTTGTAATGTATGTCTACTGTTCATGAATTTTCTGAACTTTTTTGGTCTCAAAAGTTCTTACTTCGCCCTCATTTTGAAAGCTGTTTTTAATTGCACATTGCATTATGGGACTTAAGGATTTTTAAAATCATTTTAAAAATATAATTCCATTGTCTTCTGGCTTGCATACGTTCTTGTGAGAATTTGTGTATTTGTTCCTCTGTGTATAAGGTCTTGTTTCTTTGGCTGCATTTAAGATATTCTCTTTATCAGTGATTTTTAACAATTTTATTATTATATGACTCTGTGTTTGTGGGAGTGTGTGTGTGTGTGTGTGTGTGTGTGTGTGTGTTTATTATGCTTGGGATTTATTGTGTTTCTTCAGTCAGTAGGTTTAAAGCTTTAGTCAAATTTTGAAAAAATCAGCCATTATTACTCTCCTTTTTTTCTAAGACTGTAATTACATAAATATTAGACTTCTTGGTATCACCCTAGAGAACACTACGGTAATTTTATTTTCAGCCTCATATCTCTTAGTGTTTTGTATTGTATAAATTCTATTATTATGCTTTCAAGTTTACTTACCTTTTCTTTTGCAGTGTCTAATCTGGTGTTCAACTCATTCAGTAAACCTTTCATTTCAAATATCATATATATTTTTTATCGCCAACCATTTCCTTAGGTTCATTTAAATAGCTTCCTTTTCTCTCCTTATTCTGTTCATGTTTTCCTGTAAATATTTGCACATAATCATAATAGTTGCTTTAGGATTCTTATCTACTAGTTCCATCGTCTTTGTTATCTCTGGGTTGATATCAATTCACAGATTTCTCTCCTGATTATCTGTCACATTTCCTACCTCTTGGCATGTTTACTCATTTTTTATTGAATGTTGAACATTGTGGTACATATTGAGTGGATTTTGTTGTCCTCCTCTAGAGAGTGTTGAGCTTTGTTTTAGCAAGCACTTAAAGCTGCTGCAGATCAATGTGCTTCTGTTGAAATCTGTTTTTAAACTTTGCTTAAGCAGATAACGAGTAAACTGTAAAATTGTGTTCTATTATTTTTAAGTTAATTTTGATTTTCCAGCCCTCTTATTTTCTCTGTTCTCTTTCTTCAACTGTTATTAGAAAAATGTTGAAACTTTAAATCTTCTCTTCATGCTCTAAACCTTTATTTCATACTTTCCATGACATTTTTGTTTACATTAAGTTCTGGGAGATTTCCTTAGCTTAATGTGAGGTTACTAATTTGCTGTTCATCATTACTTATTTTGCTATTCAGCTAATCTTTTGAGTTTGCTTCAAAGATTGTACATTTTTCATTTTAAGATCTCTAACTAGTTATTTTACATAATAGCTTTTTCTTATACCATAGGTATGATATCTTCTCTTATTCTTTTGAGAATATTATTACCCTTTTGTAAAAATTTTTTACTTATTCTATTAACTGTGTATCCTCAAATGTTAGCTCTTTTTTTGTTGGGTTTGGTACTTTTCTCCAGGTGTTGGTTGATTCTGGGCTTATACTTCTTTCAAATTGCCTTATTATTTTTATACAGATGCTGTTATATATTGTAGTTACTTTGAGTTATTGTAGGGGAGAGGTAAATTGTTCAGCTGGGCAGTACGTGATGGTAGCTCATCTTCTGGGTGAGTAGGGTTATATCTTACTCCAAAATATAGCTAAACTTCTGTGGAACTTCCCTATCTTTTGGACCTACGCATTCATACTTCTTAGGAGCAAAAGTCAGCCACTTATATTGTCCCAAATTAGGGATGAATGAGTAGAGAAAACCACTGTCCTGAATGCTTCAGGTGTAGTAATCAGCTAACTCACTCTCTAAACTCTACCTTTCATACATATCACTTCTGTGTTTGGAGTGTCCTATATACACTTTCAACTTAGGCAAAGTGTTCTCATGTATCATTACATAGTGGTGTTTACTTCATTAATGTTTTGTTTCTATCTATCTATCTATCTATCTATCTATCTATCTATCTATCTATTTGTAAAGGGCTTCTGAACAAGTTTATTCTACCGACCAAATTTTCTTGTGTTCTAGAGTGGTTAAGATTTTTCTTAATTTTTTTTCTATCATTTCATGATAAATACTTGAATCTCTCCTGTGGTGTATCTTCTTCATATTTATTTGGTTAATTTTCTGTTTTCTTAGTAAATTTTGCCATAATTTAATATCCCATGTTGTTGATTTCAAATAACCAACTTCTGTAGTTGTTAATTTATTTTCTGCTTTTGATTTTACTGATTTATTTGTTTGCTTAATTTTTTAATTTTCACTCTATTTCATTTAATAAAAATTGAAATGATTACTTTGCCTTATATTTCTGTTTTGGCTGTATCTCACAAGTTTAGTTTATAAACTTATTTCTTAAATTATCTTCTGAATTATTTGTTATGATAGTTTGACTCTTAAGTCAAAGAGAAAATGGGAAGGCTTTGTAATTTCTAATTACTAAGGTTTTAAAAAGCTTTTGTTTTTCTTTCTGGAAGTCTCAGCAAATATCTTGTCATATATCATTAATTCAGATTATGTTTGTGCTCATCTGTGTATCAAGTTATGTACTCATATTTGTGCTAATTATTATGGTCAGGGTGGTGATAAATGAGGCAATCTGGCCTTAAATAAAACAGGTGACTAATAATGGGGGACAAGTGGTTCTCCAAAGACTATAGACTAGAGTGTTGCTTGAATGGGGAAAAAGAGGAATGGATTTTAGATGGCAACCACAAATACCCACTAGAGTAGACATCCATTTTCCTTCCTTATTTTATTATGAACATCATAATGAAAAGTTAATGGCTGCTGCATTATCTTTGCAAACCCTACTAATGACATAGAAATCAAGAACAAAATCACAATCTTGTATTTGCCTTTTAACTCAGTTTTAAAACTCAGTTTTTCCTTGTACTGTCCATTTGAAATAGTTAAGATTTATATCACTGTTCTTATGCTTCAAAATTGGTAACTGAGGCTTATAAAAATAGAATAACTTCTCTGTTGTTCTGCACTTAGTTTCCTTGGACTAGACAAGGCAGCACACTTTCCAGCTGCAAATTCAACCAAACACCATATGTCTTCTTTACCTATACTCCAACAAGTTTTTCTCATTTTAAAATTGCCATATAATTTTTGGTGCCAATTACCCTATTTTGAATTGCTACTAAAAAACCCTATCATTTTCACTTATGATTACTTTTTTCTTAGGGGTAAATTACATATAGTCTTAACCTCATAATTCTGGTTAGGCTGATGTCAGTAAATAATATGATGTCCTTTTTAATACCATATTTGAAAATTCTCTTGCATTGTTTATAGATTTCATTTTGTGTTTTTCTCTATTTTTAGGTTAAGTGATTTAAAATTTTATTATCTTTTTAACCAGGTTATAAAGATTGTATTCATGTTTACTAAAACAGTGCTTTCTGTAATCTCACAATCTGGTAACAGTATTCATTCTTTAAAATTATGACTCCCTAGAGGTCCACTATGAAGTGGGGGCAAGGTTTTTTTTTTAGTTGAAACTTTCAAGCAAGTTACATGCTTGATTTGTTTTACTTTGATGTTACAGTGATAAGGAAATTTTTCATTAGGGAATAGATGCTTTAACTCTGTTCTTCAGGCCTTAATTTCATTTCCTGAGGTTGGATACATTGTTATATATAGTAGTTGGAATTTATACTGTGGAGTAGCTTGAGAAACTGTGTTTTGTAGTTGGCATAAAAGTACAAACCATTCATACAAACAAAAATTCATGGTTTGATGCTCATGTTTTAGTCTAACACCATGACCATAATTATTTAGCTTTCTATTTAAAGGGTCCTTAGCCTAATGAAAACAAATCTTGGAAATAGTTCCTTTTTTATTATACAAGTCCTGATATTTTTCTTCTCAGAAATATCAGAGTGTATTTCATTTTATCTGGCTCATAAAATCGATGTTTGGAATGTCACAAACTTATAAAAACTGTAATGTAGAGTTGTTTCATACTCTATATTTTTATTTTATTAGAAGAGATGTATATTTCTTCAGCTTTATATGTATGAAAAGAGCAACATGGTATAGTAGAAAGATCACTGGCTTTGGGTTTAGAAGATTCTAGCTCTCGCGTGGGCTCTAGCATGATGTAGCTGTGAAATATTTGGTTGGACACTTGATTCTCTGAGCTTGTGTTCCCATGTATTTATGGGAATAATAATATCTGCCTGACCTTAAAGAGTAATTGAGAGAATCCTATGAGACAGTATACAAGCAAGATGCTTTGGGAACTGCCAAAAGCAATGCCAAGTGGTGACTGTGTTAGCTTTGTGTGTACATCTGTGCTTCAGGCCCAAGTGTAAGCAAAGCTCCACCAGGCCGTTTAAGAAGGGAGAAGGGAAAGAATTCATGAAAGATAGGCCCCTTTCCTTAAAGAAATTCTTTTCATCTGATGTCTAATTTGGGTAGGCTGAGACATGCCCTATTTTTATCCTGTGGAGAATAGCATCATCGTGGCTACCTCATGTTCATTTTCTGGATTTTCACTTTTGCTTCCATAGAGTGTGATATTTTAGATTCCCAAATGCTTACTCATGATTCTGACTTTCTTTCAAATAGTAGTGCATCTTCTTTATATTTTAATTGTAATTGCTACAAATACAACACAATTTCTTATGCTGATTTTTTAAGCATTTAAAATATCTTTCCTTCTCTGATTTTATTTTTGTACATGTGATTAATTCCAATAAGTATATCAATTATTTCGGTCAAATGTCATCATTCAGAAGATTCATTCAGATTAATTATCTTAATAACTTTGTTGTGGAGATGGGTTATGTGGCACTTAGGGACAGGTAAGCAGTGGGTACTGATAATACTAAGTCAAATAAGGTAGTCTTCAGGCAACTTTATATTCAAATCAGGAAAATGGAGGCTCCCACAGCTCGAATAGAATGTGATAAGAGCTAACTGGAATGGTATAAAGAATAGAGTGCTCTAGCTTGGATTGGACATCAATGTATTTTTTTTTTTAATTTGGTAACCAAAAGAAGGATGAACACACCTAACATTTTAACACATCAATAATTCTTCTATTTATCTAGAGAAGAGTTTATAAATTGGAGGCTGTAGGCAGGATTTGGCTTGCATACATTTTTGTTTTGGCTCACAGAATATTTTAAAACTTTGAGCCAACATGTAAACATTGTATTTTATACAAACATCCAAATTTCCCAGTTTGTTTTGAAAAAAATTATAGATTTGCCAACATCAGTTCTGCTTTTGTACATGACAGTCATTTGGAGATGAACGGAACCTACCTGCCCTAAAGGCCAAATGCTTTCAAGTTGACTGTTGGCGATGCTACTTCACACGCCCTTCTGCTTGTCATTTCTTTTTTCTTTTTAAAGCTTATGTATTTTTGGGGGGCAGGGGCAGAGAGAGGGAAAGAGAGTTTCAAGCAGGCTCTGCACTCCGTGTAGACCCTGACATGGGGCTCAAACTCAGGAACTGTGAGATCATGACCTGAGCCAAAGTCGAGTCAAAGATGCTTAACTGACTGAGCCGTTCAAGTTGTCATTTCTGAAACCCCAGGTTGGTTCTTACCTCAGAACCTGTGCATCTACTGAACTGTAGTCTGGAAACCTTTTTTTTTTTTTTTAATCATTTTAATTCCAGTGTAGTTAACATAGAGTATTATAATAATTTCAGGTGTATAATATAGTGATTCCGCAGTTCTATATAATACTCAATACTCATCAAGATAAGTGTGCTCTTAAATTGCTTTATCTGTTTCACTCGTTCCCCACCCTCCCCAGCCTTCTTCCCTCAGTAACAACCTGTGTGTTCTCTATAGTTAAGAGTCTGTTTCTTGATTTGTCTTTCTCTTTTTTCCCTTTTCTTCATTTGCTTTGTTTCTTAAATTCCACATGAGTGAAATCATATTGTATTTGTCTTTCTTAGTGGATTATTTCACTTAGCATTATACTCTCTAGCTCCATCCACGTTGTTGCAAATGGCAAGATTTGATTATTTTCTATGGCTGAATAATATTCCATTATATATATATATATATATATATATATATATACACATATACATATATATATATATATATATACACACATATACATACATATATATATATATATATATACACCCAAACTTCTTCATCTATTGATGGACACTTGGGCTGCTTCCATAGTTTGTTTATTGTAAATAATGCTGCAGTAGGGGCACCTTGGTGGCTCAGTTGGTTAAGCATCCAACTCTTGATTTTGGCTCAGGTCATGATCTTGCAGTCATGAGATCAAGCCCCATATTGAGCTCCATGCTGAGCAAGGAGCCTATTTGGGATTCTCTCTCTCTCTCTCTCTCTCTCTCTCTCTCTGCCTTGCCCCTCTCTCTCAATAAATATATAAATAAATAAACAGTAAAAAAAAATAATGCTGCAATAAACAAAGGGATGCATGTGTCCATTTAAATTAGTGTCTTCATATTCTTTGGGTAAACACCCAGTAGTGTAATTCCTGGATCTTAGGGTAGTTCTATTTTTAATTTTTTGAGGAGCCTACATACTGTTTTCCACAGTAGTTGCACCAGTTTGCATTCCAACCAACAGTGCACAAGGGTTCCTTTTCCTCCACATCCTCACCAACACTTGCTTCTTGAATTTTTAATTTTAGCCATTCTGACAGGTGTGAGGTGGTATTTCACTGGGGTTTTGATTGCATTTCTCTGATAATGAGTGATGTTGATCATCTTTTCATGTGTCTTTTGGCATTCTGTATTTCTTCTTTGAGTAAATATCTGTTTGTATATTCCACCTATTTTTTTAAGTTTATTTATCTTGAGAGAGACAGAGAGTGTGTGAGTGGGGGAGGGGCAGAGGCAGAGAGGGAGAATCTCAAGCACTGACAATGCAGAGCCTAACGCAGGGCTCGAATTCACAAAACTGTGAGGTCATGACCTGAGCCAAAATCAAGAGTCAGATGCTTAACCAACTGAGCCACCAGGTACCCCTTCCGCCATTTTTTAAATTGGGTTCTTTGGAGATTTTTTGGTGTTCTGGTATATAAGTTATTTATATTTTGGATACTAACCATTTATCAGATATGTCATTTGTGAGTGTCTTCTCCCATTCAGAAGGTTGCCTTTTGGTTTTGTTGGTTATCTGCTGTGTAGAAACTTTGATTTTGATGTAGACCCCTAAGTTTATTTTTGCTTCTGTTTCCCTTGCCTCGGGAGACATATCTAGAAGGATGTTGCCACAACCAATGTCAGAGAAATTACTGCTATATTTTCTTCTAGGACTTTTATGGTTTCAGGTCTCAAATTTAGGTCATCAATACATTTTGAATTTATTTTTGTGTAAGGAAGTTGTCCAATTTCATTCTTTTGCATGTAGCTATCCAGTTTCCCTGGTATCATTTGTTCAAGACGGTGTCTTTTTCCCATTGCATATTCTTTCCTCCTTTGTCAAAGATTAATTGACCATATAATTGTGGGTATATTTCTGGTTTTCTATCCTGTTATTGGTCTATGTGTCTATTTTTGTGCCAGTATCATACTGTTTCGATTCCTACATTTTTGTAATATAACCTGATGTCCGGAATTGTGATATGCCCAGTTTTGTTTTTCCTTTTTGAGTTTGTTTTGGCTATTTTGGGTCTTTTGTGGTTCTCTACAAATTTCAGTATTGTTTGTTCTAGTTCTGGGAAAAATGTTGTTGGTATTTTGATAGGGATTGCATTAAATATGTAGATTATTTTGGGTATTAGAGACATTTTAACAATATTTATTCTTCCAGTCATGACCATGGAATATCTTTCCAGTTCTTTGTGTCATCTTCAATTTCTTTCATCAATGTTTTATAGTTTTCAGAGCACAGGTCTTTCACCTCTTTGGTTAAGTTTATTCCTAGGTATCTAATAATTTTTGGTGCAATTGTAAATGGGATTTTTTTTCTTAATTTCTCTTTCTGTTGCTTCAATATCAGTATATAGAAATGCAACAGATTTCTGTATGCAGTAAAACTTTGGTTTGCGAGCATAATTCGTTCTGGAAACATGTTTATAATCCAAAGCACTTGTATATCAAAGTGAATTTCCCCATAATAAATAATGGAAACTCAGACGACTTATTCCACAACCCAAAAATATTCATATAAAAATGATTATAATACTGTAGTATAATGCAAAATAAAAAATCAAATACAAATTACAAAGAAAAATAAATAAATTAACTTGCACTTCCCTCTGAAAGCCTTCGTGGCTGGTGTGAGGGAGACAAGAGACAGGAGGATTACTGTGTAGGACAACTTTCTCTATCACTAACACAATCACTGCTATCTATTGGAGCAATGGAATATTTCTTTTTGTGCACCTTTCACAAGGAATCTATCCAATGTCACTTGCTTTTGGCTACTTTTGAGAATTTTGTGGAAATATGACATTTCATTGATGATCACACACAGTCCCACAGTGAAAGAGAGAGAGAAGAACCTTTGGCTCAGCTGTGATTCTGTGACGTTTGGCATCACCTACTACTTGTATTGCAAGGCATTGCTCGTTCATCAAGTTAAGATTTATTAGAAATGTTTGCTTTTCTTGCAGAACACTCGCAAAACAAGTTACTCACAGTCCAAGATTTTACTGTGTTGATTTGTATCCTGTGACCTTTCTGAATTCATTTTTCAGTTCTAGAGTGTTTTGGTGAAATCTTTAGGGTTTTCTCTATATAATATGTCATCTACAAATAGTGAAAGTTTTACTTTTTCCTTACCAACTTGGATACTGTTTATTTCTCTTCGTTTTCTTATTGCTGTGGCTAGACCTTCCAGTACTATGTTGAAAAAAAAGTGGTGAGAGTGGACACCTTTGTCTTATTCCTGACTTTAGGGGAAAAGCTCTCAGTTCTTCACCATTGAGTACAATGTTAGCTGTGGCTTTTTATATAAGGTTTTTATTGTGTTAAGGTATGTTCCCTCTAACCCTACTTTATTGAGGGTTTTTATCATGAATGGATGTTGTACTTTGTCAAATGCTTTTTCTGTATCTATTGAAATGATCATATAGTTTTTACCCTTCCTCTTATTGATGTGATGTATCACGTTGATTTGTGAATATTGTATCACCCATGCATCCTGGGAATAAATGATACTTGATCGTGGTGAACGATTTTTATAATGTATTGTTGGATTTGGTTTGCTAATACTTTGTTGAGGATTTTTGCATCCATGCCCATCAGAGATATTGGCTTGTGATTCTTTTTTGGTGGTATCTTTATCTGGTTTTGGCATCAGGGTAATGTTGGCCTCATAGAATGAATTTGGAAGTTTTCCTTCCTTTTCTATTTCTTTGGAATATTTGAAAAGAATAGGTATTAACTCTTCTATACATATTTGGTAGAATTCACCTATGAAGCTGTCTGGTCCTGAACTTTTGTTCGTTGGGAGTTGATTACTGACTAAATTTAATTGCTAGTAATGATCTATTGAAATTTTCTATTTCTTCCTGCATCAGTTTTGGTGGGTTATATGTTCTAAGAATGTATCCATTCCTGCTAAGTTGTCCAGTTTGTTGGCATATAATTTTTCATAACATCCTCTGACAATTGTTTATATTTCTGGGGTGTTGGGTTTTTTTCTTCTTCCATTTGTTATTTTGTTTATTTAAGTCCTATCTTTCTCTTTTCCTCTCTCTCTGTCTTTCTCTCTCTCTCTCTCTCTGTCTCTCTCTGTTTTTTTTTTTTTTTTTTTGATGAGTCTGGCTAGAGGTTTATCAGTTTTATGGATTTTTTAAAAATTTTTTATTATTTATTTATTTTGAGAGAGAGAAAGCATGAGCAGGGGAGGGGCAGAGAGAGAGAGAGACAGAGAGAGAGACAGAGAGAGAGACAGAGAGACAGAGAGGATCCCAAGCAGGCTCTGTGCTGTCAGCACAGAGCCCAATGGCAGGCTCAAACTCACAAACCACAAGATCATGACCTGAGGCAAAATCAAGAGTCAGATGCTTAACTGACTGAGCCACCAGGTATGCTTTGTTGATTTTTTCAAAGAAACAGCTCCTAGTTTCATTGGTCTGTTCTATTTTTTTTTTTTTAGGTTATATATCATCTATTTCTGCCCTAATCTTTAGTATTTGCTTCCTTCTGCTGCTTTGTGATTTTCTTTGTTTTCCTTTTTCTAGCTCCTTTAGATATAAGGTTAGATTGTTTGCAAGATTTTTCTTGCTTTTTGATGTAGACTTGTATTAGATTGTTTATTTGCAAGATTTTTCTTGCTTTTTGATGTAGACTTGTATTACAATAAACTTTCTTAGAACCACTTTTGCTGCATCCCAAAGATTTTGGACGACTATGTTTTCATTTGCATTTGTTTCCTTGTAATATTGTATTTCTTCTTTGATTTCTTGGTTGACCCACTCATTGTTTAGTAGCATGTTACTTAACCTGAATGTATTTGTGCTCTTTCCAGACTTTTTCTCGTGTTTTATTTCTAGCTTCATAGCGTGGTGGTCAGAAAAGTTGCATGGTATGACTTAGATCTTTTTGAAATTGTTGATACTTGTTTTGTGGACTAATATGGGATCTATTCTAGAGAAGATTCCATGTATGCTTGAAAAGAATGTGTATTCTGCTGTTTTAGGGTGGAATGTCCTGAATATATTTGTTAAATCCATCTGGTCCAGTGTGTCATTCAAATCCACTGTTTCCTTGTTGATTTTCCGTTTGGATGATTTGTCCATTGATGTACACGGGGTGTTAAAGTCCCCTACTGTTGTTGCATTATGATCAATTAGTTCATTTATGTTTGCTATGAACCCATGTTGGGTTCATAAATATTTACATGTGTTACATCTTCTTGTTGGATCGTTCCCTTTATGATTATGTAGTGTCCTTCTATGTGTATTGTTACAGACTTTGTTGTAAAGTCTGTTTTGTCCAATGTAAGTATTGCTACTCTGACTTTCTTTTGACATCCTTTTGCACAATACACGTTTATTCATCTCCTCACTTTCAATCTGCATGTATCTTTAGGTCTGAAATGAGTCTCTTCCAGGCTGCATATAGATGGGTCTTGTTTTTTTTATCCATTTCATCACCATGTGTCTTGATTGGAGCATTTAGTCCATTTACATTCAAAATAATTATTGATAGATATGTATTTATTGCCATTTGTTATGTGTTTTGTGGTTGTTTTTGTAGTTTTTCTCTGATCCTTTCTTCTCTTGCTCTCTTTCATGGTCTGCTGGCTTTCTTTGGTGATACACTTGGATTGCTTTCTCTTTATTGTTTGCAAGTCTGTGACTGGTTTTTGAGTTTTGATTTAGGATTGTATATAACATCTTCAGCATATAGCAGTTTATATGAAGTGGCTGGTTGCTTAAGATTGAACCCATTCTTACTCCTCTCTCCCCTACGTTTTAGGTATATATTGTCATATTTTTACATCCTTTTAGTTTGTGAATCCCTTGACTGATTTTTGCAGATACATTTACTTTTACTCCTCTTGTGTTTCCTATATTTTATACTCTCACTTTCCTTTCTACTCATAGAGTGCCCTTTAATATTTCTCGTAGGGTTGGTTCAGTGGTCACGACCTTTGGCTTTGTTTGTCTAAGAAAGTCTTTATCTCTTCTTCTCTGTGTGATTGCCTTATTGGATAGAGTATTCTTGGCTGCAAATTTTTCCCTTTCAGCACTTTGATTATATCATGCCACTCTCTTCTGGCCTGCAAAGTTTCTGCTGAAAACTCCACTGATAGCTTTATGGGGTTTCCCTTTTATATAACTGTCTTCTTTTCTCTTGCTACTTTTAAAATTCCTTATCACTACTTTTTGCCATTTTGATTACTATGTGTGGGCTTCCTTGGGTTGTTATTTTGTTGAGGGGATATCTGTGCCTCCTGGATCTGCATATCTGTTTCCTTCCCCAGATTTGGGAAGTTTTCAGCTATTATTTCTTCAAATAAATTTTCTTCCCCCTTTCCTCTCCTTCTTTTGGCATCCTTATAATGCAGATGTTATTATGCTTGATGGAGTCACTGAGTTCTAAGTTACACCCATTTTGCAGAATTTTATTTTCTCTCATGGGCTCAGGGGGATTAATTTCCATTACCCTGTCTTTCAGGTTCCTAATTTGCTTCTCTACTTCATCTAGCCTCTATTTATTCCAACTAGAGAATTTTTAAATTTTATTTTTTGTGTTCTTCATCTCTGATTGGTTCTTTTTATCTCTTTGTTAAGAGTCTCACTAATGTCCTCCTCTCTTTTCTCAAGTCCAGTTACAGTATCTTTGTGATCACTACTTTTAATTCTCTAACAGGCATATAATTTATATCAGTGTTACTTTCGTCTGTTGCCGTGATTTTGTCCTCTTCTTTCAGTTGGGATATATCCCTCTCTTCATTTTGTCAAACTCTCTGTGTCTGTTTTGTGTGTTGGGAAAGTCAGCTACATCTCCTGCTCTTGAAAGTAATGACCTTCTGAAGAAGAGGTCCTGCGGTGCCCTGCAGGGCAGTGTCCTCCGTTCCCCAGAACCCGGTGTCTCAGGGGGTGTCTTCTATGTGTGTTGCATGCGCCCTACTGTTTTCGCTTCGCTGCTTTTTCCTTCCATCCAGTCATCCTGTTTCCCTGTTGTGGGCAGTATTTGGCGGGGTGCGGCATGCAGGTTAAGAAGGTGTGTGCGTACCAGCCTGTTTGTGAAATGAGACTACAGTTGCAGGTGCAGGGACTGGGGCTGCGTGGGTGGAGCATGAAATTTTAACAAGGTGCTCCCTGGGCTTCCACAGGCCTGCTGCCACTGCCACCACCGCTATGACCGAGGTCCCACAAGGTGCGCTAGTCAGGAGATGCGGCGTTGGAAGGTTTGTGCTGGTCTTCTGGGGGAGGAGACTCACAGAGCGGGGACTTAGGCAAGTTTGACTGGGGAGAGTGGATGGGCCAAAGCATGGAAGGTGGGGTCTGGGGGAGTTGGTCAAGCAAGTTAGGTGGTGAATGTAGGTGCCATGCTGGTTCCTGCAGGTGGCCATGTGTTTATACTGAGGGGTGGGAGGGGGAAATGATACCTACCAGCTCCTTTGTTCCTGGAAGGGTCTTCCTGTGATCTCTTTTCCCTCCTAGACATGCTCTGAGATGAGTAAATAGCTCTCCCTCTATATGTCCCAGAAGTTTTTCAAACTACAGCTTCTACGGTGTATCTCTATGGGCTGTTTGTCGTGCTGTCTCTTTAAGGGCAGAACTCAGTTTCCTTCACCCTTGGGGCTCCCCAGAACTAAGTAGCTGATTTTTAAAATTCCAGGCGTTAAGTCCCTGTGGCTATAAGAACTCACAAAATTCAGCCCCTCTCTTTCAAAGCCAAATTTTATGGGGATTCATCTTCCCTCCATGGACTCCCAGTGTGACAGTCTGTTTCTCACTCTTCTTCATGTCTGTGGCTCCCCTCCGCCACCCGCCCCCACCACCTCCAGCAGTCACGGTTCCTCTCTCTTCCCACTGCATCTTCGCCCTTCCTGCCCTCTACAGTGTGGCATCTTCTCCACCTGTGGTTGTGGAGTTTATTCTGCCAGTCTTCAGGTTGTTTTCTGGGGTAGTTCTGCGGATGTGAGTCTTATCAGGATGTATTCATGAGACGAGGTGA
The DNA here is from genome assembly GCF_024362965.1 of Panthera pardus. NCBI lineage: Eukaryota > Metazoa > Chordata > Mammalia > Carnivora > Felidae > Panthera > Panthera pardus. The sequence goes on from NW_026526654.1 coordinate 70,338,520, forward strand.
GCTGAGGGTCCTCTAATTCCACCGTCTTCCCAACCTCCTCCTCTAGTCTGGAAACTTCTTCCTCTGTGTACCTGTTGGCTCAGTCTCACAATTCACTGAAGCCTGTGGTTAAAGGTCATCTCGTAATAGAGGTACTTCCTGACCTTCCTCCCCGAAAGGACACACTCATTTTATCCCTTTATGGTCCTTTACTATTCTTTGTGGCACTTACTGCCATGTGAAACATTACGTATTCTCCATGTGTTTGCTTATTTATTATATATGCCCCCGTGATGGAGCATATGCTTCATGAGAGCAGGATCCTTGTCTGTTTTGTTCACCATGGTTTCTCTACCATCCACCACGGTGCCTGGCACAGAACAGCACTCAATAAATATGTGTTGAAGAAAGCCGTTCCTGTGGTTTCTGAGCATGCTAGGGCTGGGGATCAGGGTAAGTGGGCCTCTGGCCTGCCCTGCCTCCTCAAACCAAAACCAAAACGTAATATAATTTGAATATTAAAATGCTATGTGAAATTTTGCATGTATGACTTGTATATATTGTGCATTACACCTCTAAGTATATAAAAAGTTTTAAATCTGCATGATGTATCCTGGCCATGAGAAGCTGTTCTCGGGGTCTGATTACCTGAACATTGGATCAAGAACCCTGATGGGCTATGATCTCTACAAGTTCAAGAAGCCGTGGCATGCACATGGTTCAGGACGTACAGTTCAATTGGATCGGCTGAAATTCTGCGTTTTGTGGTTTTTCCGTTAACACCTGACAATATAGTTCCCCTGCTAGTATATTGTGCACTTTTATTTCGTGTCATACTAAAACCACAAAGTTATGGGTGTGGGCAAGAAGAGGTAGAGAATAACACATCTCATGGCTTTTTGTTTCTGAATTCTCATACTTCCCGCAGTGCTCTGCATTGGAAGTAAAATTTTGTCAAGAGTATTAGGGGAAATAATTGAAGAAATTTTTGACAGGATAGCTGAGGAGAAAATGGGAGAGGCAACATTTTGAGTCCAGTTCAATTTTACCACAATGTAAAAATAAGCTCCCATAAGCCCCCGGTCCTCACTGTGCCCCAAGCAAATGACACAGACATGGAAAGATTTATGTAATTCAGTGGGTTTCACACTGTTAGGAAGAAATATTGGAGAGAGGGAGTGTCACTGGGAAACCCTGACTGTGAATTTGGCTTTTCACCAGCCTGACCTGTGGTGTGTGTGTGTGTGTGTGTGTGTGTGTGTGTGTGCGTGTGTGTACATTCACACACATGCAAGTGTATTGCAGAAACAATTAAGAGATATTTCATTTTGTTCCTTCGCAGCTCTGCCTCATTCCCATTTGTTACCACTTCTTCTTTCTTCTTTTCTTACAACTCAAAGAAAAAGCATAATCTCACTGTCCACGATTTCTTCTCCATCTATAACTTAATGGCTTCCCAGCTGTGCTATTTTCTGTTTTATAGTAAATAATTGTAAGGCATTTTCATTTATCCAGAAAATTTTTATTGAGTGCCCACTAGTTCCAAGCACTAGCAAAACAACCAATAAAGCCTTTTGAACACTTTCTATGATCTGAGTAAGCTCTCAGAGAACTTTTAAAGATACCAGTCGAAAAACCCATCCAAGAAATATGTTGAGAAAAAGTAAACAAATGATGTTCCTTTCTCTTGCAAAAGATAGACACTTAATCCTGGTGTTCGGTGGAAAACTTTACTGTAAGATGTGTAGGGAGGTTATGTATGCCAATGGTTCTCTATCAAAATAACTACAAATTCTAACACTCGAGAAGAATGTCTCAGAAGAAGCCAGGACCAGATGTTTCATGACATATGCATAAACAGCACACAGGAACATGCTTATGTATTTTATTATCCTTTTTTCATCGGGCTGAGATGCCTAACCCAGAGATACAGGGAAGGTTATGCCAACATTGTATAGAAAATTCTCAGCCTCGCTTCATGCCTAAAGATAGAAATATAAACACTGTTTCAGAGACTAGCTGAGTCGGTGGCCCCCTGGGTATGAAGGGTGTCTTTTTTTAGGGACGTTTTATTCAGCAAATTATTGAGATGACATCATGTATTGTTGTTAGCTGAATTCTGTGGTAGAAAGTGGGTAGGAAGAAGCCATAGTACTTTGGAAAATTAATGGCATTCACTATTTCCCAGATTCTTTGAAACCAAGATTAGAGCAGCAGTTCCAGAAGCAGGAATACTTGTTTTTTTGGAAGAGATTTCTTTGCCTCTCCATTGGTTCCAAGAGTGGACTCTGTTGGTGTATTTCATGAGAGTTGTGAATGTGGAAGTTATAAAATGCGTTGATAGGTTGTGCTACCCATTGGGGCTGTTGGAAAAGTCCCTGGGAGCACAGGGTTAGGTGGCCCTTTCTACCCGTGCAGTTGAGGCTCTGGACAACTGGAATGGTTGGGGAAAGGGAAATTCAGACATTTGATTTTCTGATGAACTTCACTAACAGGAAAACTTATTTATTCCCATACTTGGAGTTGAAAATATTTCTGAGAAGTCTGCTTACCTTTATCAGTAAATACTACTTAGAAGCTGTAATGGAACCTTTGCTCATGCTTAAAAATCTTGCATCATTGGACATTGTAAATTCCCTGCACTTGTACAGTGGAGATCATTAACTGTGGCCTAAATATATAGCACAGGACTGTCCATAGGTGGTGAATTTTGGACTAAATCCCTCATAAAGGCTTACATGCTGCCTTTTTGAGAGCTAATACTTAAGATTCTGGGTAGCTGTATGTGCCTATTCTGCGGACGCTCAGCCACAAGCATTTTGAGAAGAAAGATGGAGAATTCATTTGTAAAAGCTACATAATGATTGACAAGGGAATGAATAAAACCCCAAGCCTAAAGATTAACAACTCAAAACAATCCCATCCTGTAAGTGAATAAGGTGAGACCGGGAGAAGTGAGGTAAATCATTCAGAGCAAAGCCACAGAACAGGTTAAAAGGAGAGAGAGGCCAGGCCTCTGTCTCCCAGGAGAGTCTTTCTACCATACCTGACCACCTGCACAGCCCAGTGGGGTCTCATCAGCAGACTTGGGACAAAGGGGATCCCCTGCCAGTGGGGAACCTGGTCACTCCTTTGGGTAAGCCCTTTTGCTCCTAGCTATCATTTATTTGACCCCCTACTGTGACCATACTCTCTCCAGGTTCTTCTTTCATCCTCGCAGCAACACCATGAGGTAGTATGATCATTGTGCTCACTATTACAGATGGGCAAATTGAGTTCCAGCCCCATTAAGGAACTTGCTCAAGGATGTACAGGTAAAAAGAGCTGGGATCCAAATCTTGGTCGGTGGGGTTTGAACATATCTTCTCTCTACAACCTACTGTGTCCTTCACTGTTACTCCTGGTGGGGGAGGGGGAGTGGTGCCCTGTCAAACATCTCCTTCTCCGGCCCCCAAGATCACTGCCGTGCTTGGCCAGATTCCTGGCACCTGTGATCTTGGAGCCAGCTGCAGCTAGACTTTGCAGGCCTCAGAGGCGGAGCTGGGTGGGCACGCCCCTCCCAACCGTGTGAATGAGTGTTTGATTTGCCTTAGCTCACCATTGGGTGGAGTCCACTTTGGGCAGAACACTTAGTGGCTGAATAAACACTCAGAGCATCTTGGAAAGGCTGCATGGACTGGTGGTTTGACACCGATCTGGACTGTTTGGAGAGGCGCCACTGAGAGCCAGCTTCGACCACTGGTGCGCTATTGAGAGACCTTGTCTTCTTAGCCTCTCACTGTCCTAGTTTCCTTGGAGGTCAACTGAGGACAAACAAATCCTGTTATTTCTGCTGAGTTTCTCTTCTCCAGGCTGAGGACAGAGGCAGGAGACGCCTCTGAAATGCTGGACAAAATAAACTAAAGGCAGCCAAAATGGAAGAGGCTGCTTCACAGCCTCATACCTGGGAGAATGACAGGGATGCACAACGCTGGGCACAGATTAAAGAAACACTTTGTTTTCTATTCTCAGAAGCCCTTGGAACTGGCCCATTAGCGGAGTTGTTTCCTTTTATCACCTCAGAGACTGGAATAGAGGCTTTGGGAGTTGATGCTGTGGGTCCATTACCTGGCTCTGACTTGGATCTCACAAAGGTTTAATTCAATTAAACCATGACCATGAGCCCGAGATAAGTGCAGGATAGTGGGAGCTGGCAGGTGATTGTGAAGGCTGCTGCATGGACGTTGGAGACACGTGGGCAGTGTTCCCAATGTGCCGAGACAGCCTGTTACCTGGAGGAAGTTGGGGATGCTCTGCTGTGAATTACTCACTCTAAAGCTGGAGTGTGAACATCAGGGACTGTTTTGTAGTATTTTTTCATTAGTCCGTAGAAAGATCTAATCTATACACATATGAAAACTCACAGGAGATCCAAAAACTAACCTAGAAAAATGTCTTTGATAAAGTGAGTGTTCTTGAGTGTATAAAATCAGTTTTTCTTTGTCTGATTGAATGAGGCATTTGGCGATTGAAGATGGCTGGTGGGATAATCAAGTGCCAGTATGTCTTCAAAGAAGATGAAAGAAGAGCAAGAGACAAGGAAGATAAGACCATCTATGATTGGTATATAGAAATCCATTTCAGCTTTTTGCATTGTTGGTGGGAATGCAAGCTGGTACAGCCACTCTGGAAAACAGTACGGAGGTTCCTCAAAAAACGAAAAATACAACTATGCTACGACCCAGCAATTGCACTACTAGGCATTTATCCACAGGATACAGGTGTGCTGTTTTGAAGGGACACATGCACCGCCATGTTTATAGAAGCACTATAGACAATAGCCAAAGTATGGAAAGAGCCCAAATGTCCATTGATGGAATGGATAAAGAAGATGTGGTACACACACACACACACACACACACACACACACACACACAATGGAGTATTACTCGGCAATCAAAAAGAATGAAATCTTGCCATTTACAACTACGTGGATGGAACTGGAGGGTATTATGCTAAGTGAAATTAGTCAGAGAAAGACAAAAATCATATGACTTCACTCACATGAGGACTTTAGGAGACAAAACAGATGAACATAAGGGAAGGGAAACAAAAAGAATATAAAAACAGGGAGGGGGACAAAACAGAAGAGACTCATAAATATGGAGAACAAACTGAGGGTTACTAGAGGGGTTGTGGGAGGGAAGATGGGCTAAATGGATAAGGGGCCCTAAGGAATCTACTCCTGAAATCATTGTTGCAGTATATGCTAACTAATTTGGATGTAAATTTTTAAAAATAAAAAATAAAATTAAAAAAAAATCCATTTCTGCTAAAAATATTCCAAAGGAGAGCCATCTCTGGAGCTTGAGACCTGCATCATTGGCTTTTAAAATACTTTCCCTTTCTATTCCCTGTTGATCTCTATCCAAATAAAATAATCATACTCAAGTAAATTATTTCTCACACTGTGTCTCACAGAGAACACTGCAATTACTGTGGAGCTGAAAAATTACTGACAGACATAAGGGACGTGTTGCTCTAAGTTGCCTGGAAAGGTGTCTAAACAGTCCAGCGACTTTATGTGATTAATGAGCATGCAAGAGTCAACAGTAGAGGCGGGAGTTCTGAGTTCAATTTCTTTTCCTTGATGCTAATGAGCAAGGAATGGAGACTAGCTTAGATTTAGGACATTAAATTAGGATCTGGGTAATTTAGAGTGATGATAATGTAGCCCTGAATAAGAGTTGTGCCCCTTCTTCATCTATGTGCCAATTTAGGCCCCCCCCCCTTTTTTATTGGGTGACTATTTGGTGGGAATAACGAAAAATAGCGCTAAAATAAATGCTGAAGATTTTTCAGAAAATAAAAAAAAACAACAGATATCTAAGGGCACAGCAGTGACCTCCTTCTCGTCTTTCAAGGGTTCAGCTTAAATAACTGTAAATTACAACTCTCCTTGCCAACAGAACTTCCTTGACTTGTATAAGATGTTAGTTCCTGCTCTTATAAAATTTCATAGCTCCCTGGATTTTTCTTTGCAATATTAATCACAATTGTAATTCTACAGTCTCTTGTGTTTTTGTTTAGTATCTTTCTTGATGTCATGAAGGCAGGGGTGGTGTCTATCGTCTTCACCTACATATTTCCAACTCCTATTGGGCACAAAGTAGAAACTTAATAAAAATGTAGAATGAATGAGTGAATGAATAAATGAATGAATGGCTCTTTCATAATTGCTACTAAATTTGTTGTTAGAACTGCATTCTTTGTACGTTAAGTTTGTTGGAAGCATTCAGAGAGATACTGGTCTGATGAATTCAGTTATCTTTCAAAAGCTAGAAATTTCTTTAGACGGACTGCTGAAACTAAGGATATGTTTTTCTGAAGTAAATTCTCAGTTTCCAGATGATAGTGCCTATTTATAGCTATAAGTTGACACACAGCTACTGACACAGAACAACTCAGTTATATCGGGTTTATATTTCTGAAGGGGAATTACCATGTCAAAATGAGATTGCTCATCTCTCACTTGTCGACAAGCTTCATCATTTCCTCATAATCAAGATTTGTGAACATCCTATTGGGAAGGGTTATCAGAGTCATGGAAACCAAATAATGATGGTCATTGAGCCTCTCTTACGGGCCAAGGCTTTTTAGTTATTTGGTGGTCATTGAGCCTCTCTTATGGGCCATGACTCAAAAGCCTTCACTGCAGTTCAAGGGTTAGGTCATTTCCATGGCCCTGGCTGCTTGTAAGCAAAGCTATTTGTTCTTAATGTGGATACCAGACCTATACAAGTGAAAAGTTTTCTTGGAATCTTTTGGACTTTTTTTCCCTACTGATTTAGGGGAAATTTCCAAAATAAATATCAAAGAGCCATAAGTCAACAAAGAAGAAAGTCATAAATTGATAAAGGGAAGAAAAATGTGATTTCCCTCCCTGCTCTCTTTCAGGACATTGAAAACAAGGTTTTGAAGGCAAGTTGTTAAAATCAGGTGTGGGTGCAAACTTGGACCTTCCATATCTGGTCTGAGTCTAGGTCTGTGTTTTCTCAAAAAGCATTTCGAACTCCATGGAACCAATGTAGGCAAGAGGAAAATGCTTAGGACTGCACAAAGTGGAAGCATTTGCCTTGTGTCGCCTCACACTGTGCTACTGTGGAGGGCAATGTTCATTCCATGTAGACTCCAGTGAAGTGTTTTTCCACACCAGAGACGATAGCAGAATGTTACTGTGAAAAAAAGTCAATATTTTCACTTCTGTTTCTATCTGGTTGACTTTAAAATGTCAGTTGTCCAGATAGAAAGTTGTTCTTGCACTCTCCCGTGGTGGAGGGGTGCGGGTTCCTTCCACGCAGCACTGAAATGCCTTGTGGTTGATGTAACGGAGCGAGGTTTGGTACAGTAGACTGGCCCAGGGACTAGGCCCATGTCCTTGTTTTGGTTTTGACACTACTTCATCTCAGGCTTCCTTGTTTCTGAGTTTGAGTATCATCTGGTTAAGCCTTAGTTTACTTATCTGGGAAATGGGTGGACTGAATAGATCATCGCGTCTGATCTGTGGGAGTCTTACATTGTGTGAGTCTACGATAGTCAGGTGAGTGGATGATTAAGTTCCTACTTAATGTGGTAAGAATGTGAGGTTACCCATGCCCAGGCCTGGTGAGTTTAGTATGTTGTCAGGGCCTGTCGCCTTCTATCCCACTCTGTTCCCATTCTTACAATACATTGACAAAAAATAAAGAGAGGAAAAATTTGGGGGATGCAAAATTGCATACAGCGTGCTTACATTTGCCTTTTATAGGCTGTGCTAGAGTGCCTCAAATAGTACGGCTTTATACTACTTGGACAATTTAACCACTTCTCAGCAACTTTGATAATTCTAGACATTTTACCATTTAAACATATTTTCCAGTATCCAATCTATTTTTTCTTAGCCTATATTTTCTGTTAGATTTTTAAAAGAAGTCTTCATTTGCACACAACAGTTTCTAAATTACAATATAAACTCTACTACTAACACTGTGATAACAACAAATAGCTTTAGAATGCTTTATTTTTTTTTAATTTTTTAATGTTTATTTATTTTTGAGAGTGAGAGAAAGAGTGCAAGAGGCGGAGGGGCAGAGAGAGAAGGAGACACAGAATCCGAAGCAGGCTCCAGGTTCTGAGCTGTCAGCACAGAGCCCGACGTGGGTCTCGAACTCACGGAGTGCGAGAACATGACCTGAGTTGAAGTCTGCCACTTAACTGACTGAGCCACCCAGGCACCCCAGTTTTAGAATGTTTTGAAGTTCATTTTGTCCATAGGATTCATCCCACTGGGGTGTCCAGAAAGTTATAGTTTTTTTTTTTTTTTATTTGAAAAACAACAGGCAAATACTGATGTTATATTGGTGAAGGGTGGGGGGACAGAATTTTAGCCATCAAGATCTTGCATTTTGGTGATAATCCATTTTGTTATTTGCAACAATTTGCATTCATCTGAAAATCAAAACTCAAATTTGGTTGAGCCTCAAGATTGTGTTTTTAAAGACTCATGACTTGATCTTGCTTGGTAGACTTACAATTTAAAGAGAGAGACAGAAAGCTATTAAATCCTAAGTCGAGAGGGGTGGATGTATGAAGATCCCTTCTTTTATACACCAAACAGACAACTGTGCTTCACAGAGCAGGAGGGCCATACTTGCCTCTGAACTGGTACCACTTTCAGACCCAAGCAAACACCTGTGCCTTTTTTCCTCCAAGAGCTTTCAATAGTATCACTCCTCAGTGACAAATGGCCCTACCAATATATGTTCTCTCTTGTAGTGCCCACTTGACGTGGTGGCATCACACTCTCCCAGTCAATCTTAAGCTACCCAGGGTAAAGGAATGACATTTCTTGTGTGAATGAGACCACCCTTTATCAGTCTGCCTATAGGCCCTTCTTGTCGTCTTTTTTGGTGGCAGTCTAAAAATAGCAGAGGTGCGGCCAACACTGAAAAAGTCACGTTGAGGGAATGCAGAGATTACATCCTAAAAAGTACAGGAGCAGACACGGTTGGAAGATGTGTTGTTCTATGTTTATTGTACAAAATTCTGAACGGTAAATTTAACATGATCAGAAAAGAAATTATTGTCTAATTTTGCCTACATTCTCTGGATATGACTTGTATTTGTGGTCCTCACTCGTGAATCAGGCACGGTAACAACTTTGGAGTGAGTTATTAGAAGCCAATATTCACATGGTTATGATGTAATCATTATCAAGTAAATTCAGGGTCAAGATCTAAAATGTTTTAATATACACAGGCTCTGAAGAGCCATGATACTGTGGCTAATAACAGTGTGGCTACTTTTGCTTCATGATGGCAGATATGAAATTGACCAGCAAGGGCACAATCGACAATAAAGAGCCTAAAGAGAGAGTTCCTGGACCTGAGCTGGAAGTGGTGGTGCCCAGAAAGCACACGTGCCGATTGGACAATTAGACCAAGAGTAAGTAAGTAGCTCATCTCTACCTAGTACTCTCAATCTTCACTGAGAAATCACTGTATCTCACATGCGACCTCTGATTTTGTAAATATTTTTTTGAAGTTAAATTCATGTAACATAAAATTAATCCTTTTCAAGGATACAGTTCAGGGGTGGGAGGATGGGCAATATGGGTGAAGGCGAGTGGGAGATACAGGCTTTCAGTTACAGAAGGAATAAGTCACAGGGATGAACGACACGGCACAGGGAACACAGTCAATGACAGAGCAATAGTGATGTATGGTGACAGACAGTAGTTGTACTTGTGGTGAGCACAACATCACATATAGAGTTGTTGGATCACTAGTTGTGCACCTGAAACTAATGTAATGTTGTGTGTCAACTATATTCAAATAAAAAATTAAGAGAATAAACTGCACAATTCAGCGGCACTTAGTACTTTCACAATGTTGTACAACCACCACCTCTATCTACTTACAAGATACTTTTATCACACTGAAAGGAAGCCCTGTATCCGCTAAGAAATGACTCCCGTTTCCTTTATTTTCCAGTTTCTAGCAACCATTAATCTTTCTCTATACGGATTCCCTATTCTTGATACTTTGTATAAATGGAATCATACAATATATGGTCTTTTGTGTTTGGCTTCTTTCGTTTAGCATGTTTTTGAGGTTCCACCATGTTGTATCATGGATCGGTGCTTCATTCCTTCATGTGGCTGAATAATACTTTGTGGTATTTGGTAATTGGTATTTGGTATTTGGTAAACCAATACATTTGGTTTACCCATTCATCAGTTGACATTTGGGTCATTTGCACCTTTTGGCTGCTGTGAATAGTGCTGCTACAAACACTTGTGTATAGGTTTTCTTTTCAGCTCTTTTGGGTATATACCTAGGAGTGGAATTGCTGGCTCGTATAGTAACTGGATGTAGACTCACTTGAGGGGAGTTTTCCAAAGCAGCTGCATCATTTTATATTCATACCAGCAGAGTATGAGGGTTCGAACTTCTTTTATACCCTCACCAACGCTTGTTATTTTACATTAATTCTGATTATAGTCACCCTAATGGGTGTGAAGTGGTATCTCACTGTGGTTTCTGTTTGGTGTAATATATTTTTAATCAAATTATTTTTTTTGATATAGGCACAGTAAAAAATATTTGTCCCGGGTGCCACCTACCCTAATAACAGCTCCAATCATCTTCTCAGAGAACCAATTAAGGAATAGGCCTCCCTTTCTTCATGCCTTAAAATTCGTATCTTGAGAGTAATTCTTATGTTACATAACATAGATAGGACTACAACACATATATGTAATTCCACATATATATGGTAATCGCACACCTGTCACACATACATGTAATTACACATATATTACACATATATGGTTGTATTCTGGGAGCATATTTTGGGACACTTCAGAGCTTATTGGGAATGCAGAATCTTAGGCACCCACACCAGACTGAATCAAAATTCACATTTGGACAAGATACCCAAGTGATTTAAGGTTCAGAGGTCTTGAGAGCTTTCTGTCTTTCTGAAGAGGGAGAGAAGGAGTCCATGCCAGGAAACCATTTGCAGGTGCAACAGATAGAATCCAAGCTTAATAAAACACAGGTGTAGTGTGCGACCTCAGGGTAGTGGTTCTCAAGCCTGGATGAATACTGGGAACCTCTGAAAGTTTTAAAATATTTGTGTCTCGGTTCCAACCCCTGAAAGATTAGGGTGTAGTAGGTCCTGGGTGGATCCTGCTAAGAAGATTTTTGAAAATCCTCAGGTGATTCTAATGCATGATCAGTTTTGAGAACTATCTGTGTGAATAGCATTAGCTGAGCTATTCTCAAAGCAGTGATTTGCAAGTGGGAAGGAGTGAGACTTTTCCATGAGGACAGAGACGCAGAGGAGTGGCCAATGTTGCTGGCGTAGGGCAGAGAGTAGAAGCCGGGGCTTATAGTGAGAAGAATTCATCCGTGGAAGGCATCAAAGCCTTTAACTAGAGTTTTAATATTGTGCAGAAGGCAATTGAGAGCTCTTGTAGAGCATTAGAAGAGGGGCAGGTGATTTTCATTACTGTTGGACGATGTGAATTCTGGAGACCAGCACGTTTCTATAATATAAGGTACGGACTTAGGGCTTTGCCCTTAAGATTGAAAACAAAGAGGCAGAAGACAAGAATATATAAGGTTCCCTCAGAGTTTAGTCATGTAACTATAACTCATTAGTAGTTCTCTAAGTAACTTAAAACTTCTCCAAATTCAAGAAATAGTTGAGTAGTTTAAGAATCCATAAAAAGACAGACAAATATCATATGTGCATGGTTGCCTCAAGGAAACTTTCTATGCCTATAAAAAGAATTTGTTTACTGATAATTAAGTACTCTGCAGAGTTTTTCTATTCAACAGTTCCACACTTTCCTTCATTCATATTTTTATTCATTCAACAAGTATATTGAGTGTGTGCTTAGGATGTTATAGGGGAGGTTTAAGAACCAGAAGTGTGTGTTTGGACTAGACCATTGGTTCCCAAATGGGGCAGTACCCTCTGTGGTGGGTTTTGGAAATTTAGGGGATGTTTTTGGTTGTTGCAGCAGTTGGGGTGAACTAGTGGCTTGCGGTGGAGGCCAGCAATGTTAAGTGACCTGCTATTCCCTGAGATGTCCCGCACGATGAAGAATGATCTCATACCCACACAACTTGCTAATAGCTTGGACATTCATGTAGGTGGAAAACCCTGTTTATAGTTATCCAAGCTTAGAATCAAACTCAAATATGTTAAATTATCTAAACGTAGAACCTAAACTTGACTGTATGTACACAAACACACACAAATACTTCCTTGAGTTTTAGTAAATGTAAGACTTTACCAAAACTGGTCCTACTGTGCATACTGAGAGAAGATAGTGCCTTGTTTCATTCAGCCCTTTACCAAGAATTGTTCATTGTTTTGGAAAATGGCATCACCAATGGTAATAATGAACCTGGTGTTTAAGTCTTCATTAGTTTGATTTTGCAGTAATTCTGCATATAACATATTGAAAGCTAATTTTTGAAAGTGCTTGCAATTATGGCTTTCATTCAGCTGTAACGTGAGCCTGTGTGACGGTTAGTTTTATGTGTTACCTTGACTGGGCTAAAGGATGCCCGGATATCTGGTGAAACATTATTCCTGGATGCATTTGTAAGACATGTTTCTGGGAGAGATTAGCATTTGAGTTGAGTAACCTGAGTAAAGTTTACTGAGTAAACTGAGTAAAGAAAACCACTCTCACCAATGCTACTGAGCATCATCTTACCTTGAGGGCCTGAATAGACGGTGGAAGGAGGGCAAGTTCACTTTCTCTGCTGGAACTGAGACATCCATTTTCTCCTGCCCTGGGATGTTGGTGCAACTGGTTCTTAGGCTTTTGGACACAGGCTGTGACTTACACCCCGGTCCTGGATTCACAGGCCTTTGAATCGGGACTGAATTAACCCCAGCTTTTCTGATTCTCCACCTTGTGGTTGGCAGATTGTGGGATTTCTTGGCCTCCATGTGCATGTGACCAATTCCTACGTATGACTGTATATATGTATATATGACTCGGCCACCCAGGCACCCCATACATGTCTTTTTTAAATTATAAACTATTTTCTTTTAGTTTTACTCTATATTATAATTACAGAAGGGTGTTAATTATGTGACAATTATTTGTGCAGGTAAACTATATTGTCTATGGAGTTCATTTTAGAATACTAGATGAGATGTTAGAAAATATTTGTCATCAAAAAGAACACTGAGTTTGCTAGAGTTGAAAAACACTGGACTAAATCATCTTTAAGGCCCTTTCTCCCCTTGCAGTCCTGAGATCCTCCCTAATCTAGAGCGGGGTTTAAGAATTCAGGCTCTTAGAACCAAAGGTCATTGGTTTGAATCGAGGCTGTCCTACTTCCTAGCATTACAGTCTTAGGGAGGTTTTTATAACTTGTTCATGCCTCATTCCTCATCTGTAAAATGGTGTAATAATATCAGACACTTCATACAGTGGTTGTGAGGGTTTAATGATTTCTCTATACCTAGCTTTTAGAAGGTGCTCACAGTGAAGGCTCAAGAGAAGGTCTTATTCGCTTCCTTATCTCTTAGACAGCTATAAGCGGTAAACATGCCCCAGGCTCTCTGCCTATAGCTCAGCAAGCCCATGGATCAGACACAATCATCCTAGGTAGGGGTTGGTCCAGCTTCTCCTTGGTCCAGACTCACTCATCTGTGGACATTGGAGCCCTGGCCAAGCAGTCCTCTAACTGGTCAGGATTGGAAACATGGCTACCCATGTGGCTGGGGAGGGGAGTAGGTGTCCCACAAGAAGAGGTGTCCCACATGAGTAGGTGTCCCACAAGAAGTAGGGATTCTGTTTCTAGAAGGGGCAAGGGATGCTTAACTGTTCTTACCTCCCTGCATGAGCCTGAGGGGTTGAAGAATACCCAGTTCTCCGTGTAAAGGTCATGGCTGCTACACTTGCCCCTACCCCTGACCAGCTACCAGTCTCTTCACTGAGAAGCTCGAAGGATGACTTCTAAAATGTAGGTCAGATTTGCTTCCTCTGCCTTAAGCACTCCCGAGACTTCCCATCTGCTAGGGTCTGAATACGTGTGTCCAACCCCCAAATCCTTATGTTGAAATCCTAACCCCCAAAGTGATAGTGTTAAGAGGGTGGGGTCTTTGGGAAATGATGAGGTCATGAGAGTGAAGCCCTCATGTATGGGATTAATTCCCTTATAAAAGAAGCTATCGAGGGGCGCATGGGTGTCTCATTCAGTTAAGTGTCTGACTTTGGCTCAGGTCATGAGCTCAGAGCCTGAAGCCTGCTTCAGATTCTGTGTCTCTGTCTCTCTCTGCTTCTCCTCCACTCATGCTCTGTCTCTCTCTCAGAAATTAATAAACATTAAAAAAAAAAAGAAGCTATAGAGAGCTCCTCTCCCCTTCCATAATGTGAGGACAAAATGAGCAGTTCTGTGACCCAGAAGAGGACCCTCACCTAGCCACAGTGGCGCCCTGATCTCGGACATTACCCTTCCAGAACTGTGACAAATAAATTTCTGTTGTTTATAAGCCACCTACTCAGTGGCATTTCATGATGCCACCTTGAATGGACTCCGACACCGTAGAACTCAGTGTAGTAGCCAGGGGAAACTTACCATGGCTCTTTATCAGACCCTGTGTGCCATTCCCTCAGCCCCCATCCTATCCTGACCCCATTTCCTCTGGCCACTCTCCCCACTACCTTCTCTTCTGCCACACTAGCCTCCAGGCTATGTCCTGAGAAGCCAGGCATTGTTTCCTCAGGGCATTGAACCTCTTGTCCTTCTGCCTGGAGTTTTCTTCCTGATGTGTCCCCATAACTCATCCCTCACTTTTCAGGTTCTTGTTGGAGGTCAGCTTACCAGAGTGGTCTTTCCTGATCACAAATATAAAACAGCAACACCACACTCTCCATGATGCTCAGTCCCTCAGCATTGTTGATTCTTCTTCATGGCACCATTCATTACCTGACACTTTTTATATTTCTTATTTCCTCCAAGCAGAGTATAAACTCCATGAGAGCAGAAACTCTTTTTTTTTCCCATGGTTATGTTTGCAGTACCTAGATGTTCTGGAATATACTAGATGCATGTTCTGGCTTAAATTGTGTCCCCCTATGGATGCTGGACTATTCACCCTCAGTACCTATGAACATGGCCTAATCTGGAGATAGGATCTTTTCAGATGATCACATTAAGATGAGGTCACTAGGGTGGGCCCTAATCCAAGATGTGTCTGTACACGAAGGGGAAATTTAGACACAAAGAGACACGCACAGAGGGAAGATGTGAAGAGACACAGGAAAAAGACAGCTATCTGCAAGCCAAGGAGTGCTTGCAACTGACAGAAGCAGAGAGAAAGGCCTGGAACACATCCTTCCCTAACATCTTCAGCAGGGAGCATGGCCTTGTCTACATCTTGATTTCAGACTTTGGCTTCTTGACCGGTGGAACAATAAATTTATGTCATTCTAAACCACCTAGTTTGAGGTCCTTTGTTACAGCAGCCCTAGAAAATTAATATGGTGCATAATAAATGCCTGTTGAATAGTGGATATTGAACGAGCATGATCATTCTGCCAGTAGTGTGCACTTCTTCCAGTTCCTAGAAGTTTCTGGCTAACCATCTAGAAAGCAGAAAGTTGTCTCAAGATTGGTGGACAAATTCTCCGTAGAGGATAAACTTTTATTTTTGTTTAGACCCTTCAATAGTTAAACAGTAGGAGTATGGTCAGGAAGGTACCAGGTGAAATAAACGAAATGACAGCAACACTTATAGAAAATTAACCATATGCCAGACACTATTCTAGTACTTTACATGTATTTACCTGCTTAATCCTCACCACAGCCCTCTGAAATAGGTACTATTTTTATTCCCAATTTCCAAATGAGAAACGGAGGCATGAAGAGGTTAAGTGACGTGCCCAAGGTCAGACAGCTGTTAAACAACAGTGCTGGAATTTCAGCCTAGGCAACCTGGTGTCTAATTTTAAATTGTTCTCTGTGCTGTTCTGCATATGTAATTGCTCGCCTGACTTCACAAACCCCAGCCTTCGGTAGAAGTCTGCTGCTTTAAGGATAGATGGAATGGGGAGGATGCCCGGCATAGGGTCATGTATGCAGAAAAGGGGCAGCCACTCCAGAGGTGAGAAACAGCTGAGAAAGAGAGGAAGTTCAGGAGCAGAATTTAGAGCCAGAAGGGGTACTGAGCACCCAAGCTCCCCATGAAACTCCAGACAAATCACAGAGTACGCCGGGTCACCTGGAGGCCGGTGTACTTACCAAAGAACAACGTACCCCTCGGGTGTTAGAGGACTTAGAACCCCAGAAGGATGGCAAGCACATCTGCCCAGTTGGAAGGAACAGAGCAGAACTTACTCTCTGATGGAGGGCACCCATTGGGCCTGCTAAACAGGTTGGGGAGGAATTACAGGAGACACGGACTCAAGAAAGAAGCAGTGAGTAAGGAACGCAGGTGAAGGAGGGTGGGGAGGCCAGCTGCGCCCTTTACGTGCTCCAGAGAACAAACCTTGTGTCAGCTTGTGGCTTTTGTAGGTGAATATTTTATGCTCTAAAAACTGGAATTCATTCTTTGGGTTTTATTATTTGTTAGGTGCTTCCTGAGTGTAGGGAGATAGGCTAGGTTCTTGGGGAGGAGTCACCAGCAGAGCCTCATGTGGTTTGCTTTCACGTGGTGGGACTCCTTCTCACTTGAAGGATTTGGTTCTCCTTTTAGCCACAGAGCATTTCATCCTGGCCGACGTTTTGAGTCTGCATCAGCTGTGTCGGCAGGGATCCCAAAGACCGGATTGCTCCCCTGGGACTCTGAGAAGGGCTTTTTCTTCTCGAAACCCCCCTTTTATTTAAGTGCTGGCAACAGGGTTATAACAAGGAACATATTTCAAGGCCATTTTCTCCATCCTTATCTATTTCTGCAATCTTTATTTTAGTAAATAAAAGCGAGGGGCCAAGTCCTGTTTTTTCCCAGGACAGTTTTGCCTCTCACAGAGTGTATTTCTGAAATACTAACTCAGGGGCCGTTGGGGCGCCCTCACAGCATAAAGCGGCAGCCGTTGAAGCACACATTTTCTTTACCAGCCTTTCATCCATGTCCTTCCATAGACACACCAGATAAAAAGTCCAGAATGCTGCATTTCTCTTCACACAGACCTCAAGCTTTCTGACATCTGGAAAAAAGTGGTTTGCTGTTTGGACCTTCCAGCAAAATTCTCTTTCAATTGGATTCACATAAGACTATACTGCTCACTTATAGTTTGGACGATAGCGACACCTTTCCTTTGACTTGGCAACACTGGAGGCTATTTGGATAAAAATGAAAGCCCTTGAAAAAGCATTAGGGACATTGCCACACTCCTGCTGTAAAGGTGTGAGAGACTGTTGCTCAGTCTTCTGACCAGAGCTGAAAAAGTCTCTTAGCTCACCCAGACCATGTCAGCCGTTTGAACTGGGATCTGAACTCCTGATTTAAAAGTCGACATCTTTAAGGTCTATTCCTGGGGTACCAAACAGCAGAGGTGCAGACAACTCAGGTCTGCAGAAGAGGGTAACCTGAGATGAAAACCCCTTTGTTAGCTTTGAAGGGTCTGGGTTATGCAGACCATCTGCTGACCCTGCTCATAATCCCAAGCCATTGGTTAGCACACCCCCCGCCCCCGCTTCCCTTAGCCTAGAAAGTTTTCCATAGAAGAGGATTTCGCAGATCTGAGGGGGGCTTGGCAAGAGAATGGAAAAGAGAATGAGAGGAAACAGAAGAGAAAAATCGTCAAGATGAAAAATGAACAAGATTTATGAGGGCAACTCATCCCTCGCCTACTGCTCAGTACTGCTCCCTGAGATAGATTTTCCAGTTCCTCATACAGACTGGTTTCAAATGAGGCAAATTAGCAGGCTGCCATCACTTTCTTTGAGAAACTGTCAACAGATTAATAGATCTTCCCAATATAGTAATTCTACCCCCCCCTCCCATAGTGAGCCTATATTTTCCATCACATCACTGAATTTATGTCTCCCATGGAGTAGTCTAAGCCTTTGTTTATGCCCTTTGGATGCTTGTTTCTTTATCCACCACTATCGTATTTCCTTATAGCGATGTGATCGCTTGGCCAGGTTATATACATTTAAGCCTTTGGAGTAAATCCTTCCAA